>NC_047041.1:12237911-12916661 GCF_011762595.2 Tursiops truncatus
CTTAAAAAGGCTAACCTTCATCTGAGCCCTCAGTGGGTCGTCATCTTTTTGCAGGAGTAACATCAAAGATCACCAATCACATAACAAATATAATGATAATGAAAAAGTTTGAAATATGGTGAGAATGATCAAAATGTGACATAGAGACACGTAGTGAGCAAACGTTGTTGGAAAAATGGCACTGAGAGACTTGCTTGAGGCAGGGTTGCCACAGACCTTCAATTTGTAAAGAAGCAGTATCTGCGAAGCGCAGTAAAACGAGGTGTGCCTGTAACATCAGAGGCCAGAGCTCAGGGCTGTGGAGAAGATTAAATGAAGTAACACGCCAAGTGCTTAGGCCAGAACCTCGCGCACGGTGAGCCCTCATAAATGTTACATCCAGCCTTTATTTCCGTGGTGGAGGTCGGGGAGCAATTCCCTCAATGTCACAAGGCCCAGAAAACAGGTCTAGCGAAACCCTTTGAACTCCTCAGAGCACCACGGCTGCACTGAGACAAGGTATTATTATGATTATGAAAGAACAGGTCTTGAATTGCATTCCAGCAGGCAATCATGTGGGAGCAGAACAAAACAGAAAACTGGGATTGTGCGCTGAAGACTCTCCCCCTCTCTCGCTATCTGCCGTCTAGCCTAAGGGAGGAGGGATTCCAGAAGGATGTCACCCAGACACAAAGGTCTTAATCCTGCTTTGTCTCTGAAAAGGCAGGCCAGGAGGAGGGTGTGTGGTTGGGTGGGAGGTCTCCTGAGAAGACAGCATCTCAATTCCAATGGAAAGAGACCTATAGGCATTTGCTCTCAAAAGCCAATCAATGATAAGAGTAACATTATTGAATTCTTATTGTGTTCCAGGTAATGGGCTAAACATTTTAATGGCTCATCTCATTCAAGTCCTCCCAAGGATCCTATAAAGTATTCAAATCCCACAGCACAGAGGCGAACAGGAGGCAGGAGAGGAATAACTGTCCCAGACACAGTCTGCACACACTGAGGATGGCCCGGGAAGGGCTGCTTTCTAACCAAAGATCCCAGTGCTCTGGTGTCTGTACTGGTTAAAGGAATATTAAATGCAGAGATGTCATGAATATGACCCTCCCTGTTCAGGTCACGCCCCCTCCTGACCCTTGAGAACCAAAAGGTAAGATGGGGGGCATCTGAAGAGCATTCGTAGCACCTCCCTCATTTTGTAGAGAGACGACAAGATGTGCCCGGGAGCACAGCTGGGACCACAATCCCCATTTTCTCATCTCCATCCAACCCTCTTCCCCTGAGACAGACGCCTCTTAGGATAAAATGCAGCAGGAAGCAACAGGCACAGAACCCAGGGAGGCCTGGAGACACATGTCTCTGGGCTCTGGCGGGGAAGCCTTGGTGTGCCGCGTTAACAAGGAAAAGGGAGCAGGGTAGAGCCCATGGGCCTGGCATGATGGAGACTGGAGCTCCGGAAGGTGGGGTCAACCCCTAACTCCCGTCCCCCGGGTCCTGAGAAGGTGGTCCCAGGAGCTGGAGGCTGCAGCAGGGAGCAGGGAGCCCCCGGAGGGCCTGCTATTCACAAAGAGGCTTCAGAAACCCAGGCCGCGCAAGCCCAGCATCGGGTTGGCCTTTCCTTCCTTCCCAAACAGGCCTCAAGAGAGGCTTGTACAGACCCCCTGCTGCTATCGGTGCCCCTCCCAGCCCCTCACCACCGGCTTCCATCCAGAGTGGCGCTGATGCTGCCAGGGCACTTCCTGCCAACCCAGATGCAGAAGATCTGGATTCAAGCTCAGGGTCAACCCTCGCTGGCTGTGTGACCTTGAGAACCATCTAACCTCTTCAAGGCTCCACTCTTCATCTGTAAAATGGGCATAACAGGTGAGAACTCACTGAGATCCTACGTGAAAGCACACTTGGAACTGGCACGTGTAGAATCAGTGTTACTTCTTTTGTGTCTACTCATCCCCACAAGAACCCAAAGGTCAGGAATGGTGACTCAGTGAGGCAGGAAGAAGAGGGAGGAAGGTACACGTCTGTTCACCCAGCACTCACTGTCCTAAGGGCCCGGCACCCGGCCAATAGGACACCAGCAGAGAAGATGGATCCGGTACAGACCCTGCCCTCAGGAGCTTAGAGGCCAGGAACCTGTAGCTAAGTCTACAGCAAAGTTCAAATCATATCCCCACCACCATATATAAAATACAACGAATAAGGACCTGCTGTGTAGCACAGGGAACTCTACTCAATACTCTGTAATGGCCTATACGGGAAAAGAATCTAAAAAAGAGTGGATATATGTATAACTGATTCACTTTGCTGTACACCTGAAACTAACACAACATTGTAAATCAACTATACTCCAATAAAAATGAAAAAAAAAAAAAAACCCAACCCAAATGATATTCCTATTTTGTTTGGTGGCCTGAAAATCTGGTTTCCTATGGGGTAGCGCCACTGTGTCCTGTCTGTAAAATGGAGAGAATATTCACATCTTCTCAGAGATGATGGGAAAAGCAAAATCCCACTTGGACAAAGGTCTGAGCACCCGATCCAAAGGATAAGGAGGTCAGGGAGGCCGCAGAGCTGCAGCTGCTGAAGTCGTGGCCTTCTCCTTGGCTCAAGGAAAGATCTGCCAGGACACGCTCTAAGGGAGCAGCTGGGGGTATGAGTAATGGAGGAATGGTGGGTGTGAACCCCCATAGGGCCTGGAATGCAGCAGGGAGAATCTTTGGATCCTGAGGGGGAGAGAGGCCAAATGCCCTGGGATCCTTCAGATGGGCAGTGAGTTCAGTGGGAGAAGACAAAAGCCTGGGGCGTGACAGTACAATTACACACAGCACAGAGCAGCCTGGCAAAGGCAGCCCAGGGACCCTTCATCCCGTTAAAGCTGGCAGGTGCACTGAGCTCCCGGGTAAAAGAGCCCCAACGTGTCAGGGAAACTGGGGACCCTGCCCTAATAGATGCCCACATGCCCCACCCCCCGCTCCCCCTTGGGGTGCTCTGCTGCCTTTTTAACAAGGAAGCAGCATCCCTTCTCCTTCTCATCCAACACTGTTTGCAGGGAGGCAGGGAAGGCCCAGGGGAGGGCAGGGGAGAAGGGCAGCGAGTCCCTGGGAGGTCCGCAACTGTCCCCAGGATCTCCTACCCAGTCACTCCCTTTCCCAGGCTGCACTGCACCTGAAGTAACAGAAAGAGCGCCAGGTGGGCCGTGAATCCCAGCTCCTGCACCACCCGTAGGTTAGCTAGTGTGAGCCATTCTCTCCGCCCCTCTGCCCCTCCATTTCCTCATCTGTGAGATAAGCGTCAAGACTACCTTACAGCGGGAATCAGAGGATGGCAAGTCAGCAGAACAGTGTCTGTCACCCAGAAGGCGCCCCCCCAATCTGGCTTCCATCCATCCCCCCCCACTCACTCACATCCCAACAGTCCTTCACCCCATCTCCTCCCTCAAACCCTCTCTCCGATCTCCAGCCCCCACCCACTTCTCTCTTCTCCCAACTCACACAGGATTTATTATCCAATTCACAGAATACAGCCCTTGGTTAATAACCATATGAAACATTTGATAGCATATGCTTATGCATATATGCATGTATTATGACAGATAACATGTGCTGTAATTATTTCACAGTGTTAGGCAGGGCTCCTATTTCAAACTCCTCGGCACATCCCCACTGTGAGGTGGGATGCATGGTGCTTGCTGGTGGACTGAACACAGACCTCTGGGGGAAGAGAGAGACTCTGCATCCTAACAGATCAGGGCAGCAGCACTGCCAGGTGGGGACAGACAGCACGTCACTTGAGGAGCCACTGAAGGAAGTGGGTGCCTGGTCTGAGGAAGAGGGGAAGGGCTGTCATAAGACAGACCTGCTCTTGAGTTGTAGTCAAGGGCTAACCCCAGAAATAATGAATGGATGGAAGTCGCAGGGGACACACTTAGCTATGATAAGGAAGAAGCTCTGTTGGAACCATCTAAAGAGGCAGTCGGCTGCGTCAGGAGGGAGTGAGTCCCCCATTGCTGGAGGTAGTCAAGGAAAGACTGAAGCCCCAGTTGAGCATGGCTGTAGAGGGAATGAAACCAGGGGTCGGAAAGCTGAACTACAAAAATGTTGATGTCTTTCCAGCCCAGAGAGTCTTTATGAATCAGAAAAGGATCCTTTTTTTATTCTAGGTAGAGGAAAGCATCTGCAGAAGAGGAAAAGTGGTTTAGTTACATAAAGAAGATGAGAGTTTTTCAGTGCAGTTTGGTATTTTCCAATTGTCGCTCTCCTCACCTCTATCTGTTTCATGGAACTAAGGGATTTGCCAAAGGCAGATGCCACCAGAAGGGTTAAAAGCTGCTCTCTCCCTGCTTCCCCTCCACCTCCACCCTGACCCTCCTCTCCTGAGGGACCCTTGGCCCAGCAGCGAGTCTGCCTGCCGAGGCCAAGGCTGAGCGGGACCTGGGGAACCTATGAGTCTCGCTCAGTATGCAATGGGATGGAATGATGTGAAACCCAGTAGGCTGGCTGTTCTAGGAAGAAAGAGGGAGACTGGCTTCTGGGACTGGGACCCAGGGGCCAGGTGGGGCGGGGAGGAAAAGGACGGAGAGGCTGAGAAAGGCACAGCAGGGGTTACACAGGTCTGCAGGACAAGGACACAAACGCCTAAGGGATGGGTCTGCAGGGGACACAGAGGACCTTTGCATCAAAAATTAAGAATAAATAGTCATGTCAAGGGCATCCCTCCTCTCCACTGGCTGATTCCCTGGGCTGCAAGCTTTGGTTCTGGAAAATGTTAATATTCCCAGCAGGGGCGACACTTTAAAATCTTGTGGGAGGCAGCTGATGGAATACCGACCAGAGGATCATGGTGAGGATGTAGGGAGACGATGTGAGTTCACCACCATGCACTGTGCCCTAAACCTGGTACATCTCCAGTCCCCTCCCCCTGCTAGGTGCAAGTGCCTCGGGTGTACGGTTTCCACGTCCTGTTTTTCCAGGGAGCAGATTCTGATGGAGAGAGAGGGAGGAGGGTCCGACGTGTTGTCAGTGGGGCAGGGGCACGGAACAAATTCAAATGCTTGAACGACGTACGTATTTCACCTGCTTCTTGGTTTTGTCCCATCCCACACCTGGGCTTGGCCCCAAGAAAGGACAGAAAGGGCCAGACTATGGGGACCAGAGGAGGAGACAGAGAGGGGACGGAGGAGGAGGCTGAGACTTCTCAGTCCCAGGAGGCCCACCTGCTGCCTGCTCGGCCATGGAGGCGGCCCCCTTCTCTGACGGCAAGGATGGGCGTGGGGAGAACCTGCCCTCTGTGCTCCCCTCGGCCTCTCCACTTCAGGGTGTTTGTTGGTTTATTAATTACTGGGGCCCAGGAGGCATCCCTCCCCTGAGAACTGCCTTCAGTGTTTCCTAAGCTTCTTCACATACTATTGATTTAACCCTACAAGTGCCCTGGAAGCAGTTATTATCATTATTCCTGGGTAGAGACCAAATCACTGCAGCAGGAGAGATGCTGGGACAGATCACAGAACTAACTGGCCAAGGTCCAAACCCAGGTTTCTGATTCCAAGTTCTGGCCTCTGATTCACCACTTGAGTTGCCTGGGAAGAAGGCCTCAGTCCTCCCATAAAATAGGAAAAATGGTCCCTCACTTCTGTCTCTTCTACAGTGTTCGGAGATGCAGGGAGAGGGGGTAACAAGAACCATGTGACCTTGAAAATGGACTTAATCTCTCTTTTCTTCACCCATATAATAAAAATGTCTATAGAGCCCATCTTATATGGTTAACGTGAGGTTTAAATGAGATAATTTCAAGCCCTCAGCAGAGTGTTTGTTATATAGTAAGTGTTCTGTAAGTGGTTAATTTGTATCACCGTAAGCAAAAGCTCTCTCACAGTGCCTCCTGGGTGGGTGGCACTAGAAAGGCCAACTACTGCCCCTCTCGTCCCCCAGCTATTCACACGGGACTCTGGGTACCATTCCCGACATACCAGTCCTCCACCCAGGGTTGCAGGATAAAGTAACAGTAATTAAATGTGTATTACATTCTGGGCCCAGATACCTTCCACCCAATCACCCTGAGAGGCACTATTATCCCCACTTTACATGGGAGGGAACTAAAGCTCAGAGAGGTAGAGTGACCTGCTTCACATCACACAGCTCATGAGTAGTGGAGCAGCTTGGATTGCCTGCAAAGACGGTTCCCATTTTACTGAACCAGCCTGCGTTTCTTTTCAGCCGCACTTCCTCCCCAGGAGACAAGAGTCTCTCCTCTCCAACATCTGGACCAAGTTTAGCCAACACAGGGATGCTACAAGGCTAGAGCGGAACTCCGGTCACGCCACTGCAGGTCCTGGCCTGACCTTGTTCAAAAGGGATTCCAGGAAGGAAAGAGAGTTAAAACCATGTGTGCTGTGTGTTCCCTAGGTGTGGATGCTGTTATACACTGTGTGTCATCCTATTTTATCCCCTCAACCACCCTGGGAGGGAGGAAGCCTCATCCCCATTTTATAGACGAGACAACAGAGGCTAGCAAGTGCCTAAGTCTACTTTGCCAAGATCACACAGGTAGCACATAAACGGCAGAGGGTATAGGGGCTCAGGACTTGTAACCACAAAAAAAGGACATTAAAATACTTAGAAACACCAAAGCAAGTCTGAAAAAAAAGTTGATTTGAGCTACGTACAATGATACCAGGAAAATACACGGAATATTATACTTGCGGCCACGAAGAGTGAAAGGCTCTGAGTCCAGCCTGAGTGTCTCAAAAGGTAACTCTGTGGCAGGGCTCACCAAAGGGGCCTTGGGGACAGTAGTGGGGAACCCCAACTTTCCTAGGAAGTCCCCTAACAGCAAACTCCCCCTGTCCCCAGGCTCCGTGGGGTTGACCAGATGGCCGTGCCTGGGCTCCTCACTTCTCCTCCCCCAGCCTCACTAGAACTAGGTACTTGCAGAGATGTTCTAATTTTTTTTCCCCCATTAAAGAAAAATAAAGTAATCCACAGTACAACTCTACTTGGTCCAAAACCTGCTTATTGAAAATCTGCTTTGGGGAAGAAGGAGAGTACATGGCATGATTCCCCAGGGAATGATCTCTGTTATGCTTAATTTTGACAGCAGGAAAATAGAATTAGATTCCTGTTCCTAATTCGACTTGCAGCGTCTCTTGGCCCTGCATTAATAAGGAAGATGGAAGAGTGTCTCTTCCCAAGCTCTGAGCTGCATTTCCCTTCAGTCCCTCATTTCTTGAGCCTTTGATTAGATTTTGAATTCTCTTTGCCCTTGAACTTCTCCTGCTCTGCCCCACCTTCCCTCCCCCCGGTAGGTGGGGCCAGGGTCACTCAGCAGCCTCCATAGATGAGTCCTCAGAGCAGCACTGTGTGGTTGATGCGTCTTCCCTGGGATGTGGGCCGGCCTCTCTAGCACTTGGGCAGGCTCATCCTCTCCAGAACTTTGTGCCCAGCCATCCCGCACCCTACTCAACGGAGCAAGGGGACCCACTGCTCCAGGGAGATCTCTGCCCTTCAAAGGACACTGTGCCTGCTGGGTACAGCCGACCCCGAGCTGCTCCTCTGAGTCTGCTGGTGCAGCCCAGGAGGGTGGGAGGGGCCTCGGAGGAGGAAGCCCTGGCTCATAGTCGGAGGACCAGAGTTAAGAGTCTTGGTTTTGTCATGTACCAGCTTCGTGACCTTAAAGTCAAGTCACTTAGCAGCTCCAAGACTCTTTGCTCAGCTCAGAATGACTGGGAAAGAGGGAGGTAGAGTGGGAAAACATAAGTGAAAGTGCTTTGCAATCTGCAAGGAACTGTTAGAATGTCAGAGAATGTCAATTCGAGTGGAAATAGCCCTGGGCTAGGAGGCAACAGTATCTAGCGCGGTACTTGGCACACAGCAGGTGTTAAACATCTGAACAACTTACTTCCCAAAGCCCAGTAAGAGCTGAAGCAGAGGAAACAGGGCTCAGCTTCAAAGCAAGAGGGACTGTGGCTAGACACAAGAAAGAACTTCCTGTCAGGTTGGTGAGACGCTGTAGCCAGCACAGATGAGGACTGCAGGACAATCTTTGCCTGGGCATATTTACAGCCTGTCCTCTGTCTCTCAACATTCTCGCTGGGTGCCTGGGGTGTGCCAGTTCAGTCCTGCCTGAGTGGGCTTGTGGCAGAAATTTCCGGGGGAGAATCCTTGATTCTGTTATACCTTTCAATGCTGCAAGGATGCTACATGAGGAGGGCCACCTGGTGGAATGCAACATATCCCAGCTCTGTTCCATCACATGCTAGCATCCTGTGAGCTTTGAGATCAGCATCCCTTGGTGGGCATATGATCAAACCTATTTGGAAGATGCTGAGGTAAATAGTTGTTTTGGCCACAGGACAACTCAGGGTGTCCATGCTAATGTGTGCTGAAAATCTCCACGAGGGAGAGAGAGAACGAAGTGTTATCTAAACACTTCTCTCTTTTTTTAGCCACAAAACGCTTTGTCCATAAAACTCTTATGATCTAAAACAATGCTGTCCAGTAGCACTTTCTGTGAAGACAGAAATGTTCTATATCTGTACTGTCCACACGTGGTTATTGAGCAGTTGACGTGTGGCTAGAGAGACTGAGGAACTGGACTATACATTGTATTAAACTTTAAGATGGGGAATTCCAACATTTCCAAACCCACTGGGTTGTTGTAATAATTAAATAAGGTATCCAAAAAGCATACATAGTTGGGACTCAGCTACTTTGTTTCTTGGGTAGCACAGAGCAAATAATCGCGTCGTGTTGAATAAATGAATGCAGGTACAAGTGGAGTCAGTAAGGTGCAGAGGTCCCGTAAAGAAGATGGTTCTGACCCTTGGCAGGGAGGGGGCTTTTGTTTTCAGATGCTGTAGGGATTCCAGGATGGAGGAGGGACTTACACTGCAGAGCAGTTCTGAGGAGCCATAGAGAGGAGCCTTATGGAGATGGCGAACCTCTTCCAGTGCAGCCCACCCAGACCCGCAGGGGAAGACCTGCACAGGTGAGCCACATGACACAGACGCCTGCATCTCGGGCTCCGGGCCCCAGTGGTAGCCAGTAGCCAGCACCTGTCTGACTGTGTGTGGTGCACAGCTGTCACCGGGAGCACACAGATGCACAGATTTGCTGGAATGTGCTGGCTTAAATTAGCTAAATCTCATAAACACTAAATTTATGTCGCAAGTTGAGAGTCAGAGAAAATGCATTTCTAAAACCTGCATTTGCAAAAACAAACAAAAAAAATGTATCGGGAATTGACCTTGGACCTTGTTCCATCAGAAAAATCTACTCTCTGAGGAAAGAAGCTCTTCAACCCATCAAGTACAAATGCATCTAATTTTATGTTTTCCCTCTCTCTTTGTAGCTCCTCAACAATGAGGCTGAAAACGTGGGAATTGTGTTTGCAGATGCCAAAAGGCTTGGTGGTTGGCCAGTCTCCCTGTAACTGAGCTCCTCTCTGTTCCACGCATGCACAGGGAGTTCTGGCAAAGGGTGTTCCTGGACTGCTCTCTCTCTTTCACCTACACACACGGAAAACAGCCAAGGACACTTAGGAATCCCCGAACCCTTTGGTTGTCGTTCCCACGATTGGAAGGAGCCCGCCCCTTCTTGGCGTATCATCTGCAGCCGGGGGGGCAATTCAATCAGGTTGAAATCAACAAGATCTGACCATCTCGGGTGGAGCCAGCCTGGGGAAACTTACATTCTGCTTTGGCACAGATGAGGCAGGCGGTGGTGCAATTGAAGAAGTTCAGGATCCCAGCTACAGCCACGCTGATGTCAGTGCTGCTGGGGTGGAGGTTCAGGGTTGTGAATCTCTGGAACTGGAACTTGATAAACTCCTCCGGGGCCACTTTGAAATGAGGGACCTGGGCGGAGGAGCAAAAGTGGGCAGCAGGGAAGATCCGGAACCAGCGAGACAAAAAGAAAAGAGGGATGAGTGAGACAAAGCTGCAGAGGGTGGCTTCTTTTGTAAAAGACCTTTGCCTGGCAAGAGATGGAATTTGCAAGACTCGGGGCACCCACTCCACAGGAGGAAGATGATGTGGCATCCATGACAACGCGTGAGACCCAGAATGGGAAACCCTTCAGCCGGGGACCTGGATAAATGTACTGTGGACCTTGGAGCTGGGGTCTGTGGCCCTGAGAAGACAAAACAATAGGTCTTTATTCTCAGAAGAACTGCCCACTGCTGGGCAGACAGACAGATGGCTCTTGAAGGCATAATCCTTATACTATTTGATGTGTGGTTAATGAATCAGAGCAGAGATGCCCTGGGGACTAAGGGAGGGGCCCCCTCAGCCCAGCCTAGCCAACAGATAAATAAACCAGCTCCCATCCTGGCTAAAGGCCTGGGATGGGTTCCTCCGTAGACTTACGTGAGGAGGGGGAAGCGCTGCAGGCTGGGAAACCATCTAGAGGGCCTCCCGATGGAGCCCGGTAAATAAATACCTGCTATGGCTTCATTAGGACAGTGTCAGCTTCCCTCTGCATCTATTCCTGACATTTCAGGGAGGCACTGCCCCTGCCTTCTGCCTCTCTTCTCCAGGAAAGAGATATTAACAGGCTGGAATGGCTGCTTTACCGGAAGCTTAGGCTACTGGGCAGGTAATAGGAAAGTTAAAACGTAATAAGCTGCCATCCACCTTGATTTTATTATGTCACCCTGGTACCCAGAGCCAGAAGAGCTAAAGGCTGCTTGTGCCTCTATCAGAGATGGGGCTGAAACCTCAACCCTCATCCTCACTTAGGGTGCCCAGTGTGAGGGCCAGATTATTGTGAGCATGGGTTTGGACTGATGTGAAAGTGAGTAAGATTGAGGGTGGACAGCAAGAAGAACTTCCTGATGGTGAGTTGGTTGGTTCCTAGCATGGGTTATTCAGACATGATTGCAGAAGTTTTCCCTGCCTGGGCTGGCCCAGAGTCTGGGATGACATTGACACGGTCTCTGTAGGATTCTGCTACCTTATCCTTTTAAGCTTCTGAAAGAAGTCAGCCAGAGACCAGAGCTCCTCTGAGACTGGGATGAGGGGAGGGTAAAGATTTAGCAGAAACTCGGGAGAAAATTCCTGAATTCAACTAGGATTAGCCCTTGAACCAGAGAGAGAGGGCAACCAATATTTTTTAGCAGAGACCGAAAAGCATAGAACTGGGGAGAGAGACTGGTGAGTAACGACATTAAAGAGCGATGTTGACCTGGGGTGTGTCCTAAGGGGTCTTTCTTCCCCTATTTTGCAACGCTTACAATCTGTCTAAAATGAATAACAAGTGCACCTTGAAAGGAAAAAAGGTCACAGAAGGGTAAGATGGAGGCCAGGCTGGGCAGGGGCAGGGTGGCCAGGCTGGCTGGCTTACACATCTGAGCATCTCTGCCCAAGGCCCTCTCCGTGTGGCCATCCAGCCTACCGGGTTCCAGCAGCAGCTAACTTACCCCCCCATAGAAAGTACCCTTAGAGATTCCCTTGGATCCACCAATCCCAGAGATGAAGCAGGCAGAAGGCTCAGGAAAGCAAAGACTCAGGAAAATGCGTTTTAGAGTCTACAGTCCTGGGTTTGCATCTTGGTTCGCTGTGTGATTTGGGGCAAACTGCTTAACCTGGCTAAGCTTCATTAACATGGAGAAACAACAGGTGCTTTTTGAGCTTTGGGAGAACAAAACGAGACCCTGTACGTGAAGGACGTGCTAGTTCAGTTCCTAACATGTGGGGTAAGTGTTTAGGCAATGCCTTTTCTCATTCCCTTCCCCCTTTCTCCCCAAATCTTGAAGCTCCTGCAAAAGCTCTTAGGTCTGTATGTGCAAGGGGTGAGGGCTGAGGGGCCTCCCTAAGAAGGGGAGCTGGTGCGAAGTCTCCAGCACAGCCTGGCATCTTGAAGGCTGCTGGGAGGCAGCCAGCTGCTCTGATGGGCCCCGGAAGGGATGGCCAGGCCAATCCTGCTGAGTCTCTCTCTGGGACAGAGATCAATCCAAGACGGATCTGCAGGTGCAAATGCATCCCCGGAAGTCATCATGGAGGGGTGGGGCGATGGAGAGGTGAGCGGCATGGAGGGGAGGGCAGCAAGGCAGAAGCAGCCAGCCACAGGGGCTGCAGACATCTTAGCAGCATTTAAAAGAATGAACTCCTCAGTGAGAACTCCATTTCTTTTCCCTGAAGCTGAAGGGAATCAGTGCGAGGCAGTTCAGCCTCATAAAATAGTAGAAGAAGTGCAAAATCTGAATGGAGAGGGAAGGTTGCTCTGGAAGGAACATGACCAGACAAAGGAGGGGTAACCATCTGGCCATTCCCTGGGCAGCACAGCCTGCCTGGCTGGTCAACGGCACAGGGTCCGGGGCGGCGGGATGGGAAGATGGGTGCAAATCAGGGTCTCTACCTCCGGCCTGAAATGCCAAGCAGGGTTAAGGGATGTGTTCGCTGAGATAAAATAGCTGCTGAACACCAAGAGGAGGCCATTCTGGAGTGGGGACTGGGGGGATGACTGTAGGGGACAGGGAGGAAAGTTTGCTGGGGAAGAGGGAGGAGGGGAACAAAAAGGAGAGAGCAGAAAAGAGGAAATGGGCAGCCGAAGTCTTGGCAACCTCACTTGGTGAAGATCAGAGCAACCGGGAAATAACAACCTGCCACAGATCTGAGCTGTTATGTGGAGCCTGGCAAGAAAGATTTAAATTAAGCATCAGGTCTAACTTGCAGGGGCCCAGGCCTGGGAGATGCTGAAAGGGACTGCAGTGGGACAGAAGCTCTTTTTTTTGGCCTGGGCTGGCTCGGGAGTCATCTTTCAGGACATCTGGGAGGAAGGATGGGGAGTTGTCAACACAGACCCTGCGCGTGGCCTGAAGCTCAAGGATTCAGCCTACAGGACAGTGGTAAGTAAGACCCATTGCAGGACTGGAGCTAGGACCACAGGGCACTCTACTGTGCTGATAACAATTCCTAGAGTGCGTTCCTAAAACAAAGAAGACCAGTATTCTTCCCAAAGCCGCAGGGACCAAGCCCTCCGATCATAAGAGAAGTGGGAGCATCAAGGGAGTGGCTTCCAGAGGGCCTGGGCTAAGCAGGGGCCTGTCTATTGCTCCACTACCTCGGCGAGGGCAGCTCTCTAAGGAGGTGCCCCATCCTATTGCAAGAACTGGACCCTCCCAAAGCTAACGCTTCTGGAAGGCTGAGCCTCTAGGCTCCCAGGACAGGTGGCAATTTTGCCCTTCCGTCTCCTGTCCCTCCGCCCTGCCCCTCCACAGCTCCTGACCATCAAACTCCATCTGTTCCCAAAAGACCTGGCTAGAAGGCCCTTGGGAGGCTATGGGGTCACCTTGCCACTGTCTCCCAGGAATGTATCTGAAACGGGAAGGACTGATTGATTCCAAGAAGGACTAGGAAAGATTCTGGCAATAGAATCTCTGAAGTTTCCAATTTGTTTCCTCTGGGGGAAAAGGAGGGAGAGAGTTGCTGGAATAGGGAGCAGGCCATCTTTATCTCCCAGGGAACGAGGGCTAGAGGGAATGGACCCAACACTTTGGAGAAGTAAACCCTGGAATTGGTGAATGAAGAAGAAAGCGAAGTAAAATCTCTTTTCTAGAAAGCTTACAAAACAGAGGTTTTCAAACTTTATTTCAGCACTAAAATGTAGCAAGGCCTCGCCCCAAAGGCATTCTTCCCCAGAATCCCAATATCTAAACAGAGACTCCGCAGCTGTTCCTGTGGAGCTCAGACTTCTGCCCTCTTGGCCTCCCCTGGACCACCACCCTCCCCAGCCTCTCCCTCTACCTGCCGCCTTCAAGGGACACCCCCTTCCCCTGTCACAGGACCCCAAGACTCGGAGGGGCTCAGCTTGAAAATCTTACGAAACTCTTCCTCTGAGTCCCCTCCATCCAAGCAACCTGAAAAAAGTAAGTGACCAACAAAGGCCCAGTTCTTTTATTTGTATTGATGTTATTAGTGACACCAACCAGACTTGATTCACTCTTCCAGCCCTTAAGAATCCATGATATCTTTGGGCCTGGGGCACAGGCTGCCAGCCTGCAGAGAGCCCCCCAACCCTGCCCAGCACTCACCTCCTTCTCCCCACAGATGTTGCTGATGATGGAGCTGGAGGCCGGGCTGGAGGATGGTCCCAGGACAGCGACCACCCCCTTGGGAAGGATCTGACACACTGCAGCCAGCGGCAGGGGCAAAACGTGGGGAGCAGGAAAGGAAACAAGGCGCTCATCAGGTGGGGCGTGGGCTTCGGCCTCGAGTCCTCCGATCTTCCCCCCGCTGGCCCCTCACCTCCCGCCCACCCCCGTCCCCGTCCTGGTCCCCCCTCCTATTCTTCCAAACCCAGTGCCTCTCCTCCCCTGGACTACTGGGCTCCAGGACAGTTTTATTGGAGTTTATGGATGGTATTAAATGAGGAAATGACCCAGGTTATGACAACATACGGCCTCGGCCAACAGGGTGTATAAATTGTCTGGGCTGTCACCGAAGGACGGAGGCGCGCAGTGGAAACCTGCATGCCCCACCCCCTTTCTGCCTAGCCTGCAGGATGGGTGCTGGGAGCCCGGGTGTGGCTGCTGCAGGGGCTGTGGGTCCAGCTCACAGGACGGCCAGCCAGCATGCAACCTGTTAGCCCCCGCAAAGAGAAAGAAAGAGAGTCTAGAGAGGAAAAAAGGTAGACAAGCAGAGAGAAAAAGGATAGTGAGGATGAGGCAGGCAGAGAGAAGAAAGAAGCTCAGCTAAAGTCAAAGGGAACAGGAGAGAGAGAGGAGAAGGAAGAGAGAGAGCGAGTGGCCGAGAGGGCCCTCGTCTTTCAATGCCACCCTCCTTTCACCTGGCCTGGAGCCTGGTGCTCCTGCTTCCCTGAGCCCATCACATGCCTTCCTGACCAACCAGCACGCTCTGTGACCTTGTACCTCCCCCTGGGGAAGGCGCCCTTCCCTCCTCTACCCCGGACGCTCACTCACCTGTCAAGAAGCACCTCAAATGCCACCTTCTCCTTACCCTCCCGCAACTCCTTTAAGTAGAGTCCATCCTCCCTGGGGCTCCGAGGCCCATGGATTTTCCCTCTGTTCTAAGACACTTGTAAATGTGTCTGTTTCAGTTTGTTGTTTAGATGTGTTTCTCCTCTCACTAGATTTCTAGCCTGTTAAAGGCCAGAGCTGAGACGCATTTATCTCTAAATCCCCACTTTGCATTTCCCTGGTGTCCAGCACAATGTTTTCTAAGTGCCCAGTTCATGTTTGTCCAATGAATGAGTAGATGGGTGGGACACGCAGTCAGAAGAGGAGAGAATGTAAGATTTTAAAATGCTACATCCTTTCGAATTATGGTTTTCTCCAGATATAGGCCCTGGAGTGGGACTGCTGGGTCGTATGGTAGTTCTATTTTTAGATTTTTAAGGAACCTCCATACTGCTCTGCACAGTGGCTGTACAAATTTACATTCCCACCAACAGTATAGGAGGGTTCCGTTTTCTCCACACCCTCTCCAGCATTTATTGTTTGTAGATTTTTTTTTTTTTTTTTTTTTTT
This sequence comes from Tursiops truncatus, assembly GCF_011762595.2. NCBI lineage: Eukaryota > Metazoa > Chordata > Mammalia > Artiodactyla > Delphinidae > Tursiops > Tursiops truncatus. Next base: position 12,253,374 of record NC_047041.1, read on the forward strand.
TTTTGCAGTACACGGGGCTCTCACTGTTGTGGACTCTCCCGCTGCGGAGCACAGGCTCCGGACACACAGGCTCAGTGGCCATGGCTCACGGGCCCAGCCACTCCGCGGTATGTGGGATCTTCCCGGACCGGGGCACGAACCCGTGTCCCCTGCATTGGCAGGCGGACTCTCAACCACTGCGCCACCAGGGAAGCCCTGTTTGTAGATTTTTTGATAATGGCCATTCTGACCGGTGTGAGGTGATACCTCATTGCAGTTTTGATTTTACAATAGCCAGGACATGGTAGCAACCTAAATGTCCATCGACAGAAGAATGGATAAAGAAGATGTGGTACATAGATACAATGGAATATTACTCAGCCATAAAAAGGAACGAAATAATGCCATTTGCAGCAACATGGGTGGACCTAGAGATTGTCATACAGAGTGAAGTAAGCCAGAGAGAGAAAGACAAATATCATATAATATCGCTTATAAGTGGAATCTAGAAAAAGGCTACAGATGAACTTATTTGCAAAGCAGAAATAGAGTCACAGAGGTAGAAAACAAACTTACGGTTACCAAGGAGGGAAGGAGGGGGAGGGATGAATTGGGAGATTGGGATTGACACATATACACTATTGATACTATGTATAAAATAGATAACTAATGTGGACCTACTGTATAGCACAGGGAACTCTGCTCAGTGCTCTGTGGTGACCTCAACTGGAAGGAAATCTAGAGAAGAGTGGATATATGTATACATATAGCTGATTCACTTTGCTGCACAGCAGAAACTAACACAACATTGTAAAGCAACTATACTCCAATAAAAATTACTTTTAAAAAACGTTACAGACTGAGAAAGGAAGGGGGGAAGAAAAGGAGAAAACAGACAGAGAGAGAACGTAGGACAATTCTCAGCACACGCATGGTGATATCAGAACCACAGAGCTGCCCCTCGGATTATACTCTGTGGTTCCCAGTCTCGCTATGAGACGTCCTTCTCTGCAAACCTCAAAGCTCATCTCTGGACACATTTTCCTCCTACTCACATCAAGTGTCAGGTCAGTACAGTGAGGTTAAGGAATCAGTCCAGGCATCCTTACCGAGCCAGCTGCAAAGCCACAGCTGCAACCTGGTGCTCTTCCTCCTAAAGCAGAGTCCTAACCACTGGCCCATACAGCCAAGTTATGGCTCTAATGGGGCACAGGCGGTGGGGTAGAGCACCAGGGTTCAAATCCCGGTGCTGTAATTTATCACACAAATGACAGATCTGTAATTTATCACACAAACGATAGACCTGTGGGGTCTTCTTTCAGCCTGAGGCTCAGGCGGGGGTCCTTTAACATCGTGGATCTCAGCTGACTGACAGGTTGCCAGCAGTGGGTGCCTGAGGGGGACTCAGTAGTACCAAGTGTCAGAACCATCCCCAGCAACAGAGTAACTGTGGACAGGCTTTACCTTTGAAGAACACTCTTCAAAGTTCAAGCTACTTCTGTGGCTTGAACAGAAGTAGCTAGGGGCTGCTAGGGGCTGTAAATTCATTGGCCATCAAATTCCTATTCCTACAGCAGCCTCAGGGGTGGAGCTTAGCTCCTGATTTTACCTATAAGGCAACAGCATCCTAGGGGTGTTAAGTGACTCCCCGTAAAGTCACACACCTAATAAGGGTCTGAGCCAGCGTTGGAATTCAAGTCTGCGGACCCCACCCAGTGTTCGTCCCACTACCTATTCTGTCTGCCCTACTCCTTGCAGCCACTTCGCCCATCTCTTTTCAGCCCCAGACCACACCCCATCTTGTTCTGCTGCACCTGCTTCCCCAAGGTCACCAGTGTCTCTTAGCAGTTCTTATCTCTCTTTTTGTAGCATTTGCATTGTTCTTTTGAATTTCATGACACTATCCGGTCCTGATTCTCAGCCGCTTCTCTGATTGGTTTTTCTCACTTCCTTAGCCAACTCCTCTTCCTTCTCCTCTCCACTAAATTCAGATTTTGTCCATGCCTCACTCTCCCTGGGCAATCTCGACCTTGCCTGTGGACTCCACATCTCATCTCTGCCCAGGTGATCCTACAGCCTGACCCATGTCCTGGGTTACAAAACGCGTTCCACCTACCTGCTGGGCGTTGCCACAGGGACTTCCTTCTGGTGTCTCTTCCAGAGAGAGAGGCAGAAAGGCAGAAAGCACAGTCCTTAAGAGCACGAACTCTGATGCAAGTCTATCTGAGTGTGAGTCTTGACTGGGTCACTTACTAGCTGTGAGACCTTGAGCAAGTTACCCAAACTCTCTGAGACTGCTTTCTCATCTATAGGACTGGGATGCTAACAGCACCTCTCCCGCAGGGATGTCGTGAGAATTAAAGTGAGTTCATACATACAGGGCATTTAGAGTGGTACTGACGTGCTACAGGACTCATTATTATTATTCCCAATACAGCATGTCTGTTATATACTTTTCATACATAATCTGATTTGATCTCCACACTGTCAGGAAGACTCATTATTATCCCCACTTTACAGATGGTGAAACTGAGGCTTAGAAAATTTAAGTGCCTTGTTCAAGGTCACACAGGTCATATATGGTAGAGCTGGGCTTGAATTTGGAGATCCATCTGGCATCAAAGCCCAAGCTCTTAACCACTTCACTTTACCCCCCTTAGCTCCAAGTTCAAACCGTGGTCGCCCTTGCCTCTTCCTTACCTTTCCTTACTGCATCTACTCACTCGCTATACCAATCAGGGGCCAGGTTCTGACCATTTGACCTGCTCACCCCCCACTATCCTTTCCTTCCCACTCCCACTGTCACAGATCCGTCAGCCCCTTCTGCTACCTGCCTCCTAAGGGCTTTCTCCGTCTCCAGGATTCTTCATTTTCCAATCTGTTCTCCAAAGCGAGGCCAATTATAATCCTAAACGTAGGTCTGTGTGCTCCTGCAGGGCAGAAAGCTTGTCTTATTTATCTCTGTGTCCTCCACGCCTAGCACAGGGCTGGACTCAGAGTTAACGTGCTCAATAAATAGCTGTTGAACCACACTGAAGCCCACTCAACTCTTTTCATAGAAAATTGGAAGTAAGCTAAATGTCCAATCATAAGGCAATAGTTATCTAAAGTGTGGGTCATATAGCCAAGTGGAATATTACTTAGGCATTTAAAATGCTTATGAACAGTTTATAATAATCTTAAAAATATTTATGTAATAATACTAAGAGCAAGAAGCAGGATATAAAATTATATGTATATCTACATGAAGGCTACAACTAAGCAAATACAGAAAATTGTTATGCACTGCGGAGTGACTGGAAGAAGAGGTTATAAAAGCCCACATTTATTAAGTGCCACTTATGGCCCATTCTAAGCACTTTATGTGAATTGACTTACTTAATTCTGGAAACAACCTGATGTGATAGACACTGTTACTGTCACCCTCATTTTACAGACAAGAAAACAGAAAAGTTAAAGGGCAGAGTCAGGATTCAAACTCCCGACCCCTCACTCCAGGGTCAGCTCCCAATCACTGCACATCTCCTCCCACTTCCCGCCAGCTCACTTGGAACACACTCCAGATTTTCCTACCTGAACCTGTTCCCAAGTTGTTCTCTCTGACTAGACCAGGGCTCTTAACCTTCTGCCTGAGATCTGTGGGCAGAAGTCAGTGGTCTGTGAACATTCTGGGGGAAGAAAAATGGCATTATTTTCTCTTAACCCCTAACAGAAATTCAGCATTTCCTTCAACTTGGAATATAGGCAATAAACCACAGTATATTAACAGTTGCTGTGACTTTGTCATTGATAGACATCGTGAGTGTTTTCATATCACATTACAGTGCTGCAGATGTCTTGAAATATCATTCACATTCATAATTACTTTGAAATTACACTAGTCGTAACGTTTAGCTATTGAATACATTAATAGATAGGATGTTTAAAAAAAGTTTTTAAATGAATAAAATTACATAGATAGGATGACCAGGGAAACCAATTACATGGAAACACAGTTAAAATACATTAATATATCACTATTAAAACATTTTAACTGCATTTCCATATAACTGGTTTCCCTGGTCATTCTATCTATGTAATTTTATTCATTTAAAAACTTTTTTCTGAGAAGGAGTCCATTAGCACCCACAGACTACCATGGTCTAGGCCCTCTCTTGCCCTTCCGCCTGGAAAACTCCTACTGATCCTCCAGTGCCCCACTCAGTTCTTGCCCATAGGTGAGAAGGTGCCATTCCCTCCCAATATTCACATCACACCGTGGCTCTGAGTCAGCTTCATGCTGGGCAGGTCAGCATCCCTGTTCTCTGAATTCCTGGCCAGCTTCTGCCCCAAGCTAGCTCATTATGCTGGGTCTCAGTAAGGAGAAGCTTCTCCTAAAAAGAAATTCTTACAGAAGGTCACAATCCCTTATTCCCAATTCCAAAATCCAAAAGGCTCTGAAACTGAATGGTTTCATCAAACTCATTTGGTGGCAAAATCTGATCTAAATAGATAGATGTGAAGCTATTTATAATATATGAATATCTGAATGTGAGCATGCATTTAATTTTGAGTGTGGGGTTCAGCCCCAAGCCCCATCTGAGATGCTACTTAATGTATGGTATAAGCATCACATGACCTTTCCAGTATCCGGCAAGTTCTGAAATCTAAACACATCTGGCCTCAAGGGTTCGTGGACCTGTGCCTGCTGTTGTGAGTGTCCATCTCCCATTTCCCACTGGACTGGAAGCTCCTTGAAGGCAGGGGCCACATTTATTCAGTCCTGGCAAAAAGGAAGTAGTCAACAGATGTTTGTTCAACTGAATTGAAATGACTCAAAATGAGTGCAATGAAAGTGAATTATCATCTTCCCAGCAGCCATGGCCTGGGGATTTCCTGGGATCTGGGAAGTGTTCTTTCATTCCCTATGAAGGGTGCAGGCATCGTTTCAGTAGAAATGAAAATCGGTTATAAAGAACCCCAGTTCTGAAACTTCCTGGACCCTGTTTATGCAGGGCCCGGCTGTCTCGTGAGGACCTCTGAGCAGTTTGAGGGGTGGAGGAGAGGGAGGTGCACTCTACTTCTGCCTCCCAGGGAGCAGGGAGAGGTGAGTGATGTTGCCACGGCAACCAAGTTTCCCAGCCAGCAGAGGAGTTGGAAGGCAACTGACAGAGCAGCTGCAGGAATAAAACACCATGATGGGATGTTGTAAGAAGGGGAAACTTCTTCCCCTGGAGATACCAGCTCTGGCCTGGATTTGAAGTCTCCTTAGACTCCTGGTCTGGACAGGAGGTGCTTATGGGAACTTCACCTTCTCTGAGTCTTCACAGGGAGGGGAAGGGTCTGGCTGTGCTGAAGATGGTGCAGAGCAGTCACTCACAGGCTCACTGGTGGCAGGCCCTCCAGGGAAGGGGCAGCTTCCGGGGTGGGGACGAGGAAACTGGGGCTTCTTTATTTACAGCGTGGCGCTCCCGGAGCCCCTGTGGTAAACAATCGGGGCCACCGGTAGCTGATATCGATGTGGAGGAGAGGCCGGGAGAGCTCAGAGCCCTTCACATAAAGACACTTCAGGGCGGGCTTCCCTGGTGGCGCAGTGGTTGAGAGTCCGCCTGCCGATGCAGGGGACGCGGGTTCGTGCCCCGTTCCGGGAAGATACCACATGCCGCGGAGCGGCTGGAGCGGCTGGGCCCGTGAGCCATGGCCACTGAGCCTGCGCGTCCGGAGCCTGTGCTCCGCAACGTGAGAGGCCCGCGTACCGCAATAAAAAAAAAAAAAAGACACTTCAGGGTGCCGAAGCCCAGGTCTCTCTGTGTGCCTGGTCATGCTATCCTGAGTGAGGCAAACAACCGTCCCCATCAGCACCAAGAACTAACCCCTCCTTGTGCCAGAGCCTCGGGAGCAGGGTCCACTCTCAGTTCTGTGAATGGACCGGGGGCTGAGTGGACTGGCCTTGCTGGCCTCAAGAGCCGAGAGGGGTGCTGTGAGGGTGCAGTGCCAGGTCTGTGCACTGTCACGCCCCACAATGGGGACCTCCCTGGTGAGCGTGCCCCAGCGTATCGGAGAACTCAAAACTGCCACTGGCTGTCACAGGGATGAAATGAACAGTGTGGGGAATATAGTCAATGATAATGTATTATTTCTTTGTATGGTGACAGATGGTAACTAGACTTATCGTGGTGATCACTTTGTAATACATAGAAATATCAAATCACTATGTTACACACCAGTAAGCAACAGCGCTGTAGGTCAATTATTCTTCAAACACAAACAAACCAACTCATAGGAAAGATCAGATTCATGGTTACCAGAGGCAGAGGGTGCGGGGAGGGGGAATTGGAGGAAGCAGTCAAAAGGTACAAACTTCCATTATAAAAGAGCTAGGGATGTAACGCACAGCGTGATAAGTGTAATTAACACAGCTGTATGTTCTACATGAAAGTTGCCGAGAAAGTAAATCCTAAGAGTTCTCATCACAAGGAAAACATTTTTTCTGTTTCTTTGATTTTGTATCTATAGGAGGTGATGGATGGTCACTAAGCTTACTGTGATAATAATTTCACGATATATGTAAGTCAAATATTATGCTGTACACCTTGAACTTACACAGTGCTGTATGCCGGTTGCGTCTCAATAAAACTAGAAGGAAAACAAACCCACCATTGGCTCCTCTCACCAACGGCGTATCATTCAAAGCCCTCAGCCTGGTCCCAGACCACCATGGAAGCAGCAACACCATGTACGGGGAGTTTACACATGCAGGCACCGGGCTGGCAGACACAATACCACCCTGGATCCCTACGATGATCCAGAGAGCGAGGAGTTACAATACTAGTTCTACTACTAAATCATACTAAGAGGTGAAATTTATCAAGAGTTCACCTGACTCCTGGCACCGCTCTAAGTTTTCTAAGTGCATCATCTCACTTAATCTTTCAGCAGCCTCATGAAGTGAGAACACTTATTGTTCCCATTTTACAGATGAGGAGTTTGAGGCACAGGAGATAAGCCCACAGTGCTGGCGATTAGGATCCTGACCGCTATTCTACACAGCTCTCCAGTCCTGGCCTTCACCCCGCGCCCCCCCTCCCCCCCTCCCCGGGCAGACGCTCCCTGTTTTAGCCACACCCAGCTGTCATTGTGCCCCAAGGTATTCCGGTTTTCTTCCTTCCTCAAGCATGCTATTAAGGCTTCTGCGTGGATGCCCTCACCTGTCAAACATTCCAAGCTCTGGCCCAGCGGCCTTACCTGACCGCCTAGCTACACCTATGACCTATTTCTGACCTCATTCTGCCCTTGTCTGAGCCACTCCCTGGCAAGCCCACAGCAGAGCTACTGAGATTTATGTCACTTTTCAGATGTGTGGTCTTAGCCGCCTCCTGGGAAAGACTGTGAGCCTCAGTTTCCCCATCTGTAAAATGAGGAGGTTGGGCCAGGCCATTTCTAACCACTGTAATTCAATGCATTTCTGCGTCCCTGTTATGCATACGTGAGGTGGGAAAGGGAGGCGGGGAATGCGTGTTGAATGACTCATCACCATTCCGATGACTTTCTCCTCTGGCTTCTTACCATTTTCCCTCATGCTGACTTGGAGTCATTCTATTGAGCTGATGGAGGGATGTTAGCCTTTACTCACTAGAAGCAGCCCTGAATCAGCGGAGGTCGTGCCCACAGAGCCTTCGAGAAGCTCGGGATCCTGTGCAGGAGGGGCGGCTGGAACCTCACTCTCTGTGCCCATTCCCAGGCACTGGGGCCTCACGGGGCCCGAGAACCAGTGAGCCTCTGGGTTTCCAGGGGAAACAGTGTGGACAGCGGATAGCACGCTTGCCCTCATAGAGACAAGCCAGGGCAGAGGTGAGGGGCTGACGGGGAGGCTCCTGCTTCTAGCTCTGCAGTAAATTAAACTTCAGACTGGCTCTGGCAGCAGCAGGGATGGTGCCTCAGGGTGTCTGGGTGATAAGGCAGGGGGTGGCACTTAGTTTCGCTCTAATACGTTCGCTGTAGGAGACACAGGGATCTATAGGAACAGAGGAGGGTGATGCTGTGGGAGCCTGCTGCACGAGAAAGGCAGAGATGGAGATAAGATACTTGAGCCAGGAGGGAAGGGACGGCCATGCGGGGAGGTGACCTGATAGGTCTTGTCCAGCCCTCTTATTTCAGATCTGTGGGCTGCGCAGAGGGAGCTGGGAAGTCAAACATCAAGAAGCCTGAGGCAATGATGGTGACCAGGCAAAGAGGTAGAGGGGATTAGACGTGGGTCTGAGGAAGCTTTACGGGTGACCCTCACTTTAAATAAACCCACTATATGAAAATCCATGTGAACCAGATAAAAGCGGGGTGGTTTGCTGCTTGTATCTTTCCAGTGTCCAGGTTGCTATTAACACCCCGTGTGATACCTTCCATCTCCCAGCCTCGCTTTCAACTATCAAATGAGATGGCTGAACTCCAGCATCTTTAGTTTTACACTTCATCCTCTTTGATTCTGAAATTGCCATTGTTTCCCTTGAATGACACGCCCGTCCCAAATGTGACTCATTATTTGTGCAGAGTTTTTGAAGCTCACCTATTGCCCTATTGCCGAGAGCGGGCACAAGAGTACCCTGTAGGATTGCTACCACCTCCATTTAGATCAGAGCCTCTGCTTCACGCAACCAAGGATGTCATCACTAGGATCTCTTTTATCCCCTTGAAGTGGAGTCTCGGGGCACCGGGTGACAGGTGTGAGGTTGGGGGCATTCGTCAGGGCCCCAGAGCCACTCAAGTAGTTTTACATTAACAATGCAAATCAACCCCAGGCCACCAGCCCAGGGAAGACACAGCCACCATGAGGTGGAGCAGTAGCTGGCTCTGGGAGGCACACAAAGGCTCGGTGCTGTCGGATGCATCAACCCAGAAAACGGGGAAGAGAGGGGAATATCCAGCTATGATTGAGGCCCCACGAGGCACCTGACATTAAGACAGGCGGTGTGAGAGGAGTCCGGGAGGTAGACGGTGCTGCCAGGTAGGGATGGCTGAACTCTGAGACAGGGAGAGAGGCATGATGGTAAGAAGGGGAGAAAGCCAGCTCCAAGGTGGGGAGGCGGTGGTGGGGAGAGAATAAAGCCAACAACGAAATCCACAGCTGCCACTTACTAACTACCTGGTATGTGCACGGTGCTAAGGAACTCACCTGCACTGTCTCGTGTCCTGCTCCGAATGACCCTAGGAGGTGTTATTACCATCACCTCATTTTACAAACGAGGAAACGGAGGCACGAAATGGTTAAGCAGCCTGTCCACTGTCACACAGCTAGTAAACAGCAGAGCCAGGATTGAAACCTGGTCTCTCTGATCCTAAAATCCATGTTCCTACTCTTTATACCACAGTCTCCCCAACGTAGGGATCGCAGAGATGTTGTTCCTCCTTCATCTGGGGATCCTGCCTCCTTTTAACCTCCTTCCCCCATCCCGCCACTGACCCCCCCCAGTCCCGCCCCATCCCGCTTCAGCTAAACGCGGTAACCCACCACCCACTCTCCCCCTTATTGTGGGAGGGAAAGAGCAAGCGGGGCTGGAAGCTTTCTATGAACTATCTGGGTGGTGTTTAAAATCCACTGTGGGAGAGCAGCTCAGGCTTTAGATGAAAAGCCTTTGGGGTAGAAGGATCCAAAAGCCCTCTTTTCTAACAAATGCTAATCACGCCTCAAACACAGCGAGATGTAAAAGCTGGACCGAGGGCCACGTGTTGGTAAAGTACTTGGTGCCTAAAAGAGGGGCCTTAGAAAGATGCTCCAAAGCTCTGTGATGTGGAATAAAGACATCAGTCTCCTTTCTTCCCCTGATTCATCCAGCTTAATATTTTAGATGTATTGACTCCACTAAGCCTGGGTCATTGGGAGAAGAAATTTACATCTGCTAATGACCCCCATCCTCAGTGGGCAATCCATGCTTTCTGTTCTGCGAAGGAAACCCTGAGGAACCAAAGAAGAAGAAGGGGAAGCTGGTTTTTCAAAGAATAGGCTACAGAACTATTTAGCCATCCGGACCCCTGTCTGCGACCTGCCCGCATGGACAGAAAAGAAACACTACAATACAGACAGGACCAGGAGATTCATGAGAAGTCATTGCTGGTATTTCTGCTTTCATTTTGAAGATCCTGAGAAATCGGAATCTTCCGTTTGTTGGACTAGAATTGAACCTCTGTGACAACTAGAATTTCTACCTGTGCCCTGCTGAATCCCCATTGCCTAGGATAGAGTACAGCAGGCACTCACTAAATATTTATTGACTGACCAAGTGAATAAATGAATGACAATTCCAGGTACTGTTTCCACCATGCCTTCTTCTGAAGGAATCTGTGTCCATAGATCCTGCTGGCCTCAACAACCCTGTTTTGTGTGATAGAAATCCACCCTCAGTCTTTCGGAGTGGACTTTCTCCCCAAGGGTAGCTCTTAGGTCATCTGGTCAGTGCCTGTGGCTTGTGAGACAGGACCAATCAGTGGACTTTCTCCCCAAGGGTAGCTCTTAGGTCATCTGGTCAATGCCTGTGGCTTGTGGGACAGGACCAATCAGATCCTCTACCTTGTCTCCAAACCAAGAGGCACTGAGGGAAGCTGCGCACTGAAGAGAGACTGTAAGCCACCTGAGGGCAGGGACTGTGTCTATCTTGTTTTCTGCATTGTTCCCCATGCATGATATCCTGAGTCAGGCCTGCAATAGAGCAAATGCTCTATAAAAGTTTCCTGAATGGATAAACAAATTGTCAGCTGGGCCTGGATGGCCATTACGGGACATGATGAAGAAACCAGGGAAACCAAAGTAGCAGAGAGGGAAGAGCATGGATCCAACACAACAAGAGCACTAAAGACGCTGTGGGACAGACAGAGAGCCACTGCCTTCCTCCCGTGCTGCTCTCTTTGGATCCATACAATATCCTACCAATTGTACTTAAGCCAGTGTAAATGTGTTTCTTCTCTTGCAATATTAATAACCCAGACGACAGCATCGCTGGACCCACGTGCAGACGACCAGATGTCTGACATGTATATTTGAGCGAGTTGTTCTTTAGTTTGGTTTGGTTTTGCCATTGAGTGTCATTAAAGGTTGAAATGGGCTAGAAAGGGAGGAGATGGGACTCCAGAGCCTTAGGGAATGGAGGCCATCATCTCTCTGGGCTGAGGGTCTCCCCCTCCTTCCCTCTGAACTGGAGTTGTTCATTTCCAGCTTAGCTACAAGCCACCACCCCGCTAACCTGGAAGCTCATCCTGTAAAGTCATCAACGTAATACCAGCCACACACCAGAGAAGTGCAGGGGAGGTGGAGTGGATGGGACACTAGATGTGCAGGGTCATGATGCAAGTTCACGGTCCAGGAGTTGCTCAGCCATTGACTAGCTCTGGGGTTGGGCAAGTTATCCAATGTCTTTGAGCCTCAGTTTCTTTGGTAAAGTGGGAATAATAACACTTAACTCTCTGGCTGTTGGGAGAATTAAAAGCAGTGCCCAGCACATGCAGGGGCTCCGTAGGTGTGACTGCAGTGACCAACTGAGCATGAATGTAAAGCACTACAACTCACAGAGGATTTTCCTATATTGCAAGTCATTTAAATCTCACAATGACTTGCAAGATTCGCTAAGTAGCCCTTAGTGTTCCCATTTTACAGATGAAGAAACTGAGGTTAAACAGAATCACTGACTTGTCCAAGGTTACCCACAGAGTGAGTGGCTGATGTCCAGCCCAAGTCTCAGCTTCTTCCCACAACACTGCCCTCAGCAAAAGAAAGCAAGACAGGAAACAGATGTGCAATGACTACGCTTCCCTGGGGCTGTGGCTGAATCTCTCCTTTCTTAATCCCATATAAGGTTTCATTCAGGGATCTGTGTACAGAATGTCCAGGAGATGAATGAATCAATATATGAAGGAATGAATGAGTGGGTAAATGAAGGAATGAATGAATTCCCTGTCTTAATTCTACTCCACACATGATTTGCCACAAAACCTGGGATCTTGTCTAGACTAAGCCCTATAGGGCTTCCTGGTGCATGTTTCTCTTCCTCTCTTGGGAATATCTACATCACAGGCCCGGCAATGGGTGCGGCTCACACGACCAGCCCCTCCTCTGCCAGCAAGGGAAGCAGAGGGCAGCCCTGCCCATGCTACGTACTGGTTTCTGCAGTCTCGTACTCGCTGTCTCTGAGAAGCTCAAAGATGTCCACTTCGACCTTGGCCTTGCCCAGCCTCTCGGGAGCACGGTTGATGCGGTTCTTGGCCAGGGTGATGGACAGCCGCTCCCCTCTGCTGCACTCCATGGGGTCATCCAGGATAGCAGCTGTGGGCAGGCAACCACATGGACACAGTTGGTACCCTCTACCGTTACGCGTCCTCCTACTCCAGTCTCCCCCCCGTGCCGCCTTCCACCTCCACCCTGCCATCCTCAGAACTGTCCCCAAAGCAAGTCCCCTGCATGCTAAGGGTCTAGGTCTGTAGCCAGGTGTGGCGGTGAACTCTAGTGTGGCTAGTCACCTCAGGGACACTGTAAAACCACGGCAGGCCACCAGGGGCCCTACCTGGAAGAGGTCCCCAGGCTCAGGCATCGCGATACCCTTGAACCTAGGTTTACCTGCACACATGGGCACACGTGTGCAAAGGGAGGGAGATGGCAGCAGTCCTTTGAAAATGGTATTCTGGGCATATGAGAAACTCTCCTTGAGGTGATCTAGGGTTGAAGAAGCCCAGGTTTGAGAGGGAGACCTGTGGTATCAGGAGCCGCTACAGGGCCCTGCTGAATGCCTGTTGTCCACCGATGACACATGTCACCTAGTGAGCTACATAGTTTCTATGAACTTCTGTCCTCACTGAACATGGGGAAGAGTAAGACAACCTCATGGGGCTGGTGTGGGAATTCAGTAAGACAATGTATATACGTGGCACATCATCACAATTTAATCAGTGTGACAATCAGTGTGAATGGTTGGAGTGGTGTGGTACCAATGCTGCCCAACCTCTGGAAGCAGTATTAAGGATGCGTGTTAACCTGAGTTCAAATCCCAGCCCCGCCCCGTCTTAGCTATGGGGCCTCTGTCTCCTCACTTGTAAAATGGGGAGAGAGCCTCTTCTTTGGGTTCCAGTGAAGATGACATGGGTAGTGCGTGTGAAGCGCTCAGCGCAGTATCTGGTGCACAGCAAACACTCAGTAAATCTAGCCATTGGTATCATTCATTCTCTTGGTAGAGGAAGTTACACAATTGAAAATCTCTGCACAAAAACTTGTACGCAGGAGTGTGGGTGAAGGGATAAATTAGGAGGTTGGGATTAACATATACACGCTGCTATATATAAAATAGATAACCAACAAGGAGCTCCTGTATAGCGCAGAGAACTATACTCATTAGTTTGTAATAACCTATAAGGGAAAAGAATCTGAAAAAGAATATATATATATATATATAACAGAATCACTATGCTGTATGCTTGGAACTAACACTATATTGTAAATCAACTATACTTCAAATTAAAAAACTAAAAATAAAATGTCCTAAAAATAAAGTTACTCTGTCTAAATAATAAAAAAAAACTTGTATACAAATGTTCCAAGCAGCATTATTCATAATAGCCAAAAAGTGGGAAAACCCAAATGTCCATCTACTGATGAGTGGATGAACAAAAATGTATATCTATACAATGGAATATTACTCAGAAACAAAACGGAATAAAGTACTGATGTATGCCACAACATGGATGAACCTTGAAAACATTATGCTCAGTTGAAGAAGCCAGACACAAAAGGTCATGTGTTGAAAGACAGCATTTATATGAAATGTCCGGAATAGGCAAATAGAGACAGAAAGTAGATTAGCTGTTGCCCAGTGGCAGTGGTGGTGGTGAGGAAGCTGGGGAGAGATGGAGAGTGACCACTAATGCACATAGTGTTTTGGGGGGATGACAAAAATGTCCTAAAATTGATCACGGAGATAGCTGCACAACTCTGTGACTATACTAAAAAACGCTGAATTGTCTACTTTAAACGGGTGAATTGTGTGTTATATGAATTATATCTCAATAAAGCTGCTACAAAAATAAAGATCGAGCTTATCTTGCAGAGCTTGAAGCCGCAGAAGAGCAACACAGAGAATCAGACCGAATTGATTTCACTGACACGTGGCCCTTGAATCTCTGTGGCTGGTATGGACAGAGACCCAGTTTCTATGCCATCTTTTCTGTATAAGGTTCCCGTATCTCCTGTGACCCATTTTCCAAACCAAAACCAGGACACAGAATATGACAAAGCACTTTTTTTCTGATTTGTGGATTTATTTATAGGCATAGCCTTACTGAACAATAGAAATTAGATTTCATTTACACGGGTTGGCCATACGTGGGGCCACAGAGGTACATCCCAAGAACTAGGCGATAAAGTAGGCTTCTGCGAGTCAAGTAGCAAAGTCCATGCACACCTGATAGGATTAGCCCCCTGAGGGAATGGACAAAGGACCGGTAAATGTATGACTGAAGAGCCCAGAGACACCTAAAATTCCTACCCAGGTCACCTTAGGGAAGCAAGACCAGAATGAGATTATTACTTAGGAAGCAGAAATGTGAACAGTGACACTGTGCTGTCCCAGGAAAGGAAGACTTTGGGAATAGAAGGGAAGTGGGGCAGCCCAGAGGAGCGATTCTCAAACGGTGTTCCTTGGAGGGCCCCTGGGTTCCTTCAAGAAGCAGAGGGGAAGGCTGAAGGGAGGTCTCTAGTCCCACACCAATTTCAACCAGCACAACTCCACATCCATCAGTTTTAGATATCGGAGTTCTCCAAAAGACATGTTGTGGAGAAAAGAAATGTTTCACTGTTAAAAATATAATAGAAACCATTAACCCAGCCCTGGAGCATAGAAAAGAGACATCGAAAGTGTCAGGAGTTGGCAGTGCCGTCCTGCATGAGTCACAGGAGAGAGGCACCGGGTCCATGGGATACTAGCCTCATGTTAATAGGTACACATTTATCCAGCGACAATGGCAGGGTAAGTCCTAGCGGACTTACCTAGTCTCACTGTCTGCAACAACTCTGTGAGATAAGGGTGTTACCTGTGTCATCTTCACTTGGAGTGAGAAAACAGAGGTCACAGAGGTCAAGTGGCCCGCCCTCGTTCACAGGGCTGGTGAGTGTAGAGGAGGGAGGGGATCCCAGGTCAGTTTCATATGGACCCTGCATTCTTAACCACAGGTCATATTCCTTCTAATGAAATTCATATTCCCAGGGGTTTGCTGCTGAGAAGGGCGTAGGCTAGGTAGGTGTGTCTTAGGCAGCTCACACTGCTATAAGAAAACACCATAGGGGCTTCCCTGGTGGCGCAGTGGTTCAGAGTCCGCCTGCCAATGCAGGGGACGCGGGTTCGTGCCCCGGTCCGGGAAGATCCCACATGCCGCGGAGCGGCTGGGTCCTTGAGCCATGGCCGCTGAGCCTGTGTGTCCGGAGCCTGTGCTCCGCAACGGGAGAGGCCACAACAGTGAGAGGCCCGCGTACCACAAAAAGAAAAAAAAAAAAAGAAAACTCCATAGAGTGGGTGGTATTTATTTCTCACGGTTCTGGAGGCTGGGGAGTAGGAGATCATGGTGCCAGCATAATTGGGTTCCAGGGAGGTCCTGCCTCCTGGTTTGCAGATGGCTGTCTTCTCCCGATGTCCTCACACGGCAGAGAGAGGGAGATCAAGCTCTCTGGTCACTTTGAAAAGGGCACTGGGGTCTCACCTTCAGGACCTCTCCTAAACTCAATCACCTCCCAAAGTGGGGAGGGATAAATTGGAAGTTTGGGATTAGCAGATACAAATGACTTTCTATAAAATAGGTAAACTACAAGGTCCTACTGCATGTATAGCACGGTGAACTATACTCACTATCTTATAAATATATATAAAACTGAATCACTTCGCTGTACACCAGAAATTAACACAACATTGTAAACCAACTATACTTCAATTAAAAAAAAAACTGATGTGTGCTATGGACTGAATTATGTCCCCCCAAATTCCTTTGTCAAAGCTCTAATGTGTGCGTTTAGAGAGATAGGACCTTTAAGAGGTAAGTAAGGTTAAATGAGGTTATAAGTGTTGGGCTCTGATCGCTTGGGATTGGCATCCTTAGAAGAGACAACAGAGAAGGTTCCCTCCCACTTTCTTCCACCCCCAA
The DNA here is from genome assembly GCF_011762595.2 of Tursiops truncatus. Taxonomy (NCBI): domain Eukaryota; kingdom Metazoa; phylum Chordata; class Mammalia; order Artiodactyla; family Delphinidae; genus Tursiops; species Tursiops truncatus. Next base: position 12,269,490 of record NC_047041.1, read on the forward strand.
GGCAGGAAGCAGGCTGTCACCAGGAACTGACCCTGCAGCACATTGACAGCAGACTTTTAGCCTCCAGAACTTGAGAAATAGATGCCCCTTGTTGAAGCCACCCAGCCTGTGGTATTTTATTATGACAGCCCAAGCTGACAAAGACAATGTGCTAATTAATATAAACCCTCACATGCAGGACGCCAGCCAGCCACGTGACACCACACAGTGAACTCACAGAGCGTCACCAGACATACTTTGAGACAGAGGGATCATGGCCGGGGGTGGGGAGAGGGGGATGGCAGGGAAGAGAGAATGTGGGAATGATACACTAAGAGGCACATGAGGTCCCCTCGGTGCTCAGCACTCAGGACTCTGCCTTCAGAGGTACCTGGCAGGTGCTCACCAACTCACTAAGATCCACAGTCCCGCCCTCCCTCCCTTGCCAGCCCCCGTGCCATTCTGGGCACCACTTTTTCATTAGGTTTTAGGTTTTAGACACTAATTAATTTCTGGCTGGGAACAGCCTCAGCTGGGTGGTTGGCTGGCATCAAGCATACTGGGATCAGAATTATTAGGATGACCACAGGAGCCAGACTCCAGGGCTGGGGGCAGCAAGGATGAGGCTCAGGCCTTCTAGGGACACCTGAGGAGCATGTCCGCAGCAGGCATTACGGAGCAGCGTCCCTGCTGTCCAGCGCTCACCTGCAGGGCCCGGGGGTGAAGGAGAGCAGCTGGCACAGGACTGAATGTGTGGCCGCTGCCCCTAACCTTCAGCTCCAGGCCTGGCTGTCGGGCTGGGCCAGGATGCTGAGTCCCCAGCCGCTGCCTAAGGAGGAGCCACGTCATCTGGCACATCCTCCACACCTGCAGCCACAGTGAGGCTGATCGGGGCCGGGGGTGATCTGCCTCTGCAGCAAAGGCCAGGCTGAGACGGGGAGACGTGTTTAGGGACCAGGGTCTGCCCCCTTGCCAGCCATGGGGACTCTGCAATGACTCTTCAAACCCACATGGACTCATGACTCCTTCCCGCCCAGGGAGCCACGAGCCCTCACATTTCCCTTGGCCTTTCTCCCCGCGAGCCAAGTGCTTTACCCTCTGCTGGGACGTCTCTGAGTTCTAAGGCTCGTGCCAAGGGAAGGGCGGCCTGCTGACTCTGCCCACCTCCACCCAAGCGTACCTCCATGTTCTGGGCCCACGCCTGTCTCTACTCTGGAGAGGACGCCTCCCCCAGGGCTGGCAGGCTGGGGCTGCCCACTGGGGTGCTTTCTTACTCACCCCTAGTGGTCCTGGCCATGACCACCCAGGGGAGGATGTGTGATCACTGACCCGCTCAGACCCCTTAAGCCTCCCCGTGGTCTGAAGGGTTGGTCCCAATCGAGCCTCCAGGATGGCATCAGGCCCTCCACACCTTTCTACCTGCGGCACACCTTCCATCCCCCTAGGGACAGTGCCTCTGAGCTAGGACCTGGGCTGACAGGTTATGTTCCCTCCTCTATGCCTCTGCGGACACTGGCCCTGCCTCTTATTCCCCCTCTCCCTACAAGACCCACCTCAGACCACCTCTTCCAAGAAGTCTCCCCTGACTCCCCAGGCCAGTGCTCTCCTTGGATTTCCACGCACTGCCTTGGAAGGGTATTTACCTTTCCATTTCCAGGTGAGTTTCCTCATCTAGCTTGTACCTTAAAAGCCCAGAGCAATCCCTCCTTCCTTTGAAACTCCCCAGATTCCGCATCCCACATCAATTCCCCCTTCTTAGTACACTCACAGGAACTTCTCTGTACTTGTCCTCAGACAGTAACCACTTCTGACTTTCTATTATTTATTATGCCCATTTGTCCATCTTTTCTCCCCTAGACAGCTGCCTCCTGAGGGCGAGGGCCATGCCTTATTCATCTCTGCAACTGTGCAATCCCAGATACATACGCACTGAGCCCTTAATGAATGGTATTGAGTGAATAAATAATGTAAGGCCACTGTATTCTCATGCCCTACAGCCAGGAGCAGACACTGTGCCTGGTGCAGTAGGCATTAGACTAGGCGTGGACTGGGGACAGTTCCTATGCCCAGGCCTGCAGGGCAGAGGACCTGGGCGGACCCCTCCTTCCCAGGTTTGGGGCTTTCCTGCTCTCTGCTCACCTGTGTCCATCAGAATGGGGCTTGCCTTCCCTCCACAATTTCTCAGCAGCCCATAAGTGACCCCTCTGATGGAAAATCAGCCTCCTTAATCCCTTGGTCCTTCCAGAGTCCCGCTGCTGAAGATTTCGAAGCACTTCGATAACTCTTACCTCTTTAAGGGCAGGAGTAAAGAGGTTTCACTGGGGAGTCTTATAGGCAGTATCTATAACGCGCCTACAGCTGTCAGAGCCCTGTGCCAACAAGAAGAGGAGGCGATGTGAGCCTCCAGGGAATCCGTCGGCTTTGCTCCCAAGCCAAGCCCCGGGCTGCTTGCTCCCTGGGGCCCCAGCCCCTCACCATCACTCATCGGGCATCTCACTCACCTGTGTCCTCCCAGTGCCCCTCGTTTCACCCCTGTTGGTCCCAGTCATCTTGCCGGAGGCAACCGCACCACTGTGCAGGCTGCTCCCACCGCAAACTCACACCCTCCCCCTCACCTGGGGGCCACACGCATCATATCCTTGTCTTCTGACATTACAGCGTATCTGTTTGCTGGGGCTGCCACAACAGCACCATGGACGGGGCGGCTTAAACAACGGAAATTGATTTCCTCCCAGTTCTGGAGGCTACAGGTTCAAGACCAAGGTGTCGGCAGGTTTGGTTTTATTCTGAGGCCTCTCTCCTTGGCTTGCAGATGGCCGTCTTCTCCTGGTGTCTTCACAAGGTCTTTCCACTGTGCCATGTCTGTGTCCTAATCTCCTCTGCTTAGAAAGATATCGGTCACGTTCGCTTATGGCCCACTCATACGACCTCACTTTAACTTAATTACCTCTTTAGAGACCCTACTTCCAAATACAGTCACATCCTGAGGTCCTGGGTGTTGGGATGCTAACAGATGAATCTGGGTGGGGAGGGACGGTGTACAATTCCGGCCACACCATGGACCTTCACCTCTAGCCACCGCCTGCTCTCACCTCCCCACTCAGCCCACGGGCTGGCTAAACTGAGGCCGCTCTCGGTGAACTGCCTCAGCTTTGTGCCCCGACCTCTTTCCACTGGGCTCAGATGAGGGGGGTCCTGTGAGAGGAGGTCCCCAGGCCTGGCTCTCTGCCTCACCACGCCTCCCTGCTCTCCTTTATGTTCAGTGTCTGTCCCAGACCCACTCATTCCCCTCCACTAAAACATGGCCAGAGCCCTCCCCTCCCATCGGGACCCTCCACTGACCACACGGACCAAGCATGTCCCTCCGGCCCTCCCTTTACCCCACCTGCAACTCGGATCAGGCTTCTCCAGCGATGGATCAACGTTTGCTAACGCTACCTCATCCCACCCTGGACTCTCCCTCTGTCCCCACCACCCACTCAAACTGTACTCGCAAGGCAAATAACCTTCAATAGCCCTTTTTTTTCTTTTCTTTTTGCGGTACGCGGGCCTCTCACTGTTGTGGCCTCTCCCGTTGCGGAGCACAGGCTCCGGACGTGCAGGCTCAGCGGCCATGGCTCACGGGCCCAGCCGCTCCGCGGTATGTGGGATCCTCCCGGACCGGGGCACGAACCCGTGTCCCCTGCATGGGCAGGCGGACTCTCAACCACTGTGCCACCAGGGAAGCCCATTTTTGCAAAACTGGTGGACACATTTGATTCCTTGTCTTATTACGTCCCGAGCTGGCATGACTGTTTGTATCTGCCACGTGCTGTTCAAAGAACGTCGTGTGTATCACCTCATTTAATCCTCACGCAACCCTACAGCTTACCGTCCCATTTTATAGGTGGGAACACTGAGAAAGAGGCCTGTTAAGCAACTTGCCCAAGATCACCCAGCTCTGAACGGCAGCCTTGGTCCAGCCCATGAGCCACTAGACCACGTCATCAGGTCGCCTCCCGGGTTCTCTTTGCATCTGAGGGTCCCCGGTGCTCTTTTGTGCCTGGGACCCTCAGCTTCCGTGGCTTCCATGGCACGACACCCCTGGGACTTTCCTCCTACTTCTCTGCCCATTCTCTCAAGGTACACTTCTCCTGCCTGACCTTTAAATACCGGGGAACCCCAAGGGGCTGTGTAGAACCCTCTTCTCACCTGACTCCCAGGGGCTTCCTAAATGACCTCGCTCACAGCCACCTCCATGGGGGTACTTGACTTATGTCCACCTGCCTGATGATCCCTCCATGCAAATGTCTGACGAGGATCCCAAATTTAGCAAAACCCAGACTAAACCCACCCTCTTCTCTCCTGTATTCTCCCTGATATATTCCTGAGTTTAGTTAACGCAGCACCAGCTACCCAGGCATCATGGCCTCACCCCAATTCCTCACCTCCTGGTTGCTTCTGATTTTCCCTCCTCAAGATTTCTCAAATCACTCCTTTCTCTCTGGTCTCAATACTGCTGTTCTAGTTCAGTCCTTTCATTTCAGTGATTTCACTGCAACCTCATAACTCTCACTTTTTACTTTTAATTTTTAATGTTTTGATTTATATTTATTTGTTTTTATTGAAGTACAGTTGTTTTACAGTGTCACCAGAGTTTTAACCACCACCCAGCACTCCACAATCACTCCCACACACAGCTGCCAGAGTGATCCCTTTAAGGTACAAACCCTCGCTTTTAGCTTCCAATCTCCAAATAAATGAATTACTTGATATGGCAGACAAGAGCTGGCTCTAGCTTTTGAATCTTATATTCTGCTTCTCTGCTCATCTGTCTCCAGCTTCTAGAAATACTGAACCACCTAACTCCTATAGTACCATCTAAGGTGCGCGCGCGCGCACACACACACACACACACACACACACACACACACACACACACACACACACACGGTGCTGCTGTGTGCCAAATACTTTAGCTTAATCTCCTCCCTCTGCGTCCTCACCTTTGCCCACTCACCACTCCTACTCAGAATGAATCCTCAGCTCAGACCTCCCCTCCTTCCGGAAGCCTCCTCTGAACACAAAGGTTGATCAAGTGTCCCAACTATGTATATTCATAGAATCCCATGCATCTTACACTCTAATTATCGGTTTAGTCTTTCACTTTCACGCTTTCATTTTTTCTGTCCCCAGTGCCTGGCGCCTCGCCTGATAACACTTTATCAGCGTTAGAGCCAAATTTGTTTTGGCTTTTGAGGAATTATATGCTGACTTCTATTCTTCCATCAAAATTACTAGTCTGATCCACACATATATGGACAACTTACTTTGACAACAAAGGTGCAGTGAGAAAAATGGGCTTTTCAACAAATGATGCTGGAACAACTAGATATCCATGTGTTTTAAAAAAACTTCAAACCCCGTCTTATGCGATATACAGAATAAACTCTGTCTCACAGTATATACAAAAATTAATGCAAAATGGATCATAGACCTAGAATTATAAAACTTCTAGAAGAAAATCTTTGTGACCTTGAGTTAGAAAAAGATTTCTTAGATGTGATGACACCAGAAGCAACACGCATGAAATTAAAAATTGACAAACTGGACTTCGTCAAAGTGTTAAATGTCTGCTCTTCAAAGACACTGTTAGTGGAATGAAAAGATGAGCCACAGACTGCGAGAAAATGTTACATGCAAAGCATACACCTGAAAAAGACTTGTATCCAGAATATACAAAGAGCTCTCAAGACTCAACAATAAGAAATCAAACAACCCAATTTTTAAAGATGGGCAAAAGATTTGAACAGACGCTTCAACAAAGAGGTTATATAGGCAGCAAGTAATCTGTGAAATGTACTCAAGAGCATTAATCATTGGGGAAATACAAAGTAAAACCCTAATGGGATATTGTCAGAAACCCATTAGCATAGCTAACACTTCAAAGCTCAACCACACCACCTCGGTGAGGAGGAACTGGACCTCTCATATGCTACTGATGGGGCTGTAAATGGGGTATGACCACTCAGAAAACCATCTGTCAGTTTCTTGAGAAGTTCAACATACATCTGCTGTATAATTCAGCCATTCCACTCCCAGGTAGGTATCCAAAAGAAAAGAAAGCACGTGTCTACACAAAAATATGTAGACAAATGTTTATAATTACTTGATCCAGAGCAGTCAAAGACTGGAAACACCATCAACAGGTGAATGAATAAACAAACTGTGCTCTCTCCATACAATGAAATACTAGAATGAAAGAAGCCAGACAACAAAGACAACATACTGTATGTTTCCATTTTTATATATTTCTAGAAAATACAAACTAATCTGTAGTGCAGGAAGCAGATCTGTAGTGCAGGAAGCAGATGCCTGGGGCTGGGGCTGGGGCAGGAAGGAGCAGGCTGAGGAATGAAAACGTGACACCAGGAAACTCTTTTTGGGCGATGAAAAAATTCTCTATCTTGGTTGCGGTAATGGTATTTACAGGTGTACGCACGGCAAAACTTATCAAATTTTACACTTCAAACTACATGCAGTTTATTGTCTATAAGTTATACCTCAGTTTTTTTAAACATCTTTATTGGAGTATAATTGCTTTACAATGGTGTGTTAGTTTCTGTTTTATAACAAAGTGAATCAGCTATACATATACATATATCCCTATATCTCCTCCCTTTTGCGTCTCCCTCCCACCCTCCCTATCCCACCCCTCTAGGGGGTCACAAAACACCGAGCTGATCTCCCTGTGCTATGCGGCTGCTTCCCACTAGCTATCTATTTTACATTTGGTAGTGTATCTATGTCCATGCCACTCTCTCACTTCGTCCCAGCTTACCCTTCCCCCTCCCCATGTCCTCAAGTCCATTCTCGAGCAGGTCTGCGTCTTTATTCCTGTCCTGCCTCTAGGTTCTTCAGACCATTTTTCTTTTTAATTCCATATATACGTGTTAGCATACGGTATTTGTTTTTCTCTTTCTGACTTATTTCACTCTGTATGACAGACTCTAGGTCCATCCACCTCACTACAAACAACTCAGTTTTGTTCCTTTTTATGGCTGAGTAATATTCCATTGTATATATGTGCCACATCTTCTTTGTTACCTCAATTTTTAAAACATGCTTTTATGAGAAAAACATTACTAATCCTCTGGCTCCTTCCTACCTTCTCCATCCCCTCCCCCTCCCCCTCAGCTAATGAAGCATCTTAAACTCTGTGGTCTACACTTACTGCCTCCAATTCCTCTGCATCTTCTCTATCCCGAGCCTCCACCACCTCTGGATTCACCCTCAGAAATCACCAAGGTTCTCCTTCCTTAGTTTTCAGAGTTTTGAAGCTCTCTCAAGCATTTGTGACTGGAACCTTTTTCTTGGCGTCATCTTTTGACATCCGTGATATGACACTATTTTGATTTTCATTCTGAGCACCTTCACCCCAACCCCCTTCCCTAGCTCCCTTCCCTTCTATATAACCCTAGTTGTCTGTGTTCTCCAGATCTCACACTCTGGATTTAGTCCTCAGTTCATTTTCTCTTCATGTGCATTTTCTCCCCTTGAAGAATTGATTAATTCTCAACTATCAGCTTTATGCAGATAACCCCAGAATCTCTGTCTCCAAGCTCAGTTTCTCATCTACACATTAGCCTCCTGTTTCTGGCTGCTAAAGGAAAACATCCCCTTGGAGATCCTTCCAAACTCCATGTCCCAAATGTAACCCTTTATTTTTCATAGAATGGTGGGGGGTCTCTCTGACTTCCCCATTGCAATTAATAGCAGCAGTTTCCCACACATCATCCATGTCAGAGCTGTCTTGCACGCCCCCCATCCTTCAGCCACTCTACCTGCTCAGTCACTAGGGACCGCTAAGGGATTTGCTTCCCATCCACTGCTTTCTTTCTGTCCCCACTGCCGCCATCCCGCCTCTCTCCTGCGATTCCCCTAACTTGTTACCTGCCTCCAGTCTCTCCCGCACTCATCCAGCTACTCCACACTGCAGATTCACCTGCCTGGCCCCTAACCCCTGCACAATCTGGTCCCCACTTGCCTTTCCAGGCTCACATTCTACTAAATTCTCTGACCACCTAGTTAACACCTAGGCAGTCCTTGCTGTCACTCTGCCCTGTGTCTTTTCTCCAGGTGGTCTCTTCTTCCTGGAAAGCTCTTAGCTTTTCTTTATCCACATCTAAATCCTACGCAAATGATGCCCCACTCTCCTGCCCACTCCCACCCTGCCCCTGGCAAGCGCTGGACTGCTCTAGCCCGGCTAATCTTGCCCTCTTCAAATCCCCCAAAGCGCGTATTATCAGCGTCATTCATTAAGCACGTAATCTGTGCTTTGTAACTGCTATAAGTCATTCATCCATTCATCCAATCATCCCTTGATTAATTCATCAAACACCTATTCAATGCCTATCTTAAACAAGGTACTAGGTATATAGAAAAGGATAAGATATGACCATAAACGCAAGTGGCCACAACCCAATATGGTATGTGATTGACAAAATCATACTACACTCCAGCCATGAGCCACTCAGGTGCTCACTGTGCTGGGGACTCACAGAGAACTAAGACCAGGCCCTTGACTCTCAAACCTTTGGCCCCTCCTGGGAGTTGGCAGTGGTGCTGGGAGAGACAGACTGTTACTGTATAATGGAGTTAGTGGATCCATAGAGAGAATCACAGATGTCTAAGGAAGTACAGTTAAAGGAAAACCAACCTCTTCCGGGTGACGGAGGGAAGTTTTAGGGAAGGCCTCATACATTTCTCCAACACACACATGGTGAGACCTACTAACTACCAGGCACTGTGCCAGGTTCCCAGAAGACGCAACCTTGAAGGAGGCACGTGAGTTTCCCTGGAGAGGCAGGGCAACCAAGTGTGTTCCCGTGTGGGGAGCCCCCAAAGGCATGAGGAAGCCTGGGTTGACTGGTTCAGCTGGCATGAGGGGCCCGAGCCCCTGGCAGGGGAGGCTGGACAGGAGGACAGGAGCCTGAGCATGAAGGACCTTGTGTGTCACGCCAGGGAATTGAGAGAAAACAACAGGAGGATTTTCCACAGACAATGACATCATATTTGCATTTTAGGGTTATCATGCTCACATCGTAGTAGATATACTGGCGAGAGTTCATGAAATGGGAGCTGGGAAGATCAGTTTGGGGGTGACGTTAGTAGCCCAGGAAAGAGAAATGAGGCAGGTACTGAGGGGCAGGACGATGAGGGTCAAAGACGTGGGGCAGATTCAAGCGAGATTCGGGAGGTGGAATCAAGAGGGGCCGCTGGGAGGAGATAAGAAGGGCTCTGGCTTCACTTATCGTTTAGGTGGTGACATCGCTGACTCAGATGAAGAGTAAGGGGAGAGGAAGGCTGTTCTCTTTTGTTTCTGGAGAAGGGTAGAATGATGAGTTTGGGGTGGTATTCATTAAGTTCGGGGTACTCTTGAGCAGCAAAGTTGCTGGCCTGGCTTTCCCGAGAACCGTCCAGGCTGGAGGCATAGTCCTGGGAGACCTCGGGGTTAGGGTGGTGATGCCAATTTGGATTCGGCATAAGGTGAAGAGTAAGGAGAGGACAGGGACGGGGCTAGGACCAAGGGGCTCAACATCTGGGGAGAGTGTGGAGGAAGAGAAGCTGATGCAAGAGACACAGTCGTCAGTGGTTGGGATGGAGGAGGGAAGGAGGATGGACGTCAAGTAGATTAAGCACTAAAAATTTTCCATGAGATCTGGCAATCAGGAGGTCACTGGCGATACCAGCAAGAGCTGTTCCCATGTAGAGGTGGGGGCAGTATTTAGGTGGCCACAGGTGAGAAGTCGCTGAGAAGTGACTGGAGTCAAGCAGCTCGTCTTCAAGAAAAGGAGAGCGATCAGGGCAAGAGGTGGCGTGAATCACATTGCCCAAGGGAGGGTCTTTAATTCACATGAGAGGAGCTCAGAAGAAGGCCCCGAAGGGGAGGGAGAAGCTGATGATGTCAGAAGAAAGGGGCCACTTTCTGAAGCAAGTCCTGCAAAAAGGCTGGTCAACAGAGAGCCTGAGGCACAGGTTACAGGTTCACCTGGGCTGGGGGCGGGGGCAGCGGGGAAGGGGGAAGGAGGCGGGGCCGACAGTGCTCACTGTGCCCCTGGTGCCCTCTCCTTTTCTCCATTTTAACAACAGAACACCCCGGTGTTACCTGGATCCCTGGAGGCCCAACTAGATTCATTTCCCAGTGTCCTCTGCAGCTGGGGGAGGCCAGAGCTGAATTCCAGCCGTCAGTATGAGTGGACGCAACCGTGGCACATCCAGGCCATCTTGCCCTGGACTCTCCTTCCCTTTCTTGCTGGCTCAAATGGTGACAACAGGAACGTGAGGAAACTACATGTTGATGATGGCAATGCTGCTTCTGCCTCTACCACCCCCCGCCAGCCCTGGACCACCACCTACCTCCGAGACCCTTCCATCTTTGAGCTACTTCATTTTCAGGTCTCCTTGTTACTATAGCTCAGCCTAAATTCTAACTCAGTGCCATCCAATAGAAATATAATGCAAGCCACACACGCAGCTTTAAACTTTCCAGTAACCATGTTGAACAAGTAAAAGGAAACAGGTGAAATCATGCAATTAATTTTAATAATATATTTCATTTAACCAAAAATTCCAAATATTACTATTTTAAATTCTAATAAATATAAAAATCACTGAGATATTTTGTATTCTTGACTTCATACTAAAACTTCGAAATCCAGGGTGTGTTTTATCCTTACAGAACATCTCAGTCCAGACTAGCCGCACTGCACGGGCTCCGTGGCCAGCGGCTACCATATCGGACAGCACAAGTCTACCTAATTCTAACAGATGGAGCTTTAGATAGATTTGGGGGGCGGGAGCATTGAGAGAGACTGAGCTTGAGCTTCTAATTCCTCTGAAAAGAGGTAAGATAATCACTTTCTGAGCCAGTGTGACACAGAAGGGATGGGTAGTTTCAGGTGAAAGCTTAGCATAGGTGCTCTGAGATGTAAATGTATTTCTGTTTGGGCCCAGTTGAAATGAAGAAAGTTGGTGTGTTTCTGCAAGCGGCCTCGGGGCATGGACAGGAGCAGGGCAGGTAGACATCAGAAGTGTCAAGAGTAGGAGTTATTAGGTGGGTGGGCAGGACGAGGGGACAAAGGAATTGAAGGCTCTTACAGGAGCGTTAGTGGGGTGACGGGCCGTGTTCTTTCCACTTGATGGGAAAGCCAGTGAAACCCAGAAAAAGTTGTCCAAATGGTTTGGCCCAGAGGGGCTGAGGAACACGTGGGGCACCTGGATTGTGAACATATGGAAAAGCATTGAGAGCAAGACGGTAGGAGCTAGGGGCAGAGGATGCTGTTTGCAGACTGCGGGATTTTGAAATTAAGGTTTTAGAGGCAGAAGAGGACTAAGGGTTGCCACAATCCAGAGTGAGGTTCAGACAGTGACGTGGAGAGGGAGAAGGTCACTGGAAGGGAGGACGTTGAGGATCCCCAAGGCAGTGGCACGAGAGGGGAGGATCCACGGGCACTGAGGGTGATCAGGGCGAGAGACAAGGTAGGATGAGAGGAAGGCTGTGAGGCAGGAACCAAAGCCACAGATGAGAAAGGCAGGCACTAGGGGAGCGGAGGCTTGTCCTGGGGAACAGTGGTAGCGGGGGAGCAGGTAACCACACCTGCCTCTCTTCTGAGTGAACAGTTGCCTCTGGAGATGGCTGGAAGGGAAGCACTGCACCTGACAGGTTTGGGTTCTAGCAAGTGGAGGGGGGCTGTGTGATGGGCTTGACATCTCAGCAGAACTGGGGCTCCGTGTCAAGCTGGCACGGATGTGGAGGGAGGTCAGGAGGGGGTGTCCGAGTGGAGGAGGCAGCACAGAGCGGCAAGGGGGAAGCATCCGAGGGGTGATGGGCACTGGGGTCCGCACACAGTCGTGCGGAGGGCTGCGTCCTGCTACCGCGCGACTGCCCTCTGGGCTGGGAACCCTGTCTCCGCTTTGCCGGTGTCCTCCATCTCACTCAGCACAGATCCGGCCAAACTCGTTAAAAGACTCGATCCTCGTGTGCGTTAGTTGTCACACGTTCCAAACACGATTCGCCTTCCGGTCCATTCCTTAATCCTTCATACTCCCACAGTTAATGAAAGGAGATGACCTCCCGGAAAAAAATGTACGAATAAAGGCCTCTGTAAGGTCTCTGCACACCCTACTGATATTCCCAGTTAACCCCAAGCTCTTCCTTTCTCTCCCTGCATCTTGCCACTTCCCTCTGGGTTGTCTTTGGGGAAGGAGAGTCCCCTTGCGTTCACATGGTCACAGGTCTGCGGCAGTTCCCCTGGCCAGTTCCGGCTGGACCAGTTGCACGACTGTGGCAGGGCAGTGCCCCGCACTGCCACACTCAAGGCTCTCTCTCTGCACACAGCCAGGCGGGGGGACAGAAAGAGCTGGCCGGAGTTGCCCGTTCGTCTTCTGTAACAGCTGCTGGTGACAGCTTTCCGGCCAAGTTATGGGATGGAGCGGACTGAAGCCAGAGGGCTGGGGAGCGATGGGGGATGCTGAGAAACTTGGCGGGTCTAGCTTGTACAAGGATGCCAGGCAAGGTCTGCTTTTATTCCAGAGGAGACTGAGCCCAGGTCAACTTCACAGGGGTGGGGCGGGGGGGATTCAATGTGATGAGCCCTTACTGAACACCTATCTGACTCCAGGCACTAGGGGGGTAGATGCATTTGAGAACCCAAAACATAGAGGCATGAAGCAGCCCTGGCCCCTGTTCTAAAGACTCATTGATTAGCTGGGGAGATGGTGATGGGGGACAGGGAAGGAGGGCAGAGAGCACAGCGACATGCTGGGCAGACTCTGAAAGGTGAGCTCAGCTGGGCAGCTGCCAGGTGCCACCCACAGAATCCATGCTCCTCTGTCACCACGGCTCCATGCTGTCTGTGACTCACCTGTCAATTTCCATCACATGATGTCACCATTGTTCCATGCTCCCTCCCTGACTCTAGGGCGGGAGATCCTAAGCCATAATCCCACTGAGGGGTTCTCATCTCTACATTTTACCCAAAGCTGTGATAAATGAGAGTGGTGCGCACCCGAATCCACCACGCAGGAGCTTGTCGCCTCCAATCACAAATGGCAATTACGATGGGAGCTAGAAGTCTGACACATTGGCTGATGCTAATCTCTCTTCCACCCAAGCAAGTAAGAGATAAGGACAGATAAGAACTGCTTTGAGTTCTTTGCAAGAATATGGCCAGAAAAATCTGAAGGGCCATTACTTTGATTGTTTCCACCTTGGAGTTATCTGTCTCTTTTCCCAGGACATCAAAGCACAAGTAACAGATCTTCTCGTTTACCGTCATCATCCCCCTGGGAAACAGTCAGAACAGGACAGAGAAATTTATCCAGGAGGACATGGCGTTAGAGCATCTAAGCTAGGGCCCCACATGGGAGAAGTGCTCTGTTGAATACTCATTCACCAATTTATTTGAAAAATATTCAGATAATGTCATCTTCTCTTTTGTGTTGTTTTCCTAAGGTGGAAGGGAGGAGATTCATACCAAGAACATGTGTCAAAATTCTAGGTCACGTTGTAATGACTGTTTCTGATTGGGGAGGACAGTCACTGTTCTACGTGCTGGGGAGACAGAGTCCTCATGGGGTCTACATCTAGAACGTAGGCAGGAGCTCTGCCTCACTGCCTCTTCAGCCTCCCTGGGGCTAGCGCCTCCCTATCACCCTGCCTCCCTCATAATCTGCACAAGTCTGAACATCCTTTGTGACACTTCACCAAAACCAACACCTCTTGGGTCTCTCTTCCCTCAAAAACCCGTATCATGCACCATATTTCACTTGGAGACTAACTCACTTGTTAGCTGGTATCCATGGGCACCTCAGGGTGTCTCTGGGGAATCACGTGTGCTGGGCTTTGTGGAGGGACAGTGGGGGGTTGGGGTGGTCCCTTCAGGGAAGAACAATGGTCCTGGCCACCTGGAGCCCAGAGGGGCAGCCCAGGATGGGGAGAGGAGCCCTCCAAGGTGAGGGGAATCTGCTCAAGTTCTACACCAGAACCCAGCAGACCACGTCTCGTTTTTCTGGGCAACTTGACTCTGACTGGCTGAGTTCCCTAATGAGCTGTTTGGGGCTGAAAGAGATGCTCAGCGGCTGCTGTCAGCATATTTAAAATGCGTAGAAGGACAAAGGAAAAGAAGTAGCACCAACCTGCAAGAGATAAAAAGCAGTCCCCCTCTGATGCCATATGCCCCAGAAGTAAAAAGCTAGTAAATTTAATTTAGTGTAGACCAAGCAATTACCCACTTTAAAAATTAAGGGCTGAGACCATAAACCCAGGAAACTTCAAATCTTTATAATGAGCAGTGTAATGAGAGAGAAAGGAGAGAAAGCAGGACAAAGGAAGAAGAAAAAGGCAGGAGGAAAGAGGAAGGGAAAGAGGAACAAGAGAAGAAAGAGGAGGAGGGGAAGAAAAGGGGAGGAAAAAGAGACACAGGATTAGCAGGGCAGAGCGGGAGACGGTGAAAAACAGGAGGGAGGAGAAATGGAGCATGTGCACGTCCCCGGAGGGATTTCCCGTTCTTGGGGTCTTCTGAGTCTCTCGCTAAAAAGATTTAAAGTCACAACGGTAGGCACAGATGGCAACAAAATCTTACCCTGCGGAATAGAAAATATTCACTCCTGTTTTTTTCTCTCCATCCCCACAACGGCCACCTTAGTTTAGAGCAGGGTTTCTCAATCTCGGCACTACTGACACTTGAGCCTGGTAATTCTTCGTTAGAGGGGGCTAGCCTGGGCATTGGACAAAGTTTAGCAGCATCCCTGGCCTCTACCCACGAAATGCCAGGAGCACCCTCCCCAGTTGTGACACCCCGACATGCCTCCAGATATTGCCAGGTGTCCCGGGGCGGGGGAGAGGAAAACTGCCCCGAGGTGAGAACCACTGGTTTAGACCATCATCATTTCACAAGTCCACTCTGGTCCCTGAGAGCTGTCCCTCCTTTCAGAGTCTTGCTGTTCCGCCAACCCTCTACATAAATCCAGAAGAGGAATTCCCCCAGGGCCCCACGTCGAGGGGGTCACTTCACTATTCAGAACCACTTAAGAGTATCCCAGTATCTACCGAATACAAAAATAATACTGGATACTCACTATGTGTCAGGTTTTGTTCTAAGCACTGGAAATAGACTGGTGAACGGGGCCAAGACCCAAACTCGAGGATCTTATGCTCTATTCAGGGAAGGCAGACAGTGAACATGTTAAAGAAGAAATGTAGGATAATTTCCGGTAGCGAGAAGTGCTTTAAAAAAAAAAATAGGGTCTCAGGAGAGGATGATGGGGGTGGTCAGGGAAGGTGTATCTGCAAAGAGGCATCATCTGAGCCGAGACCGAAATAATGAGGAGGAAGAAGCCATCGGGGAGAGGAAAGAACATTCCAAGTTGAAGGAACAAGAAAGAGCTTGGGGCTTCCCTGGTGGCGCAGTGGTTGAGAGTCCGCCTGCCGATGCAGAGGACCCGGGTTCGTGCCCCGGTCCGGGAAGATCCCACATGCCGTGGAGCGGCTGGGCCCGTGAGCCATGGCCGCTGAGCCTGCGCGTCCGGAGCCTGCGCGTCCGGAGCCTGCGCTCCGCAACGGGAGAGGCCACAACAGTGAGAGCCCCGCGTACCGCAAAAAAAAAAAAAAAAAAGAAAGAAAGAGCTTGGCAGGCATTGGAGTGCAGTGGTTGGAGTGTAGTGAATGCGGGGAAGGAGGAAGGAGGAAGAGGGGGACAGAGGCGTCGTATGCTTCCTGGGTCATGATGAGAAGTTTAATTTTATTCCAGTTGCAATGGGCAGTCACCAGATGGTTGTAAACAGAGCCCAACTCCCTAACCTAACTCTAGGCTTCATAATCTAACCCCTAACCCACCCCACCCCCCTCAATCTGCTTCTACTCCTGTACGAAGCTGAGTGTGCATCTGTCTCCCCTAAAGGATATTACAACACAGACTGCCTGGTCCCACTCCCAGAGATTCTGACTCAGTACGGGTCTGGGGAGGTGCCCAAGAATTTTCAGTTCTAACAAATTACCAGGATCTGCTGCCACTGCTAATCCAGGGACCACACTTTGAGTAACATTCTCTGAACAAACTCGACTGCTTCCGAGACGTGCCTTCAACCATGTTATTTTCGTGAGGAGACGACCCACAAGTCTATCCCTCCTCTGCAATTTCTCTGTATCAAACTCTCAGCCATTCTTCAAGGTCTGGTTCAAAAACTAAGTCTCACACATCCCTTCAGTTATCACCCCAGGAAAATGGACCACTCCCCCTGTCCAGTCATCATTCGGACACCATCTGTAAGTGACCTGCAGGACACATATTGGTGTGAGAGCCTCAGTTCCCTTCTAAACCACGACTTCTTCCAGGGCAGCGTCCTCATCGTAATAAATCGGTTTAGAATCCTTCTCTCTTTTCTGTTTTGAATGAGGTGAGCTATAATTAAATCAATTACTTATATAAATCACTAACACTGTGTCTTCTTTTTTACCTCACATTCATTTGGATGGCCATTACCAAAAACAAAAACAAACCCCCCCCCAAAACAAAAAATAACAGGTGTTGGCAAGGATGCAGAGAAACTGAAACCCTTGTGTACTGCTGGAGGGAATGTAAAATGGTGCAGCTGCTATGGAAAATAGTACGGTGGCGCCTCAAAAAGTTAAAAATAGAGTTACCACACCATACCCAGCAATTCCACGCCTGGGTATATATTCAAGAGAATTGAAAGCAGGGTCTCAAAGAGATATTTGTATACCCACGTTCATAGCAGTGTTATTCACAATACCTAAAACATGGCAGCAACTCAAGTGTCCATCAACAGATGAATGGATAAACAGAATGTGGTGTAGACATATGATGGAATATTGGTCAGCCTTAAAAAGGAATGAAATTCTAAGACATGCCACAACATGGATGAACTGTGAGGACATTATGCTAAGTGAAAGAAGTCAGACACAAAAAGACAAGTACTATATGATTCCACTTACATGCGGTATCTAGAGTGTCCAAATTCATAAAGACAGAAAGTAGAAAGGTGGTCGCCAGAGGCTAGGGGAGGAGGGAAGTGGGGAGTTATTATTTATTGGGTACAGAGTTTCAGTTTTGCAATACGAAAAGAGCTCTGGAGATGGATGGTGGTAATGGTTGCAAAACACTGTAAATGTACTTAATACCGCCAAGCTCTACACTTAGAGATGATTGATATGGTAAATTTCACGTTATGTGTACCTTACCACAATTAAAAATAATTTTTAATGGAAAAATGGGTCTTCTTTTATAGTTTACAAAGCACTTTCACACATCTTATCTCATTTGCACCTTTTAATAATCTAGAGGATGATAGTAAAATATTAGCATTCCCATTTTACAGATGAGTAGTAACAAGTCCAGAAATATCAAGACAACTCAAGGACACGCCGCTGATGCGTTGAGGGGTTAAAACTGAAGAACAGATCCTTTACTACCAATACGCTGTGCAGTATATTCCAGTGCTTTTCCTGGAATGTTCTGTGTAATAAATACATCACTTCTTATGTGCTAAGTGATGTATGGATACTAGCTGGCGAGTTGGGAGGAAGGAAAGAAGGCAAGGAGGGAGGAAGGGAGAGAAGGAATTATTTGATGTGAGGAAGGTGCCTCTCTCATGATTTAGGGAAAGAGGGAAAACCAGTATTTGCTGGATGTTTCTACGTCCCTGGCAGTCTGTATATGTTTTTTCTCTTAACTTTTACACACCACAACCCTATAATGGTGGGTGATACTTTTATTCTTTTTTAAAATTATTATTATTATTATTTTAATTTGTAGATGATGATAACGAAAACCAAGTGCTTAAACCACCTGACCACTTTCACCTCTACTTTGAATCCAGGCCTGTGTGACTCTGGGCCCAGGCTCCCACTACTGGGCAACAAGGCCACCTCCATGTTCTAGAATGATCTGGTTAACACACATTCCTGTCCTCGATTAGCAGTCAACTGATTATGTACCCAAGTCACTGCCTTCCTCCACCAGCACCCCAACCAGGGCACTTAGAATTCAAAGAGACGCTTTCTTGAAATGTTCTTCCCTCTCGGCAGGCCCTCTGACCAGCCCATTCTGCTTGGGCTCTCAGGGTGAGCAGAGGTCAGGCCTGTGGGAGTTTCTCCTTCACTCTCCTTTCCTCCTGGCTCACACAGGCCTGTGCACCATCTCCTGCAAGACTGGTTGGTCCCTCCTCTTTGTCCCAGGGCTCACACCCCCCGGGGTCTTCACAGCGGGCAGGGAAGCATCATACCCAGGCAACCACTCCTTTGTCCCAGCCCTTCCCCTCCCTCATGAAGGAACACACCATGGAGGCCAGCACTCCCCGCTCCTGGGCCTGATGGACAAGAAACAGAGGTACGTCCCGCCAGGGGCCGAACTGCTAGACAGGGTTCCCGGGAAGCCCACTCTCTCGACTCACCAAGGCATCTCACACCACCCCTTCCACGCCAGCTCATTCCCCCAGCCCTGCCTCCAAATAGTCTGGTACTTTGGAGCTGCCCGAGCCGAAGGCATCCCCAGGCTGCCCTGTTGTAAGAATGTGTGTGGAAGGATCTGAGTCCCCAGTGATTTGAAGCAAGGGCTCATCGACCCCTGCGTGATGAACTTGGTTGCAAACGTGGCTCCAGCCCCTGATTCTCCATCACACTCTGTCATCTAGTAGCTTTCATGCCTCAGCATCCGGAACTGGTTAGTCTAGCAAATGTTAACCCACTCCATGAATCTGATGGTAATGAGGTGGACTTTCACTTTCTTTATCATTAGAGCTGGCAGACCCAAAGGGTAATTTAGTGTTTGAAAAGGCTGCTTTTAAAACTTTATGTCAGGGGACGCATTGCCAAAGGCAGCCTAATAACTGCACCATTATATACAGACTCAAGCCTTTACTTAAATTCACGTTCATCTCATCCCTGTCTATAAAACAGAGGGATATGTATGGAGTCAGTCTTTAATCTTCAAAATAAATGTATCCTTCTTGTTTTTCTCCCCCAGTCAGTCTTCCTGGCGTCTGCAGAAGCTTGCTGGGGGTCTGATCCTGTCTCTCTCAGGCACTTTTCAGCTCCTGTCCATCAAAAGGACATTAATTATTCAGCAAGCCTCTACCACATGCCCACGGTGCAAGCGGTGGAGATGCAAGATCGACATGTTCATGGTCCCTGCCCTCAAGGAGCTTACAGACTTGTATGGAAATGGACGCAAACAACTGCAAGATGAATGGCCGTGAACACTCTGTCCCACTTTGTTTTTGTCCATAGCACTTGTCAACTTCCAACACACTCCACACTTCCTTGCTTATTTGCGGTCCCTTGGTCTCTGCTGCAATGTAAATCTCCGTGGGGCAGGAATTGTGTCTGTTTTGCTTTCTGCTATACTCCAGCCCCAGCACAGCACAGAGAAGGCACTCAAGCAATACTTGCCGAAAGTGGGCTGTATCGGTGCCGTGTAGAGGTGCACGCGGAGTGATTCTGGGGTGCTAGGAGGGACCTCCTTTTTCTGGGGAGCTGCCTAGGAAGATTTCACAAAGGATGGCACGTTTAAACTGGGTCGTGAGATACAAATTTGCTTGTTGGAGAAAAATTCCTAGTCCATGGGCACAGAGAAATGAAAACAAATTGTTCCTATAGCTGGGATTTGGGGTCACTGGAGAGAAGGGCAGAAAATGAGACTGGAGGTACTGGTGATGGGGACGGGGTAGACTGTTAAGGGCCTTGTAAGCCATTTAGAGAGACGTGAACCTTATATCAAAGGTACTAGTTGAGAAACCTGTAACAGCATCTTTAGAGCTGGAGAGCAGACCCCCCCCCAGGTGAAGTTTCTAGTTCCCTGACAACACTGCCAGTACAGGAGTCTGCTAGGCCTATGTAGTTGTCAGGCCACAGACCACAGACGGCCCCAATGATCTCTGCATCCTGGTGTTCACACCCATCTTCTAATTCCCTCCCACACTGTACTGGGGTTGATCTGACCGATAAATAGCATACCACAGAAGTGATGGGATGTCTCTTCTGAAACTACCTTCTTAGGTGGGTCTCTCTCTCTGTGTCTCTCTCTCTCTCACATGCCCTTCCTGCTCTGGGAAAGTGTGCTGCGTTGTGAGCAGCGCTATGGAGAGAATCACATGGCCAGGTGCTGAAGCCTCCAGCCAATAGCCGGCAGGGAACCGAGGTCTGCCCAGGTCCACATGAGTGAGCTTACAGATGACTGCAGCCGTGGTCAATATCTTGACTGCAGCCTGGTGAGAGACCCTGAGTCAGATCCACCCAGCTAAGCAGCTCCTGGATTCCTGACTCTCAGAAACCATGTAAGACGATAAACATTGCTTCAAGCCACTGAGTTGGGGGTGATGTGTTATGTAGCGGTAGATCATTAATACAGCCTAATTCCCCTCCAAGAGCATCCAGCAACCTCCCACCTTTGGGACAAGACTGGAGTAGAGATAGAGGCTGTCACTTCTATAAAGAGTTTCCTAATGAGGTCAGGCAACGAGGAAGGGGAGCTCCAGCCTCCCAGGAAGTCAGCTTCCTGATGAGCTGGGACAGACATGGGACAGCACTCTCTCCAGCTCTGGGGCTTGCAGCTCCCGCAACCTGGTGCTCTGACCCACATGAGTCCCAAAGATGCAGCAGAGAGGTAAGCATGCAGCCTGTTTCCTGCTTTACTGCTTCCCCCGCCACTTAATTCATGAGCTCAGAGGGTACGGTGGCAGCATCTGCATAGCAACAACAGAACACATGACACAGGACAGGCTCAGCTCCTGTTGAAACAATACTCAGAGGCTAGCCTTTCTCTGTCATGTTTATTAAGTGTTATTAGCTCTCTTGAGAAGGCCTCAATGTGCAGGTTCACAGTCAAACCGAGGTGCCTTCTCAGGGAAGTCTCCCCCGCCTGACATCACACCACACAGCCTGCCCAGGGGGCCCAAGCGACAGCCTGTGGTGAAAGAAGCTGAGCCTGACGCCAACAACATTATTTAATTAATTATTGGGATAGAACTGACGTGTAACACTGTGTAAGTTTAAGGTGCACAAGGTGTTGGTTTCATACATTTACATACGGCAGCGTGATCACCACTGTTGCGTTAGCTAATACCTCGAACATGTCACAAAATCATTTCTTCTCCGAGGTGAGAAAATTAATATCTAGTCTCTCGGCAACTTTGAAGTTTATAGGGTATATTGTTGACTACAATCACTGTGCTGTGCATTAGGTCCCCAGGCCCCAAGGACAATAATAAAATCATCTCACAAACACACCAAGAGGGTGTATCGTAGGGCGGGGAGCCCCCCAGGCCTGGGAGTCATGCACTCCCGGATTCCAATTTCAGCTCTACAATCGAGCTTTTGTCCTCATGCAAGTACTTGATTTGTCTGACCCAAGTGTTCTCATGGGGTCGTCATGGGTTTTAAAAAGCAGCCGCCTAGCAAGTGCCCACCGGGAGGGTCTGGAACACAGCAGGTACTTGGTAAAGGTCTTCCTCAGCCCAGGATGATGTGTAAAAACCTCCTACCCCATCCCACTCCAACCAGTACATTGGAACTTCCCTTTTCTGGGCTTCATGCATACATTGAGTGTCCTTAAATAGTATTTGTTGTGGTTGTTATGTCTTCTAATGTTCAAAGCATTTCTGCATTCATGAACTTGTTAGACCCTTAGATAACCTGGTGAGGTCTGCGGGGCAGGTACTGTTAGCTCCAGTTTTTGCCCAAGTCACACAGGTGGTAAAGGGCAGAGCTGGGACCAGAACCCCGGCTGCAATTCCCGTCCTCCTGCCGCCTAACCCCAGCTGCCTCTCTAGGCACTTTTCCCTCCCTCCTCTCATCACGTGATTCTCCCCTTTAGGGGCCCTTTTGTATAGCTAGTGTGCAGTTTCACACGTGAGACTGCAGATCATTAAGCCTACAGCAGATTCTAGGAAGCTGGGGCCCTGAGCGTGATCAGGTGCAGAAGAGATAGAGACCCAGGGACGTTCCAAGACATCAGATAAGGAGGGACTACGTGACGAGGTCCTCATCCAATACCAGTGAAATGAAGTTAGAGGTACTGAAACCATGAACTGCCCCTGGGGTGCTCAGGGCAGAGAAGCGGAAGAGAGGGGAGGGCTGCTGGGTTCCCTCATCCTCCTGCCCCATCCACACACCCACCTGCACCTACTCCCGTGTTTATCTCCCCTCCCAGTTCTGTGACAGAGGTGTCACACATCCTAGCATCAGCTAGTCCCTCTGCCGTCACTGAAATATTCACTCATTCATACGTTCATGCACTCACCCAGGCTCAGCGGGCCCCACGTGGCTCAGGAACTCCCTGCCAGGGTCCTACCACTACCTCTCTGCCTCCCACTCCTCAGCCTCCCGGGCATCCTAATCACCTCATTCTCAGCAGATTACCTTGCCTCCCAGCTCACAGAGAGGACACAGACTCTCAGGTCCCACTGTGTGATGGTCAGTTCTATGCGTCAGCTTGGTCATGGTGCCCAGATGTTTGGTAGAATACCAGTCTAGAGGTTGCTATGAAAGTGTTTTTAGGTGTGATTAACATTTAAATCAGTAGACTTTAGGTAAAGCAGATTACTCTCCATAACGTGGGTGCGCCTCGTCCAAACACTTGGAGGCGTTAAGAGAGAAAGACTGAGGTCCCCCAAAAGAAGAAATCCTGCCCTCAGACCGGCCTTCAGACTCAAGCTGCAACATCAGTCTTCCCTGGTTACCAGCCTGCTGGTCCGTCCTGCAGCCCCGCAATCACGTGAGTCAGTTCCTTAAAAAATTCTGTCTCCATACAAATGCACCTGTACACACACACACACATACACCCTCTAGGTTCTGTTTGTCTGAAGAACCCTAATGGCATGCCCCAGCAATCCCTTTAGCAAACGCCTACCCATCTATGCTCGAATGTGACCAGCGTGAGGCCTGCCCTCACTCCCCCGGGCTCTGTATCTTAGACCCTGAGCACCTTCCAGTATGAACACGACTGTGTGGGGCTGGAACTGGGTCCATCTGTGGGTTCTTTAGCACCACTTCCTTTTTCCCCCCAACATTTTAATTAATTATTATTTTTTTCTGTGTAGGTGCTACTAGGGATTTTTTTTCAGCTTTATTGATGTATGATTGAAAAATAAAATTGTAAGATATTTAATATGTACATCATGATTATTTGATGTATGTATTTATTGTGAAAGGATTCCTCCAATCTAGTTAACATATCCACCACCTCATATATAACATATATATGTATATATAAAAATATATCAATATAATATGCGATATATAAATATAATATAAATTTATATATATATACTATATATAATTTTACATATATATAACTATAACTAGGTAGATAGATAGGTAGATAGATAGCGTGAAAACATTTAAGTTCTACTCTCAGAAGATTTTAATTATACGATACAGTGTTACCAACTACAGTCACTATGTTACACACTAGATCCTCGGACCTTATTCATCTTATAGCTGAAAGTTCTCCCTATTTCTCCCACCTCCGGCTCCTGGTAAACACTTTTATACTCTGTTTCTATGAGTTTCACTCTTTTTTTTTTTAATTCCACATGTAAGTATTTGTCTTATGTGCAGTACTTGTCTTTTTCTGACTGGCTTATTTTACTTAGCATAACGCCCTCAAGGTTCATCCACATTGTTGGAAATGGAAGGATATCCTTTGTTCCGATGGCTGAATAATGTTCCATTGCGTATGTGTGTGTGTGTGTGTGTATGTGTGTGTGTGTATGTGTATATATTTTTAACAGCTTGTTTATCCATTCATTCACTGACAAACACTTAGGTTGTTCCCATATTTTGGCTATTGCGAACAATGCTGCAATAAACACAGGAGCGCAGATATCTCTCTCTTTATTTTTTAACATCTTTATTGGGGTATAAATGCTTTACAATGGTGTGTTAGTTTCTGCTTTATAACAAAGTGAATCAGCTATACATATACATATGTTTCCATATCTCTTCCCTCTTTCATCTCCCTCCCCTCCAGGCGGTATCTCTTAAAGATCCTGTTTTCACTTCCTTTGAAATGAACTGCTGGATCATATGCTAGTTCTATTTTAAATTTTTTGAGAAAACCTCCATACTGCTTTCCAAAGTGGCTGCACCAATTTCCATTCCCATCAACACTGCATAAGGTTCCCTTTTCTCCACATCCTTACCAACACTTATTATCTCTTGTCTTTTTGATGATAGCCATTCTAACAGGTGGGAGGTGATGTTTTTGGTTTTGATGATGTTGTAGTTTTGATTTGCATTTCCCTGATGATTAGTGATTAGAACCACTTAATGCACCTGCTGGTCATTTATGTGTCTTCGTTGGAAAGGTACGTAATCAGCTCCTCTGCTTATTTCTTAATCAGGCTGTTCAGGGTTATTTTGCTATTGAATTGTGTGAATTCTATGTATATTTTGGATATTAACCTCTTTTCAGATATATGGTTTGCAGATATTTTTTCCCACTCCACAGGTTGCCTTTTCATTTTGTTGATGATTTCCTTTGCTGTACAGAAGCTCTTTAGTTTGATGTAGTCCCACTTGTTTATTTTTGCTTTTGTTGCCTTTGTTTTTGGTGGTAAAGCCAAAATTACTGCCAAGATTGACATCAAGGTGCTTACTCCCTATGTTTTCTTTTAGGAGTTCTATAGTTTCACGTCTTAAATTTAAGTCTTTAATCCGTTTTGAGTTGATTTTTGTGGAGGTGTTAAGATAGGAGTCCAGTTTCATTACTTGACATATGGCTATAGTTTTCTCAACACAATTTACTGAAGAAACTGCCTTTTCCCCATCATATATTCTTGGCTCCTTTGTCATAAATTAATTGACCGTATAAGTGTGGGATTATTTATGGGCTCTCTGTTATGTTCCATTGATCTATGTGTCTATTTTTCTTTTTTTTGCGGTACATGGGCCTCTCACTGTTGTGGCCTCTCCCGTTGCGGAGCACAGGCTCCAGACGCGCAGGCTCAGCGGCCATGGCTCACGGGCCCAGCCGCTCCGCGGCATGTGGGATCTTCCCGGACCGAGGCACGAACCCATGTCCCCTGCATCGGCTGGCAGACTCTCAACAACTGCACCACCAGGGAAGCCCAATGTGTCTATTTTTATGCCAGTGTTATACCGTTTTGATTACTATCGCCTTGTAATAGTTTGAAATCAGGAACCGTTATACCTCCAGATTTGTTCTTCTTTCTCGAGATTGATTTGGTTATTAGGGGTCTTTCATGGTTTCATATGAATTTTAGGGTTGTTTTTCTACTTATGTAAAAAAAAAGTCATAAAATTTTGATTATGTTTACACTGAATTTGTAGATTTCTTTGAGTAGTATGGATGTTTTAACAAGATTAATTCTTCGAATCCATGAGCACTGAATATCTTTTCATTTATTTACATTATTCAATTTCTTTCATCAAAGTTTTATAGTTTTCAGTATATAGATATTTCACCTCCTTTGTTAAATTTATTCCTAAGTATTTTATTCTTTTTGATGCTATTGTAAATGAGATCATTGTCTTAATTACTTTTCTGATATCTCATTGTTAACATATAGAAATGCAACAGATTTCTGTATATTAATTTTATATCCTGAAACTTTACTGAATTCATTTATTAGTTCTAATAGTTTTTTGGTGGCATCTTTAGAACTTTCTATATGTAATACCATGTCATTGGCAAACAGTGTCAGTTTTACTTCTTACTTTCCAATTTGGATGCCTTTTTTTTTTCTTGTCTGATTGCTGTGGCTAGGACTTCCAATATTATATTGAATAAAAGTAGCTCGAGTTGGTGTGGACACCTTTGGCTTCAGTTGTCTGGGATTCTCTTTGCTTCCTGGAACTGGATGTCAGCTTTCTTTCCCAGGTTAGGTAAGTTTTCAGCTATTACTTCTTTAGATAAGTTGTCTGCCCCTTTCTCTCTCTCTCTTCTCCTTCTTGGACCCCAAATGATGCCAATGTTAGTACACCTGATGTTGTTCTAAGGGTCTCTTAAACTAGCCTCATTTTTAAAAATTCTTTTTTTCTTTTTTCTGTTCAGCTTGGCTGATTTCCACTACTCTGTCTTCCAGTTCATTGATCCATTCCTCTGTATCATCTAATCTACTATTGATTCTTCTAGTGTATGTTTTATTTCAGTCATTTTACTCTTCAGCTTGGTTTGGTTCCTTATATTTTCTTACTCTTTGTTAAAATTATCACTGTGTTCATCAATTCTCCCAAGTTCAGTAAGCATCTTTTTAAAAAAAATTCACTGTATTCCCCATGTTGTACAATATATCCTTGAGTTTATCTTACACCCAAAGGTTTACACCTCTCACTCCCTCACTCCTATATTGCCCCTGCCCCCCACTGGTAACCACTAGTTTGTTCTTTATATCTGCGATCCTGCTTCTTTTTTGTTATATTTACTAGTTTGTTGTATTTTTTAGAGTCCACATACAAGTGGCATCATACAGTATTTGTCTTTCTCTGTCTGACTTATTTCACTTAGCATAATGCCCTCCAAGTCCATCCATCTTGCTGCAAATGGCAAAATTTTGTCTTTTTTATGGCTGAGTAGTATTCCATTGTGTGTGTATGTGCTTGTGTGTGTGTGTATCTTTATCCATTCATCTGTTGATGGACACTTAGGTTGCTTCCATGTCTTGGCAACTGTACATAATGCACTATGAACACTGGGGTGCATGTATCTTTTTGAATTAATGTTTTTGGGTTTTTTTGGATATACACCCAGGAGTGGAATTGCTAGGTCATATGGTAATTCTATTTTTAGTTTTTCATTGAGCATCTTTATTATCATTACCTTGAGCTCTTTTTCAGGTAGATCATTTACCACCATTTCATTTAGTTCTTTTTCTGAGGTTGTGCCCTATTCCTTTGTTTGCAACATATTACTCTGTCTCCTCATTTTGCCCAATTTTCTCTGTTTATTTCTATGTATTAGGTAGGTTGGTTACGTTTCCCAATCTTGGAGAAGTGGCCTTATGTCGGAGACATCCTATGGGGTGCAGTAACACACTACCTTCTTGTCACCAGAGCTATATGCTCTAGGGGGTGCCCCCTTATGTGGGCTGTGTGGGCCCCTCTGTTGTGGCAGGGCCAAATACTGTGGGCATGCTGGCAGGTGGGGCTGGCCCTCAGCCTGGTTGGATGCCAGGTCCTACCTTGTGTGGAGGCTGCTGGCCCATTGGTGGGCAGGGCCAGGTTCTGGCCGGGTTCTGCATGCCCTGAGGGGGCCTGGGGCTGATGCCTGCCCACTGGTGGGAGGGACCAGGTCCCAGGGCAGCTGGCTGCATGGCCCAAGGGGGTCTGGGGCTTATTTTGGCCCACCAATGGGTGGTAAGCCCCCAGCATTAATAGGCTAGAGTGAGGATTCCAAAATGGTGCCTGTCAGCACCAGTGAGGTAGAACAAGTTCCTAAAAATGGCTGCCGCTTGCACCTGTGTCCCCAGGGGGAGTCTCAGTTGCCTCCTGCCTCTCCAGGAGGATTTCCAATATCAGCAAGTGGTTCTGATCCAGGCTCCTTTCAAATTATTGCCTCTGTGATGGTACTTAGAGCACGTGAGATTTTGCACGTATCCTTTAAAAGCAGAGTCTCTTTCCTACAGCCCTTCAGACCTCCCATCACAAGCCCTGCTGGCCTTCAAAGCCAGACATTCTGAGAGCTTGTCTTCCCGATGTAGAGCCCCCAGGTTTGGGAGCCTGGTACAAGGCTTTGGCCCCTAGCTCCTTGGGGAGAACCTCTGTAATTGTGATTATCTTTCCATTTGTGGGTAACCTACCCGGAGGTGTGGATCTTGACTATACTGTGTCTCCACCCCACCCCTCAACTCATCTCGTGTGGTTCCTTCTTTATAACTTTATTTGTGGAAAATCTGTTCGGCTAGTCTTCAGGTCATTCTCATAGACAGTTGCTCTGTAAATAGTTGCAATTTTGGTGTGCCTGTGGGAAGAGGTGAGTTTAGGGTCTTCCTACTGCATCATGGCCTCACCTCTTTGATCTGTTTGATTGTCTTTTTAGTCTCTATTTCATTTATTTCTGCTCTAATCTTTATTATTTCCTTCCTTTAACGTTGGGTTTAGTTTGTTCTTCTTTGTCCATTTCCATGAGGTGTAAAGTTAGGTGTTTATTCGAGATCTTTCTTTTTTCTCAATGTAGGTGTTTAATACTATAGACTTTCCTCTTAGAACTGCTTTTGCTGCATCCCATAGGTTTTGGTATGTTGTATTTCCATTTTCATTGGTCTCAAGATATTTTTTATTTCTCTTTTGATTTCTTCTTTGACCCATTGGCTGTTCAGTAGTATGTTGTTTAATCTCCATGTATTTGTGAATTTTCCAGTTGTTTCTTATAGCTGATTTCTAGTTCATACCATCGTGGTGAAAAAGATGCTTGGTATGATTTTAATCTTTTAAAATTTATTGACTTGTTTTGTGTCCTAACACATGATCTACCCTGGATAATGTTCCAGGTGCATTTGTGAAGACTATGTATTCTGCTGCTGTTACGTGGAAAGTTCTCTAATACGTCTTTTAAGCCCATCTAGTCTAATGCGTAGTTTAAGTCTAATGTTTCTCAGCTGCACTTCTTGAGGATCTAATCCTCATGTCAGCTGCATCTGCTTACTCTCATTCATGAGGCTTTATCTATGGGAATCCTTTGTAGCCATGGTTGAGGATTCATCCATTTGAGAGGTTTAATTTTGCTTCTGTCAGAAGTTCCAGGAGCATAACCAGCCTGTAACTACTTTTTATACAGATGCTTCCACTTGGTAATTCTTGGACCAGCATGGAGTATAAACTCAAACCTCAGACCCATTAAGGGTACCCTGTGATTATAAAGTCTCAGAGAGACTATTTTTTCTTACTTAGAGCCCAAGTTATCACCCTGTGCCTATGAGTGGGCTATTTTATAGGTCCCCATTTCACTGAGGGCATCATCTTTATGTGGGGTTCTCAATTCTAACACTCCACCTTACAGGTCTTGCCTCCTATCTCTTCACAGCCAATGAAATCCAAACTCTCTGAATCCCAACACTAGCACTTCTCCACTTCCCCACTCCAGGCTGCCACAGCATCATTTCACATGCTCACCACTTTGGTTTTTAGCTTTCTCTTCATTTTTGGTTCCTGGTTGTTTTCCTTCCTTTCATTCCTGCTCAGCTAGTGTTGGAAAGGTTTGCTATTATATTTTATCCAGCATTTCTTGGTATTTTCGTGGAGAGGAGTTTTCAATTTATTAGTCAACCATACTGTCAAAAATAGAAACCTGCTGCATTTTAACTGTCTGCACATAAGCATGGGCTTCAGAGCACAGGCTGACTGAGTTCAAAGCTTGTCTCTGCCACTTATCAGCTATGGACCATAGGTTACCTAATCTCTATGTCTCAGTTTACCCATCTAGAAATAATGATAACATTGGCATCGCTGTTATGATGATTAATTGAAATAATACATGCAAAAATCTTCAAACAAAACAAGCACATGATAAACACTCAATACATATTGCTATTTGTGTTAGGAAAGCACACAGCAGATAGGTGCTCAGCAAATATGTATTGAATTCATTATTTTCAACTTTATACCCTCATCACCTTACATAGTAATGCTGGTGCATCACAGCACTCAATACATATTTAATGAGTTAATATGACTAAATGAGTGAATGAATGCATCAGTACTTATACCCATTTTCCCTCCTGTCCCAGGGGAAGAGACCCCTCACCTGAGCAAGGCCAATCCTTCTAGCAATATTTTAGATCCCACCTTTTTCTGCTCTTCCCCTGCCTTCTCTCCACCTTCCCCTCCCTCCTCCCCAGAATATAACATGTTCTCATTTTTCCCATGTAAAGCACTCTCTCTCTCTCTCTCTCACACACACACACACTCACACACACACACACACACACACACACACACACACATACACACATTCCTTCTTTGACTATATATCTCCTAATTGCATATCCTGGTCTATGG
This sequence comes from Tursiops truncatus, assembly GCF_011762595.2. Classification (NCBI taxonomy): domain Eukaryota; kingdom Metazoa; phylum Chordata; class Mammalia; order Artiodactyla; family Delphinidae; genus Tursiops; species Tursiops truncatus. The sequence goes on from NC_047041.1 coordinate 12,299,485, forward strand.
ACCAAGTCCAGCATCTGGACCAACTCCTTTCTTGACCTCCTGAGCTTGGGTTGAATGCCCTTTCCCATGAGCCACTGTTTTCTGCCCTAATATCCATCCTGATCCTTAAGCATTGCATGGTAATTGTCCACTTACTAGAGGATAGGGACTATCGCTCTCCTCTTGGGATCCCCCAGTACTTAGCACAGAGCCTAGCACGTGGCAGATACTCAACAAATGCTGTTAAAATAAATGAATGAACAGAAGCCAGTGATAGCACAATATTAACAATATTCATCATCCCTACCCCCAGGAGCTAAAAAAAAGGAACAAAGAAGCTTCAATCAGCCTTGGCATCGTCAAGGTGAGCCAGTTAGTTGTCAAGGTTCCTAATTAGATTTGTCTTCTTGCTGCCCTGATGAACAGGTCTAGAGAGAAGTGAGGATGGCCAGGGGCTGGTGGGGCAGGGGGGAAGCATAGCTCGATGAAAAGAACATACATTTTGACACAGTCTGAACTTCTAGGTTCAACTCTCTGCCCCACCAATACTAGCTATGGAGTAACTCTGGGTCAGCTAGTCTCTCTGAGCCTCAGTTTCTTTACCTATAAAATGGGTATAATGGTAATGGCACGATCTTTTTTTTTCACACACACACACACACACACACACACACACACACACACACACACTGTATTTTATTTTTACAAGAGATAAATAAACTGACACCAAGTATTGTAAATGGATGACCACAACAAAAGCAACAAGGATTGCAATTACCAAACACGAAACACTCATACCATGTCATAATATTGACATTCAGTCCAGTAAATGGCACGATCTTTGCCTTACTATCTCACAGGGGTTTGTGAGAAACAGTGTGTGCGTGTGTGTGTGTGTGTGTGTGTGTGTGTGTGTGTGTGTGTGCGCGCTCTATGAACGGTAAAGTGAAACCCAAACATTGTTTAATATTGCTGTGATTTCTGCTCTCTTTCACTTCCAGCTCCAAACCAATCCCCACCACATGCTTGCTTTGGCCTGAAATTACCTGCTCCAGAGACAAACTCTCATTGCATACCAAAATGCATACACAGGATGAGGAAAAAAACCCTGAAATTCATTTGAAAGAAAGTACACCCTGTAAGCCAGTCTCCAGTGGGACTGGCCAAAGGCAGATCCTTGTTAATGATAAAGGATGGAGCAAGGTCAGAGAGGAGACACACCCTGGTACAGTGACAGGACTGGAAAAGAGTCTGCCACTCAAAGAGGGAACACATCTTCAGAAAGGATGGCTGGAGCCAGAAGCTGAACTTTGGTTGACTTCCCAGTTTAGTTGAGGGTTAGCCCTCATTAACTTTCACTGTGTGGCATAAACAGATGCTGGGAGTTGAGGTCGTTTCATCATGCCGCTGTCACCCGGGCGGCTCTGTACCACAGAACATGGAAAGATTTGTGTCTGTTTGTCTTGGATGCCATGCCTTTGCCATAAAGGAGAATCATTCAACGCCTCTAGCTTCTCCTATTGTACCCATGGGGGCTGCAAACCTGGTGAGCATTTCAATGACTACTTCCTGACTGACTGCAGGTATGCCATAGGGTCTAGCAACAAAGGTGGGGGCCCTGTCTTCAGGAAGACCCCGCTACCATGCACAGGTTTTGGTGTTATCTGGAAGTGAGAGGGAGATTCCTCAGCCCATTGCCACAATATTCCAGGATTAATTCTTTAACTGGTGTACTGGTGAAGCTGGTAGGGCATCAGGGCCGCACCCAGGCGGGAAGAAGGGAAGAGCATCCCAGGAGTGGCTGATGGAGGCTTTGTGTGCCACGAAGCATTGCAAAGATATTGTGATGCTCACTGTCTATAATCCAGCCACTGGACTTCCTGCAGACCCTCAAAAGGACCAAGTTCTCAGTGCAGGACACTGAGGTTGACTCCCATCCACTCCACCCCTCCCTCGCTGTGTGACAGTGACATGGCTTAGGGCTGAACCCTGCTCCAGGAATGAGTTCTGATCAATCTAAAGGGGGGGGTCACCATACTATGGCCCGTGGGCCAAATCTAACCTGCCACCTATTTCTTTTGTAGGGGTGAGGGTGTGGCGGGGGGTTGGTATGTTCCACAAGCTAAGAATGGTTTTGACATTTTTAAATGGTTGGGGAAAAAATCGAAAGAAGAATATTTTGTGACGTGAAAATTACATGAAATTAAAATATTAACATCCATAAATACAGTTTTCTTGGAACACAGCCACGCTCATTTACTTACGTCTTGTCTGTGGTTGCTTTTGTGCTACAAAAGAAGTCGTAACAGAGACCGTAGGGCCCACATCTTACCAGTGTCTTCTACTTTTCTTGCAAGAACCCAGAATAAGCTGGTCAGAGCCAGGCATTCCCCTGTGACGCTAATTAGTTCAGGGTGGTTATGTGCTCCAAACTGGCCCAGTAAGGCTTGCAGAGTCTGCCTGGTTCTGCAGACAGACAGTGAGAAGTCTGTCTGGTTCTCACTCTCCTACAAGACTTGAAAAAAATTGCTACTAATAGCCCACAATGTAAGGGGGAACTGATCTCAGGATAAAGCTGATGCTGTGGACACTGGAGTGGACAATGGGAAAAACCCACGTTCCCGCTGCCACCACTGAGACACTACAAACAACCTGTGACGCTGCCCACTCTACATCCAGAGAAGGCAACTGTGGAAGCCAATCCATTTTCTTATCCACTAAGTTGCTTCGGTTTGGTTTTCTGTTACATGCAGCCAAAAGCATCTCTCAACTCTGGCCGTTAGAACATACTGTTCCCTCTGCCCAGAAAGCTCTCCTCGTCCCATCCCTTGCCCAGTTAACTTCTACTCATCTTTCAAGATTCACAATAGTTAGCAATGTCCTAGGAAGGCCATCTGTGACCTCGTAGACTAGGTGATGCCCCTGTGCTGCACACCATCCCCATCCACAGTGCTCTGGACTTGTCCTTTGGTAACACACATCACATACCTATTATGAATGTTTACCTCACCCTCCTGGCTAGTCTTCCTGCTCCATTATGGCCAAGACCAACCATGTTAATTTTGCTCTCCACTATATCCCAAGTGCCGAATACAGTGCCTGGCAACTAGGTGCTAACTAAACTGCATAAAGGATGGCGGCTGGGGAGCTCGAGGTGCCTGTGACTGCGGCGCTGAGGTTGGAGCGACTGCGTGTGTGCTGGCTGCTTGTGGCGGCTGCGGCTGGAACTGGAACATTTCCCGAACAAAAGACTAAACTTACAGAAGAATGCAATCAAGTGATGGCTTTTTCTTTAGAATCTGAATATGGAGGCCACGGGGACAGATGAAGTTGCCAAGCTAAAAACTAAATTTATATCTGCCTGGAACAACATGAAATATACCATGGGGCTGATAGGGTCTTGGTGCTCCAGCCTGTTGTCAGGCCTGAGCCTCTGAGGTGGGAGAGGTGAGTTCAGGATACTGGACCACCAGAGACCTCCCAGCCCCCCGTAATATCAGTCGGTGAGAGCTCCCCCAGAGACGTCTGTCTCAACATTAAGACCCAGCTCCACCCAATGGCCAGCAGGTTCCAGCAATGGATGCCCCATGCCAAACAACTAGCTAGACAGGAACACAACCCCACCCTTTAGCAGAGAGGCTGCCTAAAATCATATTCAGTTCACAGACACCCCAAAACACACCACCGGACACGGTCCTGCCCACTAGAAAGACAAGATCCAGCCTCATCCACTAGAACACAGGCAACAGTCCCCTCCACCAGGAAGCATACACAACCCACTGAACCAACCTTAGCCACTGGGGGCAGACACCAAAAACAACGGGAACTACAAACCTGCAGCCTGTGAAAAGAGACCCCAAACACAATAAGTTAAGCAAAATGAGAAGACAGAGAAATATGCAGGAGATGAAGGAGCAAGGTAAAAACCCACCAGACCAAACAAATGAAGAGGAAATAGGCAGTCTACCTGAAAAAGAATTCAGAGTAATGATAGTAAAGATGATCCAAAATCCTGGAAATAGAATGGAGAAAAAACAAGAAATGTTTAACAAGGACCTAGAAGAACTAAAGAGCAAACAAACAATGATGAACAACACAATAAATGAAATTAAAAATTATCTAGAAGGAATCAGTGGCAGAATAACTGAAGCAGAAGAATGGATAAGTGACCTGGAAGATAAAATAGTGGAAATAACTACCACAGAGGAGAATAAAAAAAAAAAGAATGAAAAGAATTGAAGACAGTCTCAGAGACCTCTGGGACAACATTAAACACAACAACTTTCGAACTATAGGGGTCCCAGAAGAAGCAGAGAAAAAGAAGGGGTCTGAGAAAATACTTGAAGAGATTATAGTTGAAAAATTCCCTAACATGGGAAAGGAAATAGTCAATCAAATCCAGGAAGCTCAGAGAGTCCCATACAGGCTAAATCCAAGGAGAAATACACCAAGACACATATTACTCAAACTATCAAAAATTAAATACAAAGAAAAAATATTAAAAGCAGCAAGGGAAACGCAACAAATAACATACAAGGGAATCCCCCATAAAGTTAACAGCTGATCTTTTAGCAGAAACTCTGCAAGCCAGAAGGGAGTGGCAGGACATATTTAAAGTGATGAAAGGGAAAAACCTACAACCAAGATTACTCTACCCAGCAAGATCTCATTCAAATTCAAGGGAGAAATTTAAACCTTTACAGACAAGCAAAAGGTAAGAGAATTCAGCACTACCAAACCATCTTTACAACAAATGCTAAAGGAACTTCTCTAGGCAGGAAACTCAAGAGAAGGAAAAGCCCTACAAAAACAAACCCAAAACAATTAAGAAAATGGTAATAGGAACATACATATTGATAATTACCTTAAATGTAAATGGATTAAATGCTCTCACCAAAAGACATAGATTGGCTGAATGGATACAAAAACAAGATCCATATATATGCTGTCTACAAGAGACCCACTTCAGACCTAGGGGCACATACAGACTGAAAGTGAGGGGGTGGAAAAAGATATTCCATGCAAATGGAAATCAAAAGAAAGCTGGAGTAGCAATTCTCATATGAGACAAAAATAGACTTTAAAATAAAGACTATTACAAGAGGTAAAGAAGGACACTACATAATGAACAAGGGATCAATCCAAGAAGAAGATAGAACAATTGTAAATATTTATGCACCCAACAGAGGAGCACCTCAATACATAAGGCAAATGCTAACAGCCATAAAAGGAAAAATCGACAGTAACACAGTAATAGTAGGGGACTTTAACACCCCACATTCACCAATGGACACATCAACCAAAATGAAAATTAATAAGGAAACACAAGCTTTACATGACACATTAGATGAAATGAACTTAAATGATATTTGGACATTCCATCCAAAAACAACAGAATACACTTTCTTCTCAAGTGCTCATGGAACATTCTCCAGGATAGATCATATCTTGGGTCACATATCAAGCCTTGGTAAACTTAAGAAACTTGAAATTGTATCAAGTACCTTTTCCGACCACAACGTTATGAGACTAGATATCAATTACAGGAAAAAAACTATAAAAAATACAAACACATGGAGGCTAAATAATACACTACTAAATAACCAAGAGATCACTGAAGAAATCAAAGAGGAAATCAAAAAATACCTAGAAACAAATGACAATGAAAACACGACCACCCAAAAGCTATGTGATGCAGCAAAAGCAGTTCTAAGAGGGAAGTTTATAGCAATACAATCCAACCACAAGAAACAAGAAAAATCTCAAATAAACAACCTAACCTTATACATAAAGCAATTAGAGAAAGAAGAACAAAAAAAAACCCAAGGTTAGCAGAAGAAAAATCATAAAGATCAGATCAGAAATAAATGAAAAATAAATGAAAGAAACAATTACCAAGATCAACAAAACTAAAAGCTGGTTCTTTGAGAAGATAAATAAAATTGATAAACCATTAGCCAGACTCATCAAGGAAAAAAGGGAGAAGACTCAAATCAATAGAATTAAAAATGAAAAAGAAGTAACAACTGACACTGCTGAAATACAAAGGATCACAAGGGATTACTACAAGCAACTCTATGCCAATAAAATGGACAACCTGGAAGAAATGGACAAATTCTTAGAAAAGCACAACCTTCTGAGACTGAACCAGGAAGAAATAGAAAACATAAACAGACCAATCACAAGCATTGAATTTGAAACTGTGATTAAAAATCTCCCAATATGGGCTTCCCTGGTGGCGCAGTGGTTGAGAGTCCACCTGCTGATGCAGGGGACACGGGTTTGTGCTCCGGTCTGGAAAGATCCCACATGCCGCGGAGTGGCTGGGCCCGTGAGCCATGGCTGCTGAGCCTGCGCATCCAGAGCTGTGCTCTGCAACGGGAGAAGCCACAGCAGTGAGAGGTCTGTGTGCAGAAAAAAAAAAAAAAATCTCCCAACAAACAAAAGCCTAGGACCAGATGGCTTCACAGGCGAATTCTATCAAACATTTAGAGAAGAGCTAACACCTATCCTTCTCAAACTCTTCCAAAATATAGCAGAGAGAGGAACACTCCCAAACTCATTCTATGAGGCCACCATCACCCTGATACCTAAACCAGACAAAGATGTCACAAAGAAAGAAAACTACAGGCCAATATCACTAATGTAAAAATCCTCAACAGAATACTAGCAAAAGAACCCACAGCACGTTAAAAGGATCATACACCATGATCAAGTGGGGTTTACCTCAAGAATGCAAGGATTTTTCAATATACGCAAATCAATCAATGTGATAAATCATATTAAAAAACTGAAGAAGAAAAACCATATGATCATCTCAATAGATGTAGAAAAAGCTTTCGACAAAATTCAACACTCATTTATGATAAAAACCCTCCAGAAAGTAGGCATAGAGGCAACTTACCTCAACATAATAAAGGCCATATATGACAAACCCACAGCCAACATTGTTCTCAATGGTGAAAAACTGAAACCATTTCCACTAAGATCAGGAACAAGACCAGGTTGCCCACTCGCACTGCTATTATTCAACATAATTTTGGAAGTTTTAGCCACAGCAATCAGAGAAGAAAAAGAAATAAAAGGAATCCAAATCAGAAAAGAAGAAGTAAAACTGTCACTCTTTGCAGATGACATGATACTATACATAGGGAATCTTAAAGATGCCACCAGAAAACTACTAGAGCTAATCAATGAATATGGTAAAGTAGCAGGATACAAAATTAATGCACAGAAATCTCTTCCATTCCTATACACTAATGATGAAGAATCTGGAAGAGAAATTAAGGAAACACTCCCATTTACCACTGCAACAAAAAGAATAAAATAAGTAGGAATAAACCTACCGAAGGAGACAAAAGACCTGTATGCAGAAAACTATAAGACTCTGATGAAAAAAATTAAAGACAATACAAACAGATGGAGAGATATACCATGTTCTTGGATTGGAAGAATCAACATTGTGAAAATGATTATCCTACCCAAAGCAATCTACAGATTCAATGCAATCCCTGTCAAACTACCAATGGCATTTTTCACAGAACTAGAACAAAATATTTCACAATTTGTATGGATACACAAAAGACCTCGAATAGTCAAAGCAATCTTGAGAAAGATAAACAGAGCTGCAGTAATCAGGCTCCTTGACTTCAGACTATACTACAAAGCTACAGTAATCAAGACAGTATGGTACAGGCACAAAAATAGAAATATAGATCAATGGAACAAGATAGAAAGCCCAGAGAGAAACCTAGGCACATATGGTCACCTTATCTTTGAAAAAGGAGGCAAGAATATACAATGGAGAAAAGACAGCCTCTTACAATAAGTGGTGCTGGGAAAACTGGGCAGCTACATGTAAAAGAATGAAATCAGAACACTCCCTAACACCATATACAAAAATAAACTCAAAATGGAATAAAGATCTAAATGTAAGACCAGACACTATAAAACTCTTAGAGGAAAACATAGGCAGAACACTCTGACATAAATCACAGGAAGATCCTTTTTGACCCACCTCCTAGAGAAATGGAAATTAAAAAAAATAAACAAATGGAATCTAATGAAACTTAAAAGCTTTTGTGCAGCAAAGGAAACCATAAACAAGACAAAAAGACAACCCTCAGAATGGGAGAAAATATCTTCAAATGAAGCAACTGACAAAGGATTAATCTCCAAAATATACAAGCAGCTCACACAGCACAATATCAAAAAAACAAACAACCCAGTCCAAAAATGGGCAGAAGACCTAAATAGACATTCCTCCAAAGAAGATATACAGATTACAGCAAACACATGAAAGGATGCTCAACCTCACTAATCATTAGAGAAATGCAAATCAAACTACAATGAGGTATCACCTCACACTGGTCAAAATGGCCATCATCAAAAAATATACAAATACTAAATGCTGGAGAGGGTTTGGAGAAAAGGGAATCCTCTTGTACTGTTGGTGGGAATGTAAATTGATACAGCCACTACGGAGAACAGTATTGGAGGTTCCTTAAAAAACTAAAATTAGAACTACCATACAACCCAGCAATCCCACTACTGGGCATATACCCTGAGAAAACCATAATTCAAAAAGTCATGTACCACAATGTTCATTGCAGCTCTATTTACAATAGCCAGGACATGGAAGCAACCTAAGTGTCCATTGACAGATGAATGGATAAAGAAGATGTGGCACATACATACAATGGAATATTACTCAGCCACAAAAAGAAACGAAATTGAGTTATTTGTAGTGAGGTGGATGGACCTAGAGTCTGTCATACAGAGTGAAGTAAGTCAGAAAGAGAAAAACAAATACCGTATGCTAACACATATATATGGAATCTGAAAAGCAAAAAAAAATGGTTCTGATCAACCTAAGGGCAGGACAGGAGTAAAGACACAGACGTAGAGAATGGACTTGAGGACATGGGGAAGGAGAAGTGTAAGCTGGGATGAAGTGAGAGAGTAGCATTGACATATATACACTATCTAATGTAAAGTAGATAGCTAGTGGGAAGCAGCTGCATCGCGCAGTGAGATCAGCTCTGTGCTCTGTGACCACCTAGAGGGATGGAATAGGGAGGCTGGGAGGGAGATGCAAGAGGGAGGGGATATGGGGATATATGTATACATAACAGCTGATTCACTTGTTATACAGGAGAAACTAACAAAACATCGTGAAGCAATTATACTCCAACAAAGATGTTAAAAAAATAAATAAATTGCATAAAGACCAGCATTTCCCAGCTTCTGTTTAATGGAATACCAGTGTCCTACTGGTTATTAGGGAAGACACCAAGGCATTCCAATTTATTTACATCCATTGTAGACCAAGTAATATCTGATGATTATTTTTAGCTGTCCCCCTTTTCTCTGCAATGGTTCACTCCAGGGTCCTGTATGGGTTATATTTTTAGATATAAACCCGACTATTAAGTTTCCAGATCTGATATTTAAATAATTCTGAGAAACAAAGCTAAGCCATTGTGTTTCCTACATGATTTCTCAGAGATCTGACTGCAGTGCTGGGCAATGCTGAGGCCCTGACTGTGTACTGCTAAGAGGGTAATGTAACATGTAGCATTTCCCAAACTTATTTGATGATGGTCCCCTTTTCTCTAAACCAGTAATGCCTTACTGAGCACTCAACTTTTTGTGGGTTTTTTTGTTTGTTTGTTTCGTTTTTTTTTTATTTGAAATGCTGGCTGAGAGCCTTTGAGAAAAGACAAATGCAGAGGCAAAGCATTAAGAGATCCTCAGAAGTCTCTAGCCCAAAGCAACTAGTTTGCTGAAGTGCTCCAGAAACACAGATATTAGGCGCAGGGGCCCCGTAGGTCCTCAGGATGGGGATGCGAGGCAGTAGCCAAAGGTGGGTGTGGGGTGAAGGGGAGGTCCACTGCCTGTTCTATGGCACGATGCGCCTCCCCTGCTCCCTGTGTGGTGTGAGGGGCACAGACCACGTTGCTTGAGCCTTAAGGGATGCAGGGGTGAATGGATCCAGATGGGTCCCCTGGAAGCCAAGTACAGTTCCCGCCTGGCATCTCGGCCCAACCTTTACTCCTGGGCTGGGAGCTAAAACTATTCCCGAAGCTTGAATTGCAGGCTATGGAGATAATTCTTCTGGTGAGGTGGGGCCGCAATTCTGCATGATTCCCCTTTGCTGGCTGTGATATCAGTCTCCATACTGTCAATTTCATAAACTGCAAGGAATTTACAAAGTCACTCATTAAGGTCCTGCCAAGGAGAGCTCCTGAGGTGGCTGAGGTTCCCTTCATGTTTTCTGAATGCATCAAGTAGGGGGTGGGAGTGGAGGAACCCTGCCCCCAGAAGTCCAGAGGGAAGGAATCCCATGGATTCCACATTTCCCCCATCCAAACTCTCGTCCACAGACAAGTGGGACTTGGTAACAGCCCTCTGATGACTGAAGAGGGAGGAAGACTGGAAGCTTCCTGCCCGAGAGGGAAAACCAGTGTTTAAACGCAGCTTTCTTCCTTTCTGGAGCCCAAGCCTTATTTTGGAACCCCAAAATAAAACAGAGAGGTCTGGGAGACTGGGGTTTCACTGCTTCCGCCTGACCCCAGGAGCTCGTCTCCCTTTTATAGCTCTAGAGGTGGACAGATTCTCCAGAAAGAGAGATTAATAGTTACTGAGGCCTCCCTGGGCCTCACACCATCCTTGGTATTTTCCGCATGTTAAGTAGTTTTTCCTCCCAAATAGCGACACAGGTTCCCACATTTTACAGGTAAGGTACCTGAGGCTCAGGGAAGCCAGAGGACTTGTCCAAAGACAGAGCCAGAGACAAATAAAGCTGAGATTTGGCTAAAAGCCCATGCTCCTTCCAGTAGGCCACAGCACCTTCTGGAAAGCCCCAAAGCAGAGATCAGACCCAGCAGACAAAACCCGCCCTGACCTGCCTGGTGGCCCTCTCCATTCTGCCCACCAGAGGCCGCTTTCAGGGGTCTGTTGGTATCTCTGCAGGGCTGGTGGCCCCTGATGGCCAAGGACGTGCCTCCCATGGCCTCAGCGGTCCCCTGGGAGCCTCTCCCCTGCTGGGAGAGGAGCCAGGCCCCCCTGAGGCTACTGCTGTGCCACTGATGAGACCAGACTCTCACGGGCCATTGAGCTGACGCGCATACATTCGGTTCACTCAAGGTTGAATCCTGTACCTCCTTCAAAGAGCAGAAAAAACAGCTCCACTGAACTGTGTCCTCAGGCAAGAAATGAGCCGAGCTCTGGCTGGGATGTCTGGCTGCAGGTGTTTGATGCAGTGGGAGACAAAGGTGGGAAAGGAGCTGAGTTATCCCGGCTGCATAAACCCTGTGGGAAAGCTGCCAGCGGCCTGGGTCCCAGCCTCGGGCGATGGGAGGGCTGGACACTCCACGGAACTTGCTTCCTGCCTGTGGGGGAGGAGTCTTGGGGTCAGAGTCTGAGCTGTGTGCCCTCTGCAGACCAGTGGTGGATCCATGGGGTGGAAGCACAGGGGTCCATCTGCATGAGGGACTGAGGATCCACAAGAGAGGATATCTGCCCTGAGAGAAAAGGGAGTAATGGTAAATTTGGTTTAAGAATTTAAGAAAAACTGGCAGGAAGAGAAATGACTTTGAGTCCAGTGTGGCTCATGGACCTAGCCCTGCCTTTTGGGCCAAATACTCGAGAGCGTGAATCGAAGAACAAGCCAAAACAGGAGAGAGGTTTTCTTTAGGATACTGAGCATATAAGGCAGCCCTATTTCCTTCCCCGGGCAGCAGAGGGTACACAGAGAGGATGGGGAACATTATATCCACATCAGGACACCAAAAAGGACTTGAGGGTCAGGAGTTAGAGATGGGCCTGGAGCCACTGGGACTCACGGAGGGTCTGAGGTCAGGCTGGGGGGTCCCAGCCATTATGCTGGAGATGGGGGCGTAATATATAGAGTAGGCATACACAACAAATGTTTGATGAATGAAAATATACCTTCAAATATACCGTTCCTCAGGCTGGCGTGGCCTGGAGAGCCCAGAGTTGCAAAAGCAATGTCACATATTGGTCTTGGGTAGAGCAGGTGACAAGCGGTTTATCATCTGGGGCCATGAGCATCACCCCTGTCTTAGGGAGGGTGCCAAGTTTACACAGCTGGGGGCAGTCGGGTCTGGAATCCAGTACATAGAACAGAGCTCTGTGATGCTGGAGGGAGCTCACCCCTGTCTTAACCCCAATCTCAACAATTAACAATTGTCACCTTGGGCAAGTCACTTAACCTCCCCAAGTGACAGTGACGATGACAGTTCACCCATCAGTTTATCATGAGGATTAAATATGATGAAATATCTTGGGCCCCACAGGGAGCAACAGAAGAGTCGAAGCCAAGAGCCCTCCCAGGGTGAGGGGCTAAGCCTCCCACATCTCTTAGCATAGAAATGAAAGCAACTGGGGCTTGAGGGGCCTTCAAAGCACTTTATTTTCCTAAATAGTTTTCACTGCTCATTTGCATAGCAAACCCTTTTTTAATAGCAGAATTAGCTCCTCCTTCCCCAGGGCTCTGCCATCAGGACTCAGCCCATTGGCTAGATGATACGTTTGTTTTCTCCTCACTGCAGACTGTGGGCTGCAAAGGCAGGCTTTGCCCTACTCACCCTTCTATTTCCAGGGCCTGGCACAGTTCCTGCCACGGACAGTCTCAGTAACTGTGTGTTGAATGGATGGACTTTGAACCTCTACCCTGACCAATTCCAATTCCAATTCCAAACTATCAGAGTCCAAATTAATGAGGTTTCAGTGTAATTAACATTGACATTTTTTTCGCAATTCAGATTCAGATATCTTGCTTCAAAGGACATCATCAAGCAAGTGAAAAGACAGCCCACAAAATAAGAGAAAATATTTGCAAATCATAAGGGACTATATAGACTATATAGAGAATTCTTACAACTTAATAATAAAGACAACCCAATCAAAAATGAGCCAAAGGGGCTTCCCTGGTGGCACAGTGGTTGAGAGTCCGCCTGCCGATGCAGGGGTCACGGGTTCGTGTCCCGGTCCGGGAAGATCCCACATGCCGCGGAGCAGCTGGGCCCATAAGCCATGGCCGCTGAGCCTGCACGTCCGGAGCCTGTGCTCCGCAGCGGGAGAGGCTGCATTAGTGAGAGGCCCGCGTACCGCAAAAAAAAAAAAAAAATGAGCCAAAGAACGGAATAGATATTTCCCGAAAGATCTACAAATGGCCAATCAGCACATGAAAAGATGCCCAACATCATTAGCCATTAATGATGAAATACAAATCAAAACCACATGAGATAGGATGTGCAGAAATACATGGCCAGTGGGAATGTAAAATGGTATATGGTCCGTTTGAAAAACAGTTTAGCAATTCCTCAAAAAGTTAAACATAGAATTACCATACAACCTAGAAATTCTACTCCTCGTCATACGCCCAAGAGAAATGAAAACATATGTCACACAAAAACTTGTACACTAATGTTCACAGCAGCATTATTCATAATAGTCAGAAAGTGGAAAAAACTCAAATGTCCATTAACTGATGAACGGATGAATAAAATGTGGTCTATCCATCCAACGGAATATTATTCAGTCATAAAAGGGAATGGAGTACTGATACATGCTACAACATGGATGAACCTTGAACCGCAAAAAAGGTCAGGCACAAAAGGCCACATATCATATAATACTATTTGTATGAAATATCCAGGGTAGATAAATCCACAGAAACAGAAAGTAGATCAGTGGTTGCCAGGGTCCGGGAGGGATGAGGAGATTAAGGAGTGAGGGCTAAGAGATACAGGCTTTCTATTTGGAGGTGATGAAAAATATTCTAAAAGTGATGGTGGTAATAGTTTACAACCCCAGATATACTAAAAACCACTGAATTGTATACATTAAATGGGTGAATTGTCTGGTATGTGAATTATATCTCAACAGAGCTGTTTAAGATAACAAGACAAAACAACAGACCAAAAAAACCAGATGACTTCCTTTTCCGGACATCTAACTCTCAAGCCTCTAACTTTGGAAAACAAAGATATGAGTGGGATCTCACCTATCGAATCCTCCACGGCACCTAAAACAGGGCTGGAGGTAGAATACCTACTCAAAAAATATTTCTGGAATTGAAATGATGACCAGTCAAAAATGAAAATAAGGTATGTAGCCTCTCATTCAAATTCAAGATCATCAGGGTCATCATCTCCTGACGTCTGGAGGGGACTCGCTGACCTAGTTTAGCTTTGTCTAACCACAACTGGTTAGGATGGGTATGGTCCCCACTTTACAGAAGAGGAAATCGAGTGTCAATGAAATTAAAGGATTGGTCTGAGGTTGCAGCTAGTGGGTAACAATGGTGCAAATGGTTGGACTCCAGTATTCACGACCTGTGTTACTTCTCCCTTCCCTAAGCAAAGCTACCCTAGCTTACCTCCCCTCCCTGCCCTACACCCCACGTTGTGTCTGATCACTCATCTGCTCACCAGGGCCTGGCATCTGACTCTGCTGCCCAGCCTCAAGCCAGAAGCCCCTCAGATTCACCTCAACTGGCTGAACGCAGAGCAGGGCTCAGGTGAAGCCCTTGTGCTCTGGAGAAAGCTGGGCAAAGCTCCAGAGCTCTCCTGTCTTCTCCAGATCACTAACCCTGCACTCAGCCTCTTCCCTGCCACGGACGTGGTGGGATGAGCAGGGCCACCTTGAGTACAAGTGCCCCCGCAAGCTGAGTACCCCTGGTACTCTCAGGCCAACTTCCCTGGAGGCTGCAAGATGCAGAGAGTGAGGAGGGGGCAGGACAGAGGAGGCAGTGGCCCCTTGAGGGCATCTTCTAGCCCAGGCCCGCAGTTCTTCCGCCTCCACCCCAAGATTAGGCGGGACGTCCTCTGACCTCACCCTGGAGAAGAGGCTCAGAAGCCTGCTGTGTGTCACCAGTCTCTGCCATGTTTTGTGCCTTGGCTGTGCAAACAGTGACAACAGGTGGCCCTTTCTCCCCTCTTTAAAGGACCAGAGAGCAGAACAAAGGAGAAGCAAGACAGGTAGAGTGAGCTCTGGACAGGGCACAGGTGTGGACGGGGGAGGGGGGTAGTGCAGGAGGTTGCATCCCAGTCCTGGCCCCTCAGCAAGGCTGTGTGCTCCCTGCTCCGCCATTGCACAGAGAAGGTTAGAAGGCATCATCGATTAATGAAAGTGGGAGAACTTTAAAAGCAAATTTAAACTGATGACCTTTTTAAGGGTCACTCAAAGGCTAACTTTGCTGAGCTGCCCATGATGATGAGAAGACCCGCCGGGCCCAGGAAAAGAGCAGATCTCCCCACTTCCTGCCCAAACTCAGATTACTTCCGCCTTTGCAACCACTCTCAAATGTGGACCGGCCTCACCCTGGCAGGCTGTGTGACTCTGGACCGCGTATCAGATAATGTGGCAAGGGGGCTCTGCTGAGGATGACTCCCCATGCAGTTACACCCCACTAATTACCACAGAGCTCCACCAGGAGAGCTCTTGCTTCATTTTCAAGGACCTCACTCACTAAAACGCAGCGGATTTTAAATCAAACTCTCCTGCTTCTTGACTGAGTGACCTTGGGCTTCTCTTGGCCCATCTGAGGGAGGATCTTTTCCTCCTTTGTCATAGGAAGTTGGTTATCTCCTCTTCACAGGTTGTGGGGAGACTTCAGGGTGAGGGCCAGGCCTTTGTGGGGCATGCAGCGTCCCTGGGGAGAGGACCCTGTCACCCTGCAGGGAACACTTGGCATCTCATCAGCGCCCACTCCATTACCCTCAAGTAGGGGTGCTCAAAGTGTGACTTCCCACCCCCCAGCTGCGTGCTGGAAGTCAGATGCCTGCCCCCCAACCCTGACCAACCACATCGGTCTCTGCGATGGACCTGGGGACCTCCACTGTGACAAAGCTTCCCAAGGATTATCCTGCTTACTCGACATGGAGAATTGCTGTTCAGAAAGCACAGAGCCCAGCCCCGAAGTCTGGCAGGCCTGGGGAAGGCGGGGGAGAGCCCCTTCCAGAAAACATGGGAGAAACCTGCAGAACTGCGTGCTGGTGGAACACAAGGGCTGCATTTATTGAGTCCAGGCAGCTGCCCTGCTGTGTCTCTGACCTGCCTGCTTCCTCTGGAGCTGTAGCCTGAAACCTGCCCCTCCCCCACTCCACCCTGCCCCACCCAGAGCCTTGCAGGGAGGGCTCCTGGGGACTCTAAAAAGAACTCAACAAAGCAATAATCACTTTCTCTTCGGAACACAGGCTTTGGGAGTCCGCCTGGCAGCTTCACCAGCCCATTCATTTTATTTCATAAAGCTATGGATAGGAGTTCCTATGCAAATGACTCCCAGATGAGATGCAAATTGGGATTCAGAGCCGAGAACCACCGTGGGTTTTGTTTTTCCTTTCTTTCTTTCTTCTTCTTTTTTTCTTTTTCTTTTTTAATTGCAATAGCACTGAGGCATCTCCTACCTGGTCCTCTGCCCTCTGCTCAGCAGCCTCTTGGCATGTGCTTCCCACAGGCAGCCACTGGGCAGGGCGCTGCTCCCTCCCGCCAGGCACCAGCTCTGAGCTTGCCACGCACGGGAGAGCTGGTTAACTGCGCTCAAGTAGGGGACCTGGGTGGTGAGCAAGCCTGCGGACCCTGCCAAGGTGAAAAGGCACCATCCCCTCTCCACCGAGATTCTCATCCTGGAGTCTTTCCACCCTTCCTCCTCTGCACACAAGGTAAATCCAACGCAGGTATGTTGCAAGGACACCTCTCTGCTAAACTTGTACGCTGCAAAAGCCTTGACTGCCCATGTATTTATTTGAGCCCTAAAGATCTAGGTTCAAATTCTGACACAGCCACTAACCAACTGTGTGACTCTGAGCAAACCACTTAATTTGTCTGAACTTCCATTTCGTCATCTGTGATGAGGGTAACAATGCCTGCTTCCTGTCTTGGTAAAGATTACATGGAATCATTTATCTAAAGTACTCAGTACAGAATAGCTGATCAATAGGTTATGATAGTATTTTAATAAAATGGAACATGGAGTACCCCACTTTGAGGAGCTTGTGCTCTAGAAGACAGAATAACAATTGCACCAAAAAGAATAAAATACCTAGGAATAAACTGAACCAAGGAGGTGAAAGACCTGTACACTGAAAACTATAATATGTCGAAAGAAATTGAAGACATGAAGAAATGGAAAGATATTCCATGCTAATGTCCATAGTACCTAAAGCAATCCACAGATGCAGTGCAATCCTTATCAAAATCCCAATGACATTTTTCACAGAAATAGACCCAAAAAATCCTAAAATTTGTATGGAAACACAAAAGAACCCAAATAGCCAAATCAATTCCAAGAAAAAAGAACAAAACTGGAGGTATCACACCCCCTGGTTTCAAATTATACTACAAAGCTATAATAGTCAAGACTGCATGGTACTGGCAGAAACACAGGCACATAGATCAACAGAACAGAATAGAGAATTCAGAAATATACCCATGCATATATGATCAATTAACTTACAACAAAGGAGCCAAGAACATACAATAGAGAAAGGAAAGTCTCTTCAGTAAACGGTATTGGGGAAACTGGACAGCCACATGCAAAAGAATGAAACTAGACCACTATCTCGCACCATACACATAAATTAACTCAAAATGGATTAAAGAATTGAATGTAAGACCTGAAACCATAGAACCCCTAGAAGAAAACATAGACAATATGCTTTTTTTTTTTTTTTTGCTGTACGTGGGCCTCTCACTGTTGTGGCCTCTCCCATTGTGGAGCACAGGCTCCGGATGCACAAGCTCAGTGGCCATGGCTCACGGGCCCAGCCGCTCCGTGGCACGTGGGATCCTCCCGGACCGGGACACGAACCCGCGTCCCCTGCATCGGCAGGCGGACTCTCAACCACTGTGCCACCAGGGAAGCCCGACAATATGCTCTTTGACACTGGTGTTAGCAGTATCTTTTTGGATCTGTTTCCTCAGGAAGGGAAACACAAAAGCAAAAATAAACAAATGGCATTACGTCAAACTAAAAAGCTCCTACACAACAAAGGAAACCAGCAACAACAACAAAAATAACCTACCAAACAAGACAAGATCTTTGCAAATCATATATCCATAGGTGGTTAATAACCAAAATATATAAAGAACTCATACAACTCAACAACAAAACAACAAACAACCCGATTAGAAAATGGGCAGAGAATATGAATAGACATTTTTCCAAAGAAGACATACAGATGGCCAACAGGCACATGAAAAGATATTCAACATCACTACTTATTAGGGAAATGCAAATCAAAACCACAGTGAGATATCACCTCAAACCCATTGGAATGGCTATTATCCAAAAGGCAAGAAGTGGGAATTCCCTGGCGGTCCAGTGGTTAGGACTCCATGCTTTCACTGCTTACCTGCTGAGGGCCTGGGGGGTTCAATCCCTGATCCCCCAGGCCACACAGCGTGGCCAAAAAAAATGGCAAGAAGTAACAAATGTTGAGAGGATGTAGAGAAAAGGGCATGTACACTGTACACTGTTGGTGGCCAGCCACTATGGAAAAGCATATGAGGATTCCTCAAAAAATTAAGAGTAGAACTACCATATGACCCAGCTATTCCATTTCTAGGTATTTGTCCAAAGAATACTCCTTTGTCCATAGCAGCATTATTCACAATAGCCAAGATATGAAAACAACCTAAATGTCCATCGACAGATGAATGGATAAAGAAGATGTGGTGTATATCTATGTGGATTAAGCCATTAAAAGAAGATGAAATCCTGCCATTTGTGACAACACAGATGGACCTTGAGGGTATTATGCTAAGTGAAATAAGTCAGAGGGAGGAAGATAAACATCTTATGATTTCACTCATATGTGGAATACAAATAAATAAATAAATGAACAAACAAAACAAAACAAAAACACATAGATACAGAGAACAGACTGGTGGTTAACAGAGGGGAAGAGGGGTAGGGGAAGGGCAAATGGGTAAAGGGGGTCAAGTGTATGGTAATGGATGGAAATTTGACTTCTGGGGGTGAGCACGCGGTAGTGTATACAGAAGTCAAATTAGAATGTTGTACACGTGAAATTTATATAATGTTATAAACCGATGTTACCTCAATAAAAAAATTTCTTTTAAAAATGAAAGGGAGGGCTT
This sequence comes from Tursiops truncatus, assembly GCF_011762595.2. Classification (NCBI taxonomy): domain Eukaryota; kingdom Metazoa; phylum Chordata; class Mammalia; order Artiodactyla; family Delphinidae; genus Tursiops; species Tursiops truncatus. The sequence goes on from NC_047041.1 coordinate 12,318,595, forward strand.
CCCCGGTGGCGCAGTGGTTGAGAGTCCGCCTGCCGATGCAGGGAACACGGGTTCGTGCCCCGGTGCGGGAGGATCCCACGTGCCGCGGAGCGGCTGGGCCCGTGAGCCATGGCCGCTGAGCCTGCGCGGCCGCAGCCTGTGCTCCGCGGCGGGAGAGGCCACAACAGTGAGAGGCCCGCGTACCGCAAAAAAAAAAAAAAAAAAAAAAAAAAAAAAAAGAAAGGGAGAGGTTTCTCATCTGAAGATCCCTTTTCACAACTACAGAAGGGTCAGCATGCACTAAGCCCACGTCTCAATAATTTTTTTCAAATCAATGGACATCTTTTTAACGCCTACTGTGCCTAAACCACCAGGAGAAACAAAGAGCCTCCACCCTCGTGTTCCGGAGCTTACCCGCCCCTTTGCACAGAGCCGTACCAGCCTGGGGGGCAAGAGCATCGCATCCTGGTCTCAACTCTGCCGCAAAGTAGCTGCATGAACTCCAGCAATTCACTGCCCCTCTCTGCCTCAGTTTCCCTGCTCGTAGAATGAGGCGGCCACACCAGGGCTCGGAGGCTCTGTCCAGTGCTAACACCAGATGCTCTACCCAACCTTTGTCCTCCCTTCTCTCCCCCAGCACAACCGAGAAAGCATGTTAACAAATGGCTCTCGCACACACAGTACACCAACCGTAACCTTGGGACCCACTGCCAGATTGATTTCCCTTTTCCATCTGTCAGTAAAATATTAATACAAGTAAATTTTAAAATGATTCTGAACCTTTTCGCCACCCCATCAGCCCTCCCGTGGAATCACGGCAAGGATGCCTTAGTGAGGACACCCTATTTCAGATCTGCAGAAGACTGTGATAGTGGTGGAGAGGGTGGGGACGTGTGGGAGGGGGCAAAAAAAGTACCAGGGGCCAAGCACAGATATGATTCTGCCTACAGAAATCTCAAACCCATGCAGCTCTCTCATCCCTGCTTAAATAACCCACCTCAGTCAAAAATCAATTTCCATTCCTTAGAGGTCCATAGATAAAGGAGGAGCTGGAGGCCTAAAAACTTGAAAACAGCCATAGAGCCAAGGCAAGTGAACTAAAAATAGGAATCCACTAAATTTTCAATCCGGGTGATGGGTGGTCAACTCCACATACGAGGTTGTTTGATTAAGAAGTTCTCAAGCTCTTCTGGTCTCCATTTCCCACTCAAATCCCAGGACACACACCAATGGTATGGACTGCTCAGAATTTGGTTAAAGGGCATTCACATTTTCCTGAGAAAAATAGGGATGCTTTGTCAGAGGTACTGGGGAAGAAAGGCACACTTCTATAACAACCCCAGCAGGTGGAAGGCTGCAGCTTGCCCCGCCTCTCCAGCTCCCAAAGGACCCTGGAGGACGCTCTGTCTGGTGGTTTCAACAGGAACCTTACCTTTTTCATGTGAAGAGCTAGAAGATATCTATGAGATACTGAAATTCCCAGATGTGAGATATTGCCGCCATCATCATAAGCGCTGACAAATATTAACAGAGGGGTCTACGGTGGGTAGCGGACACTGCCATCCATTGTGGGGCGTCTCAAAGAACGATAACCCATGATACCAATCCCCCAGCAGTTCATGACATGGGAGGGGGGACATAACAATTAATACAAAATAAAAATAAGTGACAAAGTGCCCAGGAGAGAGAAGCAAGGGGCTCCGAGAGAGTCCCAAGACTTGAGCTCTTGCCCTGGTCTGCTGCTGGGCAAACTTGGAAAGGTGATTCTCGGGGGTCAGTTTCCATTTGACGAATGAGAGTGTGGGACCAGATGATTTCTCATGGTAACCAGGGAGGGCTTGACAGAGGAAACAGGTTTGGGGTCCTACTGAGAATGATGAGTAGGAGTGAGGGGGAGGGGAGGGCATTCACCAGCGGGAGAGACCCAGATGCAAACGCAGAGCCCGGAAAAAACAAGGCACATTTCATTCATTCATCTGTCATTCTCTTCACCAACTATTCATCACTCTCCTGTGTGCAGGTGCCTTCTAGACACAGGGGTCCCAGCCATACGGTCCCAGTGCCTGGGGGAAAAGAGGGGACATGGAATCTGTGGATTCCGGTGCCACCACGCATCTTCTTACCCAAGACACGTACCCAATTCTCTCTTCTCTCTGCAGACGCTGGGGCCTGCTTCTATCAAGGACAGGTTTAAAGGTGATAAATAAAAGCAAGGAGAAAATGAGGTGCAAGAAGAAGACAGAATCAATTATTCCAAGCAAATTAAAAGTGCTCGGCAGGTGGTGGCAGGAGATGGAAGGAGGAAGGCGACCCTTGAGTAGGCTGAGGAGGGAGGAGGGATGACCTGTCAGCGTTTCCTGAGACCACCTTGGAGACACACAAACACCCCAACCAGGCTTTGGAGGTGAATGGAGAGGCCGAAGCCTGGCCCTCGGAGCAGAATCACATTCCCCGATGGTGCTTCTTAGAGAGGAGATTGAATTAGCTACAGTAATCCACACAGGTGCCTGGCGCGGGGTAGCAGTGATAAGCTTAATTAAACCACTTAGTTACTGGATCATGGGCTTGGGTTATAGTCAAGTTCAAGCATCTTGTTAAGGATTCAAACCCACATGGCCCTCGCCCTGGGTCTTATGTGAAAAGCATAGCTGGAGAGGGTGAGGCTTGAGAACTAGGTTGTGTGTGTGTGTGTGTGTGTGCGCACAAAGATTTTGTACCAGGCCCTGTGCCCACTTCTGGAAACTGTGCTAAAATTCTGATTAAATTATCTACAATCATGTTCTCAATATTAACCACAATACTAAAAATATTACCAGCAATGCTTGGCTGTGCTCAAAATAAATCACTAAACCGAAGTATCACAGACAGGAATGGTGTACAGCACCAGGAATCCTGGCAGCCTAACTTCTCGCCCCCTCACACAGCCCACCCCATATTGCTCTGAATACTGCTAAAGCAATTTCTAAAGCTCAGCTATTTGTCTGAGTTTCTCAAGAACCTCAAACCACCTTATCACTCCTGACTCTACATCCAGGTAATCCATTTACAGGGTTTGGGACTTTTTCCATCTCTTCCTGGCCTCCTTCCAGACATCTTCACTTCCTCTAACACTGACTTGGTTTGTCACAAACCCTCGGAAGGGAGGAACCCGTGGCGAGTCAAGGCAGGCCGGGGATGCGTGGGGCTCGCTCAGAACGGAGGCTGCCCAGGGCCTGTCAGGACCCGCAGTTAATCAGCTTCCAGCTGATGCCAACTAACGACCAGCAGATTAATAGGACATGCTGAGGAAGAGCCTTCTGCTTGCCCACTAATTGCTTGTGTACATAACTGACGGAGCATGGCACTCATTAGGGGTTGTTAGCACATCAAGGCGGCAGTACTAACTGGGAAAGCCCTGAGTTCGTGGACCTTAGTTTGTGGTCAGAGTCGGGCAACAGCATACACAGCAGCTACTTCAGGGGTTCTCTACCCCACAGAGCTGCCATGTATTGAGAGCTTACTCTGTTCCAGGCATGTTACCCCAATTAATTCCATAGCAAGCCTGTGAGGAAGCGATTATTTATTATCCCTTTTTCAGAACTAAGGAAACCCTGGCTCAGAGAGGGTTCACGTGATTTACATAAGGCCACACAGCTTACCCGTGGTGGAGCAGGGATTTCAACTCCACAGCATTAACCAGTCGGTTGAACTGTCCCCCTCCATCAACACCTGCCTTCATACATAGTGACATCATCAACGCGAGAGTTGTCCAGATTGGAAATTCCAGAGTGATGTGGTAAGAGAAGATGAGAAAATCCATGCTCTGCCCACCTCTTTTCTGAGGAATCTGGGATACCTGATGATGGCAGAGACCTTTTCGTCTGATGCTTGCAACTCCTGAATATTTCTTGATTTCTCCAGAGTGAGACTGAATAAAAATGGGAACTTTATTTCACCTGTCAGGTAAGTGCAAGCTCCTCCCAGTCTGGTATCTAGGACAGTCCCTTGGCTCCCAAGGTATTTTTTATGCCAGCACCCCGTGTTCTGTGTCCTTGATTTCTGAGAGCACAGAGCCTTCCCCTCCTGGCCAGGACACAGGTTTGGAAGAAGGATCAGTTTGCTCTTCTCATATTGTTCCCACGACTTATGTATCTACTTACCTAGCTGTCCTACCTACCTATCTACCTACCGGTCCTACTTACCTATCTACCTACCAGTCCTTACTTACCTATCTACCTGTCCTACCTACTTACCTGTCTTACCTATCGGTTCCACTTACCTATCTACCTACCTGTCCTGCCTAACTACCTGTCCTACTTACTTACCTATCTGTCTCATACTCTATCTAAAAAGCAGCAGAGCACCTCTGCTTAGGTGTACCAAATCAGACGGATGTTCTCTGGTGAAAGATGGTACTGATCACAGGTTTGAGCCTCTTACACAATTGTGTCACCTTCAAATCTTCAGAAGGGGAAATTCTGGCTTAGAGAGGTTTCATAACTTTCCCAAGGTCAAAAAGCAAAGCAAAAAAAAAAAACACACATCTGGGGCTTCCCTGGTGGCGCAGTGGTTAAGAATCCACCTGCCAATGCAGGGGACACGGGTTCGAGCCCTGATCCGGGAAGATCCCACATGCCCATGGAGCAACTAAGCCTGTGCGCCACAACTACTGAAGCCCGCGCGCCTAGAGCCCGTGCTCCGCAACAAGAGAAGCCACCGTGATGAGAAGCTCGTACACCACAACAAAGAGTAGATCCCGCTCACCACAACTAGAGAAAGCCCACATGCAGCAACGAAGACCCAACTCAGCCAAAAATAAATAACAATTAATTTTTTAAAAAAATACACGTCTCTCCTTTAGGTCCTGGGACGCGGCACTGTGGTGGAGGCTTGGGGAGGCGGGGGAATATTTCGGTCAGTTTTAAATAAACCTCAGATTCATTATTAATAAAGACACTGACATTTAAGTAGCGCCTTCTACTTTACAAAGCAATATTACAAGAATTATAATATTTAATCCTTATGAAAACTCTGTGAGGTGTGTGTGATGGTCCCCATCTCACCCAGCAAGAGGTTAAAAATTGCACCTGAGTCCTGAGTTCATCAGTGGCAGAGCTGGAATCCCAGAGCTGGTCTTGGACAGCAAGTCCCAAGTGCCTCATGCATCCTCAGTGCTCAGTGGTAGCTGTTATCATCAACAGCCGAGGTAGCAAAGGGGGTTATCACTACCCTGAAACCCTCCCAGGTCATACCTCTGACATTGTCAGTGGGGATGGGGCTTAACGTCCCATATTCCAAAACTAGCTCCATCTCCTTCTCAATCTTTGTCCTGGCCCCAAATAAGCAAAAGCACCGATTTCCAGAAAGCTCTTTCACAATTTTGCCTACCTGTCTGACATCATGAGAATCCATTTGATCTATGGGGCAGAGGTTGTCAGATCTCATTTTTCAAGGTCAATAATGTTCGGTTGATTCTAATTCAAAATGTTCATACCCTCTGACCCAAATCTTTCACTTCGAGGTATTAATCTCCAGAAACACTCCTGCAAGTGTGCAAAGACTCTGGCACAAGGATGGAAACAACTCACATGTCCTTCAAAAGGGGAACATTTACTTAAATGATGGATATTCATATAAAGGAGAAGCATTCCACTTTTAAAAAGAAGTATGCAGATTTATATAAAGTGACATGGAAAGCTGTTCATAATATAGTGAAAAAGGCCGATTCTAATACACCATGTATAGAATGATCCCCTGTTTTTTGTTTTTTTTTGTGGTACGCGGGCCTCTCACTGTTGTGGCCTCTCCCGTTGCGGAGCACAGGCTCCGGACGTGCAGGCTCAGCGGCCACGGCTCACGGGCCCAGCCGCTCCGCGGCACGTGGGATCTTCCCGGACCGGGGCACGAACCCGTGTTCCCTGTGTCGGCAGGCAGACTCTCAACCACTGCGCCACCAGGGAAGCCTTCCCCTGTTTTTTTAAAGAAAAAAAGGTATAGATTTTTATAGAAAAAAAATCCAGAGGCATGTTCATCCACGGTGGTTAACTTGGCAGGTGGGAGAGAGGGAAATTACAGGACTGGGGAATAAACTGTCTGGAAGATGCCAGTGGATTCTGGCAGGAATTGCTCCTCTGTCTCCACTGTTTTCCCTCCAGCTGTGACGAGGACAGAAGCTTGAGGCTTCTCTCCCACAGTCATATCTGGACATCAATAAAGATGCTGTGGGGAAAGTCACTCCCATTTACATTCCTACTCAATTCCCTTTAGTCACCAAGTCCCATCAGATTCAGAATGAAATCAAATAATAAAACTGAAACACAAAGTTATTTACCACTGTGGTAGGATTGGCCCATTCTTTTCTATCAATTTCCTAGCCCAGAAATTGCCTTTTAAATGGATAATGATGATTCTGAGGGTCCAATTATTACCTCGAAACCTCACATTTTGATATATCCAAGGCTGCTCTCTTATATAAATAACAGTTATTATTGCAAAGTGATATTTTCCCCTGCACTTCCAAAGTGTGCCTGCAGGAGACGGCAAGAACATGGATTCCATTAATATTCCACTTAGAATGGTTGCCTTTTCCAGCATTAACGTCCACATCAATCTCCTCTGAGTCTTTTATACAAACGCCATCCCTTCTACCCTGCACTGCCCCAATCCCTCTACCCATTTCTCTTCCTCCTCTCTCATCTCCTCTTCCCCAGAAAAAGACTCCATCCTCCGGTTGGTTAGTCAGTGGCTCCGATGACGCTGCCACCTGCGTTGCCCAGGTCCTGGCACAGAGTTCACGTGGATGATATTATTCTCGTCACTGTTTACAGCCCCGCTCTCCCTCCACCAGCCAGGGAACGAGCCTTTCAGCATTACTTTCCTGACTATTTAGTACTAATTAAAACCCCCAAGTAAAATGCATCAGCAACAAAAAGCCCAACTGACATGAGCCCGGCGGTGTCGTGGGTACAGCTGAGCCCAGCATCCAGGTTGGGGTGGCGGGGGAGGGGAGGAGGAGGCCTGAGCCCCACAGTTTCCCGCACGTTCCCAGCCTCCGCGGAGCCGGATGGAGCTGGGCTGCAGCAGACACCTAACAGCCTCATTAACGCTCCCGCCAGCCCCGCTCCCGCCAGCCCCGCTCCCGCTGGAAACTGTGTAGGTTGTTGTTATTAGGAAGTATTTATAAAAGACTATCACGGCAAAGTGCTTTACAGTCATTTCACGGGAGAGACCAGGGTGCCGGGAGAATCAGACTCCATGCTATCGCTGTCACCGTCTCTCCAGTTTTGCAGAGCACCTTCAAGGACCAGTCCTGTCTTTCTGTGCTGTAACCCGAGATCCCGGCTGCCCTCCGCACACCCCCTATGCCGGCCTCGCTGGACCAAATCATTACAGCGAAGAGACAAGTTCACATCTAAAGAACTTTCATCCTCAGTAAACCGTTTCATCCCTGCCACAAGCTTGAAAGGTAGGGCAGATCTGACTGCTCCCGTTTCATACATGGGACAATTGAGGCTCAAGGAGGTTAGCTAACTCGTTCAAGGTCACAGAGCTAGTGAATCAGATAAATATTTATTGGTGCTGCACCTCATGCTGGGTCCTTTGACACATCATCTTTGCAACAGGAAATGGCAGAGCTAGGAGGAGAGCCCAGGCCTTCCTCGTGAGAATTCCAAGATTCTATTAGACCCAACATTTCCTCAGTTCCTGAGATGAAATCCAGTCTACAGGTTCCCAAATCAGGCTTGCTCCTCTGTGTGCCCAGGTAGTTCACACACGCGTCTACTGCTGCACCTGCACTTCTACCACTGCCCATTTACAGATCTAATCTCCTCGGAGCCCGAGAGCTCCCCGAGGGCAGGGGCTGCTTCTTACTCCGCTTTCAAGCCCCAGCATCCACTACGATGCCCAGTGGGGCTCAATGGGTTCTGGTTGTTTGAGTGAACGAATGAATGAAGAGCAAGGCAATGACTACCTGTTAACGTGAATGTGTGTGTGCGCGCGTGTGGAGTGCATGCGTCAGCACCCATGCATATGTAATGATACCCGTGGGAACAGAAGGAGGATTCTGTCTGACCTGAAAGGTTAAGCTCCCCTCTGTGGCATTCACATGAACAGAAATTCCCGCTAGGAGGGAAATCTACATGTTTGTTCTTTGCAGAAAGGCAGGACGGCACCATGGTTAAGAGTACACAGCTGGTTCTACCACCTTTTAGCCATGAAACCTGGGGCCAGTTTCCCAACTTCTCTAAATCTCCCAATTCCTCAACTGTAAATGGGGGCGCTGTGATTGGTAGCTAAGTTAATGCAGGCACGCATTCTGAATGACCTCCAGCATCTGGTAAAGGCTCAATGCTGGCAACTGTACCAGGGAGGGGAGCGCAGCAGTGGGCTCTGGAGCATTTCCCAGAGCCCTGCCCCAGGGGAGGTGTCTAGGCACGTGCCCCGCACACCACCTGTGGCCTCTGAGGCCACACGTCCCTCAGATGGTTAGGTCCCTGGCCCAGCTGGCAGACCCAGAAATATGGGGTGGGACAGGGTTGGGCATCTCAGGGCAGTCCCAGCCCTTGAGTTCACATAAAACCAAAGGAAGATGCCATCTCCATGGAAAGGTGGGGGTGACATGAGACAGTCCATGATCAAAGCATTCTGCAGAGCACACGACCAGGAGAAGGGTGAGGGGTCCACTGCACTTTACAGATGCACTGAAGTTCTCACAGGGAAGGAGACTGACTGATGGGCAGGAGGGAAACTCACAGAGCTCCCATCCCTCACCAGTTGCACAGCTCCCGACACAGTGGCTGAGATGATCTCCTCTGGACCCACCCAGGGAGGCCTTTTGGGCCAGGCAGATCCCAAAGATAACTACAGTGATCCCAGGTCACCAGGCAATGTTGGATCCCTTCTCTGCAACGGCACTTGCCCTCTCCCTGTGGGGGCTCTGTGGAGGTGCAGTGCGTGGTAGGCTGAGTCCCAGCTGAGACAGGGCCACTGTAGACAATGGGGGGTCAGCACGTTCCTGTGGGGATGGCCCAGTCCCTGCCCTTACTCTTGCTGGAGGCTCAGCCACTCCTGTGTGTTGGGGCAAGGCAGGGGCTCAGAGCTACCGCCATGGTGAGAGGCCAGCTGTGATTGTCCCAGGTGCCCTTGGTCTTCAAATCAAAAGCAGCTGCATTGACGGCATATGACTTTCCCAGTGGCCTAACTACAACCCACTCCTACGCTCAGGTATAAGAGGTTCAGATTCTAGAGTGGAGCCAGGCTCAGGTATTTTCTTAAAATTCCCTGAGGCTAAGAGTGGGCTCAGAAAGGGGAGGAAAGGGCAAGCTACACCTACCAACCTGTGATGCCAGGTAACAGGTTGAATCTGCACAAGTTCAGCCAATCATCCTTGTAGTCCAGATCCCAAGCTGTTCAGTGTCATGCAAACCAGCCGCCTGCATTTACCAACTGCGGACTTTGACCAACAGATGGGCTGTCCTGGTGGACAAGGCTGGAGCTCACGTGAGGTAAGCTGGCTGGGTCCTGGGTCCAATCCATGTGCCATCCTGTGAGTGTGATTCTCTTTATAGCCACAAAAGTCACCTTTAGTTTAGGCCTGCCCCCAGATATGAGACAGGCATGTGATTGGGCCAGCTCAGTGTCAATGCATCGCAGATGCTAGAAAACGACCGCATATGCGTAACTGATGCTGAGCACTGTTACCTGAGCACAGATGGATAGTAACAGAAAGAGAGAGAGAGATGGATCCACTATCTTTTTCATCCTCCAAAATGCCCCACAAAGCAATGTAGAATTTTGGTTCCAACATATACGGAACACTTTGTCTCAGAGCAAAACACAATGGAAGAGAAAACTCTAGAAGCAGTAGAATTTCTCCCTATGGGCTTCAGTTTTCTCATCTACAAGATCAGCTCTGGGGTCCCTGGCATCTCACAACTCCCTGGGCAGCAACGGTCCTGCAGGGTATGGAGCAAGGCTGGGAGGAGGTCCAGGCTCAGTCTCACAAAAATGTCTTAAACTCCCGACAGAGAAAGTAAAGCAGCAGACCTACAGGAAGCTTAAGGGACCAGATCAGCTAAAACTGGCCCCACCTGTGTGGCAAGCCCAGCTATAAGCACTTTGAGGACACTAATCCATTGCATTCTTTGTTTTATTTTTTAATTTTTATTGGCGTATAGTTGCTTTACAATGTTGTGTTAGTTTCTCCTGGACAGCAAAGTGAATCAGCTATACGTATAGATATATCCCCTCTTTTTTGGATTTCCTTCCCATTTACGTCACCACAGAGCACTGAGTAGAGTTCCCTGTGCTGTATAGTAGGTTCTCATTAGTTATCTATTTTATACATAGTACTGTATATATGTCAATCCCAATCTCCCAATTCATCCCACCCCCCTTTTCCCCCCTTGGTGTCCATACGTTTGTTCTCTATGTCTGTGTCTCTATTTCTGCTTTGCAAATAGGTTCATCTGTATCATCTTTCTAGATTCCACAGCCAGGACATGGAAGCAACCTAAATGTCCATCAACAGAGGAATGGATAAAGAAGATGTGGTATGTATATACAATGGAATATTAGCCATAAAAAGGAAAGAAATTGTGCCATTTGCAGACGTGGATGGACCTAGAGACTGTCATACAGAGTGAAGTAAGTCAGAAAGAGAAAAACAAATATCGTATATTAACGCATATATGTGGAATCCAACCCATTGCATTCCTGAAGAAACTATGAGGTGGGCGCTATTACTATGTCCACATAGGTGAGGAAACCCAAGTCTGGCTCTGCGTCACTCTGCCGTCCTGCTAGGATGCCTCTGCTCCTGGGCAAGGTGGGTGGCTACACAGCGGGGTCTCTAGCCTCAGTAAACAAACAAGGGTGAGGTTGGGGAACTGGCAGGTATAGATCCAAGGCTCCAAAGCTCCTTTCAAATTGCCAGGCTGCTCTGAAGAGGGCATCCAGCCTGCTCTAAAGCTTCTCTGCTCCAACTTTTTGGCTCTGATCTTTGAATGAACAAAAGGGTCTCCTGTTCCTCTATGTCAGCAAGTCTCAGCCAGCTCCCCACTGGCTGTGTCTCCAACGCCCTGGCCTGTGCAGCGTCCGGGCCCTCCTGTCTCACCCAGATGAGAAAGGGCCAGCCGTGGCCGAGCTTTGGAGGGAAGAATGGGGAGAATTAGTTCTCTCAGCTCTGCCAAAGCAGAGGGTGATGGAGATCAGCAGTCTTGGCTGAAGGTGCTTTGATCTGACTGGCGTCCACTCAACAGTTGTCTGTTGTTGCCCACAAGCCTGGTGCCCCCCCTGCCCTTCAGGCCCTGCTCACCCTGCATGCGAAACACCAAGCTGGCCACCGGCAGCCTGGTCTCCTCAGCATCCTGCGCTGGCCGGAGCAGGATGGGGGTTGAGGCTGGGGGTAGGGTGACGGATTTCAGCAGAAGAACGGGCCATGCAGCTCATCTTCAGGACAGGGTGCCCGTGCCACAGGGCTGGGGAGGGTTGCCTTCCTGCCTGGCACTAAGACGGCTCAAGGGCTTTCCTGACCCATCCCTCAGCCCTGCCCCCTTTACACCACTCCAGATCCCCCTGAAACAGTTGTTTTTACTCCATCTCCATCCCACTTTCCATTCTCACCTTCACCCAGCCCACTGGGCTGGGTTTCGTCCTCACCACTCCAAGACAGCTTCCACTAAAGTCCCCAGTCACCTACACCTCATTGAAGCCCATGGATAATCTTCTATCTTCACTGTATTTAGTCTCTCAGAAGCATTGACCAGTGAACTCGTTTACTTCACCTTCAAATACTTTCTTCTCTAAGCTCCCGTCACATCTCGCACACCTGTTTATTCATAGGTGTCGTTTTGTCTTCCTGCCTCAATGGCTCCTTCTCAAATGTCAGGTACCCCCAAGATTCAGTCCTGAGCCATCTTCCCACCTATACTCTCTCTCAAGTGACTTCCATCCTTCCCATGGCTTTAAATTCCACTTATATATTCATGACTTAAAAAAATTCTTTACTCATTTATTGTAAAATAAACCATAGATGCAAAAAACCACACAGAACAAATACAAAGCTTAGTGGGTGAACAACCTCATAATAACTACACAGGTTAAAATATACAACTTTGCCAGCCACCCAGAAGGCCTGCTTGTCCCCATCCTAACCACAGCCCCTCCTCCCCTCCCAAAGTAACCACTTTCCTGACTCTTATAGGAATCCCTTCTTGTGTGTTTTTTCCCCCCTTTTGTGGTTTTATCACCCAAGTGCATTCCTAGACACTGTAGTTTAAATCCTGCCCAGTTTTGGAAATTTTATCTGTTAATTCTCTTTTAATTTACAAATTTCTCTTTCATCTCTTTCTTTTCCTTAAAATGCATCTGTTCCTTTGCCCTGTAGGGTTCCCCACCATCTGGATTCTGTTACCTGCACACTCCTGTGCAGTTCAACACGCTCCTCTATCTCTTCATTCTTAAAACAGCCACTGGGGGCTTCCCTGGTGGTGCAGTGGTTGAGAGTCTGCCTGCCGCTGCAGGGGACACAGGTTCGTGCCCCGGTCCGGGAAGATCCCACATGCCGCGGAGCAGCTAGGCCTGTGAGCCATGGCCACTGAGCCTGCGCGTCCGGAGCCTGTGCTCCGCAATGGGAGAGGCCACAACAGTGAGAGGCCCGTGTACCGCAAAAACAAAAAACAAAAAAATCAGTCACTGGATCCAGAGGCTTGGTCAAGCTCAGGTTCAGACCTTCAGCTGAGACTATAAGTGATGCTATGTTCTTTCATCAGAAGGCACATAATGTCTGCCTTTTACTCTCTTTTCAGTATTAGCAACTATAGGTGCTCAGTGTCTAACGTCTAAACTTTAGATCCATTCATTCATTTAAGTTTTCATATATCAACCCGAATAATTTGATACAGAGATGCTGCCTGTCATGTATTATTTGGTTACCCAGGGGCACAGTTCATATAGGAATGACAGGATAAATGCTAATTTCCTTTCATTTACATGGTTTTCAAGATAATTAGTTAGCCCCCTGTCATCCTCAGATGATGACCAATCAGGTAATTTTTTACATGTCATTTTGAACTCATGCATACAAAATTATTAAACCCATGTTTAAACATGGGTTTCAATCCATTGTAATTATTATCCTTATTAAAGCTCAAATTGTCATCTTTGACCAGTGGGAGTCTCTTCAAGTTGGCTCCTAAGTCCTTCTGACATGACTGGTCCAGGCTGTCATTTTGTACATTTCCTGCCTACACCTGGGATCAGCCACGTCTCCAAGAAGCCCTGGTTTCTTTCAGTGGGAAATGGTATAGCACGACCATAATCTGGTTGTACCTCTTGGTCATAGTTTCTAGGCCTTTTTCAGTGGACAGAGCTAAGGGGCAAAAAAAAAAAATCTATCTATAGATAGATAGAGATATAGATAACAAATATTATATATATATATATAAAACAAAATATATAACATATAGATAGATGGATATAAAATATTTATACAAAATTTATAAAATAAAAATTCAAGTCTACAGGGTTTTTACTCTGCCTCTTCTATAACTACATCTATATTTCCATTCTTTTGCACTGAGAATCCTGGTTCTCAAGGACACAAAAAAGACAGAAATAGGGTGACCCATAATTATTTATTTGCTTTATCCCACATCATACATACAACAGTCTCAGAATAACCATACTTATTAGTAGCAATACTAACACCACTCCCAGCCATCATTATTATGTATTAAAAAGGTTTAAAATATCTTTGCATATGCCATCTCTGTTCCCCAATTCTTAACACTATACCTACATTGTCAGATGATATTGCCATTGCATCATGCAATGTAGCCCTGGGAACCCTCACTTAGTTTTGTTGCTATAAGTAACCATATGTTTAATGCTCAACACTGGTCTTACACCCATGTCTCTCTGACCACTGGGTTTTCTGAACTCGTTTTCTAGTAGATTCCTGAGGAAGAACTCATAGGGACAATATTCTCTGAGTTCTTCCATGCTATTTTAATGATAGTGTGTTCTTTATACTTGAAGGTCAATTTGGCTGAATGTACAATCTTTGGCTCATGTTCACATTTCCTGTTTTGAGTACCTTTAATCTGTTACTCCATTTTCTTCTGTCATAACATGTGGCTGTAGAAAAGTCTGATGACAATATCATTTTCTTTCTCATATAAATCACTTACTCTTTTGCTTAGATGCCCAAAGGGTATTCTTCTTTTTCTTTAAAGCCTGGTAATTTTACTAGAACAAGCCTCCATCCTTCTGGGTCAATATTCTCAGGTACAAAGAGTGTTCTTTCAATATTCAGCTTTAAATTTTCTTTTAATTTCAGGAGGTTTTTTTGAATTATATTTTTTATGATTGTTACCTTGCTTTAGTTTTCTTTTTGCCTTTCAAGGATGCCTATTATCCATATGTTGAACCTTCTTTGCCTTTCTTAAATATTTGTCACTTTCTCTCAAACCATGTTTATCTCTTTCTTAATTTCTTCTTGGTTTAAAATTTTTCCCTCCTTTATGCGTTTTATTTCTCATAAGGTATTATTTATAGTGTTTATTTGCTCTTGTGTTCCTTCTAGTTCACGCCTCACTTATAAATTTTTTCTTTTCTTTCTAATTCTTTCTTGAATTCTATCACTACATTTCTGTTTTTCTAAATCTGATTTATATTATGTTTCATGTCTTGTACCATTTTAAAAAATTTTAGCTCATTGTGAAATACTGTGTTATAGTTTTTTTTTTTTTTTCTGGTTGTTGTTTTTTTTCGGGGGGTGGTTATTTATTTATTTACTTTTTGGTGTGATTTCACTGTCTGCAGGGATGTTATTCTCATTTTGTCTTCCTTACAGTAACTTTTATGGGGTTTGGATGCAATCATTTCATTTTTAAGTGAAATAAGTTTTCCTGAACTTTTAGAAAAAGACTTTGTTCAGGTGTCTTTTGTAACTCCACAGAGCTCCCTCTTCCATTGCTTTATAGAGTGTTAAAAAATAAGCAGCTTGGGCTTCCCTGGTGGCACAGTGGTTGAGAGTCCACCTGCCGATGCAGGGGTCATGGGTTTGTGCCCCGGTCCGGGAAGATCCCACATGCCGCGGAGCGTCTGCGCCCGTGAGCCATGGCCGCTGAGCCTGCGCGTCCGGAGCGTGTGCTCCGCAACGGGAGAGGCCACAACAGTGAGGGGCCCACGTACCGCAAAAAAACAAAAAACAAAAAAACTACCTAAAAACTGTGCTGCCACTATCTTTCCAAAATCTCTCCTGCTGATAACTTTCAATGTTATCTCCAGACTGCATCTCTCACTTGACCTTATACACCTAAGTATTAATTGATATCTCCACGTGGATGTCTTTTTTTTTTGGCTGCACCACACAGCTTATGGGATCTTAGTTCCCCAACCAGGGATCGAACCTGGACCCACAGCAGTGAAAGCATGGAGTGCTAACCATTGGACCACTGGGGAATTCCCTCCACGTGGATGTCTAATAGGTGTCTCACACTTCAGTTGGCTGAAAGAAGTCAACTTTCCCCTTCAATTCTACCATCTCTCTTAATCTTCCCCATCTCAATAAATGGTACCTCTTCCCTCCCAATTGCTCAGGCCAAAAACCTAGGAGTCAGTCTCTTTCCCTCATACTCCAAAATTAAACATATCCATAGGCTCTGGCTGTTCTTCCTCCAAAACACATTTCTAATTCAATTACTACCTACCATCTCCATGCTTTTCCCCGATCTAGGCCTCTACTACCTGTCTTCTGGACTTCTGCACTAGTCTCCTGGTCTCTCTGCCTCCACTTTCCCTTCAGGGCAGCCAGAGTGGTCTTTCTAAAGCATAAGTCAGATCACATCATTCCCATGTTTAACACAACCCCTAGGCTTCCCACTGCAAACAATGAAATTCCACACATAACCATGACCTATAAGACCTGCATCATTTGGAGAACTTTGGCTTCTTTGTCGCCCTCTCCCTCCACTTCCCCTATATTCTCTATGTTCCAGACACCTGGTCGTCTTTTTGCTCCCAAAGCATCCCATATGCTTCCCATCTCAGGGCCTTTACCCCCGCTATTCCCTGTGGTTGGAATGCTTTCCTGCTAGATCTTTGCAACGCTGCCTCTTCTCATTTTCAGGTCCAAACTCAGAGAGGCCTTACTTAATTCCCCAAGTAAAGCGCTTATCTATTTTACCTTCTTCTTAGCACTTACCAGTGCCAGCAATTATCTTTTTCATTCACTTGTATATATAAATATACTCTGTAAATATACCCTCCCACCCCTACCACTATTAGAATTCTCCTTGCGGATAGTGATACCACCTGGCACATAATAGGTGCTCAATAAATATTTATCAGCTAATTATTTTTCCAAATGCCTCTGAATATAGCCAAGGGAACCAAGCCCTGCTACAGCAAGCTCTGGAACATGAATATTTTCCTAAAATTGCCAGCTGCCAATGTAAACTGTTCTCTCAGGACACAGCCTTGTCTATACTGATGGATAAAGTCCTGACCGCACAACTCTTGTGAAGAGGAGTAGTCCTCAACTCTCTTACAATCAACACTCCCTTTCCTGAACCAGTATTTTATAATATGCCTTTTCTAGCCCAAAATAAAAATTCATATATAACTACATACCTAACGTTTTTTTTAAATCCACCTCATTCCCCTAATTATAATACAAAGGAGTAATAAAAAGAAAGTAATTTATAATAAAATAAGTATTTCATTATGCAAATGCTTGAGTATGATTAAACTAGAAGACAGAAGGAAGGAGTCAGACGTTTGTAGCTTATGTAGCATCGCCATGAATACAGCAGCTATAAATTCAAACTAATACAAAAAGTGTTGTGCTGGCAACTCAAATGCCACAGCTAAGTTGGCAAGAGTGATGAAGGGTGATGCGATTTCCAAATGCTGACCAACTTTCGGTAAATGTTGACCAACTTTTGGTAAAATTCAGAACAAAACAAGGTATGGTCTTCCCAATTTTCTTAGTGAATTTTCATGGAAAATTCAACGCATACTAAATCTTTACAAAAATATCCTGTGTTTACAAATACATAAGACGTATTTACAGAATGCCCCCTTGGTTTATATTATTACAAAATAGCAGCCTTGTTCATGGTCTTCCAAAGTTGGAAACAACCCAAAAGTCCTTCAGCTGGTGAAGGAATAGATACACTGTGGCCCATCCATACAGTGGAATAGTGCTTAAGAATACAAAGGAATAAACTTCTGATATTGGCAACAACCTGGATGACTCTCAGATGCACCATGCCAAGTGGAAAAAGCCAGACTGAAATGGCTACATACTGCTATGTCTTAGAATACTACAGAAATTTATTTCTTATAGCTCTGAAAGCTGAGAAATCCAAGATCAAGGAACTGGTAGATTCAGTGCCTGGTGAGGGCCTGCTTCCCAGTTCATAGACAGCCGTCTTCTCACTGTGTCCTCACATGGTGGAAGGGGCAAGAGAGCTCTCTGGGGCCTCTCTTTATAAGGGCACTAATCCCATTCATGAGGGCTCCACTCTTACGACCTAATTACCTCCCAAAGGTCCCACCTCCAGATACCATCACATTGAAGATTAGATTTCAAGAAAGAATTTTGGAGGGAACACATTCAGTCTATAGCACTGTATCATTCCACTTATATGATCTTCTGAAAAAGGCAAAAGTAGGGCCAGAAAACAGATCAGTGTTTGCCAGGAGCTGGGGAGGGGAGAGGGGCTGACAACAAAATGACACAAGAGAATTTTCAGGGGGTGATGCAACTGTTCTTATATCTTGGTTGAGGTGGTGGTTACATGCTTGTACGAGTTTGTCAAAACTCATAGGACTGTACACTATAAAAAATGAATTTTACTGTATATTATTATACCTCAAATTTTTTAAGTCTTTAAAAAAAATAGGTAACTCCCCACTGAGAACCACTGGTATAGAGCTTCACTGAGTATAAAGCACTTTCAGATGTCCTGTGTACCGTGAAGAAGGCTGGGCAAGGCTTACTGACCCAGTTCTGGGAACAAGTAGCGTGGTATGTGGGAAGCTTTATATGGGACTTTCTGTGGGAAAACCAACACTTAGATTGAAGGTCTAGCTCCAGAGCCTGAAATTTACCAGTTGGGTACGTTATGGTACCCAAGTAACTGCTCTGTTCTGAACCCCAGTTTCCTAGCTGTTGGTCCTAACCCTCTTTGAGTCAGCGATTTGCCTGGGGCCAGGGAGCAGGGGAGTAGCTCGTTTATGGCAGGCTTCTGGGTCCTGGCCATTACTCCTTATCCTCGCTGTGCTGATAACCGGAATACTTCTCAGAGGGAGACCCACCCATCAGCTGTCCCCTCCTGCTCAGGGTCAGTGCAAAGGACAGGGGCTGGGAACCAGGCCCAGCAGAGCGGGCAGCGGGAATCACTGAGAACGGGCACTGGAGGGAAGTGCCCATGGCAGGTGGGTCAGGAATTCAGAAGGGGGAGAGTCTGGGCAAGACAACTCTGTGACAAATAGGAACTCAAGGCCATCTGGCTGCAAACTGTTGTGACCTTGACAAGATCTGTCTTTCTAATGACCAGCAGCACAGGGGTTCCCAAGGCCTAACTTTTCCCTTCTTATTCTGCTGCCCCATTTACAGTACACCTAAGGCTCAGTCATTCCTGAAGGCTCCCTGTCTGATCACCTATAAGGGGTAAAGGAAGATACTTTGCCCCACAGACTTCCAGAGGGTCTTCCCAGGCTGGGAGCTGAGCCCCAGCCTCCCGAGGAAACCCTTGTGGTACCTTTAAGAAGAGTTAATCCTAACTGAAGCCTGTTACACACTGGAGCCTAAGCCACCCAAACAGAGCAAGGAAGGGCCAGTTAATCAGAAGTCGAGACACAAACCCCAAACTCAATATTTCACATCTTCCTCTCCAGCTCATGCAGCCTTTGGAACTTGAACCCTTCAAAATCTTTTGTTTATGATTCTGCTGTGGAAGCACGATTTACTGATGAGAAATGGCTGCTGTCTGAATAAAGCCCTGTTAGTTACCGCTTCCTTTAAACTTCGTTAAGGAAAACATAATTACCGAGCAAATCTCATTTGGATTCACTCAGTGCTCCAAAGGCTTCGGCACAGACTGTTCTTTGCCCCTTCTTTATAGAAAGAACAGTACACGGGCTTGCGAGAGATTCTTTGAAACCTAGAGACAATTAGTGCGCATGCAAATGAAGGAAGCAATGTTTTGGGGAAGCCTGCTCAGCTGCCCAGAGAGGGAAATGCTGGTTCTGTTCAGAGCAGCCCCAGCTGGGAGCCTGACTCCCCGCTGGAACCAAGATGTCTCTTTGGAAAAGCCTCAAAATCTTTCCGATCCTCAGTTAATCCTCCTGCAAAATGCCGTTACCTCCGTCATGGTAGAAGCAGTAGGATCTAATGGAGAATTTTGAAAAGAAAAATGCCACATAGAGCTACATGAAATTCTCAACTTTAATTAAAATGATCACTGCTGAATGAGCATTCTATAGCCTGTGCTGAGACTCGCTCGGCATCCACTAAAGAGGCAGCACAGCACAGTGATGGGGACCACCAGCCCAGGAGCCAGCCTCCAAGCCCAGTACTAGCTGTGTGATCTAGCTCAAGTTCCTTAACTTCTCTGAACTTTACTTTCCTCATCTGTAAACTAGCAGTACTTAACTCCTAAAGATGCTGTGAGAGTTGAGCTAAAACATGTACATTACTAAGAAAAGTACCAAACATACAGGCACTGTCCGATAAATGTTATGTATGATCCCTTAACTGCCTGTATTAACCATATCTTTGACTTTTCAGTATGCTGATGCTTTCACATCTGGAGCCTTGCTGACCCGGGATGGACCACCCCTCTCAGGGTTACCCAATTCCTAGAAATATTAAACTAGCCCATAAGGGCACTTTTCAAATACAAACCACCCATTCCACACCCCAGCCTCCTCCTTTATTGGGTACTCACAGGGCACTTACACTCCAGGCTACTAGCTATCTGCCCTAATCACTCCCAGGACTAGGTACCAGGCAACTCGGGAGAGGCCCTGTGCCCCAGAACCCACTGAGATTATTCAAACTAGTCAATCCTAAGCCTATGCACGCTGCCTCACCTGGTCCTCCATGAAGAAACCACAACAAAGACTCTTGCCCACATTGCCCCAAGCTCCCACTGCCTCCTGACAAACCCTGATGCTTCCCATGTGGCCCCCCTTGGCAAAGTGTGCCCCTTCCTCTTGGGAACGATGGCCTTTTCAACGGCAGTCATCTCGTGATCTGTTGGCCTTAGCAGACCTCAAATTTTCCATTAATACACTATATCTGAACACGCTGCCTTTGCCATCGCTTTAATCCTCCCCCAACTGCCCTCTCCCAGGTCATCAACGATGTCTCATTGCCAACCAGGGGCCATCATCCATGTCTATTTCTTTTCTTGGACTCACTATAGCATTTGCTTTATTTGCTAGCTCATAGCTTAGAGGTTGCTTGTTTCCCGTTTGATTCCAAAAAGGCTTCCTGAACTACATCCCCGATCCCCCAACCAGTGTCGCTCCTTTGTGCTCCCACAGCTATGGTAATTGCCCATTTTTGTAGCTATAAACCCTCCATTAGAAAATCAACTCAGGAATGCTTGAGCCATGGCTTCCCTCCAGCGAGCAGCACAAAGCCTGGTACTGCTCAATAACTATTGGTGAAAAGAATGAGTGAGTAATGACAAGGAAAACATGATGACCCAAAACCTACGGGATGCAGCAAAAGCAGTACTAAGAGGGAAGTTTATAGTAATACAGTCCTACCTCAAGAAACAAGAAACATCTCAAATAAACAACCTAACCTTACACCTAAAGCAATTAGAGAAAGAAGAACAAAAAAACCCCAAAGTTAGCAGAAGGAAAGAAATCATAAAGATCAGATCAGAAATACATGAAAAAGAAATGAAGGAAACAATAGCAAAGATCAATAAAACTAAAAGCTGTTTCTTTGAGAAGATAAACAAAATTGATAAACCATTAGCCAGACTCATCAAGAAAAAAAGGGAAAAGACTCAAATCAACAGAATTAGAAATAAAAAAACAACAACTGACACTGCTGAAATACAAAGGATCATGAGAGAATACTACAAGCAACTATATGCCAATAAAATGGACAACCTGGAACAAATGGACAAATTCTTAGAAAAGCACAACCTTCTGAGACTGGACCAGGAAGAAACAGAAAACATAAACAGACCAATCACAAGCACTGAAATTGAGACTGTGTTTAAAAATCTTCCAACAAACAAAAGCCCAGGACCAGATGGCTTCACAGGCGAATTCTATCAAACATTTAGAGAAGAGTAACACCCATCCTTCTCAAACTCTTCCAAAATATAGCAGAGGGGGGAACACTCCCAAACTCATTCTACGAGGCCACCATCACCCTGATACCAGAACCAGACAAAGATGTCACAAAGAAAGAAAACTACATGCCAATATCACTGATGAATTTAGATGCAAAAATCCTCAACAAAATACTAGCAAACAGAAGCCAACAGCACATGAAAAGGATCATACACCATGATCAAGTGGGGTTTATCCCAGGAATGCAAGGATTCTTCAATATACGCAAGTCAATCAATGTGATACACCATATTAACAAACTGAAGGAGAAAAACCATATGATAATCTCAATAGATGCAGAGAAAGCTTTCAACAAAATGCATCACCCATTAATGATAAAAACCCTCCAGAAAGTAGGCATAGAGGGAAATTATCTCAACACAATAAAGGCCATATATGACAAACCCACAGCTAACATTGTTCTCAATGGTGAAAAACTGAAATCATTTCCTCTAAGATCAGGAACAAGACACGGTTGCCTACTCTCACCGCTATTATTCAACATAGTTTTGGAAGTTTTAGCCACAGAAATCAGAGAAGAAAAAGAAATAAAAGGAATCCAAATCGGAAAAGAAGAAGTAAAACTGTCACTGTTGCAGATGACATGATACTATACATAGAGAATCCTAAAGATGCCACCAGAAAACTACTAGAGCTAATCAATGAATTTGGTAAAGTAGCAGGATACAAAATTAATGCACAGAAATCTCTTCCATTCCTATACACTAATGATGAAGAATCTGGGCGAGAAATTAAGGAAACACTCCCATTTACCACTGCAACAAAAAGAATAAAATAAGTAGGAATAAACCTACCTAAGGAGAAAAAAGACCTGTATGCAGAAAACTATAAGACACTGATGAAAGAAATTAAAGATGATAAAAACAGATGGAGACATACCATGTTCTTGGATTGGAAGAATCAACATTGTGAAAATGATTATACTACCCAAAGCAATCTACAGATTCAATGCAATTCCTATCAAACTACCAAGGGCATTTTCCACAGAACTAGAACAAAGAGTTTCACAATTTGTATGGAAACACAAAAGACCTCGAATAGCCAAAGCAATCTTGAGAAAGAAAAACGGAGCTGGAGGAATCAGACTCCCTGACTTCAGACTATACTACAAGTAATCAAGACAGTATGGTACTGGCACAAAAACAGAAATATAGATCAACAGAACAGGACAGAAAGCCCAGAGATAAACCAGGCACATATGGTCAACTTATCTTTGATAAAGGATGCAAGAATATACAATGGAGAAAAGACAGCCTCTTCAATAAGTGGTGCTGGGAAAACTGGACAGCTACATGTAAAAGAATGAAATTAGAACACTCTCTAACACCATATACAAAAATAAACTCAAAATGGATTAAAGACCTAAATGTAAGGCCAGACACTATAAAACTCTTAGAGGAAAACATAGGCAGAACACTCTATGACATAAATCACAGCAAGATCCTTTTTGACCCACCTCCTAGAGAAATGGAAATAAAAACAAAAATAAACAAATGGGACCTAATGAAACTTCAAAGCTTTTGTACAGCAAAGGAAACCATAAATAAGACAAAAAGACAACCCTTAAAATGGGAGAAAATATTTGCAAATGAAGCAACTGACAAAGGATTAATCTCCAAAATTTATAAGCAGCTCATGAAGCTCAATATCAACAAAACAAACAACCCAATCCAAAAATGGGCAGAAGACCTAAATAGACATTTCTCCAAAGAAGATATACAGATGGCCAACAGACACATGAAAGGATGCTCAACATCACTAATCATTAGAGAAATGCAAATCAAAACTACAATGAGGTAACACCTCACACCAGTCAGAATGGCCATCACCAAAAGATCTACAAACAATAAATGCTGGAGACAGTGTGGAGAAAAGGGAACCCTCTTGCACTGTTGGTGGGAATGTAAATTGATACAGCCACTATGGAGAACAGTATGGAGGTTCCTTAAAAACCTAAAAATAGAACTACCATACGACCCAGCAATCCCACTCCTGGGCATATACCCTGAGAAGACCATAATTCAAAAAGAGTCATGTACCACAATGTTCACTACAGCTCTATTTACAATAGTCAGGACATGGAAGCAACCTAGGTGTCCATCGACAGATGAATGGATAAAGGAGATGTGGCTCATATATACAATGGAATATTACTCAGCCATAAGAAGAAACGAAATTGAGTTATTTGTAGTGAGGTGGATGGACCTAGAGTCTGTCATACAGAGTGAAGTTATTCAGAAAGAGAAAAACAAATATCATATGCTAACACATATATATGCGATCTAAAAAAAAAAAGAAAAAAATGGTTCTGAAGAACCTAGGGGCAGGACAGGAATAAAGCCGCAGACATAGAGAATGGAATTGAGGACGTGGGAAGGGGGAAGGGTAAGCTGGGACGAAGTGAGAGACTGGCATGGATTTATAAATACTACCAAACGTAAAACAGATAGCTAGTGGGAAGCAGCCGCATAGCACAGGGAGATCAGCTCGGTGCTTTGTGTCCACCTAGAGGGGTGGGATAGGGAGGGTGGGAGGGAGACGCAAGAGGGAGGGGATATGGGGATATATGTATACGTATAGCTGATTCACTTTGTTATAAAGCAGAAATAGCACGCCATTATAAAGCAATTATACTCCAATAAAAATGTTAAAGAAAAAAGAAATAACATCCTTTAAAAATTAGTGTTTATGTATACTGTGGGCTTCTGCTTATGACAAAGCACGAATCTATTTAAGCCACAAGAATAAAAGAGGCATTTTCCTCAGAAATAAAAAAGAAAGAATGAGAGAATAACTGCATGAACAAGTAAACTCATCCAGCGTTTACAACCGGTCGATGTCCTTAACTATGCGCACCTCTCTCTCTGTTCCCCCCATTCTTCCCTCTTCCTTTCCATCATCACCCAACTCCTGCATCCTTTCTATCACACGCTGAAACAGAGCGACAGCCTCTTCATTCACCTTCCCAATTCCAATATCTCCCCCTCCAACCCAGACTGCATGCCACCACAGCAAACTCCTTAAAACGTGAACCATCAATCTTCCGTCGACCTCCTTCCCTGCCCCTCCCCAGCCTGCATCCTCATAGACTTAACGTAACGCCCCAATCGCTTCTCCTCGTGTCAGCAGCTCCTCCCTCTCTGCAATCTCCTCGGCCTCTTCTCCATCTGCCCGTGGCGGTGCATCACCATCGCCCACCTGCAAGCTTATTTCCTTCCCAGTCTCGAGCTGTCCTGACCAAAACAGGACACACGTCAACACCCTCAGCTCCCAACTCCCACACTGTCCAGGCCTGGGATCTGGGGGCCCAGCACCATCCCAAACAGCCTCTTACCCCCCATAGGCGTAGGACTGCCAGGGATGCAGCCTTGAGACCTGGAATGTGGTGGGAAGATCTATATTCATTTGCTCTCAGCCACAGACACATCAGAGGATGTCTGGAGAAAACAGTCTACAATAAACCAGAGTCAAACACAAAATGAAGTGTTGATCAATGTCATGACCAATCCTGCCTCGGCAGACCTTAATGTGCTGTGACTGTGACCGGCAGAAGTAGTTTTAACGGCCATGCCGATAGGAGCCCTCGCCTCTCAATTTCATCCTCTCCTTTCCTCCCCCTCTCTCTTCCTTTTACACACACACACTCTCGACGAGCTCTGCATTCTAGGTACAAGGTAGTGCAGTGCTCCACAATTCAGGTGTACTTTTGCTTTACGCAAAAGTTGTTTCCTGAAACCATTTGAATTTTTATAAGTCAAATCCCAGTTTCCCCAAATCTTACTTTTCTGATGTCCCTTCCCCTTTTCTCTAATTATTCTTTAGGAAACAAAGGTTCCTGATAACTCCTAATATTTATTTCTGTAGCTTTCAGCCTCTCTTGACAGCTTCTCTGTCAAATGATAGCATCTAACACGGACAAAAATGCTCTGTTAGCAGAAGAACCCTAGAAAATATCATTATGCAAAAGAAGGATGCTTCTGTAATAAGTCTAGCCATTGCCCCTTAATTTTCTGTTTTGTAAATTCCAATTTTGAATATTAGGTGGGAGAGAAGCTTATCTAACTCATTTCAGATAAATCTGAATCTGAAATGAAATACATTTTTAGTATGAAATGGAGTGTCTTCAATAACTCGGGACTCCTGAAGCCTAAAGGAAAAGAAGAGCTTCCCCAGGCCTCTAGAAGACTGACTGCACATACTGTATCTCAAGGTCATCTTCACAACTA
Source organism: Tursiops truncatus (assembly GCF_011762595.2). Taxonomy (NCBI): domain Eukaryota; kingdom Metazoa; phylum Chordata; class Mammalia; order Artiodactyla; family Delphinidae; genus Tursiops; species Tursiops truncatus. The sequence continues at coordinate 12,344,175 of NC_047041.1, forward strand.
AAAGGTAGATATTATCGTCAGTCTGACTTTACCAAGAGAGAGACAGCACTTAAGATGCAAGGCGTCAGGTAGCTGGCCCAAGATCACACAGGCAATGAGGGGCAGAGCTAGGGTCTGAATCTAGATCTGACTCTAAAACCTTCACCTTCTTCTAGGTTGCCTTTGGAGGAGGCCATCTGGTTGACCTCCACCCCACCTCTAGTTAAGCCGGATAGATTATCGGAAATACTGCTTTATGTGTACGCACAGAACGTGCTCTAGTCTTCCTATATTGAAAAAACCTATTGTTTTACTTCTGTAAGTACCACATTCTTCTATAAAGGATTGGAGGAGGCCACCTGCTTTCTTAGCAAATCATCCCCATGACTAACAACTCGTATCAAAACTGGGGCTCAGCCAGTCGTGAAACTGTTCAGATCAGAGTCAGTGTGGAACCCAAACCAGGCAGGATGATGGAGAAGGAGTTGGGGAAGAGGTCCAAGCAGCTTGGGAAGCAGGCAGAAAACAGGGCGAGGAGGGTCCTGCAGCTGCCTGAGGTAGAGAGTCAGGAACCAGAGGCAGAGTCACAGCAGGACCAAGGTGGACGCTGCCAGCACCTGGGCTGGGAGAGACGCAACAGCAGCTGGGCTGATCCTCCCCAGGCAGCAGCCCGGGATACCCATGTGTCCAGCAAGGTGAGGATGAAAGCTCCCCGCTTAGCTGCAGCTTCAGCATAAAGACAGTGCTCAGTATGTGAGCCTCTCCCTCCTTCCTTCCATCTCCCCTGCTGGGGCAAGGCTGTACTTACAGCTGGGGCTTAAGTGTCCCCTGGCTTAGAACACTGGAGAGGAACAGGAGAAAGAGGCCCAGCAAATCACTCGACTCAACGGCATCACACGCGTTCTTAGCCCAAGCCCAAATCTGGTTTGCTGCTGCCTACATCTGTTTCTCCTCAGCCTATCCTCAGGGAAAACGGAAACTGGCAAGCATCCTCCCCTGAATGTGGATGCTTTAGCATCTTAGAGACTTGGCCACATCACTCCTCAGTCTGCTGGGAGTCGGAGGTTTTTCTGCTGTGTCTGGAATGGCTGGGGAAAGACTGGGAGAGGAGACGGTGGCTGGGAGGTCTCCGACTGACAGATGCGGCAGTGCAGGGCATATGCACATCTGCTGTGTGCTGGCTTCCTTGGGAACTCCAGTGACAGTCACACGACTGCCCAGTCTTTATTCTTGGTGAGGAGATGGAGGGAGGAAGGAGTCAGAAAAGAGGGGAGATGGCAGGAGAAAGACGCCAGGCTTCCCAGCACCCAAAGCAGCAGCAGGTGGCATCTGACCTTCCTTCCCAGGAAGCAGGTGTGTGTCTAGACGGACACTTAAGTGGGGGAAAAAAAGCCGAACTGACTTCATTCTATTTGGAATTTCCTCAAACCCTCTTGCAAAGGCAACCGCCTTGGTTCAGAGGGCAGAGCTGGGGCTGGGGAGGCCACCTTGGTGATTTTCTGCCCCAAATCTATGTGGGGCACAAGGCTGCTGGGCCCCCAGCAGGATGGAGCCTGAGTGCTCCTGCCCGCAAACCCATCTGGAACGTTGCACCTGGGCTGGGCTTCCCTGGTTAGATCCCCACATACCCAGAGGGTGCTCCCCACTGAGGCACTCTCTCTTTTACTACCTCACTCAGCCTCCCTGCATCATCTTGGTGAGACAGAATGCAGGAGGATTCTTCGTTCCCTTCTTATAAGCAAGAACACGGGGACCAAAGAGGTCTGCCGATACAGCCATGGTCACAAATCAAACTCTGGGACCCAGTTTTGTGGCTTTTGGGGTTCAGATTTCCTGGTCCTGTATGGTCCTTCTAAACAGGTTAGGAGGATGGTGGCAAAAGAGAGGAGTGGGCCTGTCTCTCTCCATCACCTCAGCATTGCCAGATCCTTGGCGCGTTCGCTGTCCCCGTGAACAGGCTCAGCAAACTGAAAGAAGGAAGAAACCCCACGGGCAGCCTGGTCTCTGCCCGGTAACAATGCAAACATTTCCAGCGGGGGCCTTTCTGGAAGCATCTGTTCCTGCAGCGTTGCCCACCACCCGTGTGTTTGCAATCGCTTCCTATTTCTCATCCTTCAGTTACATTTGAATTAGTCCAGCCAGGCGACCCTAGCCCCTGGCTCGCATTAAGGCGACCAGGTATGCAACAGACGCATGGCATTCGGCCTCCATTTAAAGGTCATTCGGTCATCAGGGGGAAATCTCCTGGCTGGACCCGAAACTGCCCCTCCGAGCACTGGAGAGATGCTTCCTCGGCCTTTTCTCTCCTCCTGGGGATGAAGAGTTCCCCACAGCAAATATTTAGAGGGTTTGGATCCTAAGCCCTGCCCATGCCCCCTCTAACCCTCCAAGCTAAAAGCTCAGCCCAGGGCTGCGCAAATAGGGTTTTGTCCAGGACGCTGAGCCGCTAAATGGAGCTCAGGGGACTACCACACCCTAGAGCACCCCCCCCTCCCCCCGGCCTTGTGAGTCCGTCATTAACTCTGGTCAGAGTGGCGGCTGCTTGGGAAGGCTTTCTCTCCCGGCAGCCTCTGGGAGAGAAGAATTCCCTTTCCTCCTCCCAGTGCTGGAAGGGTTCCTGCACAGGGCAGGAGAGTGGCTGGCGGGGAGGTGCCGAGGTATCTGCTTCCTCGCATCTACTCATCACACTACGTTTCTGTTTCCCCGGCCAGGCTGCCGACCCTTTGAAGGCAGGGACAGCACCTTGTCTTTGCATCTCTTGGTTCAAGTTCTGAGCCTGCGAATACCAGGCACTCGATTCATGTTGGGTAAATTAATGAGTCCTATAACTGCACAAATCCACGTTTGGGCTTCTGCAAGTCAGGCTCCGGTTCCTTCACTTCAGATCTCCATTGCCATCTCAGAAACCACTGCCAGCTCCCCACTGCCTACAGAATAGTCCGGACTCCTCACCCCCCTTGCATTTAGGACCACCACGGGGCTCCAATCTGCCCTGGAGCCTCATTCCCCCCCACCATGGTGACATCCCATGTGCCCAGTCCTTGAGCAACCCTGAAGCCCTTTCCCTGCTCAGGATGATCCTGCCTCTGCCTTTGCTCGGGTTATTTCCCTCACCTACAATCCACACGAAGAACGGACTCAGGAAGAATATGTTTAATTCATTTGAATTAAATGAAAGCGGGAACCCAGAGGAGGCTGCGTCCTATTTTCTGCTTCAGTCTCCCCAGCTCTGTCTCAAGGTGCGACTATCTGCCCGAGTCCATCAGCCCCACCAAAGGGAGCCAGTGAGGTGCCCACGGAGCCTGGTGTGAGCTGATGCTGTAAAAGCGTGACGCTTCCTTTCGGGGGTTTGGGGACACCGGGACTTGAGAACCCCCGAGCCCTTGGCAATGTCATTCTCCATACCTGACTGGGAAGTCACTGGTGGGGAAAACGAATGTCTAGAAAAGGAAACAGGAAGGGAGAGAAGGGGAGAGAGGGACAGCAGGATGAGACGATTAGGGAAAGGAAGGGGTGGAGACCCGTCCTCCCTCCAGGGAGGTGCACGAGAGCACGGGTTCTTCATCTGAGTTCACTGATCAGCCTCCACGGGTGCGTAAGCTTCCAGTCTCTTTCTTTATCTGAAAGACGACTCGCAGCTTTCATTGGATTCCACTGGGACTCCTAAAAGGGCTTCTGTTTCTGGAGTATTTGCTGACCTTCAGAGGCCGGTGCTCAGGATTCTGTCCTAGGTGCCCCCTCCCTCTTGGTGCTAGCATCCATGACCATGGCTTCGATTATGGTTTGATAACTTGACTCCCGTCACCCGGCCAGGACTAGCGTTAGCGCCCCAGTGCTAGCAGAGACATAGTGAATTCCTATTCCCAGACTACACCTCTCTTCTGAGCTCCAGAGCCACACATCGAGTTACCTACAGGATACACAGCTCCACCGGGAAGCCCAGGGGCACCATTAGCAGGACCTAAACCGAGCACCTTCAGTGCGTTCTCCTCACTGCAGCTGGAGGAGTCTCTTGAAAACAGAAACCTGATGATGTTCCTCCCTGCTTACAACTCTTCAGTAGCTTCTCTCTGTAGTAGGCGGAAGTCCAACCCTCCTCAACAGGACTGCTAAGACCCTTTATGATCTGGCCCCTGTCTACCTGTCCAGGCTCATCTCTTCCCACTTCCCTTTCTCTCTCTCTGCATTTCATAAAAGCATCATGTTGTCTCTTGCCCCGAGCCTTTGCACATACCTCTCCTTCTCAGTACACCGCCCTTCCACATGCTCTTTACCAGGGCTAACTCCCAGCTTTTACTGAAACTTCAGGTCTCAGTCATGATTTGCACGAGGAGAGTTTCCCTAACACCCAGATCAGGTCACAGGTTCTTGCTAAGTGACCCACACAACCTCACACTTCCCCTATGAGGACATATTTGACCCTTTAAAATAAGTGCTTAGTCCTCTGTATCCGCCACTAGATTCCAAGTTCCAAGAGGCCAGAAGCTGCACCTGCCTGTTCACCACTGTATCATAGCACCCAGAGCAGTGCCTGGCACACAAAAGAGTCTCAATAAATAATTGCTGATAGACAAAAATAAATGGGAGGATGAATGAATAGAAGGAGGGAGGCGGAGGGGAGAGATGGAAGGCAGGGAAGGATTGGTCTTTTCTAAGAGCCCCTTGCTTTTACTCCAGGGTTACTTCCTGACATTATTAAACATCGAAAAGCCAGGATGGCGGATCCCACACTTTGCATCCCGCGTGGTGCCCAGCACGGTGTCTTGCATACACCGAGTCCTGTCGTAACAACAGAAACTATTGGTAGCCCTGCTAGGCTCCCCTTCACGACACGCTGCCGTGCATATCATCTCACAAATAGTGCTGGAGGAGGCATAAGTGCTGGGCAGACACGAAGTCCCGTGAATGACGCCGGAGGAGCAGTGTGTGAGTGGCGGGAACATCAGAGCCCAAGACCTGGATTCCAGCCCCGTTCTCATCCTGACTATTGGCGGGACCTTGAATCAGCCGCGAATCCACTCTCGACTCAATCTCCCCCTCTGTAAAATGGAGAATTGAGCCCTCCTTTCCCTATCTGCCAAGGTTGCTGTGAAGAAATCAGGCCAGAAAGGCACTGCTACTGCAGGGAACTGTGAACGTTCATGCCCTACATCTCTTAGGGCGACCTTCGCAGCTGTCACTCATCCAGTCACTGGTCACCACCCCTCCACCTTGCAGAGTTCCCAGCTCCAGTCCCATTCGTCTTTCTTCCTCCCTTAGACATCCTCAGTAGCCAGAAAGGATGAAAGAGACACATCTATCACCTCCTACAGCGACGGTTATAAATCCCATTGCAATTAAACCCAGCCTGGGAAAGGGCTCGAAACACAGAACACCCTGTTATTTCACTTTTGCCAATTACAACAAGACAGTGATTGAATAGCCCGGTGGCAGTGATGCAAGGGGACCCACTTGGCCTTCCTCCTGCTCCCATATGGAGTTATCAGCCAGGGTCTGGGGATTGCAGGTGTCAGGGGTGACAACACACGGAGCACGCTGATCAAATCTGCAGGGGCCGTAAGACTGGGAGGGCGAGCTCTTAGCATGTCGGGTGATCGAATCCAAACTCAAAATGACTGGCAGGATAGAAGACTGAGGGAAACAAATAAAATGAAATCTTGGATGGAAAATACAAAGCCTTACATTTGGATTCCAGAAATCAGTAGCAGACCTATACACAGGGGGACACCTGGCTTGGAACATTTATTAAAAGAAAAAGATATGGCTTTGCTTGTTCTTTTTTTTGCGGTACGTGGGCCTCTCACTGTTGTGGCCTCTCCCGTTGCGGAGCACAGGCTCAGTGGCCATGGCTCACGGGCCCAGCCGCTCCGCGGCATGTGGGATCTTCCCGGACCGGGGCACGAACCCGTGTCTCCTGCATCGGCAGGCGGACTCTCAACCACTGCGCCACCAGGGAAGCCCCTGTTCATTTGTTTATGCAGCCCAAGCTTGACATGAGCCAACCGTGATAAACTGCGAAGTGCAACCCTGGGTCGTGTTAATGAGAGCAGAGTGTCTGGGACAAAGAAGGAGAATTTCTCCCTCTGATCCCTGCTCTAAGCCAGACTGGTGCCAAGCAACGGGACCATTTTGGTCACCACTTTCACAAGGACAATGACAAACCAGGAAAGGAGAGGGTCCGGGCTAGTGACACAAAGAGAAATCAAATCATATGAGAAGTGGCTGAAGGGGCAGGAGGTATTGGTCCCAGGGGAGGCATCTAAAAGGGACATGATTGCTGATTTCAGGTGCATGAAGGGCCATGAAGAAGAATTAGGGATGCACTCCCTAGGCCCATGAGAGTCCGACCAGGGCCAGCAGAGGGAAGTGACGAGGCTTACATTTGGACTTGGCCTCAGGAAAAGCTAGCCACCAACCAGGGCTGCCGCCCCAGAGGCAGAGCACAGCCTGTCCCTGGCAGGATCTAGGAAGAGGCTGAATTTAGGAGAAAACAAAAGCAGCAGAGTCTGTGGCCTCGGCTGACGCTGCCTCCGCAAAACACAGAAATGACTGAAGAGGAGGGAATTTTCCTGACTGAGCAGAAAATGGTCACAGACTGATGTGGCTGGGCTGCTTCCGTGTCTTCTCTTACATCCTGCCACTCTGGGCTCATTTTCTGCCACTTTTGCCCCTCTGTGCCCAACCCCCAGCCCAGCCCAGCGCATGGCTGGACACCAGGACACAGCTTCTCCATCGTGTCTGCTGAGAAGCCTTCCGTCAGCCCCAGGAGCAGGCTGGGTACCCCTATACCCCGGCTCCCTTAGCACCGCCATGCTCGTGGCATCAGAGTACTTTCCCCCTTTGCAGTTATTGCTTATTTACCTGTCAAATTTCCCTGCTGCGTGTGGGCGGGGGGAAGGCAGACAGCGTGGCCAGTTTGCTCGTTACTGTACCCAGAGCACCTGGCACAGAGCATGGCACACTGCGGGCACGGAATTAACAACTCTGAGTACACGAATGTATGAATGAACTGGATTCTAAATGGAGAATCCCAGACTAAAGGATGGGGAGATTCCGCTGCTAGGTCCTCCAGGCTTCCCGTCCTCACAGAACCCACCTTCTATCTCCTCTGGGCTGCCTGGCAGCTCTAAGGCTTTCCTGCCCTGTGGCCTCAGGTGCGGGGGAGGAAGCCCCTTCCCCCTTAACCCCGATAGGCCTCCCGCAGCTTCTGGGTGCCTGAGCTGCATCTCCTCATTCTGGCAATGGACGTTTTGGAAAGTTCTTTCCTGAAAAACAGTAAGGATCGATCTGTTCGATATGGTTTTGCCAGATGGTTAGAGATTGCAGAAGATGGTCTCTGAGACCCCTTTCTGCCCTGGGAATCTCTGCTCTAGGATTCTGGAAGGGGCTGTCCTCGTGCACTTGGGTTATCCTGACAGAGGCCCCTTGAATAGAAATACGCCCCCTTCCAGGATGTGCCTCCCAGCGTTTCGAGATGGATCCACGGAGTCCCCAGGCCCAGAGGTAGGAGTCACCCCAGGGAGCTTGCTTTTTCTCCCCGACATGGTGGGCTGTGTGAGAGGCAGGGGAGGGGCCCCAGGACGGCTCTGACTTGGGACAGTAGATGAAGCTGGACTATTCACACCAACTCGGTCAGCCCGTTGAGAAAGTTAAGACCCAGGGAATTCAATGCCTTGGCTCTGCTCTGGAAATGCTCATTCTACTCTCAGGAGTTAACACAGTTGCGCTTAAAAAGAACATTTTCTAACTACTGTTTATCCTCTGCCTCCATGGCCTCTCTTGCTGCCGTTAATATTTAATGTCTCTTGAGGAAGGCACGCTTCCCTGACGCGACAGCCCTGGTGCACTACGCATCAGAGAGGCCGACTGGGCTCTCAGGGCCCCCTGCAGCTCAGCGGGGCCCACCCTGGGCCAGAATCGGGGAGCAGGGCCCTGCCGTGGCTGGCTTGCTGGCTTGTCCTCCCCACCTCCTGCAGGCATCCTGGCTATGGCTGGGAGGCTGGAGGCTCAGGTTCTGTGCTGTCCTCCAGGTAATGGCAGTCCTGGAATGTGCTGAAGGCTCCCCGTTTATTTACCGGCTTCCTTACTCACTGGCCTCTGGCAAAGAGGTTTTCAGGCACGCAGATTTTAAAATAACACAAATCATTAGCATTGAAAATGGGAAAGTGGCAACGGTTCATTCTGCTCTGTGAGGGGGCAAAGCAGCTCAGAGAGAGGACCCAGGAGTGGGCTGTGCAGGGCTCCGTCTTTACACATCAGCCCCACTGGGGACAGTCTGGAAGTGGGCTCACTTCCTTGGAGAAAGGCCAGCTGCTCCTGGCTCCCCTTTGACCTCTGTACAGGGAAACCGCCCATATATTCCAATCTGGGAAGAAAGGCTATTGTGAGTCACAGCGCTCAGGAGAAAGGGGCCCAAACAGCTGGAATTGGGCATCCAATGCCCAACTGAGACAATGCCATCTATCAGAAGGAGGTAGGGTGGGGGGCAGAAGGCCCAGTTACAGCTTGACTTTTGTCATTAATAAGCCCATGGTCTTAGCCAGGCCTCTTAAACTCCCCTCAGCTCAGTTCAACTCAGTTTCGCATCTGACTAATAACTGAATTATTTCATTTTAGATCTGGAAGAGGCCCCAGAAAATATCGAGTCCAATCTCCTCTCTGTACAGATAACGTCTGTCCTCCCTACCTCTCAGCGTTGCTATAAGGATTAATTAGAATAGAAGGCACCTTCTGTATCTGTGAATTTGGGATTTAAGACTCGACATGGGGTCAGTCCTTTCATTTTGTTCCTGCCTTGCCTCTTGCTGACCACTATTCAGCCGGGACCTGTAGGCAACTTAGAAAGCAAGGCACAGAGTTCTCATTACTCCTCATAATGCTTTGCATGTGTCTGGTTCCTGCTCAGTTTTCAAAGCACCACACGTGCTTTATCTGTTTGATCCCGATGAGGTGGGCTGGGAGGTATCAACATGGCAGATGGGAAAATGCAGACAGAAAGGCACACTCCACGTCTCATGGGTCGTAAGTGGTCAAGGGGGACTTGGATCGTGGTCATCTCACTCTCTGCCCAGGACTCTCTCTTCTACACCCCTCTGCTTTTTTTTTGTTACAGAAAACAGACTCTCTTTGGTATCATCAGAAAAGCTTAAAGAGCCTCGGGAAAGAAGGGGCTTTGGGAAATGGGTGAACAGCTGTCCAAAGCATTCTGTGTGTGGAACAAATAAGTCTAGATTTGTCTCTTTGCAGGGATAGTCAAAGGTGACATATACGAGTAAAGTATGGTTATTATTAAAATCCACATTGCCCAACCGGATGGCATCAATTCCCCAGAACTATCAAACTGACCTTTTATTTCCTATAAGCTAGTCAGCATTTGTAGATAATCCCTTAGGAAGTAATTCTGAAACGCTGCCAGAAGGTAAGGAGAGGGCTCAGGGAAGTGAGTCCTCATTTTCAGATGATAACACTTAGTCCAAGAGTTTTTGGAAACAATGATCCCCTCCCTGTCAGATGCCATGTCTTATTTATCCTCATATCTCCAGCCCCTAACAACCCGTGGCACGGACAGAGGTGCGTGAACTGCTGTATGTGGCTGTCTAGATTGGGGGAAGGGATTACAACTGGGTCTCAAACTTTAGAATTCCTGTGCATCAAGGCATGCGTGTTAAAATGCAGATGCCAGATTCAGAAACTCTAGATTTCAGTAGGTCTGAAATCTACAGGCTGTTTTTTGGGTTTCTTTTTTTGTTTTTGAAATTTACATTCTTAATAAGCTTTCCCCGGTAAGATTCTAAATAGGTGATCCTTGGCCCCCCCTTTGAAAATTATGGCTCAGAAAGGATTCTGAATTCCCAAGCTGGCAGGTCCTCCTGAGGATTATTTATATGAATCACATCCACACAGTCTGCCCCCAAGCTCTTGGGTTTTATAAATAACCCCAGGCCAGGCAGGTAAAGGTTACTGCCCTGACTTTGCTGGCTCAGGGCCATTAGCAAGGAGCCAGCTGGCTCGTTGGAATCCTACAAACACACAAACCAACCTCCCAGGGTGTGGGAGTGGGTGGGAGGTAAGAGAGGGCAGAGGACTCCTTACACAGCAGTCCTGGGCTTCCGGGCAGCAGAGCTTTGGACTGGCTCAACGGAAAGGCTTGAGCCTGTGCAGCAGAAGGACAGGCCTCAGATGCTGCTTTCTGGCCTAACACTGCTGAGGGCAATTACCCCTTAGAGGGGCAGCTTCATTTTGGAACCAAGCAGCTGCCTCCATCTTCTGGAGCCTATCTGTGTTCCCACAAGGAGCACCGGGCTGGGGCATCTCCCTGGATGTGGCTCTGTTCCAGAACCCAGAGATTCAAAAGGAAAAAAGAACCCACACCGGCCAGTCTGTCAGCTGCTGGGGCTGCAATTCTGAGCCCCGAGCTCGTCCCCGCCTCTGCCTGGCTATCAAGTAGGAAGATATTTCTGGTCTCTCCCTGATGAGGATGATTCATCAGGGATTTCTGCTGAGCTGAGCTAGAGGTGGGAGGGAATGGGGAGACTCAACACACGCAAATCCCATTCGCGTTATTCCCACAAAGGGTCTCTCACGTACACCAGAGAAGCAGGTCAAAAGCTTCGTGCTTCCCCACCTCCCCACTCCCCAGTCTCCCAGAGCAGAAACAAGTTTCCTTGTGCCAGTGGCAGGACTCAAGCCCTCAGCACCTTGCCTTTTACCTGTTCCCACTTCATCAAGTCCCTTAGGGTTCTAAGGATGTGGTAATGTCCAAATATGGCTATCCCTTCCCTCTCCATGGCTCATATGGAGACGGTACTTTCCAGAAATGGTCAACAATATCTCCCATCCCACATGCTCTTCTAGTGATGTGACCCTGGAACCCCGCCCCCTGAAGGCGGGGCCTATGGCCCCTCTTCTGGACTCTGGGTGGGCTTGTGACTACAGTGGATGCGACACTATGTGACTTCTGCTGGGTCAGGAAAGGCAATATAGCTTCTTCACAGTTCTTTGGTGTTGCTCAGTCTTAGCACCATGCTGTGACGAACTCAAGCAGCCTGCCCGGGAGCCCACGTGGAGCGGTCCACATCGAGAGCAAGAGAGGCCCCCTCCAGTCACTGCCAACTTGCCAGCCACGTAAGTGAGGCATCTTGAAGCAGATCCTCCAGTTTTACGCACGCCCTCCCAGCTGCCCCAGTGGATGCTATGTGGCACAGAGATGAGCCTTCTGAACCTTCCCCACTGAGCCTTGCCCCAGGTGAAGATTTATGAGCTAAATAAACGACAGTTGTTGTGTTCAAGCACTCTGGTTGCCAAGCCACTCAATCACTCCCCTTTCCCTTTGTCAATCTGTCACCAAAACGGGCTCTGCGGTCCCAGAGAGCCACATGCGTTTATGCGGTAAGACAAATGTGTGGGATCTGCAGGGGGCAGGGCTCAGAGCGGATTCAGTCCACACCGACAGGTGCCTCCTTGGGCTTCGTCTCGATGGCTCGCCCTGAGCAGAGCGGCTGTGCCTGGTAGGCTGGCCGCCAAGGCGTGGGTCTCAGCCAATGAAATGATACACGGCAGTATCGGGCTGTGGCAGTGTGGGGTAGCTTTGGGCGCCTGGTATGATAATGTGCTGACTGTGACAAAGAGGAACGGTGCTTGTAGGAGACAAGGCTGCTGAGCAGGGGGCACCTGCAGACCAGGGGCCTGAAATCCGGAGGCAGCCACAGAGGGGGTGGGCCTAGTTGCCATCAATCCAGTCACAGGTTCCTAGGGTCTTGGTCATAAGCCCCCCTTTCTTAACCTCCCATGTTGCTTTGACACTGCATGGAACAGACTCCCTGTACGTCTTATGCGATAAAGATCCCTGCAGGTTGAGTACTTCCTGGGCCAGAAATCGACCCTAGACCTTTAAGGGGTCCCCGTCCTCCTAAAACCTTAGAGCCACACACACAGCCTATGGGCCTTGCAGTCCAGCTGTCCAGCGCCTTCCCTGTTGTGGCCTATCGGGGGCCTCCACGCTCTGGTGTCCGCGGAAGCCAGGTGGAGGGCAAGGGCGGACTTGAGCAGAGGTTCACACACAGACACGTGAGCACACCCACTCCTTCGGAACCCCAGCAAGCTGTCACAGTCATGATGAGAGGTGCGGGAGCTGAGAAAGGAGAGCTGTGAACAAAACACTGGGGCCGGATCGACGAGGAGACCAGGCAAAATTGGATCTGAACGATGACAAGAAATCTGCTCTACAGAGAGCAGCTAAAGGAGTGGGGCTGGCAGCAAAAACACGTTACAAGAATTCCAGGCAGGGATCAGGGCCAGCTCTAGGGCCCTCAGTCCCTTCCCGGGACTTCCAGGCTGGATCATCAACCTCTTGCAAATAAGCAGGACGAGGTTCCTGTGTCTCCCCTAAGTGGATATCAAATGGACTTGGTCATGATGTCTGCCCAGTTCCACAGATCTCTGGAAAGCTCGGACCTGGCTGGACGCTGGGAAGCAGATCTCTGGTGTTTAGGGTCCAGTGCTGGGAGTGGGATGTCCTGGAGGCCTCACTGTGGCTAAAGGAGGATGTTGGACAGTAGCCCGAGACACTGGGACCCTGGCGAAAATGAGCAGAAAATGTGGATTGGCTTTGGACTTTGGCAGCGGACTTGACCGAAGAAAGAGGCCACAGAACCATGTAAAAAGTGGCTTTGAAGCTTTATTAACTGTGGTATTGTGATTTATATATTTGGTCTTCATCCCTGCTTCTGGCACAGAGCTCTTAAAACCCTAGGAATTTCCTAAGTGATAAGAGCACAGGAGCATCTTTTGTTCTGTTACTTAGTCTTTGAGGTCACAAGGTTCCTGAAACCCTTGTGGTTGCCTGGGCGATAGGAGTGTCTTTTGTTCTAATGAGACATCTCTGGGTGGGATCCTGAATGGGGGCTGGTCACCAGAAAGACCAAGCCAGGATTAGAAGCTTGGAATTTTCAGCTCTGTCCCCCATTCACTTGAGAAGGAGAAGGGCTGGAAATGGAATGAATAATTGATCATGCCGATGTGGGGAAGCCTCCCGAAAAATCCGCAAAATACAGGATTCTGAGAGCTTCCAGGTTGGCAAAAACATTCACACCTGGAGGATGATGCACCCCAACTCCGCGGGGACAGAAGCTTCTGTGCTCAGGACCCTCCCACACCTCACCCTGTGTAACTCTTCACCGGGCTGTTCATCTGTATCCTTTATCATATCCTTTGATAAACTGGTAAATGTAAGTATTTCCCTGAGTTCTGTGAGCTGCTCTAACAAATTAATTGAACCTGAGGAGGGGGTCGTGGGACCCTCCGATTTGCAATTAAATCAGACAGAAGCTGTGGGTAACCCGGGGACCTACTACCCGCGATTGGCATCTGAAGTGGGGGCAGTCTTGTGGGACTGAGCCCTTAAGCTGTGGGAGCTGACACTATCTCCAGGTAGTTTTCAGAACTGAGTTGTAAAATTAAATTGTAAGACACCCAGTTGGTCGCAGAGAATTCCTTGGTGTGGGAAAAACCTCCACACATTTGGTGACCAGGAGTGAAGTGCTGTGTGTGAGCAGTAAAGGAGACACACAGGAGGAAAGACTGCTGGGTTTTTCTCATACATTAACCATGGCTAATAAAAAGAAATATATATCACATCATTAACCAGGACCTACATGTATATATAAAACCGAAACAAACATCTCATGAAACAATAATTTTTTACTGTCTGTGACAACCTGATATGCTCTTTTCCGTTCTTTTTCATTTTTCTAAAATTGCTGGTTGTGACCCGTTAAATTGAGTTTCCAACTTACTAATGGCTCTTGACCTGCAGTTTGAAAAACAGTGCTCTAGAACAAAGGTTGGCAAACTATGGCCCACAGGCCAAATCCTGCCACCTGTTTGTTTTTGAATTAAGGTGAAATTCATACAGTTCATATAATTTCATACATATATTTTATAGCATACGATTCGATGGTATTTAGTGCATGCCTTCACAATACTGTCCAACAATCACCTCCCTCTAGTTTCAGAAATGTTTCCTCACCCCAGAAGAACACCCGATGCCCTTTAAGTGATGACCGCCCCCATTCTCTCCTTCCCCCAGCCCCTGGCAACCACTGATCTTCTTTCTGTCTCCACGGATTTGGCTGTTCCGGACGTTTCACTTAAAGGAATCATAAACTACTTTTCCTTTTGTGTCTGGCTTCTTTCATTTAGCACAATGTTTCAAGGTTCGAGTTGGCGCTTGTATCAGTACTTCATTCCTTCTTATGGCTGAATAATATTCCATTGTACGTATATAACAATCTGTTTATGCATGCATCTGTTGATGGACATTTGGGTTGTCTCCATCCTTTAATGATGCTATAAACATTCATATGCAAGGTTTTAATGTGGATATACATTTTATTTCTTTGGGGTACACACCTATGAGAGGAATGGGTGGGCCATATGGTAATTCTATGTTCAACATTTTGAAGAACTCCCAAACTGTTTTCCACAGTTGGCTGCACCATTTTACATTCCCACCAGCAATATACAAAGGTTCCTATTTCTCCATATCCTTGCCAATACTAGTTATTTTCTGGGCATTTTTTGTTTTTATTTTTTATATAAAAAGCCATCCTAGCAGATGTAAAGTAGTATTTCATTGTGGTTTTGATTTGCATTTCCTTAAAAACCAAAGAAGTTTTACATCTTTTTCACATATTTGTTGAACATTTGGACTTTGGAGAAATGACTGTTCAAGTCAATTGCCAATTTTTTAAATTGGGTTGTTTGTCTTTTTGCTATTGAGTTATAAGAGTTCTTATTATTTACTAACCCTTATCAAATTTATGATTTGCAAATCTTTTCTCCCATTCTGTAGGTTGTCTTTTCATTTTTTGATAATGTCCTTTGATTCACAAAAGTGAAGATTTACTGCTGTTTTCTTCTAATAGTTTTATAGTTTTAATTATTATATTTAGGCTCTTGATCCATTTTGGATTAATTTTTACACAGGGATTGAGGTCGGGGCCCAACTTCATTCTTCTGCAGATGACATTTATCTACATATAGAAAATCTCAAACAATCCACCAAAAAACTAATAGAGCTAATACACAAATTCAGCAAAATTACCAAGTACAAGGTCAACATACAAAAACTAGTTGTGTTTCAAGATACTAGCAATGAACAATTCAAAATGAAAATTAAGAAAACATTTCCATTTATAACAGCATTAAAAGCATAAAGTACTTAGGAATAAATTAAACTCAGGGGATGAAAGACTTAAGCACTGAGAACTACAAAACAGTGCTGGAAGAAATGAAAGAAGACATAATTAAGTGGAAAGACAGCCCAGGTCCATGGGTTAGAAGACTTAATATTGTTAAGATGGCAATACTCCCCAAAGTGGTTGACAGATTCAATGCAATCCCTATCAAAATTCCAATGGTGTTTTTACAGAAATGGAGAAGCTGATCTTCAAATTCATATAGAATTCCAAGGGACTCTGAATAGCCAAGACAATACTAAAACAGAAAAACAAAGTTGGAAGACTCACACTTCCTGATTTCAAAGCTACTGTAAGCACAACAGGGTGGTAGTGGCATCAACACAGACATATAGACCAGTGGAATAGAATGGAGAGTTCAGAATAAACCCAAACATTTATGGCCAGTTGATTTTTGACAGGGGTGCAAAGACTATTCCATGAGGAAACAACAGTCTCTTCAAGAAAGAGTGTTGGGGGCTTCCCTGGTGGCGCAGTGGTTGAGAGTCTGCCTGCCGATGCAGGGGACACGGGTTCGTGCCCCGGTCTGGGAAGATCCCACATGCCGCTGAGCGGATGGGCCCATGAGTCATGGCCACTGAGCC
Organism: Tursiops truncatus; assembly: GCF_011762595.2. Classification (NCBI taxonomy): domain Eukaryota; kingdom Metazoa; phylum Chordata; class Mammalia; order Artiodactyla; family Delphinidae; genus Tursiops; species Tursiops truncatus. Next base: position 12,359,995 of record NC_047041.1, read on the forward strand.
TGCGCGTCCAGAGCCTATGCTCCGCAACGGGAGAGGCCACAACAGTGAGAGGCCCACGTAAAAAAAAAAAAGAAAGAGTGTTGGGACAGCCCAAAAACCACATACTACCTGCTTATATAAATAAGTTTTATCGGAACATACCCTGCTCATTTGTCTGTGGCTGCTTTTGTGCAGAGGTGAGTAATCACAACAGAGACAGTACAGTCCCAAAGTCTAAAATATCTACTATTAGGTCCTTTACCAAAAAAAAAATGTGAAGATCCTGGTAACAGATTATTTCTCATGCCCACCTGTGGACTTTCCTTCATTTAACAAACATTTATTGAGCACCTACCACGTACCAGGCATTGCTCTAGACAGTGAACAAAACAGACAAAAATATCTGTCCTCATGGAGCTTACACTCTAGCAGGGGAACTATCCAGGACAGCTCTGCAATCTAAAGAAATCCAACGATCCCTTGGAGAGGACAAGCAGTGCGACTGTCTGTAAATTACAAGCAGACTTCTAAGCTGAGATAGAGGCTATGAGCCCTCTAGACTTGGGCTCATCCAGGTGCTGTCTGTTGGCCCCGGTCATGTCTCATTCAGCTGCATGTCCTGAGTTGGGGCCAGAGGTATCCAGCAAGCACTAAACACTGTGGCTCTTCCAGGGGACCTAATACGTTTAGAGGATTGTGTAAGTGCTACAGAGGACAATGGTCCCTACATTGCAGAAGATCACAGCCTAGTGAAGAATAAACTAAATACACATCATCATAAGAAAAACCAAGAAACAATATCACTTAGGGGAGAGGGTTAAATTAGGAGTATGGGATTAACAGATACGTACCACTATACATTAAATAGATAAAAAACAAGGATTTACTGTATAGCATAGGGAACTGTACTCAATATCTTGTAATAACCTATAATGGAAAAAAATCTGAAAAAAGAATACATACACACATATAAAACACTGAATCACTCTGCTGTACACCTGAAACTAACACAATATTGTAACTCAACTATAGCTCAATTTAAAAAAAGAAACACTATCCCTTCATGAGCATTGCGCAAAAACTTCTATCTGTAGCATCTCATTTGATCCTCAAGAGAATGCCTGGAAGACTTGTATCACATTTCATAGACAAGGAAACAGTTTCAAAGAGCTTAGTATTTCCCCTTTGACCACAAAGCTAGTGGGTGGACACACAGGAATCTGAACCAACACTATAATGAATCTAAGTTTAGCCATTAAATTATTAAACAGACATTTATGGAACGCCCACAAATTTCTAAGCGTTACGCCGGGCTCTAGTGATGCAAAGATGATCAAGACTAGTGTTCTTTACACCATACCACCCTATACCCACCATGAACAGGAGACAGGACATGGATAATTCACCTGTCTGCAGGGATTTATAGGTAATTCAGGAGTCAGGACATAAATATAGGTGACATAGTGACAATAATAGCAGGTACATCCCAAGGTTCCAAAAAGACGTTTAAATAACAATATTTCAAAGCAATCTTAGGGATGGGATGGACAGGGAACGCTTCACAGAGGAGAGGGAATGGACAGGTGCTAGGATTTATATAAATGGTCACACGCACTAGGTACACTCTGCCCTCAGGTACCCCCAGCCCACAGAGCTGGGGCTGGGCTGAGCAGCAGAAGATGAGGGCTTCAGGACACCTTGGAGAACCTGTCAACTGGCTAATAAACCTGAGAACTTTGGAGGAGCCCCTAGGTCATATACACTGTCTTCTTCTCCACCTCTGCTCTCCCCAGAATGCACCAGCTCAGGCCAGCCTAGTCCTCTTTGGAACATTCTACCACCTTCTCGGGGAGCAGAGGATCGATTAGGAAGATCCACGGCATTGGGTCAGAAGACCAGGGTTTACATCCAGGTTTGTCCACTTAGAACTGCACTGTCCATGAAGGGAGCCACTAGCCACAGGTGGCTCTTTAAATTTAAATTAATTTAAGTTAAATACAATTTAAAAGTCAGCTCAGCTGTACTAGCCACATTTCAAATGCTTCAACAGCCAGATGTAGCCCAGAGATCCAATACCGGGCAAAGCAGGTAGAGAACATTCCCATCACTGCAGAAAGTTCTATAAGCCAACACTGATTTCAAAGCCCATGACCTAAAGTTAGCTATGTTTTCTCTTTGCGCCTCACTTTCTCCATCTAAAACTGGGAATAACTCTACAAATACACCCCTACCAGGACTTCTTGTGGGTAAAATGAGATAACAAACTTGAAAGTGTGCCGATATCTTCCTCTTTCCCCCTTTTTTTTTTTTGCGGTACACGGGCCTCTCACTGTTGTGGCCTCTCCTGTAGCGGAGCACAGGCTCCGGATGCGCAGGCTCAGTGGCCATGGCTCACGGACCCAGCTGCTCTGCGGCATGTGGGATCTTCCCAGACGGGGGCACGAACCCGTGTCCCCTGCATTGGCAGGCAGACTCTCAACCACTGCGCCACCAGGGAAGCCCCCTCTTTCCCTTTTGATACAATAAATCTTCCCTCCTGCTTTCTGCAGGACTATGGCCTCAAGTTCCACTCAGACAGAAATGCCCCCACCATGGGCTCAGCTACTCTTCCCCAGACCATGACCCATGGAACAACAGCAAAAAATGTGGAGCATTAAAAAGAAAAGTGAGACAAAAGTCCCCCAAGAAGTGGGCCCACCTCTCAGTCCTCAGGCTACTGGGTCTCTCAGGAGCATTTGTCAAAGCAGATCACTCTTTCCTTGGCTTCCAGAAGACCATGCTCACCTGGCTTTCCTCCAATGCTTGGTGGCATCTCCTCATCTCTTTGATCTGTTAATTTGAAAGTGCCCCAGAGCTTTGTCCTTGGTCCTCTTCTCTATCTACACAAATCCAATCTCATGGCTTTAAGTATCATCTATATGCTGATAACTTTCAAGTCTGTATCTCCAGCAGAATCCAGTCACTTGAACTCCAGACTCACATTCCAAATGTCACTGGATAGTCCTATCAGGCATCTCAGAATTACACCAAGACTGGACTCGGGTAGCTTCTACTCCCAAGCCAGCCCACTCTCCTTTCCTATCACTGCAAATGCCAACTCCATCCTTCCAGAGGCAAGACAAAAACCTTGGAGCCACTCAATTCCTCTCTTGCTCTCACATCTAAACCAACAGGAAATCCTGTTGGCTTTACCTTCAAAATCTATCCAGACTCCACCACTTCTTACTACCTCTGCAGCTGTACCTGGTGCAAGTCAGCATCATCTCTTGCCTGGATTCCTGCAAGAGTCTCCTAAATTGGTCTCCCTGCATCTTCCCCTGCAACCAGAGTGATCTCTTGAAAACTGAAGTCAGATTATGACCTTGTTTTATGCAAACCCTTCTGTTTCCCACAGCTCAATTAAAAAAAAAGAAAGCAGTCAAGAAATGGGCAGAAGATCTAAGTAGACATTTCTCCAGGGAAGACATCCAGATGGCCAACAGGCACATGAAAAGATGCTCAACATCACTAATTATTAGCGAAATGCAAATTAAAATGAGGGACCACCTCACACCAGTCTGAATGGCCATCATCAAAAAGTCTACAAACAATAAATGCTGGAGACGATGTGGAGAAAAGGGAACCCTCCTACACTGTTGGTGGGAATGTAAATTGGTGCAGCCACTACAGGAAAGCAGTATGGAGATTCCTTAAAAACCTAAAAATAGAGTTGCCGTATGATCCTGCAATTCCACTCCTGGGCATATATCTGGAAAAGATGAAAGCTCTAATTCAAAAAGATACATGCATCCCAATGTTCACAGCAGCACTATTTACCATAGCCAAGACATGGAAAAACCTAAGTGTCCATCGACAGAGGAATGGATGAAGAAGATGTGGCGCATATATACGATGGAATATTACTCAGCCACAAAGAAGAATGAAATAACGCCATTTGCAGCAACATGGATGGACCTAGAAATTATCATACTAAGTGAAGTAAGTGAATCAGACAGAGACACATATCACGATATCACTTACATGTGGAATCTAAAAAATAATACAAATGAACTTCTTTACAAAACAGACTCACAGACAAAGAAAGCAAACGCATGGTTACCAAAGGGGAGGGATAAAGCAGGAGCTTAGGATTAACAGGTACACAGTACTATATACAAAATAGATAACCAACAAGGACCTATGGTATAGCACAGGAATTCATATTCAGTATTTTGTAATAATCTATAATAGAAAAGAATCTGAAAAAGAATATATATATGTATAACTGAGTCACTTTGCTGTACACCTGAACCTAACACAACATTGTAAATCAACTATACTTCAATTAAAAAACAAAACACAACGCCTTCTGTTTCCCATTTTACTCTAAAGAACCCACGTGGTCTGAGCCTCACACCCACCTCTCTGACCTTGTCTCCTATTGCTCTGCCAGGTCAGCCCGTGGTTGTGTCCTGGACATGCCACGCCCACTCGTGCCTCTGGTCTCTGTGCGTTTTGCACGTGCTGTTCCCTCTGTGACTTGCTCTTCCCCTGACACCTGCCTGGCTCCTCGCTCACTTCCTTTACGTCTTTACTCAAGCATCACTCTCTCAGTGAGGCTTTCCCTGGTCACCCCATCTGAGAATCTAACACCCCTTCCCTTGGACCTTCCCTGTCCCTTTCCCTGCTTCACTTTTCTCCTTAATACTTATCCCTGACAGACACCCCCCAACCCCCCCCCACACAAGATTTCTTGTTTACATTCTTCATGAGACAGGGATTCTTGTTTGTTTCAACTCACCACTTTATGTTCAGTGCCTACAACAGTGCCTGGTCCATAGCAGGCATTAAATAAGTATTTGCTCAATGAATGAATGAACCAAGGGCTGGGGCTGTGGAGGCTGCATGGAGACCAGTGGTCACCAGCCCCTGACATCCATGGGCAGGACCCCGGAGGAGCCAGCCTGATCTCTCCTCCAAGCACTTTGACCCAGGCTTTGGAGGTGTGGGCTGGGAGTGTGAGCCACTGAGATAGGATCAGGGCAGCCGGGCAGTGCCTTGCCACCTGGGGTCCAAGGGTCACAGGCAGCTGTGTGGACTGAAGCAGCGGGTTCCAGTGGCAATGAGAACTGTAAAGTGTGAGAGGCAGGATGTGCTCGGGGCTGCCAATGAAGAAAAGAGACGCAGGTGGGAAGTTTTCCCAGAGCCGGATAGGATTTCTCCCCATCGGGTACGGCAGGGAGGGTGATGAAGTATTTATTAAGGGCTTTTACCTGGAGCGAGTCCTCACTGAGACAGACGAAAGCCAAGAGACCACGTCTCATGATGACTACCATGCACTGATAATACAGAAAAATGTGTGCACTCAGGGTGGGAGTAAATGGAGTCCTGAGAGCTCCACTCTTCTCCCCCACCCCAAGCAGGGTGGTGCAAATGAGCCTAAGGACCTTCAGAGGCTCAGGGAGGTCAGAGAGGGTGGGGAGATTGGAGGGCAGGGGGTGCGGGGAGCAGCGGCCGGGCTGTTGAGCTGGAGGCAGAGGGAGCCACAGAGGTGGGGACACGGGAGCAGCAGCAGGCGGCCACAGCACGATGCAGGCAAAACTGCTTTCAAAGGTGAAGTACAGAACAAAGGTGAGCTGGAAGGATATTATGAATATCACCAGGGGATGGGTATCCAGAGCAAAAGATGCGGGAGGGGAAAAGTCAGCTCTGGGCAAAACGCTTGAAAATACTGCATCTCATTAATATCTCTCATCCACACAGGGGGCAGCCATGGTTCTGTGGAATTTACAGATGGGGAGCCAGGAGCTCAAAGAGGCTAACTCACTTGCCCAAGGTCACACAGCTATTGGTGGCTGGATACAGAATTTTTTTTTTTTTTTTTTGCGGTACGCGGGCCTCTCACTGTTGTGGCCTCTCCCATTGCGGAGCACAGGCTCCGGACGCGCAGGCTCAGCGGCCATGGCTCACGGGCCCAGCCGCTCCGCGGCATGTGGGATCTTCCCGGACCGGGGCACGAACCCGTGTCCCCTGCATCGGCAGGCGGACTCTCAACCACTGCGCCACCAGGGAAGCCCTGCATACAGAATTTGATCCAAGTTTCTCTAACTCCAAAGCCAGTGCTTCTTAACAAGAGCCCTATGAGGCTTTCTGGAAATTTGGGGGATATTTTTGCCCTCTAAGTGTAGCAACTTATATACAGGTGCACCTTGGAGATATTGCAGGTTCCGTTCCAGACCACCACAATAAATCGAGTCACACGAATTTTTTGGTTTCCCAGTGCGTGTAAAAGTTACGTGTACCCTATACTGTAGTCTATCAGCTGTGTGATAGCAGTATGTCTAAAGAACACAGTGTACGTACCTTAATTAAAAAATACTCTATTGCTACAAAATGCAGACCATCATCTGAGCCTTCAGTGAGTCATAATCTTTTAGCTGGTGGAGGGCCTTGCCTCGATGTTGATGGTTATTGGTCGGTCACAGTGGTCATTGCTGAAGGTTGGGCCAGCTGTGGCAATTTCTTAAAATAAAACAAGAATGAAATCTGCAACGTCAACTGATTCTTCTTTACGAATGATTTCTCTGTAGCAGGCAATGCTGTTTGATAGCATTTTACCCCCAGCAGAACTTCTTTCAAAGTTGGAGTTAATCCTCTCAAACCCTGCTGCTGCTTTATCAACTAAGTTTAGGGGATATTCTTAAGTCCTTTGCTATCATTTCAACAATCTTTACAGCATCTTCACCAGAAGTAGATTCCACCTCAGAAAACCACTTTCCTTGCTCATCCGTAAGAAGCAACTCCCCGTTTGTGCAAGTTCTATCGTGAGATTGCAGCATTCAGTCACATCTTCAGTCACCACTCCTAATTCTAGTTCTCTTGCTATTTCTACCACATCTGCTGATATTTCCTCCACTGGAGCCTTGAACCTCTCAAAGTCATCCATGAGGGTTGGAATCCTCTTCTTCCAAACTCCTGTTAATGTGCATATTTTGACCTCTTCCCGTGAATCACAAATGTTCTTCATGGCATCTAGAATGGTGAATTTTTTCCTTTTCAGAAGGTTTTCAATTGACTTTTCCCAGATCCATCAGAGGAATCGCTATCTATGGCAGCTATAGTCTTATGAAATGTATTTCTTAAATAATAAGACTTGAAAGTTGAAATTGCTCCTTGATTCATGGGCTGCAGAATAGATGCTGTGTTACCAGCATGAAAACAACATTAATCTCACTGTACATCTCCATCAGAGCTTTGGGTAACCAGGTGCATTGTCAATGAGCAGTAATATTTTGAAAGGAATCTTTTTTGCTGAGCCGTAGGTCTCAAGAGGGGACTTAAAATATTCAGTTAACCATGTTGTAAACAGATGTGGTGTCATCCAGGCTTTGTTCCATTTAGAGAGCACAGGCAGAGTAGATTTAGCATAGTTCTTAAAGACCCTAGGATTTTCAGAATGATAAATGAGCACTGGCTTCAGCTTAAAGTCACCAGCTGCATTAGCCCCTAACAAGAGAGTCAGCCTGTCCTTTGAAGCTTTGAAGCCAGGCATTGACTTCTCCTCTTTAGCTATGAAAGTCCTAGATGGCGCCTTCTTCCAAGAGTAGGCTGTTCTGTCTACATTGAAAATCTTCTGTGTAGTGTGGCCACCTTCTTTAATTATCTGAGCTGGATCTTCTGGATAACTTGCTGCAGCTTCTATATTAGCACTTGGTGCTTCACCTTGCACTTTGACGTTATGAAGACGGCTTCTTTCCTTAAACGTCATGAACTAACCTCTGCCAGCTTCAGATTCTTCTTCTGCAGCTTCTTCACCTCTCTCAGCCTTCATAGAATTGAAAAGAGTTAGGACCTTGCTCTGGATTAGGTTTTGGCTTAAGGGAATGTGGCTGGTTTGATCGTCTATCCAGAACACTGCAACTTTCTCCATTTAGGAAATAAGGCTGTTTCACTTTCTTATCATCCATGGGTTCACTGGAGTAGCACTTTTAATTTCCTTTAGGAACTTTTCCTTTGCATTCACAGCTTAGCTCACCGTTCGGTGCAAAGGCCTAGCTTTTGGCCCACCTCAGCTTTTGACACGCTTCTCTCACTAAACTTAATCATTTCTAGATTTTTTGATTTCAAGTGAGAGAAGTGTGACTCTTCCTTTCACTTCAACACTTAGGGGGCATGGCAGGGTTATTAACTGGCTTAATTTCAATATTGTTGTGTCTCAGGGAACAGGGAGGCCCGAGGAGAGGGAGAGAGATGGGTGAACAGCCAGTTGGTGGAGCAGACAGAACACATACATGTATTAAGTTTGCCGTCTTATTACACGTGTTTCATGGTGCCTCAAGACAACTATAACAGTAACATCAACGATCCCTGATGACAAATCACCATAACAATTATAATAATAATGAAAAAGTCTGAAATATTGTGAGAATTACCAAATGTGACACACAGACACGAAGTGAGCAAATCTTGTTGGAAAAATGGCTCCAACAGACTTGCTCCATGCAGGGCTGCCACAAACCTTCAATTTGTAAAAAAACCAAAACCGAAAAACAACCACCCACTATCTGTGAAGTGTAATAAAGCAAAGCACAATAAAATGAGGTGTGCCTGGCTCGAAACACCTTTCATTATGTTGTTTTCTTTTAACTTATCCCTTATGTTATATTTTGGATAATATGTTTTTAAATCAGGTGTGCAGAAAGGTTATAGTATCTGTGAGTTTCATTTTAGGATCGTAAAGCGGGCTTTTTCAAACACTTGTAAAATACATTGGATCTAGTTGAGAAACATCACACTACACAAGGCCAGAAAGGGCGAGTGATGTCACCTTAGCTCTGGCCAAACCGTCCCACCCCTAACCCCAGGACCTAGAAGGGGAGAGGGCGGCCCAAGCAGGAGAAGGCCAGGGGAGGGGTGTAGACTGATGCGGGAAGGTGGAAGGGCAGGTGCGTGAGTGAGACCCTCTGTTGAGAGCACTGGGCTCGCATGCACTACTGCACTGCCAGCCCTTCCCAGAGGATCTGGGTCCAACCTGACGGCCCAACCCCGCACGCCTCCCCAGTATATTACACTAGGAGGGTTGGTGGTGGCCAGCACACCTGATGGTGCCACTGACACCTCCACAAAAGCCTTTCTGCTGAAGTAAATGTGCCCTGTGTGCTTTGCGGCTCATTCCTAGCTCATCTGTAACCCTTCCCTTTGGCAGTCAGTGTCACACTCTTAAAGGTCAGACTTAGCGAGGCCAGTTTGAGAACAGCATGCTGTCAGGCATTTAGTTTCTGGGTTAGCTGATGCTTTGGACTGTTCGTCACTGTTCCCCTAGACCAGCACAACCAACCAGGGCTCTAACTGTCACACCTTCAAGAACAGAACTGGCTGCTTAATCCAGGTTGAACCACCCTGGCCCTGGGTGGGTCTGGAGGGATATGGTCAGGGAAGGAAACAACAAGTGTTGGGAAGATGATGGGACTAAGGATGGATGGAAGAGGCAGAAGGCAGATTCTTTCATAAGGGGAAACACAGACACCAGTGAAGGGCAGAGGTAGGAACGCTGCACCAGGCGCTGGACACCAAGGTTCCCAAGGTGGGGCTGCCCCACCATGATCACATCTTCCCCCTGGGTCTCGGTCTTCTCTTTTGTAAATGACAGAGCTGGACCAGGAGATTTCCAAAGGCCTCTTCCAGCTCTGACAGCCTATGAGCTGGGGAGTTCGTTGGAAGGAGGGTGCAGAGAGCAGAGCTTTGGCCCTGAAGCTGGCTCTGTCCAGCAGGCTCTCTGTGGTCGCTCAAGGCACCCAGGTGTGGGAGTCGCCCGGGGCTCCTCCCTCCCTCCTGTCCATCCTGCTGCTGCTGCCTTGGCCAAACCCTCATCATGTCTCCCACCACCCGCTTCTCCCCACCCCAAGCCCATCTGGCTGCCTCCAGTTCTCTTCCAAAAGAGAAATACGAGGAAGCCACCACCTACGCTAACACGGCACTGCTCCCGGGATGACGCCTCGACTCCATGCTGGCTGCAGGGCTCCAACCCCCCTTTCCGACCTCGGCTCTCTCACCTCAGGACTCAGCCATTGGCGCTTCCTGGGCTCTTCTGCCCCATTTCCTCCCCTCACGTCTATCTAGAAACATCTTGCTGAAAACTTCTCGGATTTCGCCTCCCCGGGAAGCCTTCCCTGAGTTCCCGGGCAGAGCTTAACAGCCACTACTCAGCTCAGCCTGTCCTTCTAGGCCTCTGCGCACTGGGTTATAACTACCTGCAGAGATCATCTCCCTTTCGGGACCCTGACCCCTCAGGACAGAGGGGGACCCTCACACCATACCAGACACAAGCCGGAAAGACTGGCCTTCCCGAACGCCAAGTTCGCTCTTATCTCCACGCCAACCAGCTCTGTGGTCTTAGGGAAATGCCACATCTTCCCCGGGCCTCAGTTTCCTCATCGGTAAATGAGTGCGTAGGATCTTAGTCTGAGGCTTCTTTCCAGCTCTGAGCTGAGGTGGGCCCTGCCCTTCCTGGCCCACCAAGAAGGATTCCGGGACTCCGTGTGGGTGGTATGAGGCGGGCGGCGCAGGCGCGTCTCCTTTCCCGGTCACCACTGGGGCAGACAGATGCGCTCACACGCAGCCCCTGCAGAGATCCATCCTCCCACTCTGCACTCCCAGGGTTAATTAGCCTGCAGCATCTATCGGGCTGCTTTCTGCTTTAATAGCCAATTAGATCTTGTTAGCTCTATTGTCACTTACAGGACAAGTTACAGAGGCGCTCCCGAGGCTGCTGTCCCATCCTGCAGAAGCGGGCAGCCCAGATCCCTCTGCTGGCGAGGGAGAGCTGGAGGCCTGCCGCTGGAGCGAAGGCTCAGGGAAGAGCACCAAGGCAAGTCAGCTCAGGGAGCCGGAGTCTCCAGGCCCCTGGGGGGAGGTACGTGACAGCCTGGTGCTTTGCTCCTCCGAGGCCACATAGCGGGGCTCTGTGTGCATGGTGGGAGGTCCCTCAGGCCTCTTCTGGTGTTGTCACCTCAGAATGCTCCCTCTGAGGGCTGCACACGGCTGGGCGGGGTGGTCTGCGTGGTGGCTCCAGCTGCCAACCCCCAGGCCTCTGCAGGGCGGATCGATACCCAGCCAGGCTGCCCTGCTAATGACACTGCGTCCCAGCCTGGTCACAGGGCTGAAGACGAGGCCCGGGTTGTGCTAAAGAGGCAGGGACAGCCCTGCCCGGCCCTGCCTTCCGCCCGTGGCCGCCTTCCAGGCCAGGGAGGCGGTGAGCTGGCCAGACCCCGTAGGCTGGTCTCTCTTCCTCTTCTGCATAGATGACATTTCTCACAAGCGTGGCCTCAAGCGCCCTTGGCGCTGAACAGCTGACGTCTTGATGTGGCCAAAGCAACCTCTCTCGCGCTTTGCAGGAAGCACAGAGTGAGTCTTTGTCACAGGGGCCCGGGTGAAATATGTTTCTTGGAAACAATCCCTTGGCGAGTCACAGAAGGCCCTTCACGGCAGGACAGAGCAGCCATGCTGGCCAGAGGGAGAGCCAGGGCCTGGTTGGGGGAGCAGCCCGACACCCTGGAGGCCGGAAGGGAGGGGACAGGATGGCCCCAGGCATAAGCCCAGGGCCAGGGGAGCGGAAGATCCCTGGTCTATTTATAGCCCCTCGGGGGCTGTACCACAGCTGGCAAACTCACAGCTTGGAACACAGCTCAGCACAGCCTCCATCTGCAGGCGCAGGCCAGCTTGCGTGAGGGTTAGCCACCCATACTCCTGGGCCTGGAGGAGCAGGGCTGCGGCGAGCCCTCTTAGCCGGGGGTCTCTGAGTCTCCTCTTTGGGGACTGTGAGTCATAAAGAGCACAGGTCTTTGAAAGGGGTGAGAAGCAGAGCTGGCTTCAGCTGAGGCTCAAGATCTTCTTTTTTTAACCTTCCTACATGCGCTGGAGGGGAAAAGGAAATAATAAAGTTCCTGTGATCAAGCCTGAGGATGATAAACTGGGAAGAATGGAAATGCAGGAGGGGATGGGGAAACATTACAGGAGGCTGCAGTGTTTTATGGCCTGTGCTACTTTTCTTTCTCTCTCTCTTTTTTTAAAGGAAAACAAATTAAAGGGCTTGGATTTTAATTAGGCTACTGAAAGACAAAAATTATCCTGGGCCTGTGCAGGTGGGGATGGGCTCCAGGCTGCCTTTTCCTCCCCCATCTCCCACTGGCCCTACGGCAACCTCCCAAAGGCCTAAGGCACAGTCTCTCCCTCTTGCACCCAAGCAGGCTATGAATCAGTTTCCAGAAAGCTGGCGTTGGAGGGAAGGGACCTCAGAAATCACACAGATTTCTGATTCTCAAACTGTGTTCCCCAGAACACCCTCAGAGACCACGGCTGGGAGTTGGGAGCTGGGGTGAGAAGGGAAGCCAATCTCCAAGACCCCGACCTCCTGCTTTGACCCCGGCAACTCAGTTTTTTTTACCTGTTGTGATTCTGTGTGTGAACAAAAGATGTACTGTAACCACTAAAAATAAGTTTGAAGACCACTGATCTGGTCTGATCATCTCATTTCACAGATCAGGGCCTCCGAGGCAGTCCAAGGGGGAAGAGCTGGCCTCAGGATACACTGCAAGTGAATGGCAAATCTGAGCCCCCAGCCAGAGCACCTTGATGTTCAGTCCACTGTTCTTTTCACAGCACCATTCTTCCGGCAATTACTGTGTCTGCTCTCACAGTTTCCTTTGCTGACAACGCCAAAGCTACGCTTCCAGTCCAGACCCCACCTCTCATACTTCAGACCTTTGTATCCAGCTGTTTACCGAAGGTCCTGGGTACCTGCAGCCCCCCGACATCTCCCTCTCACCCTCTGCCCCTGGGGGATGTCAGTCTCCCAGTCTCCCAGTGGCAGTTCCAGGATTTTTACAGGAGAGAATGAAAGGCAGTCAGGCTGAAAGGGGAAACGGTGCTAGTGAACTTGTCTTAGAGCTGAGTCTGCATGGCAAGAGCACTGCTTTTCTTGGGTTAGATGCATAACTGGGGTGCTAAGGATGCTGATGGAAGACCTCCTCCTGACTCAGCCGCTGCAGTCATCCCGAGCAGAAATCCGGGGACATCCTTGCCTCCGTCTTCATGCTCCCTGCCCACCCCATTTGATCAATAACCCAATCCTACTAAATTGACCTCTGAAATAATTCTTTACTTCATCTTCCGTCTTCTATCTGCTCTACAAGAGAGGTCTGGGCCTCCTCGCCTCTCCTATGTCAGCGTTAGAGGCCAGGGCTCTGTCTTTCTTATCCACCTCTATATACACACACTCGCCAAGTACCAGATACATACTAGGTACTCAGTAAATATTTATGAAAAGGATGGACGGATAGACTGATGGACGGATGCATGAACAGGTGGACAGACTAGTGCAACAGTCTCTTAACTGGTCTCTCCTTTTAAAGTTTTACCCCCCCCCCCCCCCCCCCCCCCCCCCCGCCACAAATGCTCTCCATCTCACTGCTGGGATGATTCATCTAAGAGGTAAGTTGCCAAGGCGCTCTCCTTACTTAAAACCCTTCTTAATAGTTTGCTGTTCCTCCCAAAGTTGAAGTTTCCTTCTCTGGCACACAGGGTCTCCACGATTTGTCCCAGGATTCCTCTCCAGGCTCATCTCCCCCGCTCCCTATCTGCCCTCCTTACAATTTCTCTTTGGCATATCCTTCTTCATCTGGCCCACTTTCACTCTTCTTTTAAACCCAGTTCAGGGGACGTCACCCTTAAAAGCCATTCCTGCCGCTGCCACCCCTGTGCTAGGCTGGTGGGTGCCTTGCTTCCAGTGCCGTAGTACAAATGTCCATCCCTACAATCGCCACCCTCAGCTGAATGATCTGCTATGTGTCATCTGCCCCATTAGATCGCTCACTCCTTGAAAACAAGTCCCCTGTCTTCTTCATCGGTCTTCCCAGTACCCAGCACAGCAACCACAGTCGGGTTGTGAAAGGAGCAAATGTACCTCCGTGGGGCTGATTCAGAGAAGCGAAGCCTCAGAAGTCTTCCCTAGAACTCAGTGTGCTCCAAAGGAAGGGGCTGAGCCAGCTTTTTTCTGGCCTCCCCCCAGGTCGTCACAGGCATTGGTTACCTCCAGTATGGGAGAGCCAAGCCTTTCCCTTTATATTTTCTGATGGGACATTGCTCTTGTTTACTCTTACACAGCGGGCAGGAGAGGGGGGTGGAAAGGGTGTCAACAGCACAGCGGTAGACCCTTTCCTGGCTCTCCACTGAGTGGCAGGGAAAGCAACCATCATCCCCGGTACCACTGAAACTTGGTTAGTTTGCCATGTGGGGTTATCATGTCCTCCCCCTGCTGCTTGGTTGGGTTCGGAGAGGAATGGGATGAGAGCCACCCACAGTGGGGCCATGCTCAGCCCAATCCAATGCATAGGCATCACAGGAGGGTACCCTCACAGCAGCCCAATGGGATCAGAAAAGGGCTGGATACAGCATCAACCAGTGGGGAAAATTCCCAAGCTCTAGGCTACAGAATGTTCTCCATCCAGCTCAGGAGTGAGGAGGAACGGTAACCCCAATATGCCCCTCCAGGCCAGTGGCAGGGTATCTGGGGACATATGGGTCCCACTGCACAAGAGGCAGGAAATAACCTGCATTCGGGATAAAGGGAGAGGCATTTGGACCAAAGCAGGTGAGGTGTTTTCTTTTTGTTTTTTTCTTTCAGCACATGCCAGAAGAAAGCCACTGGTCCCCAGGATCTGGGCTCACTAAGGACAAAGGAAACAGAGTCCCCACCTTCATGCTGCTCTGGGTTCCAAAGCTCCCTCTGCAAGACCCTCTCTTCCTACTTTCTTTAAAGGAGGCTGCAGAGAGCAGAAAGAAAAGACTTCTGGGGGTCATCTCACAGCCTGCGTTCAATCCTAGATGCGCCATTTATTAGCCACGCGCTCACGGGAAAGTTATTGCACAAGTTTGAGCCTCAGTCCTTCACTGGGAAAAGGGGGCAATAATATACATCTCAGATGATTATGTGAGACTTCGCGGAGATAATTTATGGGTGAAGAGTCTTGCAAGGTGCCTGTACATCATTGGCTCTTGGTACCTGCTGGTTCCCTCCTTCTACCCTAAACCTTCCTAGATGCCTCACCCCCACCTCACGTCTGAGGACTGGACCACGGTAAGAATACGCCCATTCCAGGGGAAGGCGAAGTTTAGGGTGGATGATTTGGGAGCAGGGGGGCCAAGGTAAAATAAGACACACACAAGAGCTTCATGGCAGGCAGGGGCCAAGAGTCCCCCAAACGGGGTCCCTGACTGTTGAGGCCATTCTTGGAACACATTCTGAAGTTCGGGCCTTCTTGCTCTTAAAAGAAGCCAAGAAGGGAGACTGAATACCAAGAAAGGTAATAAAAATGATTAAAGGAATGAGAAGGCTTGACCTATAAAGGGAGGTTAAAGGAACATAATATGTGGGACCCAGAGAACCAGGGCCTAGGAGGACATGATAACTTCCCATAAATATGGGAGACAGAGCCACATAAAAGAAGGGCAAGAATTATTTCAGGCAGCTTGGGACACCATTAAAAGAAAAAATGGCCTGAAACTAAAATAAGAGAAAGTTAAATCTGGGCCTTGGCTGGTGGGGAGGGTGGGGGCCAAGACACCTGGCTTGTTGGTGCAGAGTCATCAGGAAATGAAAGCCAGAGGTCCCAGGGCTGTTGTCCCCGTTTGGGAGAAATGGCCCCTTTGGGACCCATCTGGGCCGCTCGGGAGGTGTTCTGACTTTCCACACTGAACTGCTGTTTCCAGGCGTCCAATTCCTGACAGGTAGGGCCCTGGCGCTGGCTGCCTGGCCGACCCCTGCTCGTGCTCAACTTCATTTCCGAAATAAAGAGACAGGTGCATGGGCTTCCCTGGTGGCGCAGTGGATAAGAATCTGTCTGCCAATGCAGGGGACACGGGTTCGAGCCCTGGTTTGGGAAGATCCCACATGCCGCGGAGCAACTAAGCCCGTGTGCCGCAACTACTGAGCCTGCGCTCTAGAGCCCACGAGCCACAACTACTGAGCCCGCGAGCCACAACTACTGAAGCCCGCGTGCCTAGGGCCTGTGCTCCACAACAAAGAGAAGCCATCACAATGAGAAGCTCATGCACTGCAACGAAGAGTAGCCCCCGCTCACCACAACTAGAGAAAACCTGTGCACAAGCAATGAAGACCCAACAAAACCTCACATAAAATTTATCTTGCTTTTTGCCTGAAATTGACTATAAAAAGAACTTAATTACAATAAGAGACAACTAGAACAAAACACATGGAAAGCCCATTCAATACTCATGTATTCATTCAATCAATAAATATTTATAGAGCACCGTGAGGTGTGATGGAGACCACAAGATGAATAAGGCCTTCTCTCTGCCTTCAAGGAGATTGCCCTGGGTGGGGGGCAACAGACAGAGACACAAAAGCTCTAAGATAGGCAGAACGTGATTTATTTTAACAGAGGGGTAAACTATTAGGTAACTCAGAGGAGAAATGAATCATTCTGACAGAGAGGATCAGGAAAGCTTTCAGAGAGGAGGTGACATGTGACAAGGGTCTTGAGTAAAGGGTAGAATTTCATCAGGCATAGATGGCAGGGAAGGGCATTTCAGGCATAAGGAACACCATGGACAAAGCCATGGGAGCAGGAAAACACTGGTTGTCTACAGGAATCGTAGTCCAGGAAAACTAGAGAACAGGGCCCCAGGATAGGGTTGGGGAAGGTGCTGAAGATGGTGAAAGGGCAGTAGGTTACAGTCAGATCACAGGAGGGCTGAATGCATCCCAAGGATTTTGTACTTTATTTTATAAATAAGAGAAACCCTAAGAAGTTTTTGAGTGGTGAACAACAATGGCCAGGTCCGAATATTGGGGGAAAAACATGGGTTCAACGTGTAGGATAGACTCAGGAAGTGAGAGTCAAGAGGTAGGCGGAAGGCTCTCGCCAGGCAAGAGGTCATTGAAGACCTGGCCAGGGCAGTGGCAGAGGCAACGGAAACCCCCAGTTTCTGTAGGATCACGTGCGTGTTATCGCAAGATTGTAGCAGCACATTTCCTCAACCTATTGCTTCTGCCTAGAATGGCCTCCACCGCACCCAATGGGCTCACTTGAGAGATCAGCTCAAGCATACCTGGCCCCCCATCCCCAAGCCCTGTCCCCATTCTGTGCTCCAATGCAGCAGGGACACTCCTACATCGAGTGCCTAGTACTACAGTTATTCATCATCTGGCCACTTGGCAACCTTCACCACCAGACTGTGAGGTCCTGAAGGGTAGGACTTTGGTCTTCTTTATCTCTGGATTCGCAGGACCTGGTCCAGACTGGGTACTCAGAAAGGGTTCTGTGATGGAAGGGATTACCCCTGAAGCACTGTGCGTACAATGTCTCTCTTCCTTTCATACCCACACACATAAGCACTCTCCAGTTTGGAACACATGCAGACCAGTCCCGTGTCCAATGCTTCTCCAACCCACTCTCACTCTGAGCCCCGTCTCCCTATTTTCAGCGTTCGTTATCCTGACTAGCCTCTGTCAACCCCATTAAAATATGATGCATTTTTTGCAGCTTTCACGCAGGACTCCATATTAGGTGATTCGGGCTGAAACACAAGCTGTTTGCTGATATCAAAATGCTGCTGCTCACCTGGGGGATTAACACTGACAAAATCATTAGAAACCTGATGGAGTATCGAGGTCTCCTGAGCTTGCCGAACGCTCATTCCTCAGCCTAATGAATGCCTTCCTCCTGGGCCACGGAGTTACAACCCATCCATTTCCCTGTCTTCTTCCTGGCTGGGAAGCCCAGAAACTCTAGTAAATGCCTTGGGGAAGGTTCACCCCCAGTTAGCTAGGCCACCTCCCAAGACCCCCAGCTAAGAACTGCCCACATGAGCTGTGGCATTTTTGTGTTGATAATAAACATCGGATTTCCACTTCCAGTTAGGAGGGGATAGTTTGAGGCAGATCAATAAACACTTCCACTGAGAACAACTAGAAATGCCAGATAAAATACAATGTTCATCTGTTTTAAGGCGTCATAGACCTGCTGGAGCAAGAGGGTTAGAGAGGATAAAATTACAGAGAGGGGAAAGTGAGGAGATGCGAACTCATGTCGCACAGTTGCTTCTAACCTGGGAGAATCTGCCATTTCTGGGCGCAGGACAAGAGGCTGAGCATGTAGGCTTTACACAGGCACAGGGCTGCTGCTAGGGTACAAAGAAGTCAGCAGAGCTTCTGGCAGTATTAGGACTGGAAAGAGAAAATTAGGGCATGAGGGGCCTCAAACGCATGGCCAGTTTTCCCCTGAGGTCATTTACAAAATTCTGAAGCTGAATGTAACAGAAGGCCAAACAAACATAAATTAAGCAGAACGCCTCCATGAAGCAGAGTTTTTCTGCAGTCTTAAGGTACTGAAAAGACAAGACTAGAATCCAGGACCTAGCAAGGAAGGGACCCGGTGAACACACCAGGCTCTCAATTAACGCTGGCTATGCCCTGGAAGAGGGGCAAATCACACTGAACGTTATCAAAACACAACCTCACATGGACTCGATTCAGTCTTTAGTTGGATTAAGATCACTGGTTGCACTCTGTCTAGCAAAGAGTAAACCCTCTCTTGAAGATCAGAGCATCTTACAGCCTATACAACGTCTAGCATTCAATAAAAAAAAATTATTAGGTATACCCAGAGTTAGAACCATATGACCAAAATCTGAGAGGGGCGAAAAAAACAGAAACAGACCCACAGGTGATCTAGATATCAGAGTTCAAAGAAAAGGACTCTAGGGCTTCCCTGGTGGCGCAGTGGTTGAGAGTCCACCTGCCGATGCAGGGGACACGGGTTCGTGCCCCGGTCCAGGAGGATTCCACATGCCGCGGAGTGGCTAGGCCCGTGAGCCATGGCCGCTGAGCCTGTGCGTCCGGAGCCTGTGCTCCGCAACGGGAGAGGCCACAACAGTGAGAGGCCCGCATACTGCAAAAAAAAAAAAACAAACAAACAAAAAACCCAAAAAGAAAAGGACTCTAAATGTGATATGTTTGTTCAAAACACAGAAAGAAAATTTACAGAATAGATTAAAATAAAGAATTTAACCAGAAAATTGGAAACTATAAAGAATCACCTGGAAATCTTCCAAGTGAATCATAATAAACATCTTAAAGAACTGGAGGTTCCTTAAAGGAGCATGATAAAGTGGGAAAAGCACTGGGACCCAAGAGTAAAAAGACAAAGGCTGTGGTCCCTGGCTCTGCCTATATCTAACTAAGAGAGCCTGGGGAAGTCATTTAATTTTTCTGAGCCTTGGTTTCCACATCGGGCAAATAGGAAAATGAGACCTACTCTATGTACTTCAGGGCATCAAGAAGATAAAATTAAATAACATACGTGAAAGCTCTTTATAAATCATTATACAAATGTAAGGCATCATTATTATAATAGGCGGGCATCAATTCAAAACACAGAGCTTCTGCTCCATCACCAGAAGTATTCTATGTCAATAAGCGATTAGCGTGCCCTTGACCAATGCCCATATTGTTATAAAGCGGTTTGACCAGAGAAAGCTGAGAGAAATAATAATAGAATAGCCATCTCTCAGTTACGCTGGGGTTGATTATTCACTTGGCGGATTATCCCTGGATAACTGAAATCCTAAATGAGCTTCTCCCACCGCTCAGTGCACTTTCGGATCATCCCTTCAGTTTCCCAGATGGTGTATGCACATGGAATGCAGAGTCATTTTGATGTGTGCCTGATGACACATAATCAACAAGGTAGATCGGAAGCAGAAACATCACAATGCCTTCCAAAGCCAACAGCACTAATTAATGTTGGGACAGTTGGTTATTTTGATTCTCCACATTGCTGCTCTCTTCTATTAGCATATGTAATGGAGAGTAATGTGGTGGCTTTCACAGGTAAAGGTGATGCAGCCTATCCACTACCAGTAGGACATCTGAGCTTCCCTGGCATGAAAAGGACAGGCACTGTGCAGGTCTTTGGGGAAATAAAACTACTATAAGGTCAGAAGCCCAGCCTGAACAGAGCGTTTAGTCTTGCAAGGAAGATGTCATATGCCTAAATAATTATAGTACCAGGTATAAGTGATTTAAGTACCATAAGAGTAACAGAAATACAGAAATTTGTGCGAAAGCTCATTTGGTATTGAGTTGATCATAGACTTCAGGACCAAGGTGGCAACAGAGTTTAACCTTGAAAGACAGCAAAACCGGAAATGATCTAAGGGGAGGGAAGATTATGAGCAAAGACACAGAGCTGAAAAAAATGCACCATGGGTACAAGGAATTCAGTTCGATGGAGGTGTCTATCAAGACGAATTTTTTAAAAAGAAACCTAACATTTATGAAGCATTTCTTATGTGTCATTTATTTTATATACATTGTCTCAACTGGTCTCAAAAATGCTCCTCTGAAGTAGATATTATTCATCTCACTTTAGAGGTAAACAGACTCGAAAGCAAATTAATTTACTCAAGACCCATCAGCTGACAAGTGCACAGCAGGATTCAAGTCCAAGACTGTTTGGCTCTAAAGCCCACACACTTGCTGCCTCTGAGGGTAGCATTGCTGACCCTCAGCCTGAATGGTTCTATCACACATGGGGGACCTCCCACATACAGCTGATGTGGAAGTTGTTCACATCGAGATGGTAGTCACAGCCACAGAGTGGACAAGACAGCCCAGAAGGGGTGAGGGAAGAGGAAAGGGCTCAGGGAAGAAGAATCAGAAAAAGAGATGAAGAAGTAGTTAGGAGTAGAAGAATGGGGAAGACTAATGGAAACGAAGGTCAAGAGAAAGCTTCGAAAAGGAAGAGGTCATCAAGACTATAACTGCTGCACAGATAAAGGAGGTTGAGAGGATGAAGACCAAGAAAACGCCATTTGGTTGGTGGTCTTGAAAAGAATGATTTTAATGGCAAGAAGAGTGCCTACATCCAGGTGTATGCATGGTGAATAGCTGGCCTGACCCAGGGACATGGGCCACAGCTGGAGTTGAGCTTTCAAAACTGCCCTGATGGCAGGAAAGTCATCATCTGAGGGTACCTGTTAAAAATATGAATTTCCAGGTCTCAACCCAGCCCCACCAGTTGGAATCTCCAGGGAGGAGGGCCCGGGAAGTGGCCCAGAAGCTTCTTTTACTTTTTAAAAAAATTTTTGATTTATTATTTATAAATTTATTTATTTTATTTATTTATTTTTGGCTGAGTTGGGTCTTTGTTGCTGGGTGCGGGCTTTCTCTAGTTGTGGCGAGCAGGGGCTACTCTCCGTTGCGGTGCGCGGGCTTCTCATTGCGGTGGCTTCTCTTATTGTGGAGCACGGGCTCTAGAGCGCAGGCTCAGTGGTTGTGGCGCACGGGCTTAGTGGCTCCGCGGCATGTAGGATCTTCCCCGGGCCAGGGCTCGAACCCATGTCCCCTGCATTAGCAGGCGGATTCTTAACCACTGCGCCACCAAGGAAGCCCCTAGAAGGTTCTTAAATCACCAGCGCTAGATTAGTGTTTCTCAAACTTTAATGACGAGGAGAATCACCTGGGTGGTTGGCTAAATTGTAGCTACTGATTTTATAGGTCTGGGATAGGGCTTGAGATGCGGCATTTTAACATACTCCCAGGTGATTTCAATGCTGCTGGTCTGAGGACCATAATTTTAATGACAAAGAACTAAACCAAAACTTACTCGTCTCAGAGAGGTGGGTGCCAACACCTGTTCTTCTTGGTACCTTTTGTTTTTGCCACCTGCGGACTGTGCTCCTGGCTCCTTTCCACACTCACCAATAGATGGCAGCAGATCTAAATGTCATCGTCCACAGAAGTACAGGCTCAGAGATTCCATTTCACTCCATCTGACTTCCTGTACACCCTAAAAAGCACCCTTCATTCACTTCCCCAAGGTAGGCAATTGGATCAGATGAGCACAGAAAAGCTTCCCTTGATGACTTTGGTACAGAGAAAGTGAGTTCTCCCTTTACTAGGCTCCTATACCATATACTATCTGCGCCTTTCATTGGGCACTTAAATATGTTTTGCCTTACTTCAGTTATTAAGTTGTCTTACACTGTCATTCAATTTTTCATATGTGTTAGTATTGTCTCCACAAGCCCTTGGAGGTCAGGAATCAAATGCTATCCTTCATTTTCTTCTTAAGATTGAGTATGAATGAGAGAATGAATCCATCAGTCATCAATTAAATCAAATGTATATTCTATTTGTTGCATTCTGCTTTCTCCCAGAAAAAAAAAAAGAAAAAAAAGGCTTACCAGAAAGTGTTAATGGTCTGGAAAAGTTTTGCACTTATTTGCAAGTCTGTGTTCATGATTTATCCCTTGAGAATCTTCTAACACATCACTAGGAAAAACTTTTCCTAGCCTGGCAACTGGACACTCCAGGGCTAGTGTTTGCTTTATCTAGGATGGAGTGTGAGGTCACATTGGACTGACACGGTGTCAGCCAGTCTACCAAGAGACATGCTGATCTTTCAAAAACATTCCCTATTTTTCTATAGCTAGTTTATCATCATTGGCCAATATGCCCCCCACACATAAAGTTCAGTTTTCCATTCTTACTTGCCAATTAGAATATTTTGGCTGGTTAAGTCTTGTAGATACTTCAGTCTTGCCGTTTACTGTGGATTCACTAGACTATGTCTACTTTGCCAAATGGTGTCTTTCTTGAGTAATGTCTTTGAGTAAACATTTTAGGTTGCTCAGTCCTAGACTCTCCACACCGTTCTCTCCCTAGAAGGCTGCCTGATCTCGTGGCTCAGGATCCCACTTACATGCCAGTGACTCCCCTCTTTATCTATCCATCCAAGACCTCTCTTCTGAGGTCTACTGTCTTATAACCATTTGACTACCTGACATCTCGACTTGGATATCTCACAGTTCCTAACCTCTCCTTCCCCCAACCCCAAACCCAAGGCTGCTCCTCTTCCATTCTTCCCCTTTTTAATAAATTACACCTCTATGGGCTTCCCTGGTGGCGCAGTGGTTGAGAGTCCGCCTGCCGATGCAGGGGACACGGGTTCGTGCCCCGGTCCGGGAAGATCCCACGTGCCGCGGAGCGGCTGGGCCCGTGAGCCATGGCCACTGAGCCTGCGCGTCCGGAGCCTGTGCTCCGTAACGGGAGAGGCCACAACAGTGAGAGGCCCACGTACCGCAAAAAAAATAAATAAATAAATAATAAAATAAAATAAAATAAATGACACCTCTGGCTACCTAGCTGGTCAAGCCAGAAACCTGGTCATTCTAACCTTCCTTCATCCTCCACATCCAATTTACTACCAAGACTGATCAATTCAACTTCAAAAAGATCTGTTTACTTCTCACCATCCCACTGAGTTTTCAAAAAATTTTTTGAGCATTCATTTGTACCCTCAACAATTTAGAGTGCCCACTCTATAGTGATCAAAGCTCTCAGAAGAGCACAGCAAGTTCAGGAAAGACCTATAAGCAAACCTGCTATGATAAAGGTGTTCCTAAGACCTAATGACCCAAGAGAGTGTGAACAGTAAGAGGGAGGGGGAAACAGTGCCCGGCAACACTCCATGGGGAACAGGACATTTAAACTGGGTTTTAGAGAATGAGTAGGGATTCATCAGGCAGTTGCATGGACAAAGTCCTTCTGGGTATGGTGACAGGTAAAGTATGACATGTTCAGGGAATCCAGCAGAGCAGAGTCGGGAGGGTAGGTGGAGATGTGACTGGTGAGACGGGCAGGGGCTAGATCACGTGGGGTGCTGTTATGGACCGAACTAGGTTTCCCTAAAATTCATATGTTGAAACCTAAGCCCCCTGTACCTCAGATTGTGACTATATTTGGAGATAATATCCTTTAAAGAGGTGCCTGAGTTACAATGAAGTCATTAGGGCGGGTCTTAATCCAATCTGACCAGTGTCCTTACAAGAAAAGGAAATGTGGACACGCAGAGAGAACACCAGAAGGGCATGTGCACAGAGAAAAGACCACATGAGGAAACGGTGAGAAGGCAGCCGTCTGCAAGCCAAGGAGAGAGGGCTCAGGAGAAACCAAACCCACCAGCAGCCTGATGTTGGACTTCCAGCCTCCGGAACTGTGAGAAAATGAAGTTCTGTTGTTTAAGCCACACAGTATTTTGGCATGGAAGCCCTAGCAAATGCATACAGGCACTATATGCAACTGAGTTTGAACCTGGAGGTTATAGGTGACTGGGGAAGGGTTTAAGGAGGGAAAAGACTCTTTATCCAGCCATCCCTCACTCCACATATGCAATGTGGAAGCTGCGTCGGGCACTAGAAGTACAGGTCCAAGAAGCCTTATCTGCAGAAATGATACTTTAGCCCGGGATGAAAAAAAGGGGGCGAGGATGTCAAATTATGGTCTAGACAAAGTATGTGTGAGGCCCTAAGACAGGAAGGCTCTGGGCACGTTCAGGAAACTGACATTAGGCCAGTGTGGGCAGAGCTGGGTGAGAGAGACGAGCTCTAAGAGATGCAGACGGAGGGATCAAGGCCAGACCATGCTGGGCTTCAAAGGCCTCATAAGTAAGTGTGTCCCTTCTCTGGAGAATTCCCCTGTGGGCCCAGGCCAACTCCCCGATGGGGGCAGAGGCTGAGGCCACTTCCCTTCCCCTGAGCAGCTGGGGAGGCTCTCCCCGCCTGCCCGTCTGGCTGCCCATCAACCGCCAAGGTGACACCACCAACTGCATTTCTTCCCAGCCAGGGCGCTGAGAGGCACAGGATTTGCATTTCAATTTGACTTTATTCAGATGATTCCAGCCAAAGCTTGGAAATCATTCCCCTTGTCATTCTCTCACCAGTTCTGTTTTCCTTTTTTTCCCTCCCTCCACCCCACGGAGGGCTCCTTTTTCCTTGACATCCTGCTCCTGGATGCTGAGAAAAGTCCTCCTTAACAGCAGTTTTATTGCCGGGTCATATTAACACAATGAAGGAAATCACTGTTAATTTTTATGAATTATCTCATCATCTGCAACTAATTAACAGCTGCAGAAAGAGCAGGCATTCTGTCTCCCCTCGGACAGCCTTTACCTTGAGCACGCTTCCCAGCCGCCCGACTCTTGCTGTCAGGAGGGTCCTCTGCTGGAGAAGGGTACTTGCTCTCCAGCAGCCTGCCACCTCCACAGCCCCCAGCCCCAATTCTGCGCTTTCTGGCCCGCCCCAGCCTGGGCAGGCAGGGGTGGGGGTGCTGACCCTTTCCACTCAGTGGTGGCTGGGCCACCTGTGATGCAGATGATTTAGGTTAGCTGGAAACTTTATTAAAATCCAATCTAAGTGGGCCGCCGCTGCCCTGTTCTCATTACCCTCCCTCTGCAAAATCAGGCCTTGGCCCCTGTGCCTCTCCGAATGTGTCTATAAAACTGAGTGAACAGGCAGCCAACAGCTAAATGGCACTTAATCAGGGTATAATCTAAACCCAGGTGGACAGTAAATACTTAGGGGGGCAGAGGGAAGAGAGCGAGGGAAGAGAAAACAACGGAGGAGAAGGACAGGAGGACGCGCAAATGCATCTGTTGCAGCCTCCAGAGAGAGGAACTGCCGGGAAACACAGAATCCCGGGCTAGACAGGGTCCGGAGGACCACAGCTGGAGAAACGGGGGCCCAGAGGGGTGACGTGACCCCTTAACATTCAACAGCTCGCGAAGCCTGGGGCTCATTCTCCTCCTGGGCTTCCCTCCCGAGCCCTGAGCTTCTCCGGTCCCGGTTCCTGCCCGCGCCGGCTTCTGCCCCCAATCCCTCTCTAACTTCCACCACCTAACCGCATCCCTTCTTGCGGCTGTCTGAGGAGCCTCTCCTCAGACACCCTGGCATGTGGCCAAACCCCAGGCGGCTGCTGGTTGCGTCTGCAGAGATGAAGGGAAGGGCACGGAGGGATGGGGGTGAAAGGGTGTGAGGCCGGCCCACCCCACCGTGGGGCAGTGCCTCCCCGGGTGGGAGTCGGGCATCAGATCCACTTCAGGCAGGGGGTCCCTGTGATGCTGGCCCGAGCACGCAATCCTCCTTCTAAAGGTAAGATGCTCCAACAGTGTGTCTGCTAGAACTGAAAAGGTCAGAGGCTGTACGTCATGTTACAGGGAGGAGAGGGGCGCTGGGAGGACGTTCTGGAAGTTTACTTTTTGCACCCGGCCTGCATCTCTTTCTCCTCCTTTCTAAACTCTGAGACACACAGCCAGCTAACGTCTTCCCTCCTTCCCCCGCCAGAATGTTCCAGGCCCCTTGCCGTTCTATTTCTGTATGTGTAACCTAGCTCCTGTAGTCCCTGTTTCCTGCCCCAGGGGCCCCATTTTCAAAGCCATTGGGTATATAGTCCTGAGGGGAACAAACACCTTCTCCATGGTAGCCCAAGGTAAGAACTGAGTCATTCATTCATTCATTCATCCCACCAATGTTTACTGAAAACCTGCTATGAGCAAGGCTGGGGGAGTGACAGGTAGTAAGACGTGGTCTTGGCCCCCAGAGAAACCAGCGCCTGAACAAACACTCGTCACTATGTCACGTGGGCTGAGGGTTGAGGTGGAGCCGGCTGCCCACACCGTGCTGTGGGAGCGGGAAAGGGCAGAGAGCCCTGTGAGTGGGGAAGGAGGGGACAGTCAGGGAAGTTTTCTTAGAGGAACAGCGAGGCCTTGAATGATGAAGAAAATTCTGCAGGGCAGGCAAGGTGAGCAGTATTCCAGGCGGATGGAGCAAAGGTGCAGAGATTGGAGAGGCAGGGGTGTTCCGCGGACTCCAGTGTGTCTGGAGGGCAGGATGCCCACTGGTGAGCGTTTACAGGGCAGGGATGGGAATGGGGACGTGATGATGAGGGGGCTGTCTAGATGGTCTGCAGCCTGCCTGCAAAGGCTTCAGATGCCCTGGAAAGGAGCTCGAGGTTCCTTCTAGAAAGACGAGCTGGGCAAGAGGGAGGAAGTGAGAGGTGAAAGGGAGAGCACCCAGGGGCTCCGAGGGGCTGTGGTGGGACAGGTTCTCCTGTGGTGGGACACGGCTTCCCATCCTTGGGCACCAGGGCCCAGAAGTGCCCAGGCCTCTACCGCCTCCACCTTCAGACGCCCTGGCTGCCCCACTCTGGGGCTTGGGCAGGGAGGTCCCATCGTCCCGAGAAACCTTTACTCAACATCCTGAAACCCTCATTCCCGGCCCCACCCAGTGGCCTGCTCCAGGTGTGTCCCAGGTGGCTCTGGGTGGAGCATGCCCTGGGGACTGCTGGCAGCTCATCCGGAGCAGGTTGTAAAGCACTCAGAAAGCACAAAGGAAGCCAAGAACTCCAGTCTCCACATGCTTCCCAGGCCTCAAGGACAAGTTTTCCATTCTTTTCCTGGGCTCTTTACTCAAAAAGTTAAGCTTATGCAAGAGGAGAGGATACTGGTTTTGAAGGAGGCAGGACAGTGTCATGGGCATACAGCTGCCAGAGGTTTTGATGCCGGCTCCGGACTCACACCAGCTGTGTGACCCTGGGTAACTTATTTAACTCTCTGAGCCTCAGCTTTCTCATCTGTAAAACAGACACGATGGCAGCATTCAACGACTTTGAACAGCGTGGTCCCTGGCACATAACAAATATTACTTAATAAATGTTGCTATTATTATAAGTCTAGATATTTCTGACCCCCAAAGCCCCAACTCTTACTTTATACTCTTCTTTCCCTTTTTTTTAGGGTGTCCTCTCCAACTCCCATCCCCACTCCCTCTATACCAAAGGACTGCTCCTTTTTTAAAAAAAAATACTCCTGGGGCTTCCCTGTGGTCCAGGGGTTAAGACTCCGCTCTTCCACCGCATGGGGCATGGGTTCGATCCCTGGTTGGAGAACTAAGATCCCGCATGCTGCGGGGCACGGCCAAAAAATAATAATAATAAAAATTAAAAGTACTCCCAGCAGAGCCTGTCACCTGGTCTTTAGGACCACCTGCCAAGCCCCCTTCTCTCTCAGTCCCCTGGGGCTTTGTGCTGATCTTACAATGCAGGGACTCTCTGGGTCCCTCTCCTTGGCACCTTCCTGGGAGAGAAGCACCCAGTACACTTAACAGGGCAGAATAAATAGCAATAATAATATATGTTGAGGCATTAGCCACATAAGTAATCAAAGATCACTGCCATATGATTCCTGGTTAAACACCATTTGGAATCTAATAAATAAGTGGCTGTAAATACAGGCAGCGAGCAGATTCGTCCCCCCTGAGCGGCGCAGCCTCTGCTCTTATTTTTAGCCTAAAGGTGCCTTCAGCGCTACTCTTGTGGTTCAATTTTAAGTTAATTTCTCTGTCAAATGTCTGCAAAGGAAACCGGCAAGGGCAGGGGGCAATGAGCGGGGCTCAGGTGCAGCGCCTGCCTTCTGCTCTCTAAAGAAATCAAGGCGTCCCAGGGGTCTTGGGTAGAACTCGTTCATACCCACCTTCTCCCCACTCCTCCCAGGGGCTCCGCAGAGGGGAGCACAGTAGGGGTTAAGGATGGGAAGTGCCTAGTGTAGCGGACAGAGCACGGGCTTGGGGCCAAAGAAATCTGGGTTCAAATCCAGGGTCTTGGGGCTTCCCTGGTGGTGCAGTGGTTAAGAATCCGCCTGCCAACGCAGGGGACACGGGTTCGAGCCCTGGTCCGGGAAGATCCCATATGCCACGAGGCAACTAAGGCCATGCTCCACAACTACTGAGACTGCGCTCTAGAGCCATGAGTCACAACAACTGAGCCCACATGCCACAACTACTGAAGTCCGCAAGCCTAGAGCCTGTGCTCCACAACAAGAGAAGCACCACAATGAGAAGCCCGCACACTGCAACAAAGACCCAATGCAGCCAAAAATAAGTAAATAAAACAAATTTATATATAAAAAAATCCAGGGTCTTCCATGTTCTGCATGGGTGACCTCAGTCTCTCCAGGCCTTGGTTTCTGTACCTACAGACCAGACATTATCAAACCTACCTCTGAAGATCGTTGTAAAAATTAAATGATGTAATTTATAGACAGTGATGGGCATATATTAGGTGCTCAGTACACATGAATGTCATTCCATCCCCTGTGATACGGTCCTTGAAAGTGATGGTCCCCCACCCTCTCATTAGATGGAAACAGGCAACATATCAAGAAGGTAAAAAGAAGTGCCAACGTGCACTTCTTCCAACGTGCCCATGGTGCCCGGACCATAGTAATCATTGCTTAACTCTGGAGCTGGCCGGTTGGCATTCAATGCTTCCCTGCTTTGTGCTCTCCTGGAGCTCCTTCATGTCTGAGTTTTGCCTTTTCGCATTAGAACATTAACAACAATATAACCTGTTTCCAGAATTTCCCACAGACCCCAGCCCGCTGCAGGGCGCTGTCAGCGTTAAATAAGGACCAAGGGACAGAGGAACAAAGTTGGACCAGCCCTAAAGCCCAGGTCTCCTAATTCCTTACTCATAGCAATACCTTCCTATATCACATGCCTTCCTAAAACACAAGAGGATCTGTTCCTTTCTGGAAGGATGACAAGCAGAGTAACAGACAGTTTGCTGTGACTCTGGGGGGACATTATTCTTTCTAGGCGCCACGGCAGGAAATAAACACATCATTCCAAGCCAAGCCCAGCAGAGCCCACGTGACATGGCTTCAGATAACATTCTGCTTGTAGGTTACTCCTGTAGAGGCCTGACATGTTAAATCAACGTGATGAAGTGCTTCCCGTTACACAGTCCCTTCCCAGCTCTCTCTCTCCTGTGGCACAGTCTCAGTCACAGTCATGTGGCCGTCCTGTCGGGGTCCCTCTACCCATCGAGGGAACGCATTGGCTTCAGGGCTTGTCTGCTTCTCATGCAAAAGATTGACCTTAACAGGAGTCAGGCAATCAGATCAGGGGTTGGGCTGGGGCCAGTTTCCAAGGGCAAGCACAGTCCCCTGCACACAGCACTGCTCATGAGAATGATTTCAAGAGGCTCAGGCTCCTATCTTGGGAGCCATCCAAACAGAGGAACAGAATAATGGTCCCCAAAGATGTCCACGTCTTAATCCCCGGAATCTGCCATGATTCTTCCATGGCAAAATGGACTTGGCAGAGGTCATTAAGGTTACAGACCTTGAGATGGGGGGATTATCCTGGATTATCCCAGCAGGCTCAATACAATCTCATGAGTTCTTAAAATCAGAGAACCTTTTGTGGCTGAGGTCAGGGAGCTGTGATCTGAGAATGACGTGATCCTGAGCTTTGAGGATGGAAGAAGGGGGCCGTGAGCAAAGGGATGCTGCAGACTCTGGAAGCTGGGAACAGCCTCAGCTGACAGCCAGCAATAAAGTAAGAACCTCGACTTTATAACTGCAAGGAATTGAATCCTGCCAGCAACCAAAATGAGCAGGACATGGATTCTCCCCTAGAGCCTCCAGAAAGGATCACAGCCCTCCTGACAATCTTAGTTTTAGCCCATCAAGACCCATGCTGGACTTCTGACTGTAAATTAATAAATTGATCTGGATTAAACCACGAAGTCTGTGGTAATTTGTTATGGCAGCAGTAGAAAATTGTAGTAATAGTAATTATAATAGAACTACTATAATAACTATTATTTATTGGCCTCCTACTAATTACCAGGCACTGTGCTAGCTGTTTTGCATACATTATCGTACCTAAACCTCAGTAGACAGGGTGAGTATTATTACCCCCATTTTATAGTAGCAAACAGAGGCCAAATAATTTGCCCAAGGTCACATGCTGAAACTGTAATTCATTTCCAAGTCTGTGTGTCAATAAAGTCCAATCCCACTCTACTACCCTATGATGCCACCCAGAATTATGCTTGCCATAATGTTGGGCAAACTACTATTTTTGCAAGAAACAAAAGAAAGGGAACTGATATTTATTAAATATTACTAGATGCTACACACCACGTATGGTACTTTACCTATCTCCTTTCAATTAACACGATAACCTCCTGCATGCTAAAGTGTTATCTCCAGCTTACAGATGGGAAACTGAGCATGAGAAAGGTTGAATAATTTGCCTGAAGGAACGTGGCTAAGAAGGGAGAGTCATACCCGTGGATTTTGAATCCGAGGCTGCCTTGTCCATAATGCCTAGGATATGAAGACTTGAATGTGATGTCCAAGCTCCCCCAGGTGGCCATCCTCATGGCTTCATGGTAAGATAGGCACTGGATTGAGACCCAAAAGGGAGCCCCGCCCAGGCTGTAACCACAAGCCAAAGGCAACAGGTCCCACCCATCCCACAAGAGGGTGGCCCTGTCCAGCGGCCAGTACTGCTCTATGCGAGATCATTCCTGGGCAGATGAGGAAGAAGTTGATTAAATAAAGGGAGAGCTCCAATGGAGGCGATCCATAGATACTTACACGCTATTTCATCTCCACCAAGTCCGCTCATTTGCACTTCACAACTAAATTCCTTTAGCTCTCAAGGTTTTCCCAACTGGCTCTAAGGGGGAAATTGGCATTCAACCACCATTAGAGGTAAAGGTCCGTTTAGGTTCAGGAACTCCAAGGGCTCTGGGGAGAGTAGGGAAAATTCCCTACAGATGGCCATCGGAAAGCGCTCCCCTTCCCTGTCCGCTGGCCCGAGGCTGCCCGGTGGCTGCCCGGAGGTGTGAGGCCAGCTACTGCCACTCTGTTCCCACCCAGGCCGTGGCCGGTGCCTCTTTGGAACGAGCCCTTAGCAGAGCTTCTTGCTGAGGCCCCCAGGCCTATCCACTTCCCTTTTCTGTCATCTCAGAGAAAATCCCTCTTCTTTCATCTGTGAGCTGAAAGCTCAGTCTCACGTGGTTAGATCCCTGCCACTGGGGGAAATTTATGAGTGTTGCCAGCAAAGTGGCATTCCCTCCCCTGCCAGTGTCACTCCCTGCTTGAAAGACCATGTACTATAAAGGGTGGGAAAGCACATCTCGGAAGAAGCCACAGGGGTGACACAATCTAGGGAACCTCCCAGCACCCGACTCCTTAACAACAGGTACCTTCAGACATGGGAGTAACCTGCTGCCTGCTTTCAAAGAGTGGCATCAGGTCTGGGGTTGAGAGCAAAGTCAGCCTGAGAAGAGCCGGAGCTGGAGGTGTGAGGGCGCATCTCACAGGATGTAGATGGAGACCTAGATGGGCTTTCTTTAGCCAAAAGACGGGTCAGCCGGGGCTTGGCGGGCATGGGTCCGACCGGGGGTTCTGAACCTGGAGGCCAGATCCCATCAGGCCGGAGCAGGTGCCTGCGCTGGACTGGAAGCAGATGAGGGGAGTGCCTACCTCTGATTTGGGGACACGTCCCACCTGGGAAGGAGAAAAGAGAAAACCCATTCAGAGGAGGGTGACCAGGATGACCAGTGGAATCCAAATGCTGAGAAGGAAGGAACAGTCAGATGAATCTGTGGAACAAAGAAGATGCTGGGGGCTGTGAAATGACAGTGCTTCGGACCTCGGACATGCCGTCCGAGGGAAGAGCGCAAGGCCTGTTCTGTAGGCTCCCGAGGGACAGGCGGAGCTAGGACAGTAGGTGGAAGGCGCAGAGAGACAGATCTGGCTCAACACAGAGGAAAACGGATGGTCGGAGCTATTCAAAAGTGGACCGCGTTGGGCTTCCCTGGGGGCGCAGTGGTTGGGAGTCCGCCTGCCGATGCAGGAGACACGGGTTCGTGCCCCGGTCCGGGAAGATCCCACATGCCGCGGAGTGGCTGGGCCCGTGAGCCATGGCCGCTGAGCCTGGGCGTCCGGAGCCTGTGCTCCGCAACGAGAGAGGCCACAGCAGCGAGAGGCCTGCGTACCGCAAAAAAAAAAAAAAAAAAAAGTGGACTGGGTTACGCTGGGGGTCCTTGCCACCATCGAGATTCTGTGAATCTAAGTACAAGCAGACAGGCCAGGTGAAGCACTGGGACAGTCTGTGGCAGACAAGAAGCAGGTACCCTGGCGAACACGGGCAGCTTCAGGAAAGAGCTGGAAGCAGGTGGCAGGGTCCCAGCTGGGAGGCTGGGTCCAGATTCAGGTCCCCAAGCTCTAGGAAGACTAAGACAAGCAAGGCCTGACCAGAGGCCCACGGGAGCTCAGAAACAGTCGGGATAGGAAAGTGAGGTTTCAGACTTGATGACGAGACAGAAACTTGAGCACAGCAACGGCCGCACGGCTGGGGGAGGTGACTAAATCAGCTCGGCGTCTGGATCTGAGGGACGAAGTAAGACCAGCAGACAGGACTCATGTTGCTGCTGCGCCATTAACCTGCTGGCTTGGACTTCCTCAGAAGGGGACGGAGATTAGCCTGTGGACCCAGGGTTTGCCACAGGGGTCAGAGAACCTGGGGACAGGAAGCCAGCAGGGCCAGGGCACTGTCCTCGGCAAGGAACACCTGTTTAGAACCTCCTTTGTGTTGAGTGAGGCCATCATCATCTCTGCCTTCCAACAGCTTTCAAGTTTGAAGCTCCTTTGGACCTCCCTTGGGTCTGCGTCATTCACTCATTCAGTAGACATTTAGTGAGTACCTTCTGTATACCAAGCACTGTCTTACATGCTGGGGAAACAGCAGAGGACAAAACAAAGGGCTTTGTGCCTGATGGGAGCACTCAGATAATAAGCGAATAGGACCCAGTCCGTCAGATGGCGACAAGTGCTATAGAAAAATCAGAGCAAGGAAGAGAGAGACAGAGAGATGGCGAGCAGGGCATGACCTACAGTAAGTGAGAGAGTGAACCATGCAGACATCTAGGTGAAGACTGTTCTAGGCAGAGAGAACACCAAGGAAGCCAGGGGGAGGGGCTGGTGTGGAGTGAACAAGAGGCAGAGGAGTAAGAGATGAGAACAAATAGTCATAGAACAGCGGGGCAGATCGTGGAGGGCCCTGTGGGAGGGACCCCGTAAGGACCTTCTTTTCCTCTGACTTGAGATGAGATGAGATGAGAAGGCACTGGAAGAGTTGAGCAGAGGACTGACATGATTCAACTTACATTTTAAAAGAATCATCCTTGCTGCCATTTTGAGAAACAAAAGTGACAGTAAGAGAGAAGCACAGAAACTAGTAGGAAAGCTTTACAGTGATCCAAGGGAGAGAGAATATTGTCTCGGAATGGGACAGCCACAGCGGAGGTGGCCAGAGGCGGTTGGGTTCTGGATATACTTGGAAGGTACAGCAAACAGGATTTGCTGATGGGAAGGGTATAGGATATCAGAGAAAGGTGGGGTCAAGCGTGACTTCAAGGATTGGAACCTAAGTCCAAACAGAAAGAACGGCATGACCATGTATGCAACAGGGGGGACGGTAGGAGAAGCAGGCTTAGAGGGGCACAACAGGGGAGACGGTAGGAGAAGCAGGCTTAGAGGGGCACATCAACAGTTTGGACAAGTCAAATTTGAGTTTCTCTTAGACATCCAAAAGGGAATGAGGAGTCGGTGTGTACGTCTGGAGTTATGGGGAGAAGTCAGAGTTGGAGATGAGACTGGAGAGTCACCGCATCAAAAGCCATGAAACTGAATGAGATCACTAGGGAGTGGGTGGAGAGAGAAGAGGTCTAAGGACAGAACCCTGGGGCACATCCATATTCAGAGGTCGGACATACGAGAAGGAATCACCAAAGGAGACTGAGAGCCCAATGAGGGAGGGCAAGAACCAAGATGGAGTGAGACCCAGAAGCCGAGAGAGAGAAGCGTTGCAAGGAAGAGCGATAGAAAGACTATGTCAAATGCTGCCTGTGAAATGGGGCCTGGGGACAGATGATTGGATGAGGCCGTGGGGGCACCATGGATGGGGTGAAAATCTGATGGAAGGGAGTCCTATTGATTGGGTAAGAGAGGAGAGGAAATGGAGATAGCTTTGCATAAGAATTCTTTTGCAGAGTGTCTCTGCAATGGGAAGGAGAGAAACAAGGGGTTAGCTGAAGAAGGATGTGGGGTTAAGGGAGGTTTTTAAGACGGGAGATCATTCAGATCCACTAGCCAGTAGCAGGGACCATTACCTCAGTGTGAAAAGCCCACGACACCGGAAAGGTAGAGAAAATAGGATGCTGTTAGGCTGGTGGGACGGATGAAATTCAAATAAGGTTTTTTAAATGTTTGCAAAAATAGGCGGGTACATGCACCAATGAAGACAGTGCAACCCGTGTGTGACTGAGTCAGCATGTGTACCTCTTGCGCTCTGAGAATTCTGGAAGTAAGAGCTTTCCAAACCGGGTGTGGATTCTTGGCTCTTAGAAAGAGGTGAATTTAAAGCAGGATTTAGAAAAAGGGGAGAGACAGCATTTGGTGGAGGAGTGGAGAAGTGTGCTCCAGGCAGGGGAAGGCTAAGAGATGCCAACAGTGCCATTCCCAATAACAGGTGTCACTTTCCTAGCACTTACTACACGCCTGACACTACTCTAAGTGCTTTCTAGGTAATAACTCATTGAATTCTCATAAAAACATGAGGTAGCAACTACTGTCATCCATGTTACAGATGAAAAACATTGAAGCACTAAGAAATGAAGTTCTCGCTCAAGGTCATATAACTAGTAAAGGGTGGTGCTCGGATTCAAACCCAGGCAGTCTGGTTAGAGCACAGGCTCTGGCGTCCACCTCTACACCATGATGGAGCCTTCCCGAGCCAACCCCAGTGCTACCCAGAACACATCAGGCTCTGTGGTGTCCCCCTTGCTCTCCAGACTCCTATCAGCTTGGAATAGCCATAGAAGGCAACTGGGTGAGTCAGGACAGAAGGGGCTAAGGGAAGAGGGAAACACATGGGGGACCCGCTCACGGGCTGCCGCAGGTGGTCACCCACCCCCAGTTACGTTGGTTTTCCTCCTGAGTCCAGCACGGTGGCACTACCTCCCGGTCAGGGGCTGGGCACGGCCCCGGCATGGCCCCACCGGGCACCTGCTGAGCCCAGACTGGATGAGTCGGCCCCGCCCTCTGCATCACGCCCCTCATCGGTGTGGGCTCAAGCGGCAGCGGACCCCCCACAAGCTGATCGGCCCCGAACTCAGCTCGACAGGAAGAAACACACACCAACAAGACACAGAGGGGCTGCTGGCCAGCCCGACAGCTATCGGCACCCCCCGCCCAGCTATCTGCCCCCGCACCCAGACTAATGAGACCTAAGTGTGACCGCTGTCTTGCCTGCAGCTGAGCTGCGAGGCTGTGGGTGGGATGCGCGGGCCCCGCCGAGGCACACACGTGTCTCCCGCCCACTTGGGCTCACACACACTCAGGCGCGCGGCTGAGAGCAGGCGGCAGCCTCTGTGCTTCTCCGACACCACAGCGGTGGCCGCAGGGAGAAAAGAAACACCCAGACAGGTCTATCCCAACCGAGTAAGGAGACTCAGTTGGGCTTCCTCTTATCTGGCTTAAGCAACTGTGGCCGAATGGGGTCATGGCTTAAATCAGGCATATGGCTGCCTCCACGCTAAGCTCCCACGAATGGCTGTTAATGAGAACACAAGGATAATAGGATGCCTCCCAAAGAGTATGAGAACAGATCGAAGGCTGAGGTATTCTAGCACAGGATCCCAGCTTGGAAGGGGTCCTGGAGGTA
Organism: Tursiops truncatus; assembly: GCF_011762595.2. Classification (NCBI taxonomy): domain Eukaryota; kingdom Metazoa; phylum Chordata; class Mammalia; order Artiodactyla; family Delphinidae; genus Tursiops; species Tursiops truncatus. The sequence goes on from NC_047041.1 coordinate 12,396,394, forward strand.
CCAGATCCAACGTCCCACTGACGCTGAACTCTGTCCGGCCCAGCTATGGCCACCTCCAGCTGCGGGGACCGCAGTATCAGAACAGCCCATTTCATCTGTCGGGTAAACATTTTTTTACATCAAACCCAAATCTCCCTCCATAATGATCATCTCTCCCGACAACAAACCACCCTCCCAAAACCAGAGCTTGCTAATGACTCACTCCCCATCCCAAGACTCTTGTAAACCACGTCACAGAGCTGGAGCCAGGCTTTTGAAATTCTGACAAAATATTACCATGCCAGTTCTCTCAAATCACGTGTGTCTCTTCCAGGTAGGGCTTCTACCAGCAGGACGGAAGATACTGTGGGTCAGCACATGTGTGGAGGGGGCAAAATGAGAGTCCGGGAAAACCAGGCCATTCTAGCACCAATGGACACAGGCAGCCACGTACCAAAATTCTTTGGAAATCAGCTCTATGATCTAGGGCTTTTAGCTAGGGAACAAGAGCCACCTCCCTTCTCTCCAATACCCCTGCTTCTGGGACTTTTCCCAGTTTCCTCCTGCAGACTCACCACAATACGTTTAAGAAAACATAATGTTTCCTACTGTCACCTGCCTGTTCTCTTTAGCTCAGCCTGATTTCATGAGGTCCTGGGCGTCGGCACTCTGGCCCATGGTGGCTTTCCCATCAAGAATGTACTGCTGGGGAACTTCCCTGGTGGTGCAGTGGTTAAGAATCGCCTGCCAGTGCAGGGGACACGGGTTCGATTCCTGGTCCGGGAAGATCCCACATGCCGCGGAGCGACTATACCCGTGTGCCACAGCTACTGAGCCTGCGCTCTAGAGCCCGTGAGCCACAACTACTGAGCCCGCATGCCACAACTACTGAAGCCTGCGCACCTAGAGTCCGTGCTCCACAACAAAGAGAAGCCACCGCAGTGAGAAGCCCGCGCACGGCAACGAAGAGTAGCCCCCGCTCGCCGCAACTGGAGAAAGCCCATGCGCAGCAACGAAGACCCAATACAGCCAGGAAGGAAGGAAGGAAGGAAAAGAAAGAATGAATGTACTGCCGGGACTTCCCTGGCGGTCCAGTGGTTAGGACTCCATGCTCCCACTGCAGGGGACATGGGTTCGATTCCTGGTCAAGGAACTAAGATCCCACAAGCTGCACAGCCAAAAAAAAAAAAATGTACTACCAACAGCCTAGGCTATTCAGGACTCTGCCACCTCAGCTGTCCTCTGGTCCTCTGACGGGACGCAATAGGCCAGGCCCCCTTTGTCCCTGCCTGGGACATGTCCTATCCTCTTACTCCCCTCCATGCGAGCTTGCGCAAGCCCCGAACTCTGTGAAGCTCAGCGTCCTCTGCCATAAGATGTGTTTACTTCTACCGACCTTGCAGCTTGTTGGGGAAACTGAATTAACACGTGTGTAAGAACATGTTATACACTGTAAACCGTGGCACCAATGTCACCAGGCAGTTGGGAGTCAGGAATCCTGGCACTGCCACAGTGGCCTTTGTCAACTCACTTTGCCTACTGGGACCCCAGCTTTTCATATCTGTGAAATGGAGCACCTAGGCCTAATTCATCCCTCACTTCTCAGCAGAAGAGACTGTGGCCGGAGCCTGTAGTTCACAAGTGGGTTCTGGAAAGGTTGAGAGAAGATAAACGTCCTCCAAGTATCCGGTGTGGTGCTCCTGGCAGAAGACCAAGCAGCAGGCGAAGACAGATGACTCCACACGGTACACTGGCCTGGATGCCTTGCTAACGGCAGCCAAGTCTCCCTCATCCCTCTGAAGATGTGGTGGCAGCAGGGGTGGGGCAGGAAGGAGAGGAGAGACAGCCTCGTGCAAGCACACATGCAAGCAGACGCCCTCATGGACGGTCTTTGGCAAAATATTTACTCTTGCAAATACGTATTTTGTACGCTTATTGTTAAATAAAACCAGTTGGCATTTTTGAGCACTGACCAATATCTGGGAGAAGAGAAATTTGAAAACTGACAGGTCAATTCAAGATTCAAAACTTGCCATTAGATAGTTCATCCTGCAAACATTTCCGAAGAAGTACCCCTATGGGCCAGGCACTGTGCTAGACCCAGGAATACAGACATAATAAGAAAGACACAGATCTCCTAAGGTGTTCGGCAGGGGAGGGATCTGTGTCCCAGAAAGCTTTGTACACGGATTCCATCTCTAGGTGACAGATGAAGGAGAAAGTCATCAATTTCTATTTGTCACTAATGTGAAAGACCAACTGATTGCTTATATGGGTGACTCAATTTGGCAAAGAGATCAAGAGTTACACACTGCTCAGAATCTCATAAATCACATCACGTGGTCACAGTATGAAGGGGAGCCCACTACTCAAAGAAACCCACAGTGAGTCCTCGGCAAGGCACAGGATTCTGTTGGTATATTTGGATCTTGGTGCGTCCGATATATTTAATACATAGCAGAACAGGATAAGAAAACCAGTGCTTTTTATTCCTCCCCCTTGCCTCCCCCAATTCTTTTATTATCTTCATCTTCATAACATTTGAATGTTCTATGTTTAACATTCTCTCTGCAGGACTTGGAGCTCATTGAGGGAAACCACCTCAGTAAAACATGGGAGTTATAAAGGGCTTGGGGTCCTAGTAAGACGGCGTGTCAAATAAATCCAAGCTCTGGCTGCTTCACCGCACGGGGGACACTTCAACAAGAAAGAGGTTCAATGGCTACAATAACCTGCTGATGTCTAGTGCCACCCACGCTGAGCAGGACTCTGTACCACCCTGAGCGAGCCTTTCAAATCCCCAGGCCTCAGTTTCCTCATCTGTCTGATGGACCTTGTCTGGGTCCTTAGGAAATTATTTGGGAGTAAAAGAATCAAAAAAGAGCAACAGACTATAAAGGCAATAATGATTCCATCGTTCAATTCCTTTGCCAGATAGAACACAATATATGTAATGTGGCTGCTGAGATAATGGGGTAATCCCACATGTCTCCAGGGGTGCAGAGCTGCAGCACAGCAAAGCAGAAAGAGCAGCTTTGGAGACGGGTTCGAATTGCAGCCTCTCTGTGACCTGAGATGAGTTACTTAAACTCCCCAAGCCTCTGTTTCTTCATCTATAACACCTGGTCATTAATTCTGATGCGAAGATTGCCCGAAATACGTGAAACACCTAGCACAGTGCCTGGCAGAGAGTGGGGTCTTTCCAAGTGGTAATTATTGGGGGGCTCATTATTACTTAGCACTGTGTCCTCAGTGTTGGCACACAGCACTCAATAAATACTTGTTGAGTGGATTCATAAATGAATAGTTGAATCCCCGTTTTTACCATTAGAGCCAAAACTTGCCTTAGAACCCAATCAGGATCTCCAGCCCGTTCCTCTTTTCCCTTTTAAGTAAGACAGATAGATGGATGTTTTCTCTTTCTCCTCCTTCTCCTTTTTCTTCTACTTCTTCCCATAAGTCTACCTCTTGAAGTACAGGGAAGACCAGAAGAAACTTTAGAACAATGATGCTGAACGTGCTCTTGGGAGACCACATCTCGCAAGGGCCGTGGACTCACCCACCCACCCATTCACTGAGTTTGTGTGATATGCTCACATACGTCAAGTGTCGGGACCTGTGTTACGTGGTCGATCTCCCTTGGAATTCAGAATCTGGTGGGAAAATGCCATAACACTCCGAGCACAACCCAGTGAGTGTGCTGGAACAGGGGAATGGGAGAATGGTTGGAAAGAGATGATCTGACTGCCACCAGCCCCGCCCCCTACTTGCTGTGTGACCTTGGCCAAATCGCCACCCCCTCTGGGCCTCCCTCCTCATCTGCGAAATGAGCAGGTTGGAAAATGGTATCCACAGAATCCTTTACGGTTCTAAGATACGATGACGATCCCTTTAAGTCATGGAGGGCTGAAGAGATGGTGAGGGTGGTCTTCTCGGGGCATTTGTTAACTGGCGGCTCTCACAGTCATCACTCAGAGGACCCAGAGGGACAGAAGCAGAATCAAAAGACATTTTCAGAAGACAGATGGCTGAAACAGGTTGACATATGTGTGAGAGTTTGGGGAATTTATGTGGGCAGCCTCGCCATCATAAATAAAATCCCTTTCCCTCTCCCAAAGCCTCATTCGTTGAGTAAACACCGGACACTGTAATAGACAATTTGGCTGTATCTCCCGCCCCGCGCCTCACTTGAATGAAAACCAGCAGTCCCACGGCAGGGTAGTGGGCTCGCCACCTCTTTCCAAACATCCACGTTGTCACCAGCTGACAAGCGGGGCGGGGGTTGGAGCAGGCGGGGCAATTTATCTCCGAGATTCCCGGTCCCTCCGTGCCTCACTCTCACAGCCTGAGGCTGGAGGTTTGGGAGGAACCCCAGAAGAATCAAATGTGGGGAGAAGTGACCCGTGGGAAGTGGGGGAAGGAGCAGCAGCCCCTCCCTTTCCTGCGAGCCTCTGGAGGACTTGGGGGACCCGTCGCCATCAACGCTGGTCCAGCCCATCTGTGTGCAAGGCTGCCTGCCGCTAAGCACAGCTACTTGTGTTTTCTTGACCTACTTCTCCTCCCATCCCTGCCCTACTCCACATCCCCTCTGGAGTCCGTGTAATTAGCACCTTTCCGTCCATAAAGCTCCCGGCTCCCAGGATAACCAAGGAGACAGCAAAACAAGCCCTGGCATTGCTGTTGCGGCTTTTCTGTACTTTCCTCTCTCTTTGTTGGCTTCACTCTGCTTCCTGGCCTCTGGAGACTAGGCCCAGTCTGACCTTGCCAGCCAGCAGGGCCCCTGGCTGGAGATCAGCTGGACGTGGCCTGGCATGAACCAGAACGAGTGCCAGCAGAGAGGACAGAACTGGACAAGCATTGTTCCCAGTGTGGGGATGGGAGCCTGAGGGGCCCTTTGAAGCCCTCCACTGTTGCACAGCAGGCCAGACAGGGATCTGTCAGCTCCACTTTCTGCTTCTCTCCCGGGGAACAAGTGTCAGGAGAGCCGAGGCCGCGAGGAGCTGCCAGTTCCGGCTCAATCCCTTTCCGCTTCCCATTAGCCACAAATGGAAATGGACGGATGACCGCTTTAGCCACTCATTTAGAGGAGAAAACCTCACAGCAAATGCTGAACAACGAGGCATCTTATAAATTACGCATCTTAAGGACATGAACTGTTTTATATTGCCGCTAAGCAGAATTAAATTAGGTTTTGAAGTTTCAGTAGAAGTGAACGGGGAAGAGGGAGGGAAGATTTTGTTTTTAATTCCTTTTTTCAAGTATGCAGAGTGGTGACCGAAGGCAGGATGAGGGGAAGAACTGAGTCACTGGTCTTTGTTTCTGATTCCAATCAGCTGCCACTGCATAGGCGTGCCCATGCACCCACGACGGAACACGGAGTAGCTCGGGGACCTGCAGCTCAGCCTCTGGCCCATGATGCCTGGCCTTGCCAGGGCCTCCTGACCACCCACCATCATGCCCGTCTCTGGGACCTCAGAACCAGTCCTAACTGCAAGTAGAGGAATTCGGGAGCTTGCGGCCCAGTCCTTGGGATCCTGCATCATGATCTTCATTCTAAATCATCCTCTAACCCTTTCAGGTTCAAGTTTAGAATCCTGCCTCACTCACAGGATCCACTTTCCCCCCTTCCCACCCCAGTCTGGGCAGAGGGGCTTCACGTGGGCCCCCGTCTGGATAACTTGCCTGGTGTTTGGGTCCCTCTAGGGCTGTTGCCTGGCCTTGCCCGGGGTTCCTGCCATTGGACTAATCTTCTTGTGACCAACACACCTGCCTGGATTTCTCACTGCTGTGCCTCACCTGTCTGTCCACTATGACTCCCTTCCCTATACACATGTACACACCCCAATCCCTGATACCCCACGTCTATCCCAGGCCATCAGATGACCACACAGTGTCTGCTGGACTGGACTGTGTCTCCTTGTCCCTACAGCTGGGGCCATGTCCTCAGGACCCAGATCAGCAGGCAGTGGCCCAGCCTGAAGTTAAGGAGCTTTGCTCAGTCTTGGAGGTGTTGGGGGGCAGGGGAGGCAGTTGATTTCTCAGGCACTCCTGGACCCCGGAAAGAGCCAAGTCTTCCGCCAGGCACGGGGACGCTGATGGGGCCAGTGGCGGCAGTGCCCACCCACACCCAGAACGGGCACCCCCATGACAGCAATGACAAGGGAGGGAGCTGGTGGACACATGCCACTGAAGTGCCCTGTCCTTCCCCTCCAGAACCAGGGCAGGGCGAGCAGACACCAAGGCAAAGGCCCTGCCAAGCAGCCGGGTCAGGGGCACCAAGAACACTTCATCTGAACACACCCTCCAGGAAGCCTTCTTGGATTGATCAGAGGAGAGAAGAGATGATCTCTGCTCTGCTCTCTAGCCCCTGGATTTGGAAGCCCCGTGGCCTTCACCTACAGCTGTGACCAGCTGAGTCCATCACAGACTGCAAAAGGCACTCAACATCGTTTTTCTCATCACAAGAGGAGCTGGGCAGCTTGAGCAGATTGTAGCTGTCAGCCTGTTGGCTGCCCCACCACCACCACCACCCTTGTCCCAGCCAAACTCAGGGAGGGCAGAGTGCAGGGTCAGATGTCCCCTGCGGACACCTGGGGTGTGGAAGGGGCATCGCCCAGGGCTGGGCTGCCCCCAGGGTGCCGCAGGGGCAGCACTTACCAATCCTCAGGGAGTGCGGACTGCAGGCAACCATCACGAGCCACGTGGGAAGCAGCACCAAAGGCGCCCAGACGCGGGGCATCTTCTATGAATCCTCATGGAGCCCTCTGCTGGTCTGGGCATGACATAACTCTGCGGGAGAGCGAGGAGCACGTGAGTAAGAGTCCTATCGGCCCAGGGGCCCGAGCTACCACCCACACGGCCTCTGTGGAGAGGACCAACACTCCCTCCACGAATCGCTGTGCCTGTAGGGGAACTCCAGGCCGGCTCCAGGCCTCTGTCCTTCCTGCCTCTGCCCAGACTCACAGAAGCCTCAGGTTCTAAAGCCATCCCCCACCCCGACCGCCATCAAATCAGGGGCAGGAGGGTGTGACTGTGGTTGAATGATTCATAGGGCTCCACTTTTTTAAAAATGTCTAATTGGGGATGAAAACTTTCATCTGCTCTTAAGAACAGGAGCCATGGGTGAGCAGAAAAGGAGTGGGTGGGAAGGTTAGGCCATCGTCCCGGGCACGCCACATGCCCTGCTCTCTGGAGAGTGATGCTGGGGAAGTGATGGGTTCCAGTCCAGCTCCGCCACTTGCCAGCTGGGTGGCTTTTCTCGGTCACTCAACTCCATTTCCGCTCAGGTAGACTTGGCATAACAACACGTGCCTGGATGGGTTGAACTGAGGCCGAGGAGAACACAGGAGAGGCCTGGCCTAGAGCAGGGGCTACACAAATGTCAGCTCCTCCCTGGCCCAGATGGGAGAGGTCGCTTCTCAGCAAATACTGAGGGCAGAAGCGCACATCCCAGGTCATCAGCTGGTTTCCACATCTGCTGAAAACGAACCCTTCTCCATCCTTCCTCCACCAGCCCCTCTCCCTCCTGAGGCCGGGGTCAAAGCCAGAACCTTGAAGGAGCTGCCTCCCTGCAAGGCAGCATGGGTATTGTCCCTCCCTGAGACCTCCTGGCACCCTGAGATCAGAGTCTGCAGGCCACCATCCCTGCCCCATCACTGGGGTGAGGGAGGGGCTGGTGAATATGCAAATATGCTAAACCAAGGTCACCTTTGGTTAGGAGACTAGTATTAAAGTGATTCATCCCCCCACCTCCAGACAGACAATCCGATAGAAAAATAGGCAAATGACTAGAACAGACACTTCGGTAACGGTATATCAAAAGCTCTTGGAGCACACTTGGAAAGGTATTCAGGAAAATGCAATTTTTAACTGCAATGAGATATCATTATACACCCACCAGAATGACTTTAAAAAAAAAAAGATACTATCAAGTGTTAGCAAAGATGTGGAGCAACTGGAACTCTTCTACTGTGTCAGTGGGAATGTAAGTCAACGTAACTGTTGTGGAAAACTGGTCTATTAGAGCTTTACACATACCCTAATATCCAGCAGCTCTACAATAGGCATTTCCAGTAGAAATGCATGTATACACTCACCAAAGACATACTAGAACGTTCACAGCAGCACTCTTTGGGTTTGCCCAAACTGGAACCTAGCCAGATGTCCAGCAGCAGAATGGAGAGAGACATTGTCCATTCATACAATGGAATCTTATATGGAAATGAAAATGAACAATCAACAACTCCGTGCACCTGTGTGGATGAATCCCACAAACATAATGTTGAGTGGAAGAAACCAGGCACAAAAGAGTATTTACAGTATGATTCTATCCACAAAAAGTACAAATGCAGACACAACCATTGTGTGCTGTAAGAAGTCCAGCTAGTGATGACCCTTGCAGGCGGGGGGTGACTAGAAGGGGACACAGGGGGTCTTCTAGAGGTGCTGATGACATCCTGTTTCTTATTCCAGGTGCTGAGCAAAGTGTGCTCAGTTTGTGAAATCTCGTCGAGCTGTACGTATCTGATGATAATGTTCACTTTTCCGTATGTGTGTTACACTTAGTAAAGATTTTGTTTTATGACAATCCCCCCTCCCCACAGAAGCTCGGTGTTGCAGCCTGACCCAGTACCTCGCAGCTTCCTGCACACAACTAGGGCCCTCTACCTGCAGCGTGCTCCTCTCCCCCCGACCCTTGCCATGTGCCAGGAGCGGGTGCCTCTCTATGCCATCCCAGCAGTGCCAGCTTCTCAAGGGCCAGGACTGTTTCCAGTTTACTGCTGTATCCCCAGAGGTTACTTATACAGAATAGGTGCACAGGAGATATTTGTTCAATGGATGGAGGGTCTCAAGCCACTGCCTGCTATAAGGAGACAGAGGAGAATAAAGGATAAAGGGTTGGACTGCTGCAAACCTGAAACTAACAGAACATTGTAAATCAACTACACTCCAATAAAAATTTTTTTTTAAAAAAAGGATAAAGGATTGGAGCAAAGGCAACTCTGCTGTTGGCAAATCAGGCCCAGAATCTTTGTCCCTTAATCCATGGGTGCCGATGCAGGAAGAGATGAAAGCAAACACAGTCTCAGGGGAAGCTTGGCATTCTTACCCGTTATGGGTAAAGTCGACCGTTCAGTGACTGTCTCCCCACTAGAATTCAAGCTCGATGGATGTGGGACAGGAACAGAAATCCTGTTTGTCTGTCTTCTCAGGGCCCAGAACGGTGCCTGGCATATATTACAGCCTCAATAACTATTTGTTGAGTGGCAAAATGAATGGGCTGTCAAAGAGGAAAGAACTGTAAAAATCTCGCTAGGCTATATAAAAATAATACTACATATAATCATTTCTGTCAAACGCCTTCCATTTATGCCCAGTCAGCCCGCCGCACAATAATTATTATGCAGACCGCTAAATAGGTTTCAGATTAGCCTGCGTAAATTTTATTTGATGACAGAACTACACTTAATCCATGCAGGCCTGACAGTCATTGTTCATGGCCCTAAAGGCTGGCTGATCCTGGAGACCACATGTAAGGACAATGGCTGAGGTTTTGGGCCGCTCTTGGATACAAAGATGAGAAATAATCTCCTCCCAAACCTTACAGGGATAAAAAGAACGATCATGTCACATGTTTGTAAGGCACAAGGGCTTGCAAAATTCTTTCCATAGTCTTTATCTTATTTAATCCACAGAACAAGCTCTACTATTGACAAGGAAGCTGAGCTCAAGAAAGGTGCCTAGCTCAAGGTCAACACAGCCCTTACGAGGCAAAGCCAGGGCTAGCCAGGTCTCTGACTTCGCTGGGTATTCTTCTGTCACTTACCTATCTGCATATGAGAGCAGATCATGAAGCTTCCAGATTCTTTAACAAAAAACACAAAGAAATTTGAGGTCTTCTTTTCAGTTTAATGTTTAGACGAATCTGGTCTTAGAACCTAACTGTGCAGCCTTTATTAACTGAAAATAATTTAATAATTTAGGAATAAAAAAAGAAATTTTCTAGAGGTAGAGCACCTACACCCTCTTCCCACTAACATCACTCCTGGGGAATTTCACCTCCACCCACGAGTTATTTCCACCTGCAAGGTGTGGCTTCTAAATCAGCATCTCAAGCCCAGAATCAAGCCCTGAACACCTGCACTGAGACGGCTTCCTCCTGAAACCTCCAGCTGGATTCCCCACAGCATTTCAGACACGCCTCATCCTAAGGAGGAGGTCTCCTCTCCCCCGCTCCCGCCATCTGCTTCTCCTCCTACGTCCTCCTTCTTAGTGGGTGGCACCATGATCCACTAGTCACCCAAGCCAGAAAGCTGAAAGGCACCCTAGAGCTCTGCTCCCCACATCTACTCAGTCAGCAAGTCCCAACAGCCCTGCCTCCATCACCACCGACCCGCCGCAGTCCAGACGACCGCCAGCAGCAACCGGGACTCTGCGACAACAGCCATCTTGGTCGCCCTCCCTCTGGCCTTCCCTCTCCGTTGGTTCTCTGCTGAGTGGTCAAGGGTTCTTATCCAAATGTGAACTTGATAATGACATACCCCCACCCCATAGTCTTCCATAGCTCTCCACTGCACTGGGGATCAAAAGCAAATTCTTAACTCCAACAGATAAACCCTTCATGATCTGCCTCCTGCCTTCCTGTCTCTACCACCCACCCCACTGCACCGGACCTTCCGCAGAGCTCCCTCAGCACCCACCCTTTGCCTGTGCCCGGATTGCAGTCTCACCCCGTAATGGCCCGAAACTGCGACTTCCAGGCTCACCGCATTGCCTCCCCTCTGAGGCTTTTTGTGATCCCTTTCCCATCTGCTGCCACCAAACCTTGAACATTCGTCATTAGGGCACACACCCTGCTTATGACGACGCTGCCTGTCTCCCCACAGAACGGTCAGCTGTGATGCAGGGGCCGTGGCAAGCACCGGCACACTATCCGGCACACGGTACGTGCTCTACTAATATTGGCTGAATGAAATCGATGAACAGATGGTGTCAAAAAGGCATTTTCTGAGTTTACACCAAGATGAAGTAAATTCCCGGTCTGGGTTGTACATTTCGTATATTCGCTGTGGTTAATACAAACAATCTAAGCAGACAGAATGTTCTAGATAAAGGCAAAGGGTCATCACATCAATATATGTTGAAAACGGGAGGGAAGCATTTACTGCCCTTTTCTTCTGTGCCTGGGGCTTGGACTGACCGTCACAGTTAAGGACACGGGTTTGAGTCCTGCACTGCCATGTAGTAGCTATACACCATGGGCAAGTGAGTTAACGTCTCTAAACCTTGATTTCCTCATTTGTAACATGGGAGTGATAAAAGTACCCTCGCAGAATCATTATGGGGAATGAGGATAAGATGTGTATCCTGAGCTGTTCATGACTATCATTCTAACCCTATAAAATAATATTGCACGCCCACTTCACAGATGGGGAGGGTGAGGCTCAGGGAGGCTCGGTCATTTATCCAAGGTCATGCAACTAAAGCAGTAGTGCTGAAGTTCAAATTCAAGAGTCTAACCACGTGCAGTCACAAATCCCAGGCTCCTTCTTCAGCTAGAGTTGAATACGGAGGCACTGGCAGAATTGAAGTCCAAAGTGGGCATAAAAATATGGCTTCTGATTTCTGAGGGTCTCTGACAGTCCCCAGCTAAACGGAGCCGGTCTTCAATCCTGTGCTTTAGGTAACTCAAAAGGCAGAGAGAGTCTAAAAACAGAACTTTGCCATGCAACTGAGGACGCTGTTCTTGACATCCTAGGGCAGCCATGACAGTCCTAACAAGTGCAGATTAAGGCCCAACGTGGAGGGAGGCCAGGTCGGATCTGCTGTGGTCCTTATGGAGGAAACCTCCGGAGCAGCTCCACCTCTCAGAGCCCATTTCCTCATTGGTAACAAGGGAATATCGATGCCTATCTCACAAAGTGATGAGCACCAGAAGAGCGGGGAACACATTAGAATTTTCCACCTGCATCACCGGTGCCTGGCACAGCCTGGCCCACAGTACGCACTCAAAAAATATATATCTGTTGAAATAATGGAAGAATCCAATCAGGTAATATATGTGGAAAAGGCTCTGTGGGCATGAACTATTTCCTTGCGAGTTACTTTCAGAGCCCCTGCCCATAAGGAACATACAGTCCAGGTGCAATTCCTCCACCGAACAAGCTCAGCTCTCCTGCTCTGAACCTCTAGCCAGCACAGGCAGCATCTCACCGCACGCTGATCACACGCTGATCACACGCTGATCGCATGCTGCCCCGTGAGCGCTTGAAAGTCGTGCTGCGGAATCAGACTGGGGGTCGAGGCTTCTTAGGTCTCATCTCTGCTTTAGCATTTACCTGCCTGGGATGTTTCTGGACCCAAACACCAGAAATGAGAGGTCCCCACTTTCTCCAGAGGGGGAACCTAATCTCCATTTTTTCAGTATCTCAAGACTCCTCGACTTCCTCAAGCTAGAAGATCCGCTCACGTCTCTTTCAGACTTCAACGTCTGTGACTCTCTCTCTGGTACTTGTATTTTGAATGAAGCCCCATGAGGACAGGGCCTTCTCCCTCTTATTCACTGCTACACCCCCAGCACCTAGAACAGTGCCCGGTGCAATGCAGCTACGAACAAACTTCGACAAATGCGTGAACGAACGAATGAATGGCTATTTAACTTTGCACGTATTTACGCCTTCTCTCTATTCCAGATCATACGCTCCTGTAAGGCAGGGGAGCACCTCTCTCAGGCACGTATCTTCCTGACACATTTGCTATGATGCTTATCCCGAGGAGAAGCTCCACGAATGTGTGCGGACTACCGACCAGCACTGGTTAACATGCACAGACAGGCACCTCCCGCAATAGGCCCTGTGTTCCGCGGTGAACGGTGTCTGGACTCCCCGGCCCCAGTTGTGCTAGATGGCCTCTCCTCTCCTGACCTGTCAACAGTCCCTCCGCTGGTCTCTCTCGCCCCCATAGGGCTATTACACCATTAATCGTGATTTTCCAGGGTGGGTCCGAGAGGAGGCTGACAGCCACCAGACAGTGCTTGGTGGCGAGAGGACAGAGGAAATCAGAGGGGCAGCCAGATTAATTACCGGTTTCCTCTCAGCTCTAGGCAACAAGATCTTGATTACTCCTCGTGACGCTCCAGGCTCCTCAAGACAAATGCACGTGGGCTTCTCTGCCCTCCTGACTACGCTGACAGAGAGAAACTCCCAGCAGTAGCCAGCAGCCTCCATGGCATATGCAGGCGGTGGGGTGGCCAGGGCAGAGGAGCGGCACCCCAGGCCCTGTGGCTTCCTCAGGGACAGTCATCCTCTGTGACCTGATACAGCTGGGCAGTATGCGTAAGCATCCTGTCTCCCTGGCAACAAGCATGCGATGATGCCCAGACTCAGATCCTGTCCTGGGAGTCAGGGGCCTAGGTGTTCACTAGCTCTGAGCTGCTCTGAGCCTCTCTGAGCCTCAGTTTCTCATTCTGTAAAATGAGGGAATCAGACCAATGATCTCCAAGGTTCTTTTAAGCTCTGAGATTCTGCATTTCTAGGAATTGTACTTTATGGTAACAGATAACATTTACTAAATATCTACTCTCTATATGCAAAGTACTATTTTAGACTCACTGCTCCTCAGAATGCTGCGAGGCAGACCCTCATTCGCCCCCTCAACCCCGGCAGACAAGGAACCCAAAGGTGGAGAGGTCGAGTGGGACTTGCCAAGGTCACATCGACAAATGTGACCTTGAAGTGCAGGGGCTGGTCCTGCCCAGGCCTGACTTTAGGGGAGGACATTCAGGGAGCAGGGCCACTGCACGTATCTGCTAGCACTCAGGACATGCGACTAGGGAAGCTGTTTCCAATTCTCCGGCACTAATGAGTGAGCCATGGGGGATCCCCGGTCTGTCTTCCTCTCCAAACCACCTCCCGTGTATATTTCAGACCAAAGCCCTCAATCCACCTCTAAACAATGTTCCCCTTCCAGGGGCCAGAGCAGACGTCTCTGGTTTCCAATCCCAGCTGTCACTATGCATCCTCAAGCTGATTACTTAACCTCTGAGGGCTTCACTTCCACAACTATAAACCGTGGGTGATGAGGCTTCCCTTGAAAAGCTGCTGCAAGAGATCTCGGGTGTAATGCAATCAGTGAATGCAACTTCCTGTCCCTCTCCCATCCCATCCTAGGCACCTTGACCGCATCCACACCTTCTCCGAATGAGACCACCTGCCACGCCTCTTGCTAATATTAATCCACAGCCCTCTCACCTCCAAAATGCTGCTCCAAGTCAGCCCCATCCAGAAGCTTTCCCCAAAGAGCCAGCCCTCCTTCCTCACTTAGACTCAGCCCGGCACAGGAGCAAAGGCAGGGGCCGGATATGGAGAGCCGTGTGACCTTGGGCCCATCTCTTAACCTCTTGGGGCTTCCATTTCTTCTTCTGTGAAATGGGGACATTACACTCCCACCATCTACCTTACAGGGTTGCTAAGAGGCTCAAAGGAGACAATGGCTGGAGAATTACTTTGCAGGTGAGTGAAGTGCTTTCTAAGAAAAGTGGTGTTTGTTGTTCCTTTACGCCAGACTGGCCAAAACATATAAATAGACTTAATACTGCTACATGATTTATACTTCATTCATTCAACAAATATTTCTGTCGTGGCAGGGTCCAGGCCCTAGGATACAGTCCCTGCCCTGGTGGAGCTTATAGTCTAGGGAGGAGACATTAATCCATACCCAGGGAGCTAGACGCCATAATGACAAATGATAGAGGAAAAGTACAGGCTGCTGTAGTGTGTGTGGCGGGGTCCACATGTGGCCAGAGGGGAGGGCTTTGTTGAGGACGAAATGTTTGACTTGAGTCAGCCAGGTCCTTTGAAGGGGGCAGTGGCGAGCAGAGCCAGACAGAGGAAATAACACAGCACAGGAGACGAGAGGCTCTGGTGGGATGCAGCGCCATCAGCGTCAGAAATGGGAGGAAGCCCACGAGGATGGAAAGCCGAGAGCATCTTCTCTACGTGACTGTTGCGCTTATGTGTCTCTCTCATTAGGCGTCCGCAATCTCTCTCTGTCCCCAAGTCCAGCATAAGGCTCTGCATCTAAAGCCGATTACCATCCTGAACCTCGTGCTGGACCCAGCATCCTTCACAGCATCCAAATCTCCTCTCTGCCACAAAGGAGGTGGTTAGAGGTGAGAAGATAGAGAATTAATCACCAGTCGAGGTGAGCCAGGAGAGGTGGGAAGAGGACCACTGGGTCGGATGTGGAGGGCAAGACTGGCTCTGGACGATGAAAAATGTCCCTGGCATTTACCTGAGGCCACCGGGCTGGGCCCTGGGGAGCCAAACTCCTGGCAAAGACCATGTGAGCCGAGGCTTTGAAAGGAAATAGCTCAGTGCTGGAGCCATTTGTAACACATTTAGAGCAGAAAGACCTCGCAGGAGCGTCCACAGAGGAAGAGAGAGTGAGTGGGGAGAAAGATGCAGAGAGAAACTGCTTTTAAGGACAGCATTCTAATTACCTCCAGATAAATAACAGCCCTCCCTCCCCTGCTTGGGATCTGTGTGGGTGTCTGGGAGGAAAGGGGCTGCCCTGCAGAAGCCTTGGAGTTAGGCTACGTACACGGCAACCTTCCGTAAAGAGATGTGGGAAGAGCTGGGTTATGCAGCCTGGAGAAGACAAGGATGGGGGTGGGAGACGTATCTGAATTTAGCCATCTATAGTCAGAGGTGGGTTATTGTAGACTCACAGATGACGGGAGGCAGACAATCTCCAGCCTCCCTGAGGTCAGAGCCAGAGGAGAGTGCTCTGTTATTGATAAGGAAGCAAGTCCTGGCCTGAGAGCATCTGGGTCACAGCCATGAGCTCCCTTCCCTTGGCCTGGCTCCATCTCGCCCACGCGGTCACCTCATGTACACACTGGCCTTTTCGGTGTCTCAGACGTCATTGGCAGAAAGTAAGGCCCTGTCTTTTTTTTTTTTTTTACTTGATTTTGGTTGCACCGGGTCTTACGCGTGCCGCAACTAAGAGTCTGCATGCCGCAACTAAGAGGCCTTTAAAGTCCCAGCCAGAGCAGGTGAGAAGGCAGCTATCCCAAGGTTCAGGCATTCCTCAGGGAGGCCCAGGACTAGCCCCTCTCCCCCAGCACTCCCAGGGGTGGGAGAAGGGAGGGGGTAAAGCAGAGAGGAAAGCTAGATATTGCACAATAAGATCCATAGCAAAGTAAGTGTGTCCCCTTCAGATTGCAAAGTGATAGACTTATTCCACTGGCGTCACCCAAGCGCAACACAACCTCTGGGAACTGCCTAAGAGCCCACACAGAGTCCCCTTCAGCCCTTGCCCGCACCCAGCTCCATCAGCGCTGACAGGCATCCGCCTGGCACCAGGCTCTGCGTGGGGCGGAGGACAGAAACTGCGGCTGGCCAGCTGCCCCCTGCAGAGAAGGTTCTAGAACTGCAGCTGGGGTAGGAGGCAGACTTGCTTTTCATTCTCAAGTGTTCTCTACTGTTTGCATTTTAAGCTAAGAGGTTGGATGGCTTTTTCAATTAAGAAATCTAGTTAATAATTTAAAAAACAATATAGAATCCCAGCTTTCTCAACAACTGGCTCCAAGACCTGGACCTGTTACTAAACCCCTGAGCCTGGGCCCCCTCCTCCATAGAGGGAGGCTAATCACACCTCAGGTTCAAGTGCTCAGCGACTGCTGGGCCTGCTCAGGTCCCTCGCAGCCTCTCTGGACCAGCCGTCACTGGTCCAGGTGCTCTGGCTGCCAGGACAGTAAGGGCCGAGCCGTTGCTCAGAGGTGATCCTGGAGAGCGTTCTCGAGCCACAGTCCCCTCCCAGCTACAGTCTAACCCCAGCACCTCCTCTCCCCCTGCCTCCACGGCTACTGCCCCCAAGTCTACCTGCAGTTTCCATGCTTACCCACCCCGCCCCCCGACACAGTCAAACACATTCACAGCTCTGGTTCTTAGCAGGATCCCAGGTCCTGGGTGAGAGGAGGGTCCTCCCTTGGAAGGAGAGATGGGGAGGAGGATGGGGGGGCCCTCTATGTTGATCCGATCTCTGAGGGGGGCAGGGATACAGACAGCACCCTCTCCAGGAGCCACCCTGGGCTTCTGCATTAGTCACAGGCCACAGAAGCTCCCACCCAGCCTGTCAAAGCCCCATCACCTCTCCTCTGTCGTGGCCTGGGGATGTCACAGAAACCAGAGGCAGAGCCAGCAGAGTCTTCGGGTTGAAGTCCAGAGGCTGAAGGCTTTTCACCTCCCTTTGCACATTCTCAGGGTGACTTTCGGGAAATCCTTGACTTCCTTAGCTTAGCAAAGGGGCTGTCCCTGCACTCAACACTTCCCCCACCACAGGGCCCTTGGTGAAGGGGCCCGTAAGCACGAAAGCCCAGCTCCAGCTGCCAGAAGGAGAGAGACAGGCTGTGAGTACCACTTGGGTGGGGCACACTTCCCAGATCCTGGCAACCCTGCTGCACTGCACCAGCATCTCTGCACACTCTGGGCCCACCCGGCTCTGTGCTGGGTACTAATGGGCTGTGAAAGTTCTCAGATATGCTGACTGCCCTCAAGGAACTTACTGGAAAAGTCAGATGTCCTTGTGGGAAAAGTAAGTTAAGCAGCACACCTGTAAACTCCTGATGCAAGAAAGCAATGGAGCAGCTGTTCCGTGGCCAGACAGCCTTTGTCACCAAATGGGAAGAACTGCTGGGAAGACAGAAGGTAGAAAGGCCTCCCGTGGCCCAGAAGGTTGTAGTAAGATTCTCGGAAGATGCTGCACACACGCTGAGCCCTGAGGCACGTGCTGCACAGGAAGGGAGACCTTCCAGGCAGTCACTGTGGAAGGCAAGAGGTGTCCAAGGGACAGTGACCAGACCAACTTGGCAGGAGCACATGGTGTCTGAGGGGCCCTGGGAGAGATAAGTGTTGGGGTCAGATTCTAGAAGGCTTTGATTGCCAAGGTTAAGGAGCTTGGACTTTATCCTCCAGGCAATAAAGTGCCGCTGAAAGTTTCTGGGCCAAGGAGGGCCAGGACCGGAGCTGTGCCTAAGGAAATTGATGTGACCAGGGTGTGCCAGGTGGCCTGGCGAGCAGAGAGGCCAGGTAATGGGTACTTAGCTGCATGTGAGGGGATGTGAACGCAGGGAAGCCAACCCTGAAGGGAGTGGACCCCATATGGCCTGAATATTAGGGCCCTAGATTTTCCCACAAACGGGAAAAGAAAGTCTCTGAGCAGCCAAGTGTTGGATCTGCAAGGAAAGCAGAGTCCCAGGCAGCTCCAGAAGCAGCCTCAGTAGGACACGGGGCACCACATATAGCACCAAGCTTGGATGGGGCCCAGCCCATATGCTGGGCTCTAACGGGAGTCATTCTAGAAAAGTCTGGACTTGGAGTCAGAAGGCCAGTGTCCCAATCTGGGCTTACCACCCATTCTTTGCACGACCACGGTCACGTCCTAAAATCTGTCTGGGCTTCGGTTTCCCAGAAAATTGAAAACATGCTACTTGCTCTGTCTGCTCCACGGGGTTGTTCAAAGATCAAAGGGGACGTTATAGGTGACCCTTGCTTCACTAGATTTTGCCAACTGTCAATCATGTCTCAGTAAGCAGAAAGTCAGGAAGGTGTTTTTCCTAAATCAGACGTCTGCAGTTGTTTAATTCTTCCCTCCTCCACCCTCACCCCCAACATTTCATTCCCTGTCTTTTGTTCTAGAATATATGTCTGACTCCCCATCTCTCAGATTTACTGAACGGATAAATGATTTACCTTTGTTTTCTGTCAAACAACTAGGACAATGTTTTCCACCTAGTTGGAGCTCAATAAATGTATGATTGATTAATCAATAAAAGTGAACCTAAGGAGGGTGTTTTAATCCTACTCATCACCCCCCCACTCAGTGACTCACTTTAATATCTTAAAAAAAATAATTAGGATGTCAAGTTGGAGATCTCTCCCCTGCCCCCACCTCCATTCACAGAACTTCACATCCCAGAGGAGGGCAGGGGAAGGTAGTGGTTAGCAGCACAGGCTTTGTGCCTGCGTTAGACCGAGATCCCTGAGTCTGGGCTCTGCTACTTACTTAGCTATGACCTTGGGCAAGTGATTAACCTCTCCAAACCTCAGTTTCCCCAACCACAAAATGGAGAAAATGTTAGCTATTCCTAAGGTTGCTTTCAAAGATTAGCTGTCATCTTAGCGGTGCGCCTGCAAATAGCCAGTGCTCGGTGACGGTTCTGTTGCTCAGATTACGGAGAGCTCTCATTATGAAGATTGCTATTATCGTCCACAGCCACATCACCAGGATCTGGGGGGACTGGTATCTGGGTACAGATTTCCCGTTAGTGTGGATGACTGCGAGTACTCTGTGACTGCCAATAGATTAAGCCTCTTATCACTTTCAACTGGAGAAAGCTTTGAAATGCCTCACCCCACAAGCCAACCTAACATCCTGCTATCAACTGGCATCTGGGGCTGGGGGCACTGAGTTGATCAGTCGCCCTTATGGCGCTAACCCAGCGTTAATGGTGCAAGTGAATTACAAACAAGGCCCACCTGCCATGCTCAGCAACGAAACATGGCAGGAGGGTAATTGTCCGGAACTCGAGCACAGGGGGACACAGCAGGCGTGGAACACATTAAAATGTGGAAGAGCAACAACCTAACACTCCTTCTCCCGCTCAGACCCAAGGAGAAGCCAGCAGGCCAGGGGAAAGGAACGCAGGTGCCAGATGGGGAAGGCTCCAGAAGAACAGATCTTCCAGACGACCACGGCTGGCCGCCCAGCGCAGCTGAGGGGAAGGGGAGAGCATCCGGGTCAGCTCCACGCAGCCTGGTGTGCCCACGGGAGCTTGGAGGCCGAGGAGGTCCAGCATCGCTCTGGGCCGTGGCTGGGCGTCCCACCCCACAGGAAGGCAGGAGTGACTGGGGTAGATAATGGCCTCACCCAGGCTGGTGGCATGAAGACCAGTCACTGGTTCATTCATTTGTTCATCTCCATGCTGAGTATGCATTCACTAGTCATCAGCTGCAAGCGGAAAGAAAGCTGCCATGACACAAGACGTTCTTTCAAGGGGAAACAGGCACAGACATCAGTCGCCAGGCGCAGGCTGGGAAGTGCAGTCACAGAGCCAAGGTATAAGGCAGGGCTGGCGTGAGGCAGAGGGCGCTCAGTGCTGCCCAGGCATGGTCTTGAAGGATGGAGATACACAGCCCATACGTGCATATACTATATACCATACGTGCAGATACGTACACGTACACACATATCCTCAGGTTTTAGGCATCTAAATGGGAAACATGCGGCCCAGGGCTCACACAGCTCCACTAAGTTCTCAACACGCTCTGAGACCAAAAGGAAAAGGACAAACTCAGGTACACAGCAGACGGCAGTCCTTCTCTTTGACCATCTTCACTGTCTACTGCAGGCAAGAAAAAGGCTAACCCCTTCACCTTCTCCCTCACGTCTGGGGAGGTTTGCCAATGGCCTGGGGAGTGACTTTATAGTCGGACTTTCCGCCTGGCCTGCGTGAAAGAACAGCCTTCTTCCTCCTGCTTCCCGCCTCACGAAAGATCAGACCGTGGAGAGGCGCAGTGACACTTCAGGAAGCCATCAGAGTAGCGGGCAAGTGCATTACCTCGGGAAGGCTGGGTTCCAATCCCATCTCCTTCATTTACTAGCCATGATCGAGACATTGACCTCTGAGCCGCAGGTGCCTCATCTATAAAATCCTGACCATAACTGTACCTACCTCACAGGGCTGTTGGCAGTTTTAAGTGAGAAATGCATGTCAAGTGCTTAGCACAGGGCCCGGTACGTAGTTAAGCCCTCAGTAAATATATTCTAAATAGTCTTCACGATGACACCCCATCCCTGCTACCTGGAAGCAAACAGCTCTGCTGAGCTCGACCCACACACTTCATCCAGCAGAGAGCATTTCACCAGCACTATTTCGTTCATTCAACAAGGATCAACTGAGCACCTCGTGTGTGGGAGGTATGAGGTCTTGTGTAAAAATACAGGGTCCTTGTCCTTGAAGCATCTATGAAGGATAAGAAACCCACCTGTGTCCTGCCGAACTGTATACACATGCAGTCGTGCCCATGTATATTCACACACTTCTGTGCACACACAGAACCCCTGCCCCTGGAAACCCGTCATCTATCGATACGTTTAAAGCACTATTATCCCCATTGTAGGACGTGATGGTTAGTAAAGTCTAGGCAGCAGACAGCACAGGGATAACTATCCTCTGTGTTCTGGAAGCGGAAACTGAGGCTCAGAGAAGATAAATGCCTTGTCCAAAGACCAGGGGAAGGGTGTGCCGGAAGCCAACGTTACTGGGCTTGCACACGCCGTGCGTGTGCGGTGAGTTGGCCCCTCCACGTGGTTACTTCATCAAGCCCCACAACAACCCCATGAGGCCTGGGTCTGGGCAGGACTCCTGCAAAGATGAAGAAACAGAAACACAGCAACGTAATTTGCCAAGGATCACAAAGCCAACATGCGATGGGCCAGGAGGCAAACAGTTTTGTCTGCCGCAGGCCCAGCAGCCTGTGCTCCGATCGCCAGCAAACACTGGTGGTGGGCCTGCGTGCACTAGGCATGGCGCCCAGCCAGGCAACGCCGGGTCCTCTAGGTGCCCCACGCACCCCCTGCACGGTCCCACTTTGGGACCTACAACATTCTTCCCCCAGAAAAATTGACACACGCCCTCTCCTTCTTCACGTCTTGACTCAAATCTCAGAGTCTCAGGAGGCTTTATCCTCTCTGCCCTACTTTCCCTTTCTTTACGCAGCACTCACTGCCCCCTAACGTATATAATTTACTTATCCGTGACGTTTCTTATTTGTATGGGTTGCTCCTGCACATGCTTGCGAAAATGTAAGCTCCCCAGAGCAGGGCTTTTGTCTACTTTGTATTTATGTATGTATATATGTATGTATGTATTGCCTGCATTGGGTCTTCACTGCTGCCCACGGGCTTCCTCTAGTTGCGGAGAGCGGAGGCTACTCTTTGTTGCGGTGCGCGAGTTTCTCAGAGCACAGGCTGAGTAGTTGTGGCACACGGACTTAGTTGCTCCGCGGCATGTGGGATCTTTCCGGACCAGGGATCGAACCCGTGTCCCCTGCATTGGCAGGCGGATTCTTAACCACTGCGCCACCAGGGAAGCCCCGTCTACTTTGCTCTTTATGTGTCCAAGCACCTAGAACTGCCTGCCATGTAGTATGTGCTCGACGGATGTGCTGAATGACTATGAGAAACACGTGAACAGTAAGTGGGTACTGAGATTAATCACGCACAGTGCTGACTAAGGCTGCGGCCACCAGGAGTCTCCCAGGTCTGCTGGGGGGAAGGGTGGCCTCAGGATCTTGTAGATTCGACACCTTCCTATTGATCAGAGACAGACGCAGCATTAGAAGCATCCTACTTCCAAGGTTCTCACAGCAAACGAGGTGAGAAGGACATCAGAGAATCTCAAGGCATTCTTGCCCTGGATTCAAGGAGAACCCAAGGCCGCCACTGGCTGCACCTGAGCCCAGCTGAAGGCTGGGAGCCAAGCTCCGCTTATCAGCACATCCTGAAGGAGGGGTGGGAAGGGTGGGTGCTCACAGCCTGGAAAGTTGAGGGAGACTAAGAAAGCAAAGCCATGATGGGGAAGATGCCTCCGGAATCTCGGAGCCGCAAGGGACCTGGGAGATCACCTAGCGCGGGATCCTCACCTCACAGACACCAAAATGAGGCTCAGAGATGGAAAATGACGTCCTCGAGGTCAAGAATTTGTGCCAGAGCAGGTTCTAAAACCCGAGTCTCCTGGCTGCTGGATCAACGCCCTTTTCATGGTAGGTAGCACTTACTCATTAAAATGCTTTTGTTTGTTTTGTTTTGTTTAACTGTCTTCCACAAATCAGCTCTCTCCTTGGTAGCAGGGACACAAGACACTGTGCAAAACAGATAAACACACAGGTAGCCATCAAATTCAAACAGCAAGTGCATGGTGTTATCATGGAGGAAGTGTTGCCTGGTTGCCACGGGAATGTTGGGAAGGGGTCCCCAAGCCAGGCTTGGGGAGGGGGTCAGAGAGGACTCCTCTGAAGAAAGGACATCTAAGTGGGGACGTGAATAATCAGTTGCGATCAGCCAGAGGGAAGGGGAGGGGTGGGAGAGGAAACAGCACATACGTGGTCTAAAGGGAGAGGAAATAGGGACCTTTAGGGATCGGAAAGCAGTGAGAGCTGACGCCCAGACGGACGCAGGACCTGGTCATCCAAGGCTTTGGCAGCCATGCTAAGAAGTGTGAATTTTATTCTAAGAGCCATTGAACGGTTTTAGGTAAAGGGGTGACGTAATCAGAATTATAAAAAGAAAATAGAAAGATCGCTCTGACTACAATTCAAAAATAGTTTTAGAGGGGTTGCCTCTGGAGTCTGGGAGATCAGTTGGATGGCTGATGTAGAAGTCCTGACAAGAGATAAGGTGACTTGAAGGAAGACACAGCCGGTGGGGGGAGAGGGGTGTTTGCACGTGAGACCTTTTCAGGAGGTAGAGTTCACGGGACCTGGTGATCTGATGTGGATCATGAAAAAAATGGGAAAACAGGATGACTTCCAAGGCTTCTAGACTGGGCAACTGTGCGGCTGTTGGTGCCACCAGAGCAGAGACTGGGGTGGAGGACAGAGGAAGGAAAAACTAGAAGAAAGGGACCGTAAGCCCAGAGATGCCAGGAGCATCTGTGGTGTGGATGTCTAGCAAGATGAAGAGAATGAACACCAAGCCCTTGGAATCCTTCCATCCAGAGCTGACCCTGCTGACCTGAACTCCAAGTTCCCCTTTGCGCCTCTGTCCATGGTGCTGCGTATTCAGCCGGGCCGTACTTCACAGACTGTGACTTCTCCCCAGGGGCTGACCCTCTGCTCTTCAAGGTCAAGGGGTCACCTCTGATAGGGAGGATGTTAAGAAAGGCACCGAGAGTTGTTTCTAATTCCTGAGAAAGGCAGGCCTCTGCTTTTCATGCCACTTCAGAAGACACAATTGAGAGGCAGCACAGCATGTTACTTAACTTCTCTGTGCCTTGGTTCCCTTATCTGGCAAACGGGGTTAAACATAAGTGCCTCTTCATAGAGTTGTGAAGGCGAAATGATTTAATATCTCTTAAAGAGCTTAGAAAAGTGCCTGGCACATAGTAAGTGCTACCTAATTGGTAAATTAGTAAAAATGAATGCATAAGATGAAGATTTAGATGCCATCACGGGAAGCAAGATAGACTGAGTTGGGGGAGGTGCACTTCTGTAGGCAAAGGGGACCCAGGAGAAAGAAGGAGCATTTAAGCACTCGGGCACACTTCGCTAGGAGAAAACCTGGGCTGAGTCAAATGCATAGATTGAACCAGCTTTCGCCCCAGATCGCGCCCAAACATAATTATTGTGGGTGTGGGTCCAGCAACTGCACCCAAAATGGCTTTGACGTATGTGGAATCTGACCAGCCTCCATTGCATTAGGGGAGGTGGTCCTGTTTTATGCACCAGGCTCTCTCTAAAGCACCGGAATTTACAGCACACTTGTTATGTGGCTCAGCAAAAGGTGTATGAATAAAGAATAACCTGCTCAATCAACACTGCTCAGCCAGGGAGCCCAGGAAGCTATTCACTCTGCCTGTGATTTGCCAAGCACCAACGGGGGCAGGGAAGAAAAGCCCATCCCATCAGGGCACCCTGACATTGCATTTAGACAGGCTCATGTTCCTGCTTCCACTTTTGTTACTTGCTGGTGAAAACAGTACAGCCCAAACACGAAGTCACTCATTTCCCCAAGGAGCATGGGGTCCATGCCTATCTGGCTCTCCTCTGTGCCTTGTTTCTGGAAAGGAGACGAAAAAGATTTGTTCGTGTGTCTGGTCCCCCTCTTGCCTTCTCTCTTTCACTTCCCTCCCTTCCTGCATGTTCTCTTTCACTTCTATTTTTCATGACTCTTTCCTCCCAGCTGACCACCAAACACCTATGTCCAGGGAGGCCCGTGGCACCAGGGTCCTCAGATACAAAGGGGGCAGAAGCTCCTTTTGCCTCAGCTTGGCGTCTGGTCTCTGTGAAATGCCAGGAGAAGTCTGATCCTGCCCAGCCACACACCTCTGACCACGGTCCTGGACTCCAGTCCCATTCTCAGGGAGCCCGTTCTCTGGGCTAAGGTGGAGCCCAGAGTCCGGAGAGCAACACTCTCTCTAGGGAGGAATCCTAGTTGGTCCCCAAGGTCCCCCAACACAGCTTTCCTAAGCTGCTTTTCTTAGATGTCAAGACCAGCCCCAGGCAAAACTGTGACGTAGGCAAGATTTGTTCATTCACTCATTCAACCGATGCTTTTTGAGAATCTACTCAGTGTCAGACCCTGGCCTAGGGCTGAAAATATCATGGTTCAACCTTCCTGCCCTCACGAAACACTACAGAGTGCCACGGGGGGCAAACAGAGGGGCACCTAAGCTCCCCTGGGGATTGGAGGTCAGAGGAGGGTTCCCAGGAGAAGACCATCTAACACAAAAGACAAAAAAAGAGAAATAGAGACATGTCTAAGAATATTTAAGGCATCACTGTTCATGAGTGTCAAAAAACTAAACATCCAAACGTCCATCAACCATAGGATCAGTAAGTGGTAGAACGTTCAGACAGTGCAGCACAGCAATGAAAACGGACATTCAATGGATGAATCCCACAAGGAGAATCTGAACAAAAGAAAGCCAGACACAAAGACTCATGCTGCAGCGTTCCATGCATCCAGCTCCAAAACAGGCACTGGGAGTCAGGACCATGGTCAGAGCGACGAGCTGGGGGCCTGAGAAGGACGGTGGGGTGCCGCTTCTCCATCCAGGTGCTGCAGAGAAGCGTATGTCTACTTTGTAAAAAGTCAAAGCTGTATACTTAGGATTTCTTCATTTTGGGGGTATAGCTGATAGACTTCCGTGAAAAAGTTTACATTAAAACATTTTTAAGACAAACAAGAGATAACCTGGCACAGCAGGGGGCCTGCCTGTCCTCAGTGCCCTTGTCTCCGCTCCTCTGCTCTCTCCCCATTATCACCCGACCTTACGCCCCTCCCACCCTGCAGTCCCATGGGACACCATCGGATTAGTTAATTCACACTAAATTGTCCATGACTAACAGCCGTTCAACAGTATTACCCCTCCCTGGGGATTTCTTTCTTAATAAAGCAGAACTGCCTTCACTCAAAATAGTAACTACACCCAGGCAGCAGAAGCTGGCGAGGTTAAGTGACGGGGTGTGGGCACAGCCCTAATACACTTCAACGCACCCTATGCCACTACTTAACCTGAAGCTCTAGGACATGCTGAGCCTCTTGCCTCTTCCTGGAGAGTAAACAAAGGGGGCAAGGCAGCTGGCCTCCTGGGTCACAGCGGGGAGGCAGCGTTTGGGCATCTAGACCATGAACTGGGACCCTCAGGGCAGGTCAGTCCCAAGGTAAGCCTAGGTGGAGCAAAAGAAATGTGAAAATGCTCGGGGCAGAGGGGAGCTGGCGGAAGACATGGGTGTGACCGTGCAAGGCCTGCCGGGGCATCTGCAGTTTTACAAACTGCCAAAGAACCAATGGGACTGTGACCTATGCCTCCCAATTTACAAAGCTGATTCACTGTGCTTCGGGCAGTCCTGTCATGTTTCCAAGAACTATGCCAATAGTTCTCCCATTCTGAGCAGGTGGGGAATTGCCAGGTTTGTAACTTCACGGGCAGATTACCTCTGAGAAGAATTCACAGCAGGCAGAGCAGGAACCAGACACGTTGTAGGGACCATGACCTGAGGCTTTCGCAGGGATTCTTGGCCACATTGGCGGCTGCCCTCCCATCTTCTTGGCCCCAGAGGGGAGAAGGGGGGGTAGGAAACGAATTCCTTGGCTACTCAAGGTCCCTTGGTCTCACTGGTCCGTTTTCCCCTGGGCTTTGCTGCCGGCTGCTAAGGCTGAGCTCAACGAGGCACGAGGGGTGGGGGTGGGGTGGGGTCCCCATTTCCCTTCCCCAGGCAGCCAGAGATAAGAGGTGATGCAGTCTGGACACCTGCTCCACCCGTCTGGTGGCTCCATGAGCTGGGCAGGGAGCCTGGCAGGGAGGAGGGAGAGAGAAACCCCTGCAGTGGGTCTCATGAGAGCTCCGGAGATAAATCTCTTTCACTGTCCTGACTCTGCCCCCTCTCTCTCTTCAGTTCCCAACCCGCTGTCTCCAGATCAGTGGGTTTTCCAGATGTAGCAACAGGTCCTCCGCCTGACAGACTCAATCCTGAATGGTTCCCCGGGGGGACGAGGTGCCTCTGGGGAAAGGCAGGCTGGCAGGCTGGGAGAGTCTTGTGTCTGGAAAGGCTCTTTCCAGAAAAGCCAGGGCACGGCCCTGCAGACAGGCTGTGAAGAAGGCTAACCAGGGCGAGACCCTTTGGGAGTAGGAGGCTGTGTTAGAGGCAAGGCCTTTCCAGGCTGCCTCTGCTGCAAATGGCCAGAAGGAGGGGCTCTGGTTTGAATCCCAGCTCCACCCTCTATGAGCTGGGGGACCTCAGTATGGCCCCGGAACATAGTAGGGGCTCAGGAAATGTCAATGATCAAATTCGATGGCTAATATTCTAACCACCTTAGAGTGACAAAGAGAGAGAGAGTGCCACCAAACACGGGGCACCAGGGTCCACTTCCTGCCATGTATCAGGTGGCTCACAGTGTCTCAGGCACCATGCCGGGCACTTTACATACATCATCACTCTTAATCCTCACACTAACTGAAAGGTGGGTCTCAAGAGCCCCCTTTTTGGAGACGGGGTTCAGAAAGTTGCCGCTGCTGCTCTGACATCCCACAGCCCGCGAGTGGAAGCAGCAGGATTTGAACCCACGTTTGGCCGCTTCCGAGGTCTGCACTGCAAACCACTGCACCATCCCACCCCGACCCGCACTTGCTCAGAGACCCTCGGCTGCAAAGCAAAGGGGTTTGCAGTGATCTTTTTGCATCTCCCATGAGTAGATGTTCTGTAACTGAGGCCCTTCGCTCCAAAAAACCTCCAAGCCCAGCCGTGCTTTCTCTGTGCCTCTGCCGGGCTCCCCCAGCAAACACCGCGGCGCCGGCAGAGAGAAGACAGAGGCTCACGTAGCTCTCAAGTCCCACTCCCAGGGGCCATCGATTACTGACCCAGCCCACCCTCTCTCACCTAGCGAATGTATCATTTTCATTTCCCTCTTGAAAAAGAGCGAAATCAGTAGTTTTAATGCTGAGAATTTAACTTTATTAATAAACACTAAAAGGTAAAACTTCTCAGGTCCCTGATTGAACACCATCAGTGACAGGGGCCCCAGCCTAACTCCAGACCAAGGGTGATGTGCTGAGACCTTCTAAGCCAAAGGATTTTAACCCAGATACATGCAAGCACACACGTATGCTCACGTGTACAGAGGTCACTCTGGAGACGGGGCCCCTGTCTGCAGGGAGCCCCCTTTGTCCCAGGAAACAGTTCTCTCTGCTCCGTATACAGAAGGGCTGAGAGTCCTATGAGGCCTGGCCCCGGAGTAACTGCCTCCCTGATTTAGAGAGCTGTAAAAGCTGGACTTGGACTCAAATATTTAAGCACTTTCAATACGCCGATAATGATAATTGCCCTGCTCATGGCATTTCCTCTTAAATGAACCTCCGCGCCAAGAAGACTCTGAAATCACTGTCACCCAACAGACGCTGCTCTCGGTCGACCCTAATCCTCACCATTGTGCTGGTGGCCCTGTGGGCAGCTGTCACCCAAGGAAAAAGGCCCTGAACTTAGAGCCGGATGACAGGGGTGCCGTCATCTGATCGTGTCCCTGGGTGAACCAGGTGACTTCTAAGTCTCCTCATCTGTAAAATGAGGATGGTATAGCCGGTCTGCCTCACAGGTTTTGTGTGAGGGTGAAGGAAACCATGTGTGACCTCCAAGGGGGTGACAGACGGGAACAATTAACAAGGCAACAGCATCAACTCTCCAGTAAACCCAGCAGATAAGCGCACTCCAGTGCCCCCATTCTCGGCACACAGAATGAACGTGCCCAGGTCCCTCGGAGAAAGGCTTGTTCACCAAGAACACGGAGGCCTCTGGGGGCAGCTGGTGGTAGTGCAGGGGGCTTCAGGGGACGCTCGGGATTCATCAGTTCAGTCTGTGCTTTCCCCCCAATCCCCAGGGCGACTTAAGTGCTATCCCCGAAAGAGTAAAGTTTTCAACAAGATAAACAGGCGGCAGGCAGCAGAGGGAGGCGAGGACTAGAAAAAGAGGGATGAGTTTTAGACCTTTATTTTTACAGCCCGGCGCTAACTTGGAGGTAGAACTGGCCAGCTAGTGAAGCCTTTGGGGATGAGCCCATAGTTCTAAGTGGACCCAGGATTCGAGGGGCGTGCTGTAGCTTGAGAATATGGGTGAAGAAAGGAGATGAGAAGGAGAGAAAGGGAGCAATTGGGTATTGAAGGCCCACTCTGAGCTGGGCCCTTGACATAGTTTATCTCGATTAGTCCTAATAAATCTCTGAGGTGTGTCCTGCCTTTCCTATTTTTCCGGATGAGGCCTGAGGAGTTCAGGAGCTGTCCCGCCTGCTGCACAACAATATATGATTGTGCTGGACTGGAGCAGGGCCACCTGATTCCATCCTCATCCCATTCCCCCCCAAGCCCCACGCTCAGGGCTCCGGGCAGATGTGTCCTGAGTGCCTCCTACAAGCTCAGCTCGATCCTAGGAGCTCGGGGGTAAAGAGGACTGAGACCAGACCCTTGTCTTCCAAGAGCTTTCAGCATAATTGGAGAGACAGGCCCGAGACTCGGGCAGTAATCAGAACAATCAGCCCTAAATTAGGAGAAAATGAGGAGTCTGAGGAAAGAATCATCTTCAAACGCTCTATCATGACGTCAGCCAGGAAGAACTCTCCTGACTTCACGGTCCTCAGAGGCCTCTGCTCTCTCTCTCTCTCTCCTCTGATGATGCGGCAGCTGAACCTACCAGGCTTCTCACACCCTCCTGGATCCCTAAGAGGCGCCCACCCGACCTGGAGGCCCGGCCCCGGATGCCACATCCACCCACGCTGTGCACTGACGTCCCAGGGGTGGCGGCCATCTGCAGCCTGGCCACCCAGAGCGCGGCCCACAGACAGCGGCAGCGGCATCACCAGGGAGCTTGTGAGAGACGGGGCAGCTCAGGCCCCACCTCAGACACCTCCTGAGTCAGACTCCGCCTTATGACAAGGTCTCCAAGTGACTCCTGTGTAGTTTAAAGTCTGAGAGGCGCTCCGGAACCCCCATGCAGCCACATGGCCAACGCGATCAGAGCTGGCAGGAATGATGATAATAATGACCATGACAATGGAAGTAAACGTGACCGTTGTTGGGGTCTGAGGGCTGTCTGAGCTGGACACTGTGCTAAGGGCTCTATGTGCGTCTCTATCAATTCCCACAAAAGCCCTTGGAAGCCAATGCTGTGACCATTCCTGGCCTACACACAAGAGAGCTGAGGCTGAGAGGGGTCACCCAGCCTGTAAAGGGAACAAAGCTGGGACCCAGACCAGGACCATCCAACACTCTAGCCCACGCACGTCTTATTTAGTTGTCCAGAGTTCTTCTCCAGGAGCCCACAGGTCACCTAGGCTCACCCTCTCATTTTACAGAGGAAGCGACAACGGGTCCAGAGAGAAAAGGGGTGCTGCCAAGACCCCACAGCCAGGACTGCAGCCCCGCCCCCCTCAGCCCCCAGCGCTGCTGCACAGAAGTAGCTGGAGTCATTTTAAAGTCGGCAAAGCTAGTCAAATCATTAGCTCATTTTTGCTCAAAACGATATGGACTCGTGGTCCCTAATAAAACCTCTCTCCCCAGAGGGTTTCTTCCTTACCTGAAGTTCCTGAGACAGGGTCCCGGCCACCCAGAGCCCAGCCCAATGCCCTTGGAAGAGGAGTCAGGAGCCAGCTCCTCTCCGGGGGCCACTTTTTCCTGGTGGCACAGGGAAGGCTGGCGATGGCTCCTGGCTCAGAACCACGGGCAGGAGAGTGGCTTCCAAGCCAGGACCGTATCCTCCTCCCAGCGGGCTCCCAGGAGCACAGGCAACCTTAAGAGATTCTGGTTCACCGGTCTTCCTCAAGCATGTTTTGATTTGTTTCAGGAATACTCAATGACACCACAGAGTGGTCAGGCAGTCTTCTGTCTGAGCTGGAGCAGGCCACCGGAGGCCTGGCTGGTCCGCTCCGGAGGGGCTGAGCTCCGGCACCCGGGCACCTCTGCTGACCCCAGAGGCCGAGAGGTGCGAGATGCCCAGGGCTCGAGGGCCCGTAAGGGGCAGTGACGAGGAATGGCCGCAGCCTGCAGCGGGGCGGGGAGAGAGGCAACCCTTCCCAGCCACGTCACTCACAAGCTGAGCTCAGCGGGGCTCCTAGGCCGCGGCTGGGAAGGGACGCTCCCTGCTCTGCGCCCACGGTGGCCCTGCCACCAGTACAACTGCCAGGCGCCTTTCATCTCTGCGCTGGGCACTCGGCACCGAAGTTTTGCCAGTCCAACTGCAAGTTCAGTGATATTGGATTCACACTAGGACAGCCGGGACAGGCCCAATTAGCACAGAGGCCTCTAGCCTGGTGCAGACAAAATGTCAGGCCCCAGAGGCGGGTGAGCAGATTGCCTCTGAGGGCACGGCATCCCCCCTCTCCTAGCAAAAGGCCAGCTCCCCAGCCGCGCAGCATGGGGGACGCCGGGAGGAAAAGGTGGCTGGAGCTGTTAATACAAACAGCGGTGGCCTGGCAGGGAAACTTTCTGCCTCGGAGGACAATTGGAGGGGGCAGGAAGGACGCTGGGCTTAATTCACACCTGCTTGAGGCGCTCTGGCCTTCTCTGCTTGGGGAGAGTCGATGGGCCAGAGGCCTGAGTACATAACCAGGCGCACACGTGGCCCAGAAGGAAGATGCAGGGAAGCTGAGAGGGCATGAGGAGGGCAGCTGAGGAGCAGCTGCAAAGCAAAAAACGTAACACCGGCAACAGTAGGAATAACAAGGGCTACCGTGTTTGGAAGGTGCCTGTATTCTGGAGCAACCGGGCCCTATATAGTTTTTCTTTTATTTCGTTTACTCCTCAAACAACCCTATAGAGGTAGATGCTGCTACTGTCCCCACTTTTCATATGAAGAAACAGAAGCTCAGATAGGAAGGTGACTTGTCCAAGACCACACAGATATTCAGTGGTATAGACAGGATTCAAACTCAGATCATCAACCACCGCCCTGCACCAGTTTTGTTCTCACCACATGTTGCCCTTCACCTTCCCCACCTCTCCAAAGCTTCCCGATCCTCCAAGGCCCAGCGCTAGGCCACCTCCTCCATGTTGCCCTCCTTGACTGCACCAGGCTTTCCCAAGCTCACTCAAATGGCTATGCTACTCCCATCGGTGCCTGCATGCCTGCTTTTACCGCCCAGTTCAATGGCTATTTCATCTTCCTGACTAGTTGGTGAGTTCTAAGAGGGCAGGAGACATGTTATTCATCCTCAGTGTTCTAGCATATCGTAAGGCTTACACAGCTTGCTTAATAAATATTTAAGAAAGAAGGAAGGGATGGAGGGAAGAATAGATCTTTCCCTGAAACCCTCTTTACTTCACATTTATTTTTCATGGTCTAGAAAAAACAGAGAGAACTGAGCATGGGGTTCTCACCCTCTCCGGAGAAGTCTTCCACCCCAAGAGGTGATGAGACGGCCAAGGCCTCAGGACCCACCCAGGTGCCATGCGGTGGCCTTCCTCAGGCCTCCTTGAAGCTGATCACCTCTCTCCTCCTCTTCCATCCATTGGTGAAACGGACCAGAACCCCTGAGGAGCAGCTGATGACCTTTATGTCATCCTTGGGCTTCCGCCTTCACGAGCCCCTCTCTACACGGCCACATGCTGTCAGGAGAACCCCTGGGAACACAGTTCCTGGCTTCAGAGAACCCACAATCCCCAAAGGGTGCTCTTACTCAAAGGGGCATGTGGCTCAGAGAGGCCCCAGCGAACACCAAAGAAACAGACTTTCAAGAGTCAGATTCCTTAGTTCTACCAGGAAAAGGCAGCTAAGAAGCAGTGGGTGGTTTGGGGGGTGGCCTGGTGCTGTGAGATGAAGATACATTTCTGGGGCAAAACTCAGAGCCTCCTCCACGCAGGGAAGAGGTCAGCACCCAGAGATGTCGGAGGAAGGGCTGGGTGATGAGGACAGAGCCTGCTCAGCCTCCCTCCACCCACCAGCCGCCAAGCCTCTAAGTCTCTCCCCACACTTGAGCCATCTTTGCAGCACCCCTCCATGGAGCGTGCACTCATTCCTAGCGCTCCTTTAGCACCCCTACCACGGGCCCCCAAGGCTACATGCTGATAATGGCCCTTTGCACTTTCCAAAGGACCCTCACGCACTTTGCCTCTGACCACCTCCGTCGGGAGCACTCTCAGGCCCATTTTACAGATAAGGAGACTGAGGCCCAGGGGAATTAAGGGGAACCGCAAATTGTTGGCAGCGCACAGGCTCAGGAGTTGTCTTCGGAGTGTGCCTCGGTCATAACATGTGTTATGACCTGAAGAATGATCCCACGCTGGAACGGGGCAGTGTGCGGCCAGATGGCGACGGCTCTCCAGGGACCCCTCTGCTCCGCCAGGCCCTCGTGCGCAGCTCCAGCAGATGCCTCCAAGCTACAAGCTCATGCTGCCCGTGGCCCGGCGACCAAGGCCACAGCAGCCGTGCTGACAGCTTTGCTTCAGCAGCGCCCACCCTTGGGGACAGGTGGTCTTTCTCCCCAGGAGGTGACTCAGCCTTCGGGAGCTGCCAGGCAGCCCCGGGCTGCATGTGGTGAATCATTAAAGGATGAACAAGGCCTCGGTTACACAAGGGAAGCAGGAGGTAGAGACAGGAGGGAGGAGGCTCGCGCTGCTGGTCCTGCAGGCCCCATTCCATCTCCCAGGCTGGCTCAGGAGGCTCTGGGAGGCACAGGATGGAGTAGGGAAGAGGAGGGGAGAAGAGGGAAGTCCAGGACCGGAAGGGACTAGCGGAGCCGCATCCGCCCCATTGCAGAGAGGCCCACGGAGATGCAAGGACAGCGACCGAGTTCATGGAGCCAGTGTCAGGCAGAGGCAGGATGAGAACCCAGGGTTAGGACTCCCCGCCTGGGTGGCTTCTCCTTCGGGGAACACCAGGCGAGTGAAGGTTCCCCTCAAAGTCCAGTTTGGGGACTCATGATGAGTGTTGTATTTTCTTACAAATAAAAGACTGGATCAACTTGGGTTCCATGATATTCGTTCACCAACCAACTTCAGTGAATATCAGTGAAATACCTACTATGTGCTATCCCTGGGGATTCCACAGTAAAGTGAACACTGGACCACCCAAGCCCAGATGCACCCCCGGTACCGACCCAGGGATTCCCAAGGCAACTTCAGCACAGACAGGGCCAGGCTTCACCTCCACCTGGCCCGTTTCTCCCAGGTGCCACCGACCAGTGTGCCCCGGGCCTTGGGCAGTGGAGGAGACCCTTGAACCTCCAGGTGTCAGCTAGCACATCAGGAACGGTCATGGTCTCCCCTGCTGGGGCTGGCTCTCTGTCAATCATGGCAGGCAGATGCCTCTTCAGAGCAGACCACGAGGCAAACGTTCTAGTTTCTTTGGTCCTAGAAGTTCTGGCTATGTGACTCTACCATCCTGATGAGCCCTGGACAAGTAGGAACAGGCGGGAAGTGCAGCAAGAGGGTTTCCAGACCATGTGGGTCCAAAGCAATGAATGGGCAGCAGCTTTGGAGTCCTTGAGATTTGATCCAAATGGGGGTTCAGACAGAGGGATGGACTTAGTGAGCTCTGGGGATCTCTAGAGGCCCAGTGTTCCCTGGGGAAAGCCTGGATCAAGGTGAGCTTGAGAAGTGAGCGCACCTAGAAGTAGTGTTAGTCTGGCCATGTTAGTATGGCCATGGTAAGGCCATAGGATACAGGGTCCTAGAAGCACCACCCTGTGTGGCCTTGAAACAGCACAGCTTCCCCACTCCCACCCCAACTCACAAAAGAGATGTCACTCTCTCCTCCAAGGGCAAGGGAAACTCATTAGCTTCCTTCCAAGAAAGTGTCTACGTCAAGTCAATGAAAGCAAGTAAAATGACTTCAAGTTCTTCCCGGCGTCTAGTCGGAGTACCTTAAACCCATTCTTCATTCCCTGGTCTCTGTTCCTCTGGTGGCAGTCTTGCTTCATTTGTCACCAGCACACAGGGGAGGGAACTAAAGTCCTCCTTTCGTGGGCTGCCAGTAGCCCTCTAGATCAGTAACAGCTGTAACGACTCAGAGAAACACATCATGTTTTTATGTGATTCCCCAAATGAATTCTCTTTTTTTTTAATTAATTAATTTGTTTATTTTTGGCTGCTTTGGGTCTTTGTGGCTGTGCATGGGCTTTCTCTAGTTGCTGCGAGCGGGGGCTACTTTTCCTTGCGGTGCGCAGGCTTCTCATTGCAGTGGCTTCTCTTGTTGCGGAGCACGGGCTTTAGGCGCGCGGGCTTCAGTAGTTGTGGTTCATGGGCTTCAGTAGCTGTGGCTCGCGGGCTGTAGAGCGCAGGCTCAGTAGTTGTGGCACACGGGCTTAGTTGCACCACAGCATGTGGGATCTTCCCGGACCAGGGCTCGAACCTGTGTTCCCTGCATTGGCAGGCGGATTCTTAACCACTGCACCACCAGGGAAGCCCAATGAGTTCTTTTTGAAAGCATCTTTGTTGGGGAGCACTTTGAAATAATTAAAGTCGTCCATCAAATGATCCTGGAGATCTCTTGCTATGAAAAGCCTTTAATTTCATCCTCCTTAATGTAATTCTATCCCAGCAGATGAACTCGGCTTTTTATATTTCTTCAAATACCGTGTCAGGGCCTTTAATCAGAGGTAGGATCTGAACGGAAGAGGGCTCAGGCAGTCCCTGTGCACTGGTGCCTGCGGCAGGGCAGCGGCGGCCACCATCCATACCTCCCCACACCCCCACAGGCCGCTTTCTCCACCGCCGACGAATCGGTTCCACCTGGAGGTGCTGATTCACCCATCCATCCACCCACCCTCCCACCAAACACACCGTTTCTTCCATAACCCTGGCTCTCTGTTTGGAACAGAAGGATGAGAAGATAAGGAAACACAAGACAGATAGCACTTCTGTCCACTGAAACTCAGGCCAAAATGTGGCCTCTACCAGACAGATGGAGCTGTGTCTGTTAAAGGGGGAGATAGAAGGACCTAGAGAGAAAGCGCAGCTGAAGAGCTGACCAGTCAGCATCGCCAATGCTAGTGATAAGAGGCAATGATACTGGAACTTCCCTGGTGGTCCAGTGGTTAAGAATCCACCTTCCAATGCAGGGGATGCAGGTTCAATCCGTGGTCGGGGAACTAAGATCCCACATGCCTCGGGGCAACTAAGCGCGCACGCCCCAACGAAAGACCCCACGTGCCGCAACTAAGAGCCGATGCGGCCAAAATAAATAAATACATACATACACACAAATTTTAAAAAAAGAATACACCATTCATGTGTAATCTATTAAAAAAAATAGGCAATGATACTGAATCCCTAACCTAAAATGAGGCACAGAGTCTGTTCATAATTTCCGTACTGCTTCTGCAGATCAGGCCCCTTTCTCGCTCAGCCTCCCCTGGCCCTTCTTCCCTCCCTGCCTTGGCTGACCACACTATGAAATTAAAATCTATTTTTAAATATTTGTTTACAGGGCAGCTTCATGACTGCTAGTCTTTAACTTTAATACGAGCGCATCTCATCTTTTCCAGGTCTCTCTTCAATGCCCACCACTGCCCTTCCCCCTGGATAACCAGATACACGAAGTGGTCTTCATTCAGGTGTGGCTTCCTGAGCTTTCTCTCTGGGGCAGCAGGTGGGGAGAGGGGCTGGACGGGGGCAGGGAGGTGGGAGCTGGTTCACAGTCCTGGAAGGAAGAAACAAGGGTCTGCACTGATGGATAAGGAGGAAGGACTGAGCTGTCAGCAATTCCCAACGCACTCCCAAAATGCAAACACTCTGGGGAGGGTAGGAGATCAAGGGTCCGTCAGTCTTAAATGATGTCCTGTGAAGGACTTCACCCAGGTTGCTTTCTCCCTCTGTGACAGCTGGTTCCAGAGAGGGTTCAAAGAAGCTGGGGCGGCCGGCACTGTGAGATGGGCAGGACAAGCCCTCCAGAAGCACCTGTGGGCTATTTAGCAGAGCCTTATAGGGTCTGTATCCTGGGTGTGAGGATGCGGATGGGGCAGCCGCCAAAGGCAAAGTCCGCTAGAGCCTGGCCTGGAGCCCAGCTTGGCACGTGGTTACAGGTGAGGGGCTGCAGCGGAGGCAACCACGCTGCCCAAAGATTTCTGTTCCGTAGGGTCCCAGGTTGATGTCCACAGAAAGGACTGAGCAGCCAGTTCTTGGGCTCTCTGTTGGCGATGCCCCCTGAGAACCACCAAGGGGCCCTCAGAAGCCACTGATGAAAGGCTGAAGCGGCACATTGAGATGTTTGGATTTCAGCATAATTACTGCGATAACAATTTAATCATTTAAAAACACTATCTTGTGCTGCTCTAATGAAGAGAGAGGCTCTTTTCCATATTGTTTGTGCCATCTGTGAACAATTTTCACATTAGACTCTTAGAATGGCAAAGCAGAAGACTGACAGTGATGTAGAGGGGCAGAGCAGGGGCGGGGAGGGGAGAGAACAGGGGATGGGGTAAGAGAGCGATCAAGCCCAGCGCGGAATCAGGGCCCCAGGGCAGGGTGGGGGCTGAAGTGTGAAGTGCGACCCTCTGTAAGCAGACCCCGTCCTGGGGCCACGGGAAAGACAGTGGATGGAGATGTGGCCCTGCTTTGAGGGTACTTCACATTCAGATGGGAAGAAAGTTCCTAAATTTGTGGGGACGGTAAGGAAAAGCAGAAGAACCCAGCACAGTGGTTTTCAAGCTGTCGGTGGCAATCCGTAAGTAGGTCCCTGGTATTAATCAAGTAGATTACAATCAGTAAACTTTTTAATGAAATAGAATAGAATGGACAGTATCAAAGAAATATCATTCCCTACTGAAAGAAACCAGGGGTGACCTAAAGAAATTCCAGGTAAGGAGCAAGGAATACACGAGGTAAGCCTGCAACACCTTGTGCTAAAGAGCAAGGAACTGCCCCTAGACTAGTGGGGCCTAATGAACAAGGGGCTGCCTTAAAGGGGCTCCCACTTGGCTAACGATGGGACAATCTGAGCCTCAGAAGGAATAATGATGGTAACTGATGGGAACTCACTGAGAGTGTAAACATTCGCCAGTAATTGTAGTAGATGATGGTGGCTCCCCTCAAACACAGGTTCCTGTCCTAATCCTTGGAATCTACGAGTACTACCTTATATGGCAAACTTATACGGCAAATGGTGTGATTCAGTTAAAGATCTTGAGAGGAGGGCTTGTCCTGGACTATCAGGTGGGTCCTGAAGGTAACCATATGTATCTCTATAAGATAGACACAGAGAGCAGAAGGGACACAGAGGGGCAATGTGAAGATGGAGGCAGAGACTGGACTGATGCAGCCAAAAGCCAAGGATGGCCTGAAGCCACTGGAAGAGGCATAGAACAGCTTCTCCCCTAGAGCCTTCAAGGTAACTCTGCTCTGTCAGCAGAGTTACCTTGATTTCAAACTTCTAGCCTCCATTCGGACAATACTACAATGCAACAGTAATCATAACAGTGTGGTAATGGCACAGAAACAGATATATGGATCAATGGAACAGAACAGACAGCCCAGAAATAAACCCATACACCTAGAGTCAATTAATCTTCGACAAAGGAGGCAAGAATATACAATGGAGAAAAGACAGTCTCTTCAGCAAGTGGTGCTGGGAAAGCTGGACAGCTGCATGTAAATCAGTCAAGTTAGAACACACCTTCACACTATACACAAAAATAAACTCAAAATGGCTTAAAGACTTAAATATAAGACATGACTCCATAAAACTCCTGGAAGAGAACATAGGCAAAACATTCTCTGACGTAAATCCTACCAATGTTTTCTGAGGTCAGTCTCTCAAGGCAATAGAAGTAAAAGCAAAAATAAACAAATGGGACCTAATCAAACTTACAAGCTTTTGTACAGCAAAGGAAACCATAACCAAAATGAAAAGACAACCTACGAACTGGGATAAAATATTTGTAAATGATCCAACCGACAAGGGATTAATTTCCAAAATAAACAAACAGCTCATACACCTCAACAACAAAAAAACAAACAACCCAATCTAAAAATGGGCAAAAGACCTAAATGGACATTTCTCCAAAGAAGACATCCAGATGGCCAACAGGCACACAAAAAGGTGCTTAACATCACTAATTATTAGAGAAATGCAAATCAAAACTACAATGAGGTATCACCTCACACCAGTCAGAATGGCCATCATCAAAAAATCTACATATAACCAACGCTGGAGAGGGTGTGGAGAAAAGGGAACCCTCCTACACTGTTGGTGGGAATGTAAATTGGTGCAGCCACTGTGGAGAACAGTATGGAGGTTCCTCAAAAAACTAAAAATGGAGTTGCCGTATGATCCAGCAATCCCACTCCTGGGCATATAGCCAGAGAAAATAGTAATTCAAAAAGATACGTGCACCCCTATGTTCATGGCAGCACTATTCGCAATAGCCAAGCCGTGGAAACAACCTAAATGTCCATCAAACGGATGAACGGATAAAGAAGATACAGTACATATATACAATGGAATACTACTCAGCCATAAAAAAGGTGAAACAGTGCCATTTGCAGCAACATGGATGGACCTAGCGATGATCATACTAAGTGAAGTAAGTCAGACAGTGAAAGACAAATAGCATACCATATCACTTATACGTGGAATCTAAAATATGACACAAATGAACTTATCTACGAAACAGAAACAGACTCACAGACGTAGAGAACAGACCTGTGGTTGCCGAGGAGGAGGGGGTTGAGGGAGGGATAGACTGGGAGTTTGGGATTAGCAGATGCAAACTAATATATATAGAACAGATAAACAACAAGGTCCTATCCTACTGTATAGCACAGGGAACTATATTCAATATCCTGTAATAAACCATAATGGAAAAGAATATGAAAAAGAAAGTTATATACGTATAACTGAATCACTTTGCTGTACACCAGAAATTAACACAACATTGTAAATCAACTTACTTCAATAAAACAAATTTAAAAAGAAACAAACAAACAAACAAACTGGCCTCCAGAACTGTGACAGAACAAGCTTCTGCTGTGTTAAGCCCCCCAGTTTGTGGTCCTTTTTAACGGCAGCCAGAGGAAACGGATACAGTAATGATACCCAAGAAAGAGAAAGCCAAAAGCAATGAAAATAGGAACTGTCAGAGCACAGAGCACACAGCATTTCAGTTTGTATACACATATCTCTGGGTAATCTGGGTTGGGCTCTGAAGTGTATTTCTTGCTGTGCATCGTGGTCAAAAGATTGAAAAACTCTGGCCCAGTGCTTGAGCGCATGGGCTCTGGAATCAAGCAGCCCAGATAAGCAACTCACTTCTGCCCTCTTCAGACCATGTGGCCTGGGGCAGGTCACTCACCCTCTTGGAGCCTCCGGTCCTCATCTGTACAATGGGATTGCTGTGGGGATACGTGAAATAATGCACCTGCCCTAGAACCTAAGGCGCCCTGCGTCCTCAAGAAATGCTAGCTGCTGCGGATTTGTTGTTGTGGTTACTACTACTACTAAAAATAATAATAAAAGATATACGTGAAGACAAGCACAAGCTCTACCCCATGCCCATGGAGACTGTTACAAAGGCTCTTCGTCCTGACGCTCCAGCTGAGAAGCCTCGAGGGGTGGCAGAATCAGAGTGTATCAGAACTGACCCAAATCATGCAGTCAAGTCCCTCCACTTCAGAGAGGAGGAAACTGAGGCCCAAGAAGAACACTGACTTTGCCCAGGTTACGTAGTTAGTAAATGACCAAGATGGGGCTAGAACTCAGTCTCTGAATTCCCGATCAGAGGCAGAGGCACGCTATCCCCAACTCCCCTTAACCTTCCATTTGCCCCTCAGCCACTCCTGCTGGCCTCCTTCCAGCTCAAGCCTTCATGCCACCACCAGGGTCTCAGGGGAGGCTCCTCATGTCCACCCCCCAGGAAATCCCTTCGATGCAACATCCATTGGTCATCCAGGAGAGGGTTTCTGTGCCATTTGAGCTTTCTTTGCACTGAACAAACTCACAATATCCTATGATTACCTGTTGAAATGATTCCCATATTTCTCCCTGACAGCTCCAAGTGCCTGATGCCCTGATCCTGTTCTAGCAGGAGGGCCTACAGGCCTCCAAGCAGCCAGCTGATCAGCGACAAGAAAACAGGACAGTGAGAAAGGTTTCACCAGGGAGAGCGTTCCCAGGATCTCCTGCCAGCCCTCCAGACCCCCCGTACCCTGAAGCCTTCCTGCCCTCACCCAGGACTCGGAGCAATCGAGTTCCTTTCCCAGTGGACAGGGGCTTTGGGCTGGGCAGCGTCTAGACTACTCCATGGCGTCTCTCAGCCAAAGAGAATTCAGCTGATCTGGAGAAACAGGGAAAAGGTTTCTCCTTGTTCTCAGCACTGAGCCACCCAGCCCTGAAATAAGGGCTGAGGATATACAGGGTTTAGAGTCAGGCAGACTTGGATCGGAACGAGAGCTTTTCCACTGACTGGCTGTGTGATCCTGGGCAAGTGACCAAGCTGTTCTCTGAGCCTCATCTGTAAAAAAGGGGTAATGATGTCGACCTCTTTGGACTGTTTTAAGGATTAAAAGAGATCATGTTTGTAAAGGGCTTAGCACAATGCCTGGCACATCATGTATGTCCCATAAATGGGGGCTGGGAGGAGCAGAAGACACAGTAGTGGTGGTGGCGACAGTGAGCAGTAATAGTACTATTATAATATCTGGCACATGACTGGAGCTCAATAGATGTTTACTAAAAACACTAAACAAGAAATTTTCCACTGGGCTGTGAACATCTGAATTAAAAGATTTCCCCATCTATGAACGTTTATTCCTTTTAATCACCTAGTCATCTAGCAATTATTTATCAAGCACTGCTATAAACTGAATGTTGGGATATGTTGGGATCCTAACCCCCAATGTGATGGTATTAGGAGGTGGGGGCCTTTGGGAGATGACTGGATCATGAGGGTGGAGCCCTCAAGATGGGATGAGTTCCATAAAAAAAGAAGCCCCAGAGAGCTCCCTTGCCCCTTCCACCCTGTGAGGTTATACCGAAAAGACAGACCAAATCTGCTGGTACCTTGATCTTTGACGTCCTAGCCTCCAGAACTGAGAGGAATACATTCCTGTTGCTTATAAGCCAGCCAATCTATGGTATTCTGTTAGAGCAGCCC
This sequence comes from Tursiops truncatus, assembly GCF_011762595.2. Taxonomy (NCBI): domain Eukaryota; kingdom Metazoa; phylum Chordata; class Mammalia; order Artiodactyla; family Delphinidae; genus Tursiops; species Tursiops truncatus. Next base: position 12,438,727 of record NC_047041.1, read on the forward strand.
AAACGGGCTAAGATAAGCCCTAGCACTGGGAATGCAATGGAGGGCAAGGCAGACAGAGCCCCGCTCTCACAGAGCTTATCGTGGTTCTAAACCTTAACCGTCTGGGGGGTAAAAGAGTATTTTGAGAACCTGATTGAAAGTTTCAAACTCTTTCCCAGAAAGACACACATGACCACATATACATAACATTTTGCCGACATTCAGGGGGCTCAGAGAAGGTTCTCACTGAGAATCTTGGTCCTAAATGAACTTACTGCTCTAGACACACTGACTCGCTACCGTTCCTGGACCCTCTTGGACCAATCCAGCAGAGGACGAGGAACCCAGAGCAAAAGCCCGGTGTAAACTGTCTGCTGCAGAGAGGGTCCTGGAATCGCTTGCACAGGTAATCATAGTGTGTCACAGGCTCGCTCAATGCAAGGAAAACGCAGTGGTTCATGGCCTGATGCAGAGGGGCATCTGATAAAATCTGAGCAGACCCATCCCATGTCTGAAAACTGCTTCCCTGAGGTCCTGACTTGGTTCCACATGCTGGCCTTAGGTTTTCTGACCACCTTGGGAGGGGTCTGGTGCCTCTTGCGCGCCTGTCTCTAATCCTTCTGCCGCCCACTCGAGGTTCTGCCTCTCTTCCTGCACAGGGGCCAGAGCTGCCCACTGTTCCTGGGTGCTTGTTACAGACCCAGCCTGACTCCCCCCAGCTCTCCCATGCTGGGCAGGGACGTGATCCTGCCATCACACCTTTCCTCGTACAGTTTCCCTAGAGAGGAACCCACTTTCACCCTCACCCTCACTCTTACCCAGTAAATCCTCTGGGGAATTTTCAACCATATCCCAGTCCGTGGTACTCCCTCCTCTTCTGCATTCATCTTCCACAGATGCTGGGAACATCTGACCATGGCCGGTCTCTGCCCATAGGATCTAAGCCCCTTGAGGGAAGGGTCTCTGTCTGATTCATCTGTGAATCCCCTGGAGCTGAGCACAGAGCCTGGCACATAGTAGGTGCTTGGGCGATGCGGTTTTCTTTTTTGGGAAAACAGACTACGGCCAGAGAGGGCTGGGGCAAGGGCAGCCTGGGAGGCTGGTGAAGAGGGGGGCGCACACTAGCTGAGCCCAGCGCCCTCAGGCTGAGGCAATGCAGGGCCGTTCTCCTAATCCATCCACCCTGGTAGAACAGCTTAGGGCCAAATCCTCTGGACCAAAGTAGCCAGCTTCCATCTGGTGAGAGAGAGGCCTAAGCACGGCTCCTTGGGGGACATCTCTGTCACAGCCAATGTGAAAGAACAATCCAACAGGCTCTTCCTCAAGACCCCCTTATGAAAGCCCTGTTCTCCATCGCCGTCTTTATGACTGAGCTCCAGCTAAGCAGCTCCTAGGGATCCCTTAGTGACGGGGTTACTGGCCCAGAAGCCCAGCAGGTACAATCCGTCAAGGCATGGTCCATTCCACCGGCCCCTCTGCTCCTGGGGCTGGGCCAGACGCCAGCGGCTCAACTCTGGCTGTGTTCCCAGCCCCCTGTCCCACCCACCACACACAGATCTCCCCGTTCTTCCCTCTGCCCCTTATTCCCACAGAGATCCAAGGCCAGCCATGTTTTCAAGTTCCTAGGACAGGCAGGGTCCAAGGTCTCTGGGACTGTTCTAAGGACCCTGGGTGCTTGAACTGTCAGCTGGCAGACAGCTGGGACCCAAGGGAGACCGGCATCTGAAATCAGCCGTTAACCCTCTGCCGTCTCTGTAACCCAATTCCATCCTGCCTCTCCCTGACTCCTGGGATTTGGGGATTGGAAGGGATACTAGGTTCCAGCCTCAGCACATGAGGAAACTAAGACGTACAAGGACACACAGCAATTAGTGGAACTTAAATCAAGATCTCCTATTCCTACCCTGGGCTCTTCGGCCATGCGATTAAAATGAAAGTGAGCACCCAGCTAAACAGGGCCCTGGGGTCCCCTGCCCACAAGCTGTGATCATGAAGCCAGACGGCAAAGTCACTGTTCCAGGCCCTGTGGGCAGGGAGAGTGCCAGCCAGGCCCAACAGGTGGAACGGGTTCCTGAAGGTCTCCGGGAGCTCCGTGGGACAAAGAGAGTGACAAGCAGGTGCTGGCACGGCTGGGCTTCCTGGAATCGAGGGGGGAGCTGGGCCCGGGCAGTTGTCAGGCCCTGCCAGGCAGAGACAAATTCATCAAAGGGCCAGAGGCTGGGATGTTCTTCAGAACTTGATTTAAAGGCCATTCCCATCCACCCAGGCCCAGGTCCCCCTCAATCTGTAATCCAGTTATGGAGTTACTGACAGACATTTAGACAGAGTTGACCTCATTCGGGTATCTTTCCACAGAGGAGGCCCACAGGACTAGCCCACTCAACGTGTCAGCCTTTTGGGAAATGCCAGTTTCCCAATAAGCAAGCGCCCAGGTCCTGAGATGAGGCAGAAGAGCTGGTACAGGGCAGAGTGAAGGCCCCGGTCAGAGCTCCAAACTTGCCTCCTACCAGCTGTGTGAACTGCGGTGAATCACTTAGCCACTCTTTGCCTCCGTTGCCTCAACGGAAAAATAATTTACATTTTTTTACCCTATTTTTTTAAAAAATTATCCTATTTCATGGGATACAGAGAGAAGCAAGATGAGGCGTGCAGGAAAAGCACTGAGTACGGTGTCTGGCGTCCCGGAAACCCTCCATAAAGGACGATTTGTTTGTAGTTTTCATAAATCAGATCACTGCCCGGCTCTTCAGGAAATAAAAATTGTAGAAATGCTCCTAACCCTGGAGGGCAGCTGGCACCTCCGTGTGAGATGGTTATGGCCCCAGGAGCTGCCCGTACCCAGTGGGCCAAGCACGGGTCTCGTCTGCAGGGAGATTCAGGGCGGCCAGGAGAAGCCATGGGGCCCTGCCCACCTCCCCTCACACTCTCCGACGTGAGAGCTTCCAGCCTCGGGCACATGCAGCTCACCTGAGAACTTTCTGGTCCCTGGAGCCCACGCAGCCCACGCACACAGGCAGGCCCCAAGTGTCACATACTTTGGTCAGCGGCCAACAGGATACCTTGCCCTCGGATGCTGTGCACTCTCTCCATGGTCCCCAGTGGGGCTGGGTGCCGGTTGCCCATAGTTACAACCTACTTTATTGTCTTCTTTCCCTTTGCTGTCTCGCTTCTCAGGCAAACGAGTATTTCCTGAGATCCCCTTCCAAGTAACTTGCACTTACATCTTCATCCCAGGTTGGCTTCTGGGGGAGCGAGGCTGGCCAAACCCAGGGTGCGGGCCAGCCACTGCACCAGGCGCCTGCGCTCACCACCAGCAGAGGGAAGGAGGAAGGAAGGAAGAAGGAAGCTAGCAAGGATGTGGGCGGAGCCTACTTATAAGGAGGAGGAGGGAACAGACGGGAGGGCGTGCTGACTGATAACTTAAGACCAAAACCCAACTCCTAGGAGAAAACAGATTGTCAGCCACTGAGTCAAAGCAGAACAGAGTGTCTCTAAGTTCACAGATTCCCCAATTCTGGGCTACAGTAGGGCTGGCAAGTTTGCCAGAAGGATTCATCGGGCCAATTTTTAAATGTTACAAGCATCCTGAGACATTGAGGAGGGCAGCATGCAGAAAGATCACCCTGCACCAGGCTCTTATTCAAAGCTTCCCTTGGACCACACAGACGTACATTCAGAACTTAGGTACTTCTCGGCCCCAGAGCTCGGGGTCACCTTCTAACCAAGGAGAGAGCCACAGAGTCTCTGGGATAGACAGACATGGAGGGCATCTCCTCCAAGTCCCGTCTGATACATCAATCCCTACCCATCACTTCTACGGCACCCTCAAGGGGAGCAGAAACAGTGCGTGTACGTGCACAGACACACATACAAACCAGTGTGCACACACACGTACATACACACATTCATTCATTCTCTCTCTCGGTTGCCCTGCCCTCCTGGTCAGTTCGCCCAGTGCGAATCAGCCCTACACAGATTAAGAGGATTATTGCTCATCGAGAGTTTTGTATCTCCAAAGCTCTTACCAACACCAGCTAATTAAACAGACACAGCCCCCTTTCCCTCCGCTGTAGTGTATACAAAGTGTAAGCCGTGAATTGACAAGACCTGGGATCTAGTCCCAGGTGGGGAACATGTCACCTTGCACAAAAGACAGAGGAGTCATTATTATGGTATCCCATGCAAGAGACGGAGAAGCGGAGGGTATAAGCACCTTGCCGGAGGTCAGTCAGCTAAGAAGTGGCTGAGCTCGCCTATAAACTTAGGTCTCTGCAACTCCAGAACCCGAGTGCCCTTAGTCACTCCTACGTACATACAGGTGTTAGTCATCACCCTCATCATTTTCAGTCTCCAAGATGACATGCAGAGACCAACCCTTCCAGCCTCGAAGGACTGTTTATCCCACACCCCCAGGGCTCCCACATAGAGCTCTGCTCACTGGGCGGGTAGCTGGTCTGAAATGGTCTTCTTCTCACGCAAACACTCAAGTTAACATCACGTGCTCAGAACCCCTCTCCCCTCCCTGGACTCCAAGTTGTGGGCAGTCACTTCTCTTTCCCCTGGGTTCCCTGCCCCTGCCCTCCAGAGCCTGGAGCTCAGGACTCCACATGTGGGGAAAGCTCAGAGCTGCCGGGGCCTCTGCCTGGCCCGGAACCCGAGCAGAGACCCTCTCCCTTGTGATATCTCCCGGATATCACAGGGAAAGCCCCAAAGCCAGGGCCCATCCACCACAAGGCAACCCAATTAACCAAGCTGTTCATGAAGGTTACATTTACAACGTCTGTTGTTCAAATCGAATAATTCTCTTTAACTGAGATCTTTGCCTTCAATAAGGTAATCAGTGCCTGTGAGGAAATGATCAGAAAACCTCTCAGGATTTCCACCCATCATATGGAATCCCACATGCCATATGTTTCATTACTGGGATGCAGGTTTAGTCAATCCTTTCAAACACTGTCACTCTTTAACAAGGCTAATACGACTTTTTTTTTTCTCTTCTTGGCTTTGAAAGTCTTAATAGGATAGAAAATTTGAGGAAATCAATCAGTAATTAATTACCCATTAAATGTGATTTACCCGGTACTGTGAGGACACAGAAGTATTTAATAAGATCCTTGCTTTCTGGGAGCTTAGAACTCTGGATAAGCAGAGAAACTAGCATACCAAGTAATGAGGTAACAGCTGACTAGGCTCCTGGACTAGAAACAGAGTTAGAAATCATTCATGCCTTCATTCACTAATATACCATGTAGACCCCACTAGTAGCAGAATTTATACAGGTGGACACTGTGGTAGTTCCTAGGGGCAAGAGGTGTCTAGTAAGGAGAGCCATGGGGTATACCCCAAAGAACTCGGAGGAAACAGGTTATGGAAGCAAGCGACTACAGGACAAGGTAAAATGACAAATATGTCCTAAGAAGAATGAACTAAGTATTCAGAAAAGATGGAATCAGCAGGACGCGAGTTGCAATTGGCCCCGTAAGGAGGGAAGCTGGGTCACAGGCTCCCCGTCACTAGGAGGGGATGCTCTGAACACCAAAGCACAGCGTTCCCTGCACAGCATGAAAGAACTTACGATTAATCTTGGAAAATGAGAAGCTATGTTCATACCCACTGGCTTCATTCTACGCGGTGCTTACCAGGCCTGGAGTTAGGTCATTCATTCATTCAGTGACCATTTACCAAAGGCTGATGCTAAGGATACCAGGGAGAATGAGGCACAGTCCCTGCTCACTGAGCTTGCAGTCAGATAGTGGAGAAAGACAAGTTCTAGAGACAATACAGATGGATAAGTGCTTGTACTGCACGCGGGGCGGTGTGGGATCCAGACTGGGGTGGCGGGTGACAAGGCGATATGCCCAGAGGAGGTGATGACTGAGCAGAATCCCGAAGGACAGGTAGGAGGTAGGAGCACAGGCTGCAGCCCACGACGATGGTCACAGTAACGGAAATTCTCATACACCATCATTACCATCATTTTCTGAGTGCTTACCTTGTTTGGTGACAGAAACTGTACTTGGTATTTCTCTCTCATACACACACGCACACGCACACGCACACATCAACTCAAATCATTTTTGAGTACGTGTGTTTAGGATGTGAGTGATCCTTAACAGCTGCACTTCATGTTCAATGTTATTATTCCTGTTTGATAAACGGGTTGACTGAGACCCAGAGAGGTGAAATGACTTTCTCATGGCCACAGAGCCATTGCCGGAGCTGGGACTTGAATCTGTCTGCGTTCTACCCACTATTCCAGACGTCAGAACTATGGGGTGGAGCATGTAACTGAATTCCTTCTTGGCCTCTTGGACCACTGAAGCATCCACAGGTCCATGCAGTCAGAGGAGTGACCCCATCCCCGGGCCTTGGGCCCCCAGTCTCACACTCCAGTCCCTAGTCCCTGAGGAGGGAGCAACCCCGGAGGGCTGGCCCCTCTGATTCTGCCTCAAGCTGTGAGCCCAAAACAAAGTCTCTCCCCCTCACTTCCGATTGGAAACTGTTACAACGTGGCCTAAAGGTTCCTTCAAGACTGCCTGCTCTGACGGTCTCAGACTCTGGCTCTAAAAGGACTGATGGAGCAAACAAGGTGGAACAAGAGACAAGTCGGAGTTTCCCACCCACACGCTTCACCTGGGCCCGGCCAGGTGACTTAGCAAGGATGCCCAGTCCAGCAGAGCAGACCTCCCCAGAGCAGGGGTGCTCATCCCGGAGCTCCTGAAGCCCGGGACGCTGCAGGGGGCTCCTCTCTTCCGTGGTCTTCCCGCATTTCACCCCCTCTGAAGTGGGTACCATCTAGAGATAGCCACCTTATCCTGAAGCTCCCTCGAAAGCTTAAGAGTCAGCTCCTTGGGCCATGACGGACACGCCACCTTGTCTTCCGGGCGCGCTGCTCCTGAGGGATGGTGACCGCCATCCCGTGCCCCCGCTGACCCCAAGTGCCCTGACTGCCGTGCTACTGCCTTCCACTCAGGTGAGAAAGCTCACCGGCAGGAACCGTGATGCCAGAAAGCTGTCCCTCCACCAACTCCACCGGCCACACACACAGCAGCCTCACGTTTCCTGAGGCTTCAGGGACGGGAACCAGGAGTCTGCACACAAGAACAAACAATCTCATCTCCGAGTGTATATTTTGTCTTCATTACGCCACCACGAAGGTGTTAATATACAGCTTACAACATATTAATCAGCCCTCTAACTTCCAAATGCTAACTGCATCATTAACATTCATGTTTTCTTCAATTACTTGGCTGCTCTGAGGGAGGAGAGTGAGTCAGCTCTTCAATAAATCCATCTCCCGTGGACGGCTCAGGGATCATAAAAGGCAGCCCGGGCCTCCACCCTTACTGTGGAGAGGGGAAATTCCTGCTCCCAGACTTTATCACTGCTGCCTGGCCCAAATGCAGGCTGGCCATAAAAAAGCAGTTGAAGCTGAGAAGTGAAGGGGAGAAAACAAAAGAGGGAGGAGAAGGCAGGTGGGAGGGAAGAGGGCAGGACACGGGGAGGAATCATATCAGCACCCAAGGATCATAGAGACCAATTAGTCTAACCCCCTCATTTTATAAATGAGAGGACTGTGGCTCAGAGAGGGTGAGTGACTTGCCCGAGATCACACAGTGCATTAGTGGAGAGAACAGAGGAAAAAGGGGAGAGGAAAACAGTGCAGAAGAGGAAAGAGTGATAGAAGGAAAAGCTGGCAGAAAACTGGTCTGTAAAGACAGAAAGAGGGAGAGAAAGAAGAAGCAGAGAGGAGGGGACAAAAGATGTGTTACAAAGAGGAAAATCTGAAACAGATGCAAGCGCAGAGTGGCCTTCAACTTCAACCCCAGCTGCTCAGCTCCCAGGTCCCTGAGGCAGGAGAGGGTTGAGCTATGGGTGTAACATTTTGGATAGGGGACGGACAGACCGGAGGTAAGGGGGAGGGAGGAACCGGGAAGCACTGGGGTTGGGTCTCTGCTCCAGGCCTCCAAAATTTAGCCAAACTAAATACACGCCTAATTAAAATGCCTTTATCCCATAGTGGCGCCATCCAAACTTCACTTGGAATTTGTTACAAGCACTGGTGGCTATAAAATCAATTTGCTATTGTATTTCAGCAAAGCAGATTCAATCACCTCCCTGCAGCCAGTGGACCGCAGACCAGTCCTGCATTGAAGAGGAAAGAGAAAAAAAGCCTCCTGCTGGCCGGTCACTTTTTTGTCCACAGGCTGCCACCCAGCCAGGCCTGTCCACCTTGAGGTGGAAGCATCCAAGGTCAGCACACACTGGCGCTTCCAGAAGGCTGAGCGGGGGGGGCTCAAAGCCCAGCGAGCGGAGAAGCGGGGCCAGCTCTGGAGCCACTGTCCTAGGTCCTCCAAAGACAGGCCCTGATGGTTGTTCTGACCATAGTTGAAAACCCACACAGGTCAGCACAACCTATACAGTGCTCTGAAACGACCAGCTGCTTGAGTCTCATGACCCAGGAGGTGGGCATGGTGGGCTGCCTCCACACTGAGGGAAAAGCCTCAGAAGGATTAGGAGCACGGCCAAGGTCACCCTCTCAGTAGGGGGGTCAGCAGAGACCATGTATGTTAATGACGACAGCATTCAGCCCTGGAACACACAGACACACTCACGATACGGCCGAGTGTACAGACTCCCAGCAGAATGTGACCGGCGGGGCTGGCCCTGAGAGCCACTGCAGATGTGCCCACGGGCTGAGCAATTTTGAGCTTTACCAAGTCTCCCCTGCAAGCTGCCGCCCATCTGTCTCTTCCTTTCTATGCCCACTGCTATATTCCAGGCCGGGACCTGGGATGCCTGCAGCAGCCGCCTTGCTGCCTCTGCTCTCTAGCTTCTGCTCCCACTACTCAACTGAAAATGCTCCCCGAACACCCATGACCTCCTCATTGCCCAATGGACACTGTTGCGTCCTCACCTTCCTGGACCACTCTCTCGGTGCACCTGTCTTCTCCAACCCCTTCCTTCCTGGAAACTGCCCCCCCGGGTTTCTGTGGTCTCCATTGCTTTTGTCTGTTCTTCTACCTCTGGTTACTCCTGAGTTGACTCTGAGCTTTCTTCCTTAGCTTGCTCCATAAATTCTCGTGTTTCCCAGCTCTTTCTTCTCTCATCTGTTCTTCTAACCCCTTACGTGACTACAAGTAACTTAATCTGAGCCCATGGCTTAGGCTCCACCTCTACCCAAATGAAGCTAGATTCTGTGTCTGGAGCCCACACCCCTCTCCTGAATTCCAGATCCCGTCAATCAGCTACTTGCCGGATGTTTCCACGTGGCACCCCAAACTCAACATGTCCAAACTCAACACATCGTCCCCCTTTCTGCCCCAGATGACTACTCCTCCCAAATTCTCTCTTTCTGAACGGCATCACCACCTAACCAGCTGTCATCCTTGACTTCCACCTCTCTCTTACCAACCGTAGAGATGCCAACAGTGCCCCTGCACGTATCCCCTTGGCAAGCGCCATTCCTGTACGGCAAGCATCTGTGACTCCTGGGCTGAGGACTTTCTCCTGCAGACCACAGTGCTGGGTAATTAAGCATGGATGCAACCCTTAGCCAATGACATACGGGACCCAGATGATGATATCCCAGCTCCCTGGCCCTTCAGGTGGGACACCCTGAAGCCGTGTTCCCCACTGTCTCTGCAAGCCCCCAGCACAACGGAGCCCCGTGTGCCCACAGCACTAACCTGTCCTTTAAGATCCTTGCATTGAATTCCTTTCCTTCCCTGTCCTATTTTGCCATTGGTGTTTCCTGTGATCACCCCTCAAATAAACCTCTTACAACCTAAATCCTGTTCTCAGGGTCTACTTTTGGGGGAATCCAGCCTAACTGCCCACCAATCCTGAATCAGTTACACCGCTGAGTTCACATCCTAAATGTCTCCTGAAGCGGCGTCTTCCTCCTCCACCGGGATCCAGCCCTCATCACTCCCCCCTGGGTTACAGAACCAGCCAGTTGATTGGCTTCCTTGACCCTCCTCTTGTTCTGCTCCAAACCATCCCCAATTACACATCTGATCATGGCATTCCCTGCATTAAAACCCTTCAGTGGACCCCCACTGTCTATAAGATACAGCCAAATCCTTTTATCCTCACGGCTTCAAAGGCCCTCCGTGATCTGCCCTCACCTCCTGTCCACACTCAAGCCCATGAGGCTCCTCCCTCAACCCTACAATCCCAGCCATACTGAGTAGCTCCCAGATCCTCCAAGGCACACTCCACAGTGTCCTTGCCCTGCCTCTGCCCTCTGCACACTTACTCTTAGCCAAAAACCAAATGCAAGGATCCCTCATTCTATGAAGTCTTTCTCTCTGCCCCATCCCCTCGCCATCCCCCCCTGCGAGAACCCCATGCTTTCCTCTCCATACTCACAGTTCCTCTGACGTGCTTCTCCTTGGACACCTATGGCACTCTGGTGCCCTGAATGCCACATACACCTTCCTCTTTGAAGGTGAGGCAATAGTTTATCATCTTAAAATCTCCGGGGTTTAGCTCGGTGTCTGCCACTTAGTAGGGGCTCATGAAATGTCAGTTGAAAGCATGAGAGCTAGAACGGAGGGAAAGAATGAACATACTCACAGCCTCTTCCCCTCAGGCGCTGCCACTGGCTTGGCCACTGGGATCTGGAGACATCTGGCCGAGACCTTCCACAAATGTTTATGATGCTATGCAAATAACTCTCCCCGGAGATGATACGTGCGGCCTTTCTGCCCCTGGGATACAATGTTCTGTGCCAAGTGGGCTGTCAGTGAGGACACTCAAGCGAGACACTGAGGAATGTAGGTCTGCAGTGGAGGGGTGGGGTGAGGGAGTATAATAAAACACTACGCGAACAAATCTGGGCCCCATGCCATGAAAAATGTGCATCTGTCCTTGACTTCGGTGGCAAATGAGGCGTGAAAACATATCAAAATGTGATATTCAATATATGGATGTATTTAATATTTCGAGAGACTGGAAATCGGTTACCAGAGGTTTGAATGATAAATCATCAAGCATATGGACTTTTTCGTGTCTGCACCTGGTACGTACCATTCCCAGGAAGAAAGGAGGGGAGAAAGAGAGAAACAGAGGACAAGAACGAAGGGCCTAGAGACTCTGAAAGGCAAGATCCAGAGACACTCCCCGCCCCGGCCCCCTGCCACCAACACACCTCTTTCAAACCTCCCACAAGTTTGCACATTGAGTCCCGGCTGCCTGCAAGCACCTTGCCCACCTAGAGAACTTCATTCGTCCTGCAAAATCCAGTGCTTCCTTTGGAATTCTGTCTAAGCAGCTTCCCTGGCCCTCGTACCCTCTGGCCCCAGACCCACAGAAAGCAGGACACGCGTTGCCTGTGCTCAGCCTGGCCTGGCGTTCTAGTAACACGGCTGCCTCCCAACCACAGTGTAAGTTCTCTGAGGACCGAGACGAGGTCCCCCTCACTTCAGTATCCTCCAGAGCCTGGACCATCCCTGACACAGAGCAGACACTCAATTCACATGGCACTTGAGCCGAAAGAGAGGAAGGTCCAGCAGCAAGCACTGTGGCCAGCAGACAGCTCTGGGGAACCTGCTGTGGCCCAGATGCTAAGCTAAGGAACTTGGCTCTCATGTTGCTCTTTCACATAAACTTCACCAAGACCCTGTGCTCGAAGTAGTATTTGTCCCATTTAACTGACGAGGAAAGTGAGGCTCAGAGAGGTTTTGTCACCTGTGCTGAACACTATTCTGTGCGCTCCCAGAGGACAGGAGACCCATCTGCCTCCTGACGCAAGCCCACAGCAATGCCCGGCGGGCGGTAAGTCTTAGAACCTTGGTTGCATGAGTGTTGATTCCTAGCCTCCCTTGAATATTCATTTTGATGTTGAATAACATGCTCAGGTATCCCAGGTCCCCCCACTTGGCTGGCTATCAGTATCACCTGGGAGTTTTAAAAATTTCAGAGCTCTGGGCCCCTCTCCTGGCCATTCCAATTAAGTCCAGGGTAGGGACTGACCATAACTATTATTTTTTCTTATTAAAGCTCCCTGGCTGATTCTGACAATGAGGCAGATTTGGGGACCACCAACGTGGTCCACATCTCAGAACCTCTCATCTGCATCTTGCCTATGTTCTCTCCAGCTCAGACGTTAGGGCTCACGGGGTCCAGGTCCCCCTTCCTGGGACAGGAGCTCTTTTTGTTTAGTACCACCCCTCCCCACTCCCCGGTTCTTTTCCTTGTGAAAACCTCCCGTGTCCTCATTTGTCTTCAGGTCACAGCTCCCTCTGCTTGGGGATGACCGTGAGCCTTTCCTGCCCCAGGTCTGTGCATAAACTTGTCCGAGCTTAACCCAGCCCCACTCTGAAACCCACCTCAGCAGGACAGTCGGCTCTCCCCAAATGGTAACTCCCCTTCCTGACCAAGGTCAAAGTTACCCTTATCTAGTTCATCTCTTCCTGAGACATGAAAAGAAGGGAAATATTCAAGGGGCACCACCGGCTCAGCCAGGGGTCCTCGACCTCAGCACTACCGGCATTGGGGCTGGAAAATTCCCTGTTGCTGCCCTGTGCACTGCAGGATGTGTACCATCACCCCCTGACCTCTGCCCACTCCATGCCAGCAGCACCTCCTCCACTTGTGACAACCAAAAACGTCTCCAGACATGACCAAATGTCCCCTGGGAAGCAAACTGCCCCCAGTTGAGAACCAAGGAGTTAAGCCATGAAGGAACATTGAACTTGAAGGCAAAGGACTTTGAATCCCAGCTTCTGGCCCTTCCCTCCCTGCGTGCATGTCTTTATCTCTGAGATGGGTCAACGACATCTCCATGCTGGGTTGTTGCAGGAAGTAAGTGAGATTGAATTAAATAATCTGAGTTGGGAGAATATGCCTAAAACAAACCAGAGAGACTTTTCGAGAAAGGGTTGAAAGCAAATACCACGATCAGCAGTGCGCAGGTAAACTGGCTCTCAAGAAACATCTATCTAGACGAAAAGGTCTGATTTGTAGTGTTTGCTGAGTTCTACGGTGTGACTATGCCCAATATAGCCAATTTCAAGCCACCAACCTGATGTTACTGAACGTGGAGTTGGGCATATGTGCAGACTCCCTCTCTCTATTGGCCAGCCAAGCCTATGAAATAAGTGTGACCCAGGCAGGCAGGAGGCTGTTGGGAAAGGTGGGCCTGTAGCCTCACCAGTAAATGCCCACCCTGCCCAAAGACGTGCAAAGTCATTTCAGAGCGACAGCTTCTTTGGACAAACAAAGCATGTCTGCCCACAGGACGCAGCCCGCCCATCTGTGACCTCAGCTCTAGCGATTCCCCATTGGAAAGCACTCCTCAGCCCTCTTCCTCCTTCTCTCTGCGTTCCAGCCTCTGCTGTCAGAGCTGGCACTGAACACAATGAACACTGAACAGGATACTAATATTGTTAGTATTAACAAGATACTAGTGAAAATGTAGTCAGGAAAGTCAGGTAAGACAGAGCCCCTCACACCCAGTCAGGCCTTCAACAGGGACGATGGCATTGGGTTCAGACAGTTCTGTGTTCAAGCCTCCTTCTGCCAAGGTAGAAGCACACTCCTTCAAGTCTCTGGGCCTTTATTTTCTCATCTGCAAAATGGGCTACCAATGCCTGCCCCCCCCCCCCCCACCAAGGGCTGTGATGATGCCAGCCTGAGAGAAAGTCTACAAGATGCCAAGCTAGCTCCTCGCTCCCTCTTCAGGCAGGTGCCAGGAGGACCGTCCACCCACTCCTCGAAAGGACCTAGCAGTCCCTAAACGGGGCTGCCGGGCCTGCAAGGAGCCTGTAGGGTGGTAATCAGTTCCTATCAGGTTCTATTTTACCTATTAAATGGAGACTGGCCCCAGGAAGCAAAAATTCCCATCAGCTGAGAATAGCAAAAGGATGTTGTCAGCTTCCTCATCATGTCAGAGAAAACAGACATGGGGGAGCCAGGGCTTGTCAAAGGCAACAAAGAAAGAGGAGGGGCCCATCTGAGTGGAGCTGGTCCCCAGGGGCTCCGGATCAATACTGAAAGTGAAGCAATCTGGAAATGTAAGGAGCCCTGGGTTGAAAGGGAAGGATGAGAGCAGACAGAGGACAGCTCCAGGGTACCTGGCTGGGGCCTGATCTGGTGTCAGGAACCCTGGCAAGATCAAGGGCCAGGATCAAGGGCCTAGAAGATGAGAGTTCCCTTTCAGTCCTCCAGGCCTGCCAAAGTCGGGGACACACCAAGCCCAGCCCGGGGTCCTCACTTGAGATGGGCAAGTCCTGAGCTCCATTGTTCCAGAAAAAACAAAATACAGAAACTCCCTCCGGCTGTTTATCATGTTTGCTGCTCCTTTTCCTTCTCATTAACTCTGGCTTCAGATTTGCTCCCATTCAGCTCTGAGTTAGTTTCACTCCAAACTCACTAGTTGCTTTTTACTTTCACTTCCCCCACACATTGAGCCTGTTTATTCCTTATTTATTTTGCTCATCTCAGCCCCTTTACTTCTGGGAGTGATTCCAGCTACAAAAAAAAAAAAAAAAAACAGAAAACAAAAACAAAACAAAACCAAAAAAAAAAAAAAAGAAAACCCCAAAACAAAAAAGACCCACCACATACAATCCATTAAGAGACAAGCTGCTTGCAAATCGCCAGGAAGTGAGAAGAGGCCTCCCCTCCTCGCTACCGGCCCCCTCCCCTTAAACGTAGGGATTTGATCTTTAAACCAAAAGCCACGAATGTGCTGTGTGATTTGAATCAAGTCACTTGCCCAGTCTGGGCCCAAGGTTCCTCTTGTCCACGATGAAGGAGCTACACTAGTTCTCTGGAGTCCTTAATCTTTTTTAGGATCACCGACCTCCCTAAGAGTGTGAAGAAAGCTGCAGGTTTAGCTCTCCAGTTCACTTTCTATACATACACGAATGTGGCCTGTAATGGCAGGGGCTCCTGGAACCCCTGACCACCCTCGTGAGAGGGGTTCCTGGGTCCCCGAACGGGATCTCCTGCAGCCCAGACAGGAGGAGCAAAATGGAGACCGACATCTCTCCCCAGCCCTCTGTTCAAGGAACAGACGAGGGCCAGGCGGGCCTTCCTGGGAGCCCCTGAGAGTGGAAAACCAGTTTCCCTGGCTTAGCCTGCGGCGCTACTTCTGGAAGGCCGCCATTCAGGCAACCAAAGCTGATGTGACATTTGTTTAATTTTCAGGAAAACTCTACTTTTTTTTTAAAGACACAGAGGGGAAAAAGCCACCCTCATAAAACCTTTCCCTCTCTCGCTCTGATACGACACGTAAAGGCTGACAATCACAGAAAGTCAGTCACGCTGAGAAGCCCGCAGGCCGTGTGGAGAGGGTGCCGGGGCACTCCCGGCTGAGAAGGGCAGCCTCCGGAGCCTCTGCTTCCAGGGGCAGAGGCTGCAGCCTTCGGTGTGGAGCTTTCAGGCTCCCACACGGGGGTCTCACCTCCCCCTTCTCCCCCTCCCACCTTGGCAACTGGAGCAAGCAGTTCACTACCACCTGAACCAGAGCTGCCAGAACCACCCCCCGGAACCTTCCGCCAGGGGCTTCAGCCGCCTGCACAATGGTCGAGGGGCGAGCTCCCTTCCGGAGCGTTTCTCCTGTGCCAGGCCCTATGCTAGGTATGCAAGCCAATGCAGGAAGGAATACGACCAAAACCAGCCGATAATTTGAACCAGTCTTAGCTGCAAGAGACACCAAAGGCCTTTCACGTTTGGGTCCCGGGACTTGGGCCCTGGCTGTGTTTGACTCACTCCCAGAGTGATTCACCCTGACAAGGCCGAGCTGGGGAAAGGCCCACGGTGTTTACACCTCCTACGCCCCTGTTCTCTCCCTGTTGGAAGGTTTCAGGGAAACGTTGAACTGAGACCTGAGGGCCTAATAGTACCCAAGGCAGGCTGCCTTGAAACTGGTTCCCCTAAACATCTGATTATAGCAGTTTCTACTCAGAAAAACAGGTCACCGGGCTTCCCTGGTGGTGCAGTGGTTGAGAGTCCGCCTGCCGATGCAGGGGACACGGGTTCGTGTCCCGGTCCGGGAAGATCCCACATGCCGCGGACCAGCTGGGCCCATGCGCCACGGCCGCTGGGCCTGCGTGTCTGGAGCCTGTGCTCCGCAACGGGAGAGGCCACAACAGTGAGAGGCCCGCGTACCGCAAAAAAAAAAAACAACAAAACAGGTCACCATGGCCTTGGAAGCACGGGAGAGAGGCTGGGGGTGCTGGGAAAATAGAACCTGAGATAAAGCTGTCAAGGTATACAGAGACTCTGTCACTGCTCGGGTTCTTCTGAACCTGTCCCTCCTTCAAAGAGCCTGAAATTCTCTGGTCTGCATTTCCCAGACCATGGAGGGAAAACCACGTAAAGTTCAGATGGAGAAACTACGGAGCATGCTGTGAGCCCTAGAGAAGGGTGAGGCAGGGACACAGAGCTGCCCCCTCCTCCATCCTGTAGCTACAAGCCATGGAGCCAGGACGGTCCCCACCACCACTCCAAGGCAATCTGGAGCAGCTGGTCCAAAGAAATAAAAATAATGAAAGATAATGGTCAGTTATGAGAACGTGGATAAATTACCAATTGATGTTTTGTTTTCTCATTCTCTGCATGTTAAAAACAAAACAACAACAAAATGAAACATCTGTCTGGAAACAGCCTTGGTGATAGCCTGTCCAGATGTAGAGGATCAATAAGTCCCCTCTCCAACCCTCAGCTGACAGGACCAGGATTGTGAAATGGCCCTCTGAAGAACACTACCCTTTGTGGTAGAACAAAATGACCACAAAAGCTTCCCATCTCTGATTGCGACCCGTCGTACTGCAGCTTCCTAGCCGCTCCCATCAAGAGCTGGAGTCTATTCTCCACCCCTTGCATCTGGGCTTGAACACGTGGCTTCCTTGGCCAACTGGACGTTAGCAGGCATAAAGTAACAGGGGCTCTAAAGGCGCTTGTATGTTGGGGCTTCCCTCCTCTGCTGCAAAGAACCTTCCACCACCACGTGAATGAGTAAAGACAGACAGGATTTAAACCTGCAGAGTTATTTTCAAAGACGAAGGATGGATATCCATGGCTACATCTATGTCTACAGCTACATCTAGATATGAAACACATGGAAGACGGGCCAGGCCGGGGCTAGCCTCCTGGAGGATGAGACCGTCTGGCCCTGGCCCCAGCTGATATTGACGCAGGCCATCCCAGACCTTCCAGTCCTAGTCAAGCCAGCCCAGACCGTAGGAGACATTTAGCTAACACAGAGCGGCAAAAAAACAACAAAGTTTGTTGTTTTAAGCCACTAAGTTTGGGGGAGCTTTGTTACACAGCAGAACTAAGTTTGGGGGAGGTTTGTTACACAGCAGAAGCTACGCACTGCACTCTCCCTGCCATTCACTCTCAAGGAAAAGAACTGGCCGGCTCCTCAGGGGTTGGGCTGACTGGACACAGCAGGCCAGGAAAGCGTCCTGGGCCAATGGGGAAAAGACCACCCAGCACCAGAAGCCTGAATTCAAACCACTGTTCTGCTACCTGCTAGCTGTGCGTGACCTTGACAAGATGTTGCAGGAGTCTGTGAGCCTCAGCTTCCCCATCTGCACAATGGGGACAGCAAGCCACTGCGTGAGGTCCTTGTGGGAAGGAGATGAGAGAACGTCTGGGAAAACCGCTACTCAAAAAGGCTTTGTCTCGCTTTGACTCAGCCAGACTAGATGGTCATGGTGTCTTCCGCCTTAAGTGCAGAAGAGCGGACAGTACAGGAAGGGTGCCCAGAGGGACCCACTCTCCCTGATTCCAGACCTGCTCAAATGGGAGTACCTCGCAAGGGCATGAGGGAAAGTCTGTCGCTAAAACAGCCACTCAGATCTGTCGCTGAGGCACTTGGTTTTTAATCTCTGAGAAAGAGACTCTTCATCCCACGTTCACCGCATCAGCAACTCCATAAGCAAAATGTAGAAAACACAATGTCTTTATTCATTCCATCAAGCGGTAATTAGGGCCTGGAACAGGAATCTTCCATCAGCAGGCACTCTGGCTCCTAAAAGCCAGGTAGGTTTCTAATTGGGCTGGAGGATGACTCTGGGGGGATCTCAGAGTCTGCTGAAGAAGGCCTCATCCACAGCTGCAATTTCTCTTTTCCATTCACAGCCTTAGAGAAAAGATTAGAATGCTGAGCTGTATTAGGAAATTAGACAAAGTGGGAGCCGCTGGGCAAAACACACACAGCCCACAACCTGGAGGACCCCTGCAGGTCCCTTAATGTAAACATGCTGGCAAAGCGCTTGGCTCAGGTAGCCAAGTAAGATGGAGAGGCAATTTTATTTTTGTTGTTTACAAAGAAGCAGCTAAAGAAACTGCCTTTATGTTACACTGAGACTCTGCTGCCTGCCGCTGGGCTCAGCTGAAGAGCCAGGGCTCGGCCAGGGAGAAGGGGCAGGTCAACACCTGCTGGGTAGAGCAGCCAAGAAGGGGAAGAGAAAGGAAAGGGAATGGGCAGTTCTTGGGCTCCCGTGGTGGCAGGTCCTGGGAGAGGTGCTGTGCCTACATGATCCCACTGCATCCTCCTGAGAGCCCAGCAAGGGAAGCATCATCGTCCCAGTGGGAAGGGATGTGATGCCAGTCTCCCAGCAGGTAGGGAGCAGAACCAGATTGGAGCCCAGGAGGAGAGGGGTCAACCATCAGGGTGAGCGGAGACACTTCTGACGACCAGGCCTCCCCGGGAGCGAGGCCTTCTGAGGCCGGCCTGGCGAGAGGCTGCGGTGTTCCCAGTTCAGTGAGCAGCCGCGGGCTAAGCCAGGGGTCCTGAGGGCCCCGGGTATTTACACACAAAGAAGCACCAGGTAAGGCGAGAACTGGGTGGGATACAAGGTTAGCTGCTGAAGCCCCTTCTCAGGCCATAGCTCACCTTCCCTGCATATACACACCCTCCCTTACCTGGCCGGTCTGGCCGCTTCTTCCATATATGTTATAGATACAGATATATAGTTATAGACACAACATCGATCTCCATCCTTCCTCTTTGGAAATAAATTTGCTGGTGTGAACCCCACTCTGCTCTCCTCCAACTTCCTCCCTGAAGCTCTCCCCAATACCCTATATCCTACTTTCCAGGCAGAATTTTTGTTCCTTCACGTGTGTTCACATAGCCTCTTTTCCCACACTCATCACATTGTATTATATTTACTGGTTAATAGGCCTCTCTCCCTTCCTAGGGTATGAGAATAGAGGCAATTTCTTATTCATCTCTGTATCCCCAACAGTTAGCACAATGGTTGACACGCAGTGGGCATTTAAAAATATCACTCAAAGGAATCCATTAAACAACTAATTTTTGATCACCTGCTATGAGCTGGATGTTCAGGATACAATGATTTTAAAAAGCGATAAAGAAGGCATTCCCTCAAGGAACTCAGAGTCCAGGGGAGTCAGACAAGTGGGGACCCACAGTACAGGCTGGTAAGTACTTTGGTGGGTGACTGGGGTCCTAAGGGTGCATGGTCTGGGGAGGGAAGCTTCAGGAAGAGGACGCATCTCAGCCAAGACCTATGGAAGCATGGGAGGTGCTGGGTGATGAAGAAAGAGCTGTTCCAGGCAGATTAAGCTGCATATGCAAAGGTCCAGAGGTGAGACAGACTAAGGAACATTCTAGAAACTACAATACCATAGGTCAGAACAGCTGGAGTACAAAGTGTAGATGTCACCGAGTAGCAGAGGAGATGGGAAGGAGGAAGAGCATGGACCAGATTGTTCCTCCATTCATGCAATCAGTCGGCAAACAGGAGGTGAGCACTTTCTCCCTGTGATGCACCGTATTAGGTGATCGGGCCAAGGTGATGAACAAGATATACAGTCTCTGCCCTTATGGAGCTTACAGGAGGGGAAGAAAAAGTGAACATAAGAAATAATTTCAAAAGGTGCAAAGGGCTATGAATGAAACTATTAGGAAGTAGACGGGGCAGGAAAACCTCTGTGTGAGAGCAATCTGAGCCTGAAGGATGGAAAAGCACTGACCACATGAAAAGCAGGGAACAGAATGTGCAAAGCTTCTGCGGCAGGGAAGAGCTTGGCATGTCCACAGGCTGAAAGGCCAGTGAGGATGGGACACAGCGGGTGAGAGAAAGGTTATCAGTTAGGATGGGTTCGGTTGCAAGCAACAGAAAACCTTCTTAATGGGGACTGGAACCGTAAAGACATGTATTATCCCACTGAAGACGAGGCTGTCAATTACAGGGTGGATTCTGCTGCTCAACCGCATCTACAAGGACCTGCCCCTCCTATCTGCCATCCTCAGGGAGCGGCAGCATCCTCTCCCATCACGGTGCCCAAGCACCAACCTCATCCTCACCGACCAACATCAGAAAAGCAGGAAGGGTGCCTCATCTCCCCCTCCTGCCTAATTCTCTCATGAGGGCAGTGCATCTTTCCTAGAAGTCGCCAGGAGACATTCTTATCTTTTTGACTTTTAATAAATTTATTTATTTATTTTTGGCTGCATTGGGTGTTCGTTGCTGCATGTGGGCCTTCTCTAGTTGCGGCGAGCAGGGGCTACTCCTCGGTGCAGTGCACTGGCTTCTCATTGCGGTGGCTTCTCTTATTGCGGAGCATGGGCTCTGGGCGTGTGGGCTTCAATAGTTGTGGCACGCGGGCTCAGTAGTTGTGGAGCATGGGCTTAGTTGCTCTGAAGCATGTGGGATCTTTCCGAACCAGGGCTCGAACCCATGTCCCCTTCGTTGGCAGGCGGATTCTTAACCACTGTGCCACCAGGGAAGTCCACAGTCTTATCTTGAGTCCCATGGCACAGAACCAATCACGTACCCACCCTTAAACCAACTGCTATCAATGGGGTCATGGCATTACCATGATTAGCTTAGATTAACCATGGTCACATCCTGTGCAAGGGAGAAGGGCTCACCTTCCCTGAAAAAGTCACCACCTTTTTCGTGGAAAATCCCCCTTTCTGAACAAAATTGGGGTTCTGTTACAATGGAAGATGGGAGGAAATGGCTGTTAGGAGGGCAACTGCTCAAGAAGAGGGGGCACAATGAGGATGGGGAATTAGATAGGTGGGCCAGATCACAGAGAGCCTCATAAGGCGCGGCAAGGAGTCAGGATTTTATTCTAAGGATAACGAATGACCACTGCAGGGTTTAAGCAGAGGAATAACATGCAACAATTTATGTTTTTGAAATGCTGTGCTGGGTGAAGGACTGGAAGCAAGAGCGGCAGTAAAGAGACCAATTAGGAGGCTATGGTCCTAGGTCAGGAAAGAGATGACGGTGGCCTGGACTGAAGGGTGGCAGGGCAGATGGAGAGAAGGGTGTACATCTGAGACATGTTGGATGTAAACCAGCCAAACTTGGTGGGATATGGGCTGTAGAAGGTGAGGGGAAGGAGAAATCAGGGAGGACTCCCACATTTCTGGCCTTGCAAATTGGAGGACATGGGCGCCATTCACTGAGATGGGGGAAGATGTAGGGAGAAACAGATCTGAGAAAAGAAATCAAGAGTTTGGTTTCTTTTTACATGTTTGGGATATCTGTAGAACATTCAAATGAATAATTCAAGTAGATAGATAGAATGGCAGGACCTGAGCTCAAGAGAGGAATTTGGAAGTTATCACTATATAGATGGTATTTAAGCTTGGTAACAGGTGAGTTCACCTAGCGAGGGTGTACAGATGGAGAAACAGGCCAAGGATCAAGACGTGGACATCCAATGTTTAGACAAGAGAAAAGGAGGAATAAACGGAAAGGGGGGTGTGGGGATCCAGAGAAGCACAGCCTTCGGAGCCTAGAGAAAGGGTTTCCGAGCAGGAGAGGGTGTGGAATGCTGCTGAGAAGCCAAGATGAGGACAGCAAAGTGTACGTGGGAGTGGGCGACATGGAAGCTACCGGCGACCTCCAGGAGCTGTGAAGTGGGGTGGTGGGGAAGGACGCCAGACTGAAGTGGGCGGGAGGGTGACTGGGGTGGACAGTGGAGGCGGTGTGTGCCGACAGGACTTCTGAGTTGTTTGGCTGTGAAAGGGAGCAGAGATGGCGCAGGAGCTGAAAGACAAGGTACGATCGCAGGCAGCTTGTAGCTTTTTCAAAGATGACAGATAAGAGAGCAGGTCCGGACACTGCTGGAAAGATCCCAGGTGAGGTCTCTGAGAAGGTGAGAGGCTGGGAGCCAGAGCACAGGTGGAAGGACCGGGCCTCGGAGTTTCAGGAGGGATGAACCCGAGCACAGCTGCAGTGGGCTCGCAGCCTTAGGGGCTGGAAGGATGAGGGGGCTCCAGTCTGATGCCTCCATCTCCTCCCACACCTTGGTGAAGTCTGAAGTGAGATGCTGAGCTCAGGCTGAGGTGTGGGAGGGGAGGTGGGAGATCTAAAGGAAGAGAAGGGAAGAAATAGGCACCCTGCAGAGTGAAAAGTGAGTCTACTAGAGAAATAGACAAAAAATCTTAAAAGGCCATTGTCTTGAACTCCTATTTTCAGTTAGGCAATCTCCACCCAGCCTAAGGGAACACAGGGCTGAGGGGAACAAGGATCAATTGGGAAAACAGTGCAGAAAGCTTAGTTCCCGTTGTCAGGGCTCATCATTAAAGAGAAACTGGTACATTTCTATGGGGGTCTCTGGCGAGCATCTCTGAAAGGGTGAGTGCGGTCCTGTTTTGGTGAGTCAGCCCGCATTTCCCTACCAGCTTATATACAATTTCCGGGATGCTTCATCTTCATTTCCGAAGGATCTGTAATTGGCACTGGTTCTTAAGCTTGAACATAAAGTTTTCCTGTCCCTAAAGTCCCTCTGTCTAGTACTTAATGGCCTGTAAACTGCTTAAATAAACCAAAGGAGCTCCCATTTTAAGGGACCCAGCAGCAAATCCTTCTGTCAAGTGACTTTTTGTAACGCAAACAGTCTGGGCCTAGAGGTTTTCCTAAAGGGAGGGCCACTTGCATTCTGAGCTTTGTGGCCAAGAGCAAGCACAGGTGGTTTGTACTGACATCTTTTATTTCCTAGGACATTGACACACATCTGCTCAAATTAATGACTCTTCCAAGATCTCTCCCCTGACTCATTGGATGAGAACGAGAGCTCCTGGGCGGATGCGAATACAGAAGGGAGGGGGGAGAGCAGAGCAGAGCAGGCCTAGCAGAGCAGGCCTAAAACAGTCTGCAACGTCTCACGATGGAAGCAACAGCACGCCACCACTTACAACCGAAATGTTTGTCTGTGAGCATCAATCCAGAGCCACCTGGGACAAAGATAGAGAGAGGAGAAAGCTGTTGTGACAGTCCCGATCAGGGGAACTCCAGTAAGAAGGAGCGGGGAGAGGCAGGGAGAGGGAAGGAGGCAGAAGGAAGCTGGGGTGCACACTGAGTGCATCCACGGGGAACCCCGCCAACACGCTTTTCAGTTAAACTCCTGCCATGATTAGCACTATGGCTACAATGAGCAGATATCAAGAGGCAGGGCATGAAAAGGTAATCAAGTTACTCAGAGAGAAGGTGGCCACGGATGGATGATGCCCCCCAAGGCACCAGCTCCCCTGCTGACCAGTGGCACAGCCAGGCCCAGGCCCACCTGCCAGACTTTGGGAGGACGGGAGAAGGGGAGACAGATGTGGCCGATCTCCCAGTATGGTGACTGGCCTCAGTTTACCCCTCCAGTCGAGAAGGAAGCAGGTTAAGAAGCCAGATCTCCTGTGACTTAACCACTGAACAATAACCATCACAATTGTGTCTCTTGGCCTTAGGTTAGGGTCAGCCTAGAGGAACCCAGGGAAGGGAGGGAGCTGAGTATTAGTTAAGTCACACCATCCCTAACCTCTCCACATCTTCATTTAACCCCCCTTTAAAAGACAGATAGTGATACCCAACCCAGGGGTTGCTGGGAGAATCCACAACGTGGGTAAATCCCTTAGCGCGGTGCCTGGCATCAGTAAGGACTCCACAAATGAAAGGCTACGTGGGGCCTGGGGGAAGGGACCCCGTGGCAGAGGCTGCCTCCAAAGTGCCATCAGATCCCACTGACATGGGTCACTGAGTCGTGCGTGTATCACCATATGGTCAGCCTTGGGGCTCCCAAGAAGTGGCCTGAGTCCAGATCAGGAGGTCAGTAAAGTATATTCACGCATCCCCTGACTTAACTGAATCGAGTGCCAATTACATGTGAGGCACTGTGCGCAGCCTAGAAATACAGTATGAGGGAGGCAGCAGGCCAGCAGAAGGGAGCACCTGGACATCAGCGAGCAGGGACTCATCACTAAAGTTTCACCTGGAGCCGCCGACCCCAGGCCACCAGACTGATCTGCATGGTCAAGGGTTCCTTCTGGGTAGGAAAGCAGAGCCTGCCCGATTTCATTCTATTTCTCTGGGGAAGACAAAGCCGGAGGCTATGAGGAAATGTGCCGCCCAATCAGGATGAACTGAGAAACCAGGGTGTGGGGAGGGGCCTCCTAGTGCCAGCTGAAAGGAAGCAGAGGCAGGGGTAAGTGACAGCTGCTGGGGAGGGGCTGAAACACTCAGGAGAAAGAAGAAAAAGCCAATGGGAATTAATCCTTCATGGATAAAAAAGGCATTGAGACCTCCCAGGCCCAGACCTTGACTTTTGAGATAGGTTATTTCCTTGAGTCAGCAGGATACATCAGTCAGAAAGAGCAGAGTCCACAGCTGACTCCGCCCCTCCTTTGCCATGTGACCCTGCAACCCTTACCTCCCTCTCTGGCCACAGGGGTTTGGGTAGAATAACCTTTGAGGCTCCTTCCTGCTCTGGTCTCCAGAAGTGATGGAGAGAAAAGCCTTTACATGTGAAAATGCCAGCAGACCGAGCAGGGTTGTGTGTGCCTCCCTCCGGCCTTTTTGGCCATCAATACCTTTTAAATATATATTAAAAGAAACAAAAGCACTCTGCCCTGCTAAGGATGGTTGTTATTGCTAATGAGGGGCAGAGCGGGCAGAGGGGTGGGAGGCTAGTGAGATGCCCTGGGGGACCCTCTGTGGGGAAGGTCATGTTTTGTTTTCCGAGGTCCCCCTGTGAGCCAGGGAGTGCAAACAGGGAGTGCTCCCAAAGCAAACTGTATTAGGCTCAAAGTCTTTGTGCATTTTTCAAACCTTCTGAGCCCCGTCCTTCTGCAGCAGCTGCATCTAATTCTAAAGCTTGACTGGCAGCATGAGACACGGATAGCCAGCAGTGAGGAAGCTCCTAGGGCTGAGCCAGGAGGAGTTCCTGAGACTTTACCTTGGACCCAAAGCTTGCTCTCCAACCTGCCGAGCCCTCCTAGAAAGGTCTTTACTATTTAGATGGTGCCCAAGGTAGGACTTCGACCTCTGCTAGGAAGAGGCCAGGCACTGCATACCTACAGCCTGTAGACTGTTTCGATAAGCCTGGGCAATGAGTTAAATTTAGATCAGTGTTTCTCAAAGTGTGGTCCCCAGACCAGCAATATTGGCATCACCCAGGAACTTGCTAGACATGCAAATTCTTGGGCCCCTACTGAATCGGAAATGCTGGGGAGCAATGCTGGGGACCCAGCAATCTGTGTTTCACAAGCCCTCCAGGTGATATGGGTACCTGGTAAAGTTTGAGAACCACTGAGATAGTATAATAGGGAGGGGTCATTCTTGGGCCCAACACAAGCTGTTTTAACAACTAGTGTCTTCAGGGACTTCCCTGGTGGTCCAGTGGCTAAGACTCCATGCTCCCAACTCAGGGGGTTTGGGTTCAATACCTGGTCAGGGAATTAGATCCCACATGCCACAACTAAGAGTTCGCATTCCGCAACTAAAGATCCCGCATGCCGCAACGAAGATACCACACGCAGTGGTGAAGATCCTGTGTGCTGCAACTAAGACCCGGAGCAGCCAAATAAATAAATCTTTTTTTTTTAAAAAAAAACAACAACAACTGCCTTCAGCTTGGCCTACTTGGTGCCTTTATGTTACCAGCCAGCTGGGCCCCACACTGCATCTGACTTTTTTGACCCTTGGCAGAGAAGGTAGTTCCATTCCAAGCAAAAGTTCCTGATGACCAAATGTCATCGATAGGTGAATGGATAAACAAAATGTGGTATATACATATATACATACATCCACATACAATGGAATATTATTCAGCCTTAAGAAGGAAGGAGCAACAAATAATCCTAAAATTGATATGGAACCACAAAATACCCAGAATTGCTAAAGCAATCCTGAGGGGAAAAAAAACTGGAGGCACAACCCTCCCAGACTTCAGACAATACTACAAAGCTATAGTAATCAAAACAGCATGATACTGGCACAAAAACAGACAAATCAATCAATGGACCAGAATAGACAGCCCAGAAATAAACCCACACACCTATGGTCAATTAATCATCAAGAAACGAGGCAAGAATATACAATGGAGCAAAGACAGTCTTCAGCAAGTGGTATTGGGAAAGCTGGACAGCTGTATGTAAATCAATGAATTCAGAACACACCCCCACACCATACACAAAAATAAACTCAAAATGGCTTAAAGACTTAAATATAAGACATGACTCCATAAAACTCCTGGAAGAGAACATCGGCAAAACATTCCCTGACATAAATCTTACCAATGTTTTCATAGGTCAGTCTCCCAAGGCAACAGAACTAAAAGCAAAAATAAATAAATGGGACCTAATTAACCTTATAAGTTTTTGCACAGCAAAAGAAACCATAAACAAAACAAAAAGACAACCAGGGGACTGGGAGAAAATATTTGTAAATGATGCAACCAACAGGGGATTAATTTCCAAAATACACAAACAGCTGATACAGCTCAATAACAACAACAAAAACACAAACAACCCAATCAAAAAATGGACAGAAGACCTAAGTAGAAATTTCTCCAAAGAAGACATCCAGATGGCCAATAGACACATGAAAAGATGTTCAACATCGCTAATTATTAGAAAAATGTAAATCAAAACTACAATGAGGTATCACCTCACACCAGTCAGAATGGCCATCACCAAAAAGTCTACAAATAATAAATGCTGGAGAGGGTGTGGAGAAAAGGGAACCCTCCTACACTGTTGGTGGGAATGTAAGTTGATATAGCCACTATGGAGAACAGTATGGAGGTTCCTCAAAAAACTAAAAATGGAGTTGCCATATGATCCAGCAATCCCACTCCTGGGCATACAACCAAAGAAAACTATAATTCGAAAAAATACATGCACCCCAGTGTTCACAGCAGCACTATTTACAATAGCCAAGGCATGAAAGGAAACTAAATGTCCACTGACAGATGAATGGGTAAAGCATATGTGCCCACTCCCACAACACACACACAATGGAATACTACTCAGCCATAAAACAGAATGAAATAATGCCATTTGCAGCAACATGGATGGACCTAGAGAACATCATACTAAGTGAAGTAAGTCAGACAAAGACAAATATCTTATGATATCACTTATATGTGGAATCTAAAAAATGATACAAATGAACTTATTTATGAAACAGAAACAGACTCTCAGACATAGAAAACAAACTTATGGTTACCAAAGGGGAAAGAGGGGGAGGATAAAGTAGGAGTTTGGGATTAGCAGATACAAACTACTATACATAAAATAGATAAACAACAAGGTCCTACTCTATAGCACAGTGAACTATATTCGATATCTTATAAGAAACTATAATGGAAAAGAATCTGAAAAAGAATATATTTATATACATAGATACAAATACTTATATATTGTATTTATATATAAATGAATCACTTTGCTGTACAGCAGAAACTATCACACTTTGTAAATTAACTATACTTCAATAAAAAATAAAAATTAAACTATATGGGGAGGCTAAAAAATAAATCAACAAAATTTTAAAATAAAGTTAAAAAAGAAGATGGAAGGAGCTTAAGACATTATGCTAAGTGAAATAGGCCAGACACAAAAGGACAAATATAGTGTGATTCCACCTACATGAGGCAGTTAGAGTAGTCACATTCACAGAGACAGAAAGCAGAAATAGTCCCCAAGGGGCTGGGGGTGGAGGGTATGGGGAGTTAGTATTTAATGGATACAGAGTTTCCATTTGGGAAGTCGAAAACGTTCCAGAGATGGATGGTGGTGATCACACCACAGCATGTGAATACACTTAACGCTGTTGAACAGCACGCTTAAAAATGGTTAAAATGGAAAATGCTAAATGTTATGATGTGCATAGTTCACTGCAATTTAAAAAACAAAAAACAAAGCTCCTTGTGAGAGTTTGCCGATGCCACAGCTTCTCTGAATCATCTGCTCATAAAAGGCTCCCCCTTATTTCCAGAATGAAGTCCTAACCTTCTTTTTCATCTTGCAAGACTGAAACTCTATACTCGTTAAACAATTCCCTTTTGCCCCCTCTCCCCAGGCCCTGGCAACCAACATTCTACTTTCTCTATCTATACAGATAGACCGTATACAGACCTATACAGATTGACCGTAAACCTCATATAAGTGGAATCATACAATATTTATCCTTTGGTGACTGGCTTCTTTCACTTAGCATAATGTCCTCAAGGTTCATTCATGCTGTAGCATATGACAGGATCTCCTTCTTTTCTAAGGTTGAAGAGTATTCCATTGTATGTATATATATACATAAACCACATTTTGTTCATCCATTCATCCGTCAATAGACATTTGGGTTGCTTCCATCTCTTGGCTATTATGAACGGTGCTGCTGTGAACATGGGTGTATCTCTTCAGACCCTGCTTTCAATCCTTTTTTCGATATATACATAGAAGTGGGATTTCTGGATCATATGGTAGTTCTATTTTTAATTTTTTGAAGAACTGCCAGACAGTTTTCCACAGTGGCTGTACCATTTTACATGCCCACCACCAGTGAACAAGGGTTCCAAGTCACATCCCTGCCAACAATTGTTGTTTCTGTTTTTTGACAGTAGCCATCCTAATGGGTGTGAGGTGGTAGCTCACTGTGGCTTTGATTTGCATTTCTCTGACGATTAATGATATCAAGCATCTTTTCAAACACTTACTGGCCCTTTGTACATCTTTGGAGGAATGTCTATTGCCCATTTCTTAATCGGGTTATTTGATTTTTTGTTGTTGAGTTGTATAGTCCCGATTTTCTTAACGTGAAACCCACCGCCCTTCCAGACTCAGCCCAGCCAACCTTTCCACTCTAATCTCTCACCACCCGCTATGCCAGCCAGCGATTCTCAGTGGGAGTGACTTTGCACCCAGATGTTTGGCAAGTCTAGAGACATGTTTGGCTGCCACAACCTGGGGACTGGAAGGGATGCTACTGGCATCTAGTGGGTAGAGACCAGGGACGCTGCTAAATATTGTACAATGCCAGGACAGTCCCCACAGGAAAGGATTACCTGGCCCGAAATGTTAAGAACCCTACGCTGCTCCCTGACACCACACTCTTCCACTCGTTATTCCAAAAACCTTACCCGTGGCTTACACCCTTGACCTCCTGGAATGCCTCCCGGGCCCTGACGCCTGACTGAATCCTCCTGAAAACCCCACTGCTGCTGTAAGGCTTTCCCAACCAGTCTCGTTCATAGTAACTCCCTGACTCCGAGAACCGAAAGTTTAGCCAGTAAATACCTTGTATTATGCCTACTGCCTCCACCTCCCAGAATCCCTATCCGCCTCTGCTTGCGCACAGTAGGTACCAGATACACGCTCGCTCATTAGTCGCCAGGCAGTAAGAAAGAGAGTCGACTGGCAGGGTACTTACCTCACTGTAATACTCCAACACCAAGAACGCTCTACTCCAAGAAGCTTCTGCCGCAGCTGACCCCAAATCCAGGCACAGAGAAACCCGAGGACGGGAGGCATGCCAAGAGCACCCACCTAAGCTCTTTCCTCCCTCTGGATTCCGTGTCCTCCAGAGCAGGCCACACATGAGCAGAGACAGGCGCTCTGGACATCTGTGTCTTGTTCACCTCCGGCCACCCGCCCTCCTGAGTCCTCCAGAGCTCACAATGCAGACCCATACACAGAATCCAGGAATACGGTTGGGCAAATCCTGGCAGCCAAGCGACTGACAGCGGTTTTCACCCTGAGCCCAGCAGGGCTGGAACAATGAACACGTATCAGTTTGGAACGAGAAAGATCTCTTAATAATGCAGCCAGTGGCTCCGCAGTGGCAACCTCGTCCAACAAGGCCCCGCTCCTCTCACTCAATTCGAAAGGCAGCTCAGCAGCCTCCCTCCCTATGAAGACTTTCCCAGTACCTGGACAGGTAATCCAGCAGACCCAAGACACCACAACGTTAGGCGTATCTGCCCATCCGAGCCTCGGCCCGGCCAGCCTCAGGAAAAGACATTTTCCCCTACCCTTCACGTTTCCTCTGGTTGGTCTAAGAATCAAATTGACGTGAGACATTAACAGGAGAAAAATCAAATCAAAGTTTAATAACATGTATACCTGGGAGAGACCCAGAAACACTGAGTGACTCAGCAAAATGGCTGAAACCCTCACCTTAAATACCGTCTTCAGATAAAGACAAAAGAGGGTGTTGGGGGTAGTGGTCTGGGACCTCAAAGGGGAGGAAGGGAATTCACATCGATAGGGAAAAGCAAATGTTTGGTAAGTGTTTGGCAGAGACAGTAGGACACAGAGAGGAATTTTAAGAAACAGACTTTGCTGGGTTCCCCCCCACCCCACCCCCGTCTACACTATAGTTCATACTATAGTGATCTATGCTGATAGCTCCTGTCCCGGAACAGGTCCTTTATCTACATTCTGTTAGGCAGTCGGGGGAAGGTCCGAGATTCTTCCTGAGTCTCTTGGGCCTTAAAAATATTCAAGCCTAAATGAATCCTTATGCCAAAGAGACACTTTGGGGTGGCAAATTTGCTCCCTGACACTTGCAAACAGGGTCTAGGATAAATGGGCTGGGCCTGAAGAGCTCTTGACTTGCTACACAAGTTCCCAGCCCAAGCACCTTAGCACACCCATCCCTACCTAGAACCCCCTTCTGGAGCGATCAAGATAATAATGACGACATATGTCTGATACTGTGCTAGGCAATTCACATCTGCCATCTCATTAGGTACCATTATCCCTATTTTGGGTGTCAGAGACTTGAAGTAATTTCTCCCAGGTGACACAGGCAATAAATGGCAGAGAGCTAGGATTCAAACCTTGAGCCATCTGATCCAAAGCCCAGGTTCTTCTCCCCTTACAGTCTTATCATACAAATTACAAGCGACATTCTAAGAACCTTTTTTCCATGTCAAAACGGCTGCGTGGTTGTTTCCCTCCAACCACCCCTGCCTGGCCCGCGCTGCCTTCCCTGGGGGGCCTCTCACCCCTGATTGCCAGTGTCGTTACATTAGGCATCTTTTCAGTCCAGTTCCCATTATATCATCTCAGCCTGGCATCATAAAGCAGCCCCACCATAAACATCAGCTTGATTACAAGCAGCGACTGTTGCCTCCAATAAAGAAGCAGGCATAATGTATACAGAGGCAGAAAGAGACACCTCTATATTTTCAGCTTTGTGAAGGCAAATCACCTCAATTGTTTAATCAATAATAATGCCTCTCTAACTCCTACTGTTATTATGAAGCAATTTCAGACAGAGTGAGAAAGGAGCATCACATCTGTACTCCTGTCAGGACAGACGGGGTCTGATTAGGCCGACGGATGAAAGCTCAGACCTGATGCCGGTCCACTGAAGGCCTGTGTCTGGATCCCCATCGCCCCCACGCCTGGGCAGAAGAGGAGCTGCAGGGATCTCAGGAGCAACTGCACATCAGGTTTGGGGGAGGCCGGAGCACAGAGATATTCACCTAAATGGTGGGGTTTGATCTAATCAGGGGATCCCTGGGGACAAGCACACTCTACAGGTCACAGGAAGGGCAGCCTTGCTGGTGGCGCTGAGGGAGGGGAGACTAGGAGTAGAGGGTACTCATCCTGAAGGTCTCACGTCACCTCTAACTCTCCATCCCTCCAGCCACTGCCAAGTTCAGACACTCTGCATCTCGCAATGAACATGTGTCTCCTCACTGACCTTCCTGATTCCTGTTTCATGGCCTCTAATTCACACTGTGGCCCTGGTCATTTACCTCAAATAAACATCTGAAGGAACAAGGGATGGCCCCTCCCTCACAGAAAGTTTGCCACTGATTCCCCTGATATATACACGAGAAAGTCCAAGCTGCTCTCTCTATGTAAAGGCCCTGCCTGAACTGGCCTTGTCTTCTCCCAGACTCCCGTCAATCCTCCTACCCACGCACCTTTTCTCCAGCTGCTCCAAACTCTGAAATTTCCTGAACACCCTACACTTCATGCCCTAAAGCCTGTGCACATTCTGACCCTTCCCCTGAAATTTCACTCCCCAGATCTTCTCTTGGCAAACTCCTGCTCACCTTTAAGACCCACTGACTTGATGTCCTCCAAGGCCTTTCCCTGCTCCACCCTATACTCCTGCCCCAGGGCTCTGCTGCACCTTACACACACCTCTACCTCTGAATTCAGCACATAGCACTCTTAAGTGTCAGCTTACCTGTCTGTTTCTACGTGCCAATGACTTGTAAAATGTTTGTCTCCAGCCCTTACCTCTGCCCTGCACTTCAGACTCATATGTCCAGCTGTCGCCTTGCCTAATTCTCTCAGGCCTATGGGCACCTCCAAAATATAACTCTAAACTTCCAATTCCCAAACTTGTTCTCTCCAAGGGTACCCCATCTTAGAAAGTGGCACCCTGATCCAACCAGTTAATTGAGCCAAAGCTCACAGTCACACTTAATTCCTCCTTCTCCCTCATGTTCCACATCCAAAGACAAGTCCTGTCAATCCTATCTCAAAAACATTTCTAATGCAATGAACTATCAGAAAGAGAAATTAAGGAAACAATCCCATTTACAATCGCACCAAGAAGAATGAAATACCTAGGAATAAACCTACCTAAGGAGGTAAAAGACCTGTACTCAGAAAACTATGAGACACTGACGTAAGAAACTGAAGATGACACAAACCAATGGAAAGATATAATGTGTTCATGGATTGGAAGAATTAATATCGTTAAAATGACCATACTACCCAAGGCAATCTACAGATTCAACGCCATCCCTATCAAAATACCAATGACATTTTTCAAAGAACTAGAAGAAATAATTTTAAAATTTGTATGGAAACACACAAAAAAAACTGAATAGCCAAAACAATCTTGAGAAAGAAAAACAGAGCTAAAGGTATCATGCTCCCTAACTTCAGACTATAATACAAAGCTACAGTAATCAAAACAGTATATGGTACTGGCACAAAAACAGACACATAGATCAATGGAAGAGAATAGAGAGCTCAGAAATAAACCCATGCACTTATGGTCAATTAGTCTATGGCAAAGGAGGTAAGGATATACAATGGAGAAAAGACACTCTCTCCAATAAGTAGTGCTGGGAAAACTGGACAGCTTTTTATTCTTTATAAAAGAATAAAATTAGAACATTTTCTCACACCATATACAAAAGTAAGCTCAAAATGGATTAAAGGCCTAAATGTAAGACCAGAAACTGTAAAACTCATAGAAGAAAACATAGGCAGAACATTCTGATATAAATCATAGCAATATTTTTTTGGATCTGTCTCCTACGGCAAAGGAAACAAAACCAAAAGTAAACAAATGGACCTGATTAAACTTAAAAGCTTTTGCACAGCAAAGGAAACCATCAACAAAATGAAAAGACAACCTACTGAATGGGAGAACATTTTTGCAAATGATATGACTGATAAGGAGTTAATATCCAAAATATACAAACAGCTCTTACTACTCAACATCAAAAAATTAAACAACCTGATTAAAAAATGGGTAGAAGACCTGAAGAGCCATTTTTCCAAAGAAGACACACAGATGGAAAAGATGTTCAACATTGTTAATCATCAGAAAAAATGCAAATCAAAATCACAATGAGATATCACCTCACACCTGTCAAAATGAACATAACAAAAAAGAAACAGACTCACAGATATAGAGAACAAACTATGGTTACCAGTGGGGAGAGGACAGTGGGAGGGGCAAGATAGGGGTAGGGGATTAAGAGGTACAAACTACTACATATAAAATAAGCTACAAGCATACTTTGTATAGCACAGGGAATATAGCCAATACATCATAATAACTATAAATGGAGTATGACCTTTAAAAACTGTGAATCACTGTGTTGTACACCTGAAGCATATATTGTAAATCAACTATACCTCATCATCAACAACAACAACAAAAGAATGATAAATAGCAAAAAAGAAAGAAAGAAAACAGTCTCTGCCACATAATAAAAATGCAACAAATCTAGGACCAAAAAAATTTTTAATTAAAAAAACCACATCTAATGCAAAAGTAATTCAGTGGAAGAAGGATATCTTTTCAATAAGTGGTGCTGAAACAACTGTATATGCATTTGCAAAAAAACAAAAAGCAAAAAAAAACCAGAACCTTAACTCAAACCTCTCACTACATTAAAAAAATACCTCAAAATGGATCATAAACTGAACTTTGAGAGGAAAACATAGGAGAAACTATTTGTGACCTTGGATTAGGTGATGAGTACATAGATACGATACCAAGAGCACAAACCATAAAAGAAAAAATTGAGAAATTTTTAAATCAAAATTAAGAACTTCTGCTCTTCAAAAAGCACTGTCAATAGAATAAAAAGAATCCAAAAGGATTAAAAGCAGGGTCCCAAAGAGATATTTGGGATATCAGTTTTACAGCAGCATTATTCACAATAGCCAAAAGGTGGAAGCAATCCACGTATCCATGAACGGATGAATGGATAAACAAAATATGGTCTACACACACAATGGAATATTATTCAGCCTTGAAAAGGAAGGAAATTCTGATACTTACCACAAGATGGATGAACCTTGAGGGCACTATGCTAAGTGAAATAAGCCAGTTACAAAAGGATAAATACTGTACGATTCTACTTAATGAGTAGTCAAATTCATAAAGACAGAAAGTAGAATGGTGGTTGCCAGGGGGTGGGAAGCTGTTATTTAATTGGTACAGAATTTCAGTTTTCAAAGATGAAAAGGGTTCTACAGATTGGTTGTGCAATAAAGTGAATGTACTTAATGCTACTGTACTGTACACTTTAAAAAGTTTAAGATGGTAAAAATTACGTTACATGTATTTCACTACAATTTTAAAAAATAGAAACAACAAAATTTAGACCGTCAAGATAGGATTCTCAAAGAATCTCAGGAAGAAGCAGCGGTCTTCTGGAACTATTCTCTGAATGACAACAGAGATGTGGTCTCTGATTTTTAAAATTATATATTTAGTCTTTAGTCTTGGTTCTGTTTTCATAAATATACTTGGTTTTGTGATTTAATTAATTAATTAATTTATTTATTTATTTTGGGCTGCATTGGGTCTTCGTTGCTGCGCGTGGGCTTTCTCTAGTTGCAGCGAGCCGGGGCTACTCTTTGTTGCAGTACACGGGCTTCTCACTGCGGTGGCCTCTCTTGTTGCAGAGCACGGACTCTAGGTGCGTGGGCTTCAGTAGTTGTGGCATGCGGGCTTCAGTAGTTGTGGCTCGTGGGCTCTAGAGTGCAGGCTCAGTAGTTGTGGCACACGGGCTTAGTTGCTCCGTGGCATGTGGGATCTTCCCGGACCAGGGCTTGAACCCTTGTCCCCTGCATTGACAGGCGGATTCTTAACCAGTGTGCCACCAGGGAAGCCCCTGGTTTTGTGATTTAAAAGAGAGAGAAAGTGAGAAAGACACAGAGACAGAGACAGAGAGAGGGAAAGAGAAATCACAGACTGGGAGAAAATTCTTGCAAATCACATATCTGAAAAAGGACTTGTATCCAGAATATATAAGGAACTCTCAAAATTCAAAAAAAAAACACAAAAAACCAAAAAAACAAGAATACAGGAATGTATGAAAGACTTAAACAGATATATGACCCAAGAAGATATTGAAAATAAACAGATGAAAAGATACTTACAGCTTTAATCATCAGGGAAATGCAAATTAAAACCACAATGAGATACCATTATATATCTATCAGAGTGGAAAAAATTGCAAGGACAATATCAAATGCTGGTGAGAATTCAGAGAAACTGGAACTCACATACATTGCCAGTGAGAATGCAAAATGGTACAGCCACTCTGAAAAACAGGTTGGCAGTTCCTTATAAAGTCAAACATACACTAAGCAGATGGCCCAGCAATCCCACTCCTTGTATTTACCCAAGTGAAATGAAAACAGGTTCATGTAACACGTGTACGCCAATGTTCACATTCAGCTGAGCTTTACTTGAAATTGCCCCAAACTGAAAACAACCCAAATGTCCTTCAAGTGGTGAATGATATAGAAGCTGATATTTCCGTAGAATGGAATACTATCCAGCTGTAAAAAGGAGAGTGAACTCTTTAGATATATAGCAACATGGATGATTCTCGAACGCGCGATCCTAAGTGAAAGAATGCATTATGCTAAGACTCCATCCGCTATATACCATATGATTTCATTTATGTGACTCTGTAGAAAAGGCAAACCTATGGGACAAAAAGAAGATCAGTGATGGCCAGGGATGGAAGACAGGAGAACGGATGACCCAAGGGGCACAGGGGAGTTTGGCAGGTGATGCAATGTTCCATATCTTGACTGTGGTAGTGGCCACACGATGACATTCGGTTGTCCAAACTCCTCGCACTTTACACTAAACAGGGCACATTTTATTGTATGTAAAGTGTACCTTCATTAAAAAAAAAGACAGCACACGTATCTGGAATGTGCCCAACAGGCATCTGCTGTTGCCAGGGCCACTCTGTTCAAGCCTCCATCAGCTCTCACCCAGCCTACTGCTACCCATCGCCTCTTAACTTTTCCTCCCCTCTCATTTATTCTTAAAGAGCAGTCAGAATTACTTTTCGCAAATATAAATCAGATTATGTCTCTTCCCTGCTTAAAACTCCTCCAGTGCCTTCCCATCTCTGTTTAGAATGCAATCCAAATTCTTCCCAGGCCCAAAGAGCCTGCTGGCGCTCTGGCCTCCCCACACACCCTCCCCTTTGTCGGCCATGAGCCAGCCACTCTGCCATCCTCTGTCTCTCGAGGACACCAAGCATGACCCACTAGGGGACTCTGCTCCCGCCTAGTTCCCCTGTGCTGGAGGCTCTACCCTGACCTCTGTCTTACCTTTCAGGTCTGAGTAAATGTCAGTAAATGTCTCTCGCTTAGTTCGTCGCACCTCGTCATCCTGCACCCTAACCCCTCATCCAGCCCAGGGCTGTCTTTTTTTTTTTTATTGAACTATAGTTGATTTACAATGTTGTGTTAGATTCAGGTGTGCAGCAAAGTGATTCCGTTTCATATATATATGTATTTTTTTTCAGATTCTTTTCCCTTATAGAGTATTACAAGATATTGAGTAGAGTTCTCTGTGCTATATGGTACATCCTTGTTGATTATCTATTTTATATATAGTAGTCTATATCTGTTAATCCCAAACTCCTAATTTATCCCTCCCCCCTTTCCCCTTTGGTAACCGTAAGTTTGTTCTCTATGTCTGTGAGTCTATTTCTGTTTTGTAGATAAGTTCATTTGTACCATTTGTTTAGATTCCACATATAAGTGATACCATATGATATTTATCTGTCTCTGTCTGGCTTACTTCACTTAGTATGATAATCTCTAGGTCCATCCATGTTGCTGCAAATGGCATTATTTCATGCTTTTTAATGACTGAGTAGTATTCCATTGTGTATATGTACCACATCTTCTTTCTCCATTCATCTGTGGATGGACCTTTAGGCTGCTTCCATGTCTTGACTATTGTAAACAGTGCTGCATCGTGTTCTGATAATATTTATTTACCACTGGTCACCCCCGCTCCACAAGAGTACCATCATGCTGAGTTTATTCACTTGTAGATCCTCAGTGCCAGGACAGGTCGTGGCACACAGTGGGTGTTCAATTAATGCTGTTTGGGCTGTTATCTTCAGGGAGGAGTCTGTCTCTGAGCCCTCCTAGGCACTCACGGTGGGGCTGGGGTAGAGAGGGTCACTCAGACGTGAGGAAAGAACAGCACTGCCCGCAGGATCCCCTACCCGACTCTGGGTGGAGTACATAACCTGGAACTTCCACTGGCCGGTTAGTGACACAGCTCAAACCCAGCCCGTGGAACTGGTGGCATTAACAACCCTCTCCACCTCCTGCTCTGAGGCTCTACAGAGATGCGTCAAGCTGGAGCCATGCAAGAAAGGAAGGAATACACAGCAGGGCAGTACCAGGATCCTCTGGCCTCCTTGGCCCAGCCCATCCCTTAGCCCTGCCCACTCCCAGTAAGACAGGCTGGGACCTGGAACCCTTTGCTGCAATGCTTGCACCTGGACAAATGTCTCCTCAAGCAACAAAATACAAAGAAACTATAAGGGACTAAAAATAACTGCACACATGCACAGTTGGGGCAAATTATGGACAAGATACAAAAAGACCACAAAGCCAGCTGCCACTTTTGAAGAGCCAGGAGCAAAAGCAGGGTACTGCATATGCCCCTGCACACAGCATCACCTAAGGGGTGGGCAGACCACCTAAGCCACCCCTGGACACACCCCTACGCTCGCCCCATATAAGGAACCAGCTCATCCCACCTTCCCCACCGTGGAAGCAAGCGAGTGAGCAAGGGAACCTGTTACTTGTTCTTGCACCCTCTTGCCGCAGCAGGAGCCCCAGAAAAGCCTTGCCTGAATTTCTTGTCTAGCCGCCTATCAGTTTCTATTGATTAAGGAGGCCAAGAGCCCTGATGGTAACATTAGGTTCCAGGGCTGAGGGACAGCTGCTGAGCGCTTCTCGGATTAAGAATCTGATGAAAATAGCTGTACTGAGAGCCAGGCGTGTGTCTGACACTGCGTTAGGCATCTTTCAGAGAAGGGAAGGTGGCTGGCGTGACTTACTAGGTGTCTGTATGTCCTAGAAGCTCTAGCCACGTTGTCTCATTAACACCCACAACAACCCTGTGAGGCTGGCAATAGCATCCTCATTTTTATGTGACCTCAGAGAGGTCATGCATTTTGTAAGTGGCAGAGCCTTTTGGACCTGTGAAAATTAATAAATGGAAACCTCATTTAAACCGGAGTCAGGAGGCCAGAAGCGGGCGCTCTCAAATCCTGCTGCTCAGGTCAACTGCATGCTCCACAGGCACCATGCACTCCCAAACAGGAGATGCAACTACTTTACTCTCCAAAGGAAGAGTTTCTCCTCGCTCAGCAACAGCCCAGCCAATGAGAAGCCATCACTGCCCTGAACTCCTACTTCCATCCAATGAACTTTCATTTAGAACAGCCCCTCCCACCTCCCCCCTTTCCCTATAAAAGTAGCTTCCCTTCCTTTATTCTCTGGACATGCCTGTGGTTCCCCATAGGCTGCACATTCTGAGTTGCAATTCTTGGCTGTTGCCAAATAAACCCATTTTGCTGGTAAAGTAACGTGCTGTTTCAATAATTTAATTTTTGTTTTTTTGTTTTTTTTTTTTTGCCACCCAGCATGTGGGATCTTAGTTCCCCAGTCAGGGATCAGACCCATGCCCCCTGCAGTGGAAGTGTGGAGTCTTAACCACTGGACTGCCAGGGAAGTCTCTGTTTTAATAATTTTAGATGAATAGAGTCCTTGTCTAGAGCTGGTTCCATCACATGCCTAAGGGCAACTCTACACACATCCTCTCTCCAGCTTCTTGGGGAGTATTAATTCAGCACGTCCTCAATCTAAGAGTGGGGGAGCAGACCAGAGCCCAGAGAATCCTGCTGCTGTTGTAACATCAGGCCCCCCCTTTGTTGCCCCTGGGCTGTGCCCACTTCTGTCCCTTCATATTCTCATTTCCTGTCTCCTGTGAGAGCAGACTCACAGCTAATGAACCAATGTCCCTGCCCTCAGGAAGACAACTGGTGCCCTTCTGTCTCCCTGCCCCCGGCCTTGTGGCTCCCCTTCTCCTGCCCCCATCTCCCTATCTGCCCCGTGTCTCTCCCTTTGTCTCTGTCTGTTTCTTTGCCCTGTGCGTGCGCACGCACACACACACACACACACACACACACACACACACACACTCTCGCATACTGCCACCACCCCTTTTCCAACTCACTTCCTTCAACTGTTGAATTCACTCTGCCCAGAGGACAGGACCATGACAGATTAAGCCTCTGGATAACCTGCTGCAGGGACTCCAAGAGATCAAAAGACTGTCCGGGCCGCGGCTGTGGTCCCCTGGGCTGGAGCCGAGAAGCCTGTGCACCGCGCAGGGGCTCGTGGCCACCTGGACCCTGCTCCAGCATCACCCCTCTTCATGAAGCTCTCAGCCTTGCTAAGTACATACCAGTCCACCCGTTGGCCATGGCTGCACACCTGGTCACCAGCGGGGAAGGGCTCTGTCCAGCAGGTGCTCTGGGCCAGATCAGCTGCCGCCCAGTAGTGTGGTTGGGAAGGGCTAGAGAGGCGAAGGCAGGGATTGACATAATTTCACGTCTGGCCTTTCCTAGCCGACAGGCAAAATGACTCTGTGATCCCCTAGCTCTCTAAATTAGTTGTATTTTACAATCCCCCTGTCTGGCAGGAAATGTCCCATTAAATCTTAATGATCTTTCTTCCGACAAACTCCCCAGGCCCTCTGTCCCCTGGAGGACACCGAGCCCTGGAAAAACAGGGTGGGGCGCTGGTTGGGGAAAGGGGGAGATGAACACCCAGGAGATGGTGTCCGGAAGGGGCTCCCAACACCCTTCATTGGGCAGCTGTCTTCAGAACAGGAAGTAAGAAGGTCCTTCTGAACCAAGAGCTCTCCATCATTCCATGTGCTTCACAGGACCCAACCCTCCCTCTCTCCTCTCAGGCCACAGCCTACCCACCTGTCTGAAGCCTGCCTGGCCCCCTCCATCCCAGGCGCCTGCTTCTGTCTCTAGGCTACAGAAACCAACAGACTCCAACTCCACGAGGCAGAGAATTCGGGACAGAGCTGCACCCTGCCCCACTTTCCATGCACACAGCCCCGGCCAGGGGAGAAATCTCTCTGTGAAAGAAAGACGCCGCATGACCTTCAGGATTATTCAAATATTAACTACCTGGATAAACAGTTTCTCCTATATTCTCATTACCACCTCTCTGGCTGAAGCTAAAGTGCAATATTTCTCTTTTATATCCAGAGTGAAGATGCTTCTGGTGGCTCCTGGGGAGAGGGGAAGGATGACGAGAAAGAGAAGGAGAGGTCAAGCTTAAGGGAGAGCGAGCAGGATCCTTCCAGGCCCCTCCTCCCCCAATACAGGCAATCTGGACGCCCAGCAGGAGTTAAGGGGAGACCTTTAGCGGGAGGCTAAAGGCCACCCAGGCCAAACAACAGCCAGCATTGTCACTGGCCCAGCACAGACTGGTGGTCACAGAGGGGTCTTGGGAACACAGGCTCATGAGGCTCCATCCATCCACCTCCAAGAGCCCCTTGCATGACCTTGAGCTTGTCATCACTTGGGCCTGCTTCTCAGGAGGCACCACCACTTGCCCCTGGCCAGAGGGGCTGTCCATGACCATCAGAGCTGTAAGCAGTGCTCCTCCTCAACGACCTTCAAGTAAACACTGCACGTTCTTGGCTGGACCCTTTCTTTTCTCTCTTTATTCTCTTGTCTCATGTAACCTTTGGTCTCCACCAGGCCAGGATATGAGAAAGCTAAGCACAGGTGTGTGATCCCTCCCTGTTTCCTCCACCACCCCTGGCCACTCAACACTCTCCCCAGGTCAGTAGCACTGCTTCTCCACACTCCCAGCACGCCCTAGAAGGGGAAGAGAAAAGGGAGGCCTCCGTCCTCCTGAAGTCCAGCCTCGCCCAGGAGAGGAGACAAATCCATTACCAACCCGCATTATCACAGCCCATTTTAAAGTTACTACTGTGGATTCTTAAGATGTCGACAATGAGGAATCCTATCATCCCACTAATTAATTCAGCAATCTCCCTGAAATAATAGGAGTTGTAATTGCAATTCCAAACTCACCCCTCGACCACCGGCATCAACTAATTAAACAACCATCAGCCAGTACCAGGCTTTCATGAGGAAGAGGGTCTACACCTTTTTATAGCTGCAATTAGGAGACACATTCAATAATCAGAATGAAATACAAATTAACCCAGGAGCCCAGTAAATTATGGCCATTCATACTCTGTTTTCCTACGGTCGCCTCCCAGAAAATGAAAAGGGGGCTGCATCTTCCAGCTGCAGCAGGACGCCACCTGGACCACCTCTGAGCTGCCCCTCAGGGTCCTCCTCAACAGCTCTCTGCTGCTCAGTTCCGAAGCGCCAGGCAAAGCGTGAAATGCGCTGGATGCCCACGCCTAGTTCTGCCAGCATCCCAGGGGTACGCAGCAGGAGGTCAGAGTGGCTGGAGGCGAGAATCGGAGTTGTACACACTGTCGTGCCTGGATGGGTGTGTGACGCACACGCCCCAAACACACACTCATGCTCTCAAGAGCACAAGCCCTTCAGAACACCCTTTGCATTGTCTGCAAAAATGCCCCAGGGCGGGAGAAAGGCTTGGAACGTGGGGGGAAGACCCACAGGCCAGAGGGAAGAGATGCAGATGAGTTTCAGGAGGAGCCACTGAATAAGGTGTGAAAATTAAATCAGGCAAAAGGCAGTGGCTGGGCAGGGAGAGGGGAGGAGAGTTGTGAGAAGATACACACGGAGAGATACCAGCACCACCAAGGCGTCCTCGGCCCACCACAGGCCGAGCGGAAAACCTGCAGTCTTCAGAATTTGCAAAAACGCTCATGTCCTCAGATGGAGGGAGCAAAAGATCCCAGCATTACAGCACATCATCGAATCATCTCAGTTGGTCTACCTGAGCGATCCTGGGCATGGCAGGGCTCTCTGAAGTCGAGAAGGTTCCAGAGCACGGCGCCTGTTCGCCCCTTCCAAGAACTCCCAGATGGCAAAGCAAGAGTGATTGACCAAAAGCACAGGAGAGCTTTAGGAGAAATTCAAATGAAGGGATTTCTTGGCAGAAGAAACTGGAAACTCCTTGTGGTCGCGGGCTCCTTCCCTGTCACTCAGTAGAGACCTGGGCACATAGTAGGTGCTCAATAAATACACGTTAAGTAGAGGGGCTGGTTTCCGGGACACCTCTCTACTCAGTGGGCACTGCGGGGAGACGCAGAGGAAAGAGCCCCCCTCCCTGAATACTGATTGACAGAGTGCTTCATGGACCACAAGTGATGCTCTCAGAATGTGTTCGTTCGTTCATCCAAAAACATTCACTGAGCGTCTACTCCACACCACCTGCGTGCCCGGCACCAGGGGCTGCATATGAGCAAGACAGGCAGAGCCCTGCCCTGACAGAGCCCACAGAGCCAGGGAACAAACGGCCAGGAAGAGCGAGAAATGCAGCAATAAGGAGGTGGAGGGTTACAGCCTCCCCCAGAGGAAGAGAATTCAAACTGAGACCTGAGGAATACATAGCAGGGAGCCAGGTGTCTCCATGCCCTCATCTGTGAAATGGAAGTAATAGGAATGCCTGCCTCATAGGGTTGTTGTGAGAATCAAGGAGATGATGTACGAAGGTGTTCTACCAGGTCTGGTGCCCGGCACACATGGCTTAAGTGTTTGCTATTTTACTACTACTACTTCTACTACTACTCTTATTATTATTACTATCATCCCCTCTTCGGGAGAAGACCTCTAACTACAGAGGTCCATCCTTCCCAGAGGCTTAGTCTCAGATGCTCTTCCCAGCACCGTGCCCTGCCCATTTAGGCATAATCACACAGTGTGGCCCACTGTTCAGTTCAAGCAGCATTTACAGAGCCCCTGCTGCACACCTGGCACAGGCTGGGGTGTGTTTTGGACTTGCTCATGAGAAGCTTATGATAAGGGTGGAGAGAAGACACACAAATTACTAAATCTCATATTTCCCAGACTATCCCGGACGTACTGGTATTGGCCCTGGAGGTGAGAGGATTTGTCAGGCGATGTTCTCAGGACTGGAAGGCCCTCCCAGGGCAGCAGCTCCCAGCCCGTGAGCCAGCGGGGATGAGTCAGCAGGAGCCCCAAGGCCTGGCCACCAGCCGCCTTCTGTCTGGGCCCCTAGGATGTAGAGGAGCCAAAGTGAGAGGCACCTCCAGATATAAGGGGCTGGGAGAGGGTCCTGAGCCCCAAGCCCTGGGCCGCGGTGGCTCCCTGGCTCCCAAGTCAGGCCCGTCCACAAACGGTGCATGGCGGCCAGGACCAGGGCCTGCTGAGTCCCAGTGCAGCGTCCCCCCACTCCTCCTTCCTTTCCTGGTCTGCCCTCTTACGTACTCGCTCATGACCATTCTGAGTCTCACATGCTCCAATTCAGACTTCCCATCCCCATGTGCAGCTCCTCCTCCACCCAGGGAGACAAGATTTGAGCTGGACACCAAAGGCCCGCCAGCGAGAGCGGAGGGACGCTGAGCTGGGGTCCAGGGTCCCCAGCAGCTGTGGGGTGGCATGGGTGGGGCAGCGAGGCCTGGACTAATTCAGTGACTTCTTGTTTTCTGCTCAACTTCTCAGCAATAAATTGCCAAGGCCTTTTTCATACGCCCCAGCTCTTGGAAACCATAAAGAATCGGATTGAGCACGCTTAGCAGCACATTCAAGGGG
Organism: Tursiops truncatus; assembly: GCF_011762595.2. NCBI lineage: Eukaryota > Metazoa > Chordata > Mammalia > Artiodactyla > Delphinidae > Tursiops > Tursiops truncatus. The sequence goes on from NC_047041.1 coordinate 12,483,226, forward strand.
GAATTCTCACACACATGAGTACAGATGTGTTCCCTGATGACAATGGCATATTAGCTTTATTGATCAAGCACCAGCGTCGTCAACAACAAACATTTATGGGGCTCTGGCTCTGAGCAACTGCCTGTCCTTCAGCCCAAACCGTGGACCCTGAGGACCCCATATTGAACGGGCAAAACCAACCAGAGATTCACATCCTCGGGGTGATTACAAGTCACAAGGGGTCAGTTTGCTTTAAATACAGTTGAAATACCTCAAATGGAAAGACACTGGGCTTTTATCATGCCTAGAACTCTACTAGATCAATAATAGACTACTGAGTAAATGAATGAATGAGTGAGTAAATAGTCACCTTCAGTGGCTTTGAGCCTCATTACCAGATTCATGGGTGACTGAAGCCTCTTGCTTTTCCATCTTCTTGTAGCAGAATATTTAATGGCCTTACTTGGGTCACTTCATTGCTCATCTGTACCTCAATCAGAAGCAGAAGGAGGGAGCAGAGGGGATGAAACGGGGAAAGACACAAATCATTCAGTCTTGTTCTATTTAGCAGCTCTGGAAAGGTCTTGTGGGTAGGCAAGATTGAGACGAATGGCTAAAGCCGGGCCTGGGAGTTATCCGTGGATTTTTATTTATGCAAGACTCCTGGCATGCATTGCCATCTTGCTTGCACTCGGCCTGGGAAACATCCCAAGAAAAGCAATGCTCTAGGCGGGGCATGAAAGAGGGACAGAAGGAAGCCGGGAAGGAGGAGGCAGCGTCCTTAAAGCAGGCCGGGCAAGTCCTCCCAGAGACAGCCCGCAGGAAGACAGGCCCTACCGCTCTGTTCAGCATCTCAACACGCTCTTACCCACTGAGTTACAAGGGACTTCAGAGGAGCCTCACTCTCTCTCCCACGCTCTTTACTCCTTTACCTGCGGGATTCAGGCCTGAATTCTTTCAGGCAAAGGCTAGTAGGCCTGTTGGAGAGGGGATCCCTCCACTGACTTCCTGCCAATTCAAAGGGGCATGAGCCAGGGGGAGGGATACATTAGGAGTATGGGATTAACAGATACATCATTATATATACAAAATAGGGAAACAACAAGGATTTACTGTATAGCTCAGGGAACTATATATTCCATATCTTGTCATAACCTATAGTGAAAAAGAATCTGAAGCTGTGCCTGAAAATAACACAATTTAGTAAATTGACTATAGTTAATTTAAAAGGGGAGAGGGGCATGCGCAGAGCTGGAGGACAGGCAAAGCAAGCTGTAGGACAGTGATGGCCTGGATCCTTACAAGGACCCTGGATCCTTGAGCCAGTGGATCTGGGTCCAAGTCACAGTTCTGCCACCTACTAGTGTGACATGTGCAAGGGCCCCACCACCAACCGGCCTCCCTAAAACTCAAAATCCTCCAGCAAGATGAAGGAATAAGAAAAAGGACAATGTGAGCTACAGAAAACAGGAGGGAGAGGGGACTGCTGAGCACCAGGTGCGGAGGGCACTGGTCCAGAGTGTACAGTGCCATTCCACAGACTGTGGTCACCACGCCCTCGGCCACTGCACATCTTTCGAACCCGAGAAAACTCCTGGAGAATGTGCTCCAACAAAACAATGGAGCAAACCAAAAAAGAAGATGGAAGATCCTAGCAATAGGGAATGTAAATCACAGAAGAGCAAAGGGAATTCCCAGGATCAGAGCAGAGGGAGGTCCCAGGATAACACAGCCGCAGGCCTGGGAACAAGCTACCCCAGACAAGACAGAACAGAGGTGTCTGGGAGCAAAGTTTCCGAGAAATCTACTGGAACTGATTGATTGCCTGATGAGAGTGACCTTGAGGAAAATTATTCTGAGAGGCTATCGGTAGACACAAAGAAAATTAAAGCAAAAAAATTAAGCAAAACAAGGCAGTTATTAACAAAAACAGGAAAAAAACAAAAACAAAAGAAACATAACCACAGTATAAAGGTCAGTTGTGAATAATATTCAAATAGGCGTAACATTGTAAATCCTGAATATTGATTTAAGTAAAATTTGAATACACTATATAAGGGGTAAGAATCAGAGAGGAAGGCAGTGTGAGAGGACTAAATCCTCATTACCATAAATAGTCAGTAGACAATATAACCAATGCATTAAACTATAACAATATATACATATAATTTAGAACTATGGAGATACCGAAATGTCAGAAGAAACAGCTGAAAAGTCGAAAGCCATTGTTTCTAGGAAGGGAGGCTGTGGGACAAGGGGGTTTAGAGCAGAGAAATACTGTCTATTGTCATAAGCCTTTTAATACAGTTTGACCCTTTTTTTTGGTATAACAGAGTGAATCAGCTATACATATACATACATCCCCATAACCCCTCCCTCTTGTGTCTCCCTCCCACTCTCTCTATCCCACCCCTCTGGGTGGTCACAAAGCACCGAGCTGATCTCCCTGTGCTATGCGGCTGCTTCCCACTAGCTATCTGTTTGACATTTGGTAGTATTTATAAATCCATGCCAGTCTCTCACTTCGTCCCAGCTTACCCTTCCCCCTCCCCGTGTCCTCAAGTCCATTCTCTACATCTGCGTCTTTATTCCTGTCCTGCCCCTAGGTTCTTCAGAACCAATTTTTTTTAGATTCCATATCTATGTGTTAGCATACGGTATTTGTTTTTCTCTTTCTGACTTCACTCTGTATGTTGTTTGACTTCTGAACTACGAGCAATTATTACAATTAGTTATTTTTCATTTTTTTATTGTGGTAAAATACACAAAACATAAAATTTACCATCTTAACCACTTTTAAGTGTACAGCTCAGTAGTGTTAAGTATACTCACACTGTTGTGCACAATTTAGCTTTAAAAGTCCTCAAACCCTGACCCTCTGGTGAGGGCCGTGGAGGGAGGCTCTCCAGTGAGGCAAGGCAGCAGCCTCCTTCTCCCCTGACCTTTGTCACCTAAGCTTCATCTTGTCCTGGGGGGGTCTCACTCTCTCACTCATTATGCTGACACCAGCAGGGTGGTCTCAGAGGCAGTCACCACCCCTTTCAAATAATGCTTTGCTGTGGACAAGGGTCCGCTGCCTTCATGCCAAGAAACACAACTAATGAGACCGGAATGATTAAATAAGACTTTTCTAAGAGCCTGGAAATACAAAGGGGAAAGGAACAAGGAACCTGGCTTTTTGTGGGTAGTCAGACCCTCTTCGGGGTTCCCAGTTCACGCTTACGACCTAGACCCTGCCTGCCCATGCAGAGACAGCACCTTTCCCTATGCCAAGCCTCCTCCAAGTCTATATTCACAGGAGTGGGGCCCAGAGCTTCTCCCCTGCCACCCTGGGGTCCTCCTGGCCACTCCTGTTTCCTGGCTAACAACGCTCCTCTTCTCTCAGTGACTGACCCTCGGCGACACTGCCCTTTAGGGACGCCCACACCTCCTCCCCCAAATCAGAAAGCCACACAAAATCCCTGACACTCACAAGGGGACACCCACATACAGAAATGGGAGGATGAGAGACGGGGAGCCTCTTCATCTTGGACAAAGTAGTAAACACCTGAAAGCCTCAGTTTTTTCATCTGTAAAATGGGGACTATAGTACCTGTTCCAATCTTAGAGTGCTAATCAGGACCAAGATAGAGATGGCTAGAAGGCAGCATTGTAAACCCTTACAAATGTGAATTATTATTGTTAATACTAATTTTTTTTAATTAGCAGACTATGAAGAGATCTTTGAGTGGCAGGAGAACTGCCACTGAAGTTAAACGTCTCCACAGCGGGCAGCCCTGTCCCTCGGTAACCATGGGGTGCTTCTTGGTCGGTCTACTCTTCTCCTACCTGCAGTGGTGCCGGCTGCCCCGCCTGGAGCTGCAGACGCCCCGGGCACAGACCTTGATGCCTCCGGTCTCTAAACACCTGTGCCATTTCCCCTTAATAAAATAAAGTCGCTCACGAATGCGCCTCTGCTCCTTTCATACAAATGGCAACAGCCGTTGTTCTTACTGGATTGTAGGTGAATCACTTGGAAAATATTTTGGGACACATTATAGAGGGAATAACATAAAAGAACCTGCAAAATGTCTCTGTGTTGTTTTCCACTTTGCAAACCCAAACTGGATCCTGGGGTTGAATTACATATTTTTGTCTCCTGTTTTTGAACAGAAGTGCTTTGCTCATTTCCTCTCCACAATGGGGAAAGGGATGCGTGAATCACTCCTGAGTGGGGTGTGAAACCCTCCAAAGGCCGAGCTCCGTCTTTGGCAGCAAGAACTTGAGTGAGAGGAGAGATGGGACTTACATACCAGCCTTCAAATCTAGGAAGAGTGACTGGGAAGATGGCAGTGTACACCTGTCTCCTCTGAGGACAGAAGAGAAGGGGCGGCAGCAGTGAGAAGTCAGGCTGGACCCCAGGAGGACCAGCCTCACTGCAGGGAAGTGAGCAACATTTGATCGCATCCCCTGAAGAGATTGCAAAGTCTTCGTTGGAGATTTTATGGGGCTAGACAACCATCTGTATGGGATGTTTTGGGTTTATACCTGCCTTGTGGCAGGTGAAGGGACAGATGACTTGTGAAAAGCCCAACAGTGTGACATGCTAGTTACACAGGAAACTCCTCCTGTTGACATCAGGTGACACTCGGTACCTAGGGCCAGGCGCGAGGGTCTCAGAAGGGAATATGGGCTTCTCTTTCTGTCCTGGAGACCATCACTTCATCAGCCTCTTCCTCTGTTCAGGAAGGGCCAGCTGGCCACTCTGTGGCCTCTCTTGGGGCCCTGGCACCCAAGGCTTCCAATCATGTGTCCACGAGTCCATTCTACACCCATAGTTCTGCTAACCTCCACAGAAATCCCCTCTCCAGCCCCTCTCCCATCCTGCTGAGAGCTTTTAAAGTATTAATTCCAACATCAACACACCAAAAACATAGAAGTGGGTAAGAACAAGGACAAAGTCCTGCTAACATGCTCCTAGAAACTCCCTCCTAGCTGACAGACATCAACCCAGCGACTGCTCAACCAACTATGAATCCACTTAACTCCACCATCTCCCGTTCAGAAAACTGAACCTAAGAAAGCAAAACTATGGAGATGATAAAAAGATCAGTGGTTTCCAGGTGTGGAGAGGGGGAAGAGATGAATAGGCAGAGCCCAGAGGATTTTTAGGGCAAAGTACTCTGTATGATACTACAGTGACGGATTTACGTCATTATACATTTGTCCAAACCCATTAATGTACAGCACCAAGCGTGAACCCTTAGGTAAACCACGGATCTATGGGTAATTATGACGTGTCAGTGCAGGTGCATCCTTGGTAACAAGTACCATTCTGTGATGCTGATGGTAGTGGTGCTGATAACGGAGGAGACTATACATGTGTGGGAGCAGGGGGTATGTGGGAAATCTCTGTACCTTCTCCTCAATTTTATTGTAAACCTAAAACTGCTCTTAAAAAATAAAGTCTTTTAAAAAAAACTGAACCTAAAGTCAAAAACAAGTTTGCATGCTGTTAGAATAGTTTGTGATGTACATGCCAAGCACCTTCCTGATTCCAACTCTGGTAGGTCTAAAACCACATCATATGTTGGCCCAACTAGCCCACAGATTAGTTTGCAATTACCTCAAGTAGACCGTATTTTAATACAGCATGGATTTATCTGACGTCCGAGGTCTTATTCAGAAGGGATGTGAGGTCTGGTCTCCTTTCTCAGTCACTTCCTGGCTGGATCACCCTGGACACTGGGCCCCCGTCACTTCCCTCTGAAAAGCAGAGGAAATAATATCTCACCTTGATCAGAAGATCTCTCGAAATCCCTTAGATTGTTGCTCAAGGGCTATAATTCCTCACTAAATGGCCTCTACAAATGAAAAATTTTTTCCCGTTTCATCTGTCAACTAAAATCTGAGGCCTAATAAAAAGGAACGAAATTGAGTTATTTGTAGTGAGGTGGATGGACCTAGAGTCTGTCATACAGAGTGAAGTAAGTCAGAAAGGGAAAAACAAATACCATATACTAACACATATATATGGAATCCAAAAAAAAAAATGGTCATGAAGAACGTAGGGGCAAGACGGGAATAAAGACGCAGACCTACGAGAAAATGGACTTGAGGACACGGGGAGGGGGAAGTGTAAGCTGGGACGAAGTGAGAGAGTGGCATGGACATATATACACTACCAAATGTAAAACCGATAGCTAGTGGGAAGCAGCTGCATAGCACAGGGAGATCAGCTCGGTGCTTTGTGACCAGCCAGGAGGGTGGGATAGGGAGGGTGGGAGGGAGGGAGATGCAAGAGGGAAGAGATATGGGGATATATGTACATGTATAACTGATTCACTTTGTTATAAAGCAGAAACTAACACACCACTGTAAAGCAATTATACTCCAATAAAAACCTTAAAAAAAAAACCCTGAGGCCTAGGGTAACAGGCCAAGTATAGGCTTTGGAGTCTGAAGGACCAAAGTACAGATCCACGCTGCCATTTACTAGACCCTGGGATGTATGACTTAACCTCTCCAGGCCTCGCTCAGATCTCTATCATCAAAATAATGACAGCTACTGGCACCACAGTTAATGCATAGTGAACACACGATCACCCTCCTTCCGGCTTGAGTACCAAAGATCTCCCCAAGCCCAGAACAGCTACGCAGCTCAGCTCTTTCTCCTGGATTTCCTGTCTCACCTTTTCCTCCCTTTAGGAAAAGATGGCTTTGTCCATTCCCTACCAACTAATGTGCTACTAGTTTTCTCTTGTGGACAGATATTACCTCTGAATTATAAGTGGAAAGACTGAGACGTAGGGAAAAGGGGGGGGGAGGTAGTAATTAAGGAGACAAAGCCTTAGGCCAGACCCTGTATTTCTGCTCATTAACCAGTGAGCGCTGCTCTGGGTTGGAGACCCTCTTCCCCTACCTGTCTCTCCGCATTCGGCTGTTCTGTTGTATCTCCTACAATACTGGATCTGTTAAATGCTGTATATTCCATTTGTCAACGCAGGGCTGACTCACAGCAAGATTGGGTTATTACAAATTCAGGAGGCACTACATACACGGCTGTCATGTTTCAGTTACCCTTTCTCTCGATTTAATAAAATTTGCCACACTAATACAAAGCCATCTTTTATCGTTCTCCCTTCAGTTGTAACAACTTGTCCAGCTCCCTCCTGCTAATTGAAGGAGGAGGGGATGCAGCAGCTCACTGGGAAGCGAGTTTCCAGGGAGGCTGTCATCTTTGCAGCCACTTAGCTCAGGTTCTTACGGACCTTTAACGGCCCTCTCCTCCATGATAGGAGCCCTAATGAGGTCAGCAGCTGATGGCGACACGGCAGGCAAAGCCCTGCTTGGCGCAGCCCAGGTACCTCCACCCGCTGGCAGGAGAGGAGCACAGCACTCCCCCTGGGCTGGATGACGTGGGCTCCGCAGTCTGTCCTCCCACGCCTGCCCCAGCATCACTGCCTAGGCCCTGATGTGTGTGACAGCCTCCCTGGCAAAGGGTCCCCAACAGAATATCGGGGATTGGGAGGTGGGCAGTTCCTCCTCGCCCCATCCCCGCCGCCCCCCCGCCGGGTGAAGCAGATAACCGGAAAGGGGGAGGAGGTGGGAGAAAAGGAAATGGAAAGGGAAAGAGGAACTGTAAACAAAGAGCTGCCCTTGTGCGAAGTCCTGAGATGGGTCCAAAGCAGCCCGCTTCCGGAAGGCCCACGCTTCGTTCGTCATCCCACTCGGGAGCCTTTAGGGAGCGAGGCAAGGAGAAGGGCGCCTGTCTTCACTGAGAACATCTACCTCCGCGCCGGTCCCCATCTGTCCAGCTAATTACCTGCTACGGCAGCCAGGGCCACTGCCCTTTAACAAAATAAGGAGGCGCGGGCGAGCGGGCGCATTATTATTCCGGGCGCGGGCGGCCTCCCCTGGCGGGGTGGGCAGGCACCGGCAGACTGTGGCCGCAGGAAGCCCAGGGACGGGGGCTACAGCGCCCTCAGGGCAGCGTGGGGAGCCGGCCCCGTCCTTCCCCAGGAGACACCTCCTCTCTGGGTCCTAAGACCCTTTCCATCCGTGCGCTTCGACCAAAGCAGGTCAGGCCGAGGTCAACTCTAGGGCGGGGGCGCTTGGGGCGGGGCGGCCCCTTCCCGGCCTTCGGCTCTGCTCGGGGCCCCGCTGATTAGCATTCGGCGGCCGTCGCCTCTCCCTTCCCCCGGCGGCGCCCCGGATTCCCCGGCCCTCTCGCCGCGAGCGCACACTAATAAGTTTCCAAATGGAAGCCGGTGGGGCCGGTTGCAATAAAAGGCAGAAGCTCCGCTCGGGCGCTTCAATGAGAGCATTTTCCCCCGTAACAAGGGGCTGGATTCAGCTGCCTGCTGCCGTCTGAGCGGGGCCAGTTGCCAGAGTAACGAAAGCCTAGCGCACACTTGGGGAGAGGGAGCAGGCGGGGGCTCCAGCGCGCGCTGCCGCCGCCATCCGTGCCCAGGCCCTGGAGCCCTTCCTCAAGCCCACAATCCGTTCTTCCTGAGCATCAGCTGCCCCTCCCCAACTTTCCACTCTGCACGGGCTCTTACGATCCTGCCCACACCGCACACCCCCGCCCCCAGCCTCTGAAAGGTTCTCTGGGAGCTTGTATTACACCTGAGACACACCTGGAGCACCTAGTCCGCGATGGATGATGTGCCAGGCCCCCCGGGAGTCAGCCGGGCGTCAAAATGGACCATAGCTGTGCTCACGGCAGGCCTGGGCAGCAAAACTGACCCCTGGTATGGCAGGTGCCAGAACGGGCACAAAGAGCCAGCGAGAAAGCCGAAGGGGATTCATGTCTGTCTGAACACCAGGTGGGCTTTTCTGAAGGGCGGGGAGGAATTCAGAGCTAAATAATCCGGAGCGCCCCGTCTGATTTCCTTGGATGGAGGAGGACCAGAGGACAGAGTTCCAGAAATGCTGGGGTCTGCTAAACTGAGGGAGGAGGCCAGCTGCGTGATGAACAAAGCCCACATGCCCCTCATAACCACAAGAGGGCTGCTGCTGCTCTCCCCCAGCCCTCGGCCTAAGCGTGGCCAAGACTGAACCTAGCTTTTGGTCCTCAGTTTTCAGAAGTTCCCATTTTACTCTAGAAAGGCATGGTTGTCATCCACCCTGCTTTCCTCCCAGGGTCCTAAAAATATAAGGAGTCCCTTATCTCCTTTTACAAGCTTCTCCTTGGGCACCAGGTTCACCCAGGCCCCAGAAGTTGTCCCCTAGAGCCCAGAGAAACTGGAGTATGGGGGAACCTGGAAGCAACCCCCAGGACCTCACAGCTCCTGTCCCAAAGCTAGGCTGAGGGCTTCAGGGCAGCTGCCTTCCAAACGGCCATGTGCTGGTATCCTAGGAGAAACTAGGTCCAAAAGCAGTGCTTACTGGCCAAGCAATCCTTAAGCCACACAGGAAAAGAGGACAATAATAGACACTGTCCATATGTCCAATACACGGAAAGTCAACTTCCTTCGTAACCGACAAAGAAGAGGTTGTGCCTTCGGGGAGGGCGAGGCGGGGAGGCCCACTTCCCTAGCCCAGCTCCCGGGAGCTGGGCCAGCTGGGTCCCTGCCTGCATGACTGACATCTCAATAGGCACATGCATCCCACAGCCCAGTGGTCATAATGCATCTACTGCACCCACATGAAGTCAGAACAGGGCCTGTGTCCGCGGTGAGGATCGCCACTGCCACAAAGCAGGCAGGCCACACATATCTGGGGACTGGCTGCCCATCCTGGTGCCCCAGGCCTGGCTCCTCCCTTCTCCACAAATGACACTCCCCATGTCCAATCAGCACAGAGTCCTATCAATTCTCCCTTCTAGAAAATCTTTCAGATTTGTCCACTTCCAGACCTTAGTTTAAGCCACACACGTTTCACACTGATGTCTGCAGTGGCCTCGTGGTTTTTCTGCCTTCTGTTCAGCTACCGAGAGCAGCGGTCCCCAACGTTTTTGGCACCGGGACTGGTTTCGTGGAAGACAATTTTTCCAGGGACCGACCGGGGGTGGAGGGGTGGGGAGGGGGTGTTTTCAGGCAGTAATGCGAGTGATGGGGAGTGATGGGGGGCGGCAGATGGAGCTTCGCTCGCTCGCCCACCGCCCACCGCTCACCTCCTGCTGTGCGGCCCGGTTCCTAACAGGCCGTGGACCAGTGGGTTGGGGACCAGAGGCTCTCAACCTGGTCCCTTTTGTATAAATCCCCACAGTGGCTTCCTGGTGCCTTTAGTCTGACATACAAGGCCCTTCACGATTTAATTCCTGCCAACTTCCTAGCTTCTCCCCTTGCACCCTGGTTCCAGCTGCTTGCTGTGACCCAAACACAAGTCCTCACTCGCTTCTGTGTGTTTGTTGAAGCTCTTCCCCCAGCCTCATGATACCCTACCTCCCATTCTTCCCCCAGCTGGCTCCTATACATCCTGCTACATTCAGCTTGGGCATCACCTCCTCCAGGAAGCCCTCCCTGGTTCCTTGCCATCCATCCTAGACTGAGCTCCCCACTCAAATATATTCATCTGCTCTCTAACTAGACTGCAAGCTTCTCGGGGGCAAGGCCTGGCTCCTTCAACTTTTCAGCAAGGCCTTATTGGCAAGTGATTCAAAGTGACTGAAAGCCAGATTTCTTAGCTCTTCCATCTGGGAAGGTCACTTAATTTCTCTGAATCACAGTTCCCTTATTTAAGTGGATAATAGTAATATCTTAAGGATCTTAGGGTTAAATGAATTAATGTGTTGAAAGGATTTAGCACAAGGTTTGACACAAGGTGAGACAGACTCTTCTCTTTACTGTTTGTATCTCCTTGGCATTCAGTGCATCTGGCACGTTCTAGCCACCAACTCACAATGGCTGAGTGAATGAATGCCTGAAAGGAAGAACATGACATGGTTCTGAGTTCCCTCACCACCTGGCCAATCTACCCTAGATAGGCTTGGGTTTGTTTGTAGCCCTTTTTGAGTGGGTCACAAAGAGCTGGTGACCAGCTGACATGCCCATCATCATTTGTCAAGAGTCAAACCCGGATACCTGCATGGGTGAGAGTCAAACCCGGATACCTGCATGGGTGAGGAGGCAGGAGAAAGCAGCACAGACGGGGCTGCAGGTGGGTGCCTGTCTCTGGGTCATCTCAGGGCTTGAGGGAGGAGAAAGGGAGCCATGGGGATGGTCAAGGTCTATAGAAAGAGACTTCACCCAGATCTCCTCGTCTGCTGTTTCCTGACCCCTGGAGATACATGTGCTGCCCCCTCTGTGTGGTCCGAGAGACCATTTCTATGCGTGAGACCCTCTCACAGCGTTTGCCATTGCTGGGGCAGGGGATGCCCAGAACAGGCTCCCCAGCTTCCCAAGTGGCTCTCCAGCAGTGCCAGGAACTATCAGAACTGATGCTTCCTCTGAGGTGGGGTGGGGGGCGTTGCCTAGCCGGTGGGTGGGTGAGTAGGCAAGAAAACCAGGTAGGAAGCCTAAAACAGGAGGCAAAGAAGAGACAGAAGGGCTTGAAGCCCGGTTGGGGCAGCCTGGATGCAGATCTAGAACACAGAGCGGGAAGCCGCCATCAAAACTTCCGAACTTCGGGCTTCCCTGGTGGCGCAGTGGTTGAGAGTCCGCCTGCCGATGCAGGGGACACGGGTTCGTGCCCCGGTCCGGGAAGATCCCGCATGCCGCGGAGCGGCTGGGCCCATGAGCCATGGCCGCTGGGCCTGCGCGTCCGGAGCCTGTGCTCTGCGACGGGAGAGGCCACGGCAGTGAGAGGCCCACGTACCGCAAAAAAAAAAACTTCTGAACTTCCAAGTGGGCCGAGCTGATGACCCGCAGTAACCAGCCCTCTCCTGACTGCCCTCAGCCCAGGGTCTGCTCCTGTTTCTGCTCCAAAGCTACTGCTAAAGTAACACACCATTGTAAAGCAATTGTACTCCAGTAACGATTTTTTTTCTTTTGGTGGGGGTTGGGGGGGCTCTCGCTGTTGTGGCCTCTCCCGTTTTGGAGCACAGGCTCCGGACGCGCAGGCTCAGCGGCCATGGCTCACGGGCCCAGCCGCTCCGCGGCATGTGGGATCTTCCCGGACCGGGGCACGAACCCGTGTCCCCTGCATCGGCGGGCGGACTCTCAACCACTGCGCCACCAGGGAAGCCCCAAGTAACGATGTTTAAAAAAAAAGTTGCTGCTGCCTGGAGCCCCTGCTCCACCCACCCTCACCCTGAGACCACACACCAGGGAGCTGGACAGGCTGACTCCCTCCCTCGCTGGTTTGCAATTTTAATTCCTCACCTTCCTAAACAGCCAAGATTTATGGCACACTCGACAGAAATATTTAATTTTCCAAATGTCTATTATTCAAAGGCTGTGGAAATCTCCAGACCTAACATTTCTGCATTAATATCCATCTAGCACTGAGGCCAAATAAAGATCTTCCCAGAGACATGGAAGGGGGAAAGGAGGCATGTAATCCTGGGCAGAAAGGAAGGGCCCCTACACAAACCCCCACGAAGCTCACACCATCCCTACCAGATGCACCAAACCAAACAGCGAAGCCTTTTTTTTATCATCATTATTAACATGAGCAAATGCTTATTATGTGCCAGGTATTGCGCCAAGCAATTTTAACAGCCAGGACCTCATTTCATCCTTACAACCCTACGAGGTAGCCACTATAATTATAATTATCCCATTTTTCAGATGAGGAAACTGAGCCATGCAGGAATCAAGATCACACAACCAGAACCCCAATTTCACTAACTCTTACCCACAGTCAGACTGTCTCTTTTGTATACATGATGGAAATGCTCTCTTTCTGTCTAGTGGTGTAACTATTTCTATTTCCAGCGGAACTAACTATTCAATTTAACTCTCTATCTCAGTAAGTAGATTCATTGATAAAGTCAATGTGTACCTGTGTGTAAGGACCCTGCTATACATGGAGCACTGCTGTGGGCAAAACAAATGTAAAGTCAGGTCGCCTGCGGACCATGATCTGAAAATCTGGAAAACTGGGCACATGGGCCAACAATGCAGCGTCGACACAGGTAGTACCGTAATACCACCCAGCTGGGGGCCTCAACTCTACAGAGATAAAGAAGGAAACGGAAAGGACTCAGAACAAACAAGGGAGACCCTCGTGGCCGCCACTCTAATCCTAAATCCAGGAGAGTTTGTTCCCACCAAGTGCAGAACAGGGAAGAGGAAAAGGGAGGTCGACAAGCTGGCAAAAGTAAGAAGAGACAACCAACGAAGGAGGAGAAAAGAGAAAAATCGCAGAAAGTGGATAAGGAACCCAAGGAGTTCCGCTGTGGGGGGAAAACAGACTATCCCACCAGGCTCTGGAGTACTGGCTTCTTAGCACACAGGGTAGTAGCTAACATTTACGATAACAGCCCTGAGTAATGAAAAAATGAACCAATTTTGTTCTGAGTACACTGGTTAAGAAAGCACGCATACTATTTTTTTTTTTTTTTGCGGTACGTGGGCCTCTCACCGCTGTGGCCTCTCCTGTTGCGGAGCACAGGCTCCGGACGCGCAGGCTCAGCGGCCATGGCTCACGGGCCTAGCCGCTCCATGGCATATGGGATCTTCCCGGACCGGGGCACGAACCCGCGTCCCCCGCATCGGCAGGCGGACTCCCAACCACTGTGTCACCAGGGAAGCCCAGCATGCATACTTTTAGTCACGCTTTGTTCATGTCCATTTGGATGGAAAGAGTTCATTAAAGTGGCCAAAATGTGTTTTTTTTTAAGTTTTGCTCCTTAAAGAAGTGAGTTACATTCTGTAACTGGTTCCGTAATTAAGTACCACAGCCAGTCAGGACCGGGAGCTCCTGGCGGACAAGAAGATTGTCTGGCCCTCTCTGCTCAGGGCCCAGCACATGGAAGGACCCAACGAGGGATGACAGTCCTGTGGCTGCTGGTGCCCACATGCCTTATTCACACTGAGAAGGTAGGGGAAGCCAGGGAGTCCGCGCCCCTCTCCCCCAAAGCCAGTCCTGGGAAGCCGGAGACCTCATTTCCCAGTTCCCAGGAGGCCACGCTTAGAGCAGAATTGCCACCACCTAGCCCATGGGGGCCTTTGCTAACCCCTCCGCGTCACCACTCCCAGACTTCTCTAGAAGGAGTCCTAATCAAAACTGTCAGCAGATAATAGGGGAGGTTTCTCTATTTCCCTTTGCCTAGTCCTAAATAGGTCTAGTCACTTGCTGCCTGGAAAAGTGACAGAAAAATTAAACGAAGCAAAAAGATGAGGCCCCATCACCATCACCATGGTGAGGCTTTACTGATGATGTCAGAAATCTCTGTAAAACCAAACGCTCACAGTTAGTGAGCCAGAGCAAGACAAAAAGTACAACACAAAAGACAGACCAATCTGTGAAACCCATACCACGTCTGGAAGGTGAAAACTTCTGCCCATTTTCTTTCTATGGTGAACCTAAAATATCCCCTGAATCTGTCTACCTCAATCAACTGAATTCATCCAACTGTTCCTTCTATATAATCTGATTGCCTGTTAATTTTCTATCATTTATGTTGTGTATAAATGCCACTACATCAGTACGGCTGAACCAAAAACACCCATGGGGTTTTTAACTTACTTCGTATGGGGGGAAAGGCACTAACATTTATAGAACATTTACTATAATACAGACACTTCACACAGGTCTCTCTCATTTCACCTCATAACAGCCCTCCAAGAGGGATATCATTCCCATTTTACACATAAGAAAACCGAGGCTCAGAGGGGTTAAGTAAGTTGCTCAGAGTTGCACAGCTAGTAAAAGCAGAGACTGTTTCAGGAGCATCTGACCCTGACTCCGATACCACCACCGATGCCTTCTTGATGTTATCACCAGCCAAAGGGCAGAGAGAGGCCTCTCAGGTGGCAAATCCGGGAACAAGGAAGACTGCTTCTGACTTCAGACAAAAATGCTCTTCCTTTTTGCCCTAAGCCTGGCTGGCATTTCGGGGACTGACTCACATGATGAATGGGCTCAGGGCACACACGAGATGTAATATGTCTTGATTTAGTGAAGCGCTTGATAGGTCGTCTGATTAAATTTTACTTGCAAAATTAATTCAGATTGTCTTGGCTGGGTGCTCCCGTCACCCAGACAGCTGAGAGGCTGGGAAGCCGTAAACAAGTGGTCAAGAGAAGAGGCTGGTGATGGCAGAGCACGGCGCCAGAGGCAGGGAACTGCGTCAGCAGGAGGTACTGTTTTCTCTACCCCAAGGCAGCAGAACTAGAGCCTGCGGCAAGAAGGGGGCAGGTAGATGGAAGGGCACCGTGCAGAGCAGAGAGTTCCAACGGGAAGAGGGCGCTTTCTCTGGTGGATGGTTGGAAGGTGCTAGCTGATGGCAGAGGCCAGGGAGGGGAAATGACCTCGTAGGCCTCCTTCCAGTCCCTGAATTCTCTGTGGTCATAACACACGGCCCTGAAACACACTGCTAGAGCCACAAGAGAAGAAGAGTCAGCCCTGGTCCCTGAATGCTGTGAGCAGGCAGTTCTGGACGGAGGGGGTGCTCCAGTGAGGATGTCAGCTCTCACTGGGAAGGGGCGGTCCACCAGGAGGCCAGGGACCCAGCATAGGGTCCTTTGTGCCACTGGCGGGGAGGGAGAGTGACGACTGAGGAGGAATCATAGGCCCGGTGCAGACTGGTGGGAAACTAGCACGGGGGTGGGAATGTGTGACTGCAGGTCACCATTAATGGAGCAGTGGAGAGAAGATGAATTACCGTAATTATGAACCTATGGAGCACAGCTTTTTTTAAAGTGTCCTCTTATGTGTGTACGCAGTAGGTGATGGGGGGCGGGGTTTGTCCTCCTAAATCAAAGGGTAGGGGTTAAGCCCCAGATATTGAGGACTTACGCAGAAACCTAGGGACTTTTAGAGAGAGTGGGTGGGCAGAAAGAAAACCAGGCAGTACCCCAAAGAAAGCAGGCGCCCAAGGAATCTTTTTTTTGCGGTACGCGGGCCTCTCACTGTTGTGGCCTCTCCCGTTGCAGAGCACAGGCTCCGGACGCACAGGCTCAGCGGCCATGGCTCACGGGCCCAGCCGCTCCGCGGCATGTGGGATCTTCCCGGACCGGGGCACGAACCCGTGTCCCCTGTATCGGCAGGCGGACTCTCAACCACTGCGCCACCAGGGAAGCCCCCAAGGAATCTTGATCCCCACCTCTTTGTGGAGTTGGCAGGAGAGAAGTGGAGTTGGCTGGGGTCGGGGGTGGAGGGGAGGTAGATGCTGCCTCCTGGATGTACTCTGCCTTAACCTTGTGAAATGACTTGATCTGACTCGCATTTTCAAGGTTTACTCTGGTGGTGATGTGAAGAACAGACTGTGGGGTTGGGGAGAGGGGTGAACAGGAACAGAGAGTTGAAGAGAGGGTGGTAGTTCCATCACCAAGTCTTGGGTGATGGTAACTAGCAGAAGGTGAAAAGGGACTAGATTTGGGGTCTATTTTTCAGGTAGAACAAACAGGATTGTTGAAGAATTGAATCTGGGCTGGGAGATAAAGAAAGGAATCGTAAATGAATGAATATATGCATGCCCCAGCCTGGCTGCGTTGTTATGCGGACCCAGTGGAATGACCTTTCCTTCTCCCAGGCTGAGCCCCGCTCCCCATCAATCTCCCCTTCAATTTAAACCTTGACCTAGTCTCACCCCTTCCAACTAGCTGATAATTTACTTTAATCCAAGTTAAACAGCCCTTTGTGTGCTGGCAGAGAAACCTAACCATCACCTGAAAATGTATTTCTATGAGAAAAACTGTTTTCAAGTAGCCAACAGCCAAGTTATAAACAAACTGCTAGGAATACAACCTGTACATAAGTGGGAAGTGCCTATATAAACACTGTCATTGCCTAAACCATCAAGTCCAAGGCAAAGCAATTTCTGTGGCCTCCGAGACTACTGGGCACAGCCGGGCCGTGATTCTCGGTGGGCAGAGCCAGCGACAGTGATGACGGTGGGAAGAAGCCCCAAGGCCTCTCACAATAACAGAACAGCTGGGGATGGAGGTAAAAAGGACTTGCGGACTTGACGCCACTCAGAGATTTCCCAGAGGTGCAAAGGGCCAGGGGTAAAGGGCAGATCTTCTGTCTGCCCACCCCCCCACCAATGCCCACCTCACCACCTAGACGCTGGGTGCTTCTCAACTCTCTTTGTCAAATAAGAAACTGCCCAGAAGGGAAAGGCAGGTGGACCACGAGAGAGAAGGATGCCTGCTGTGTGCATCTGGCAGCAGCCTCAGCCCCAGCGTGAATTCTACTGAGGGCAGATGAGAAGATCTGGGAGCGTTGGCTGGGCGAATGAATGGAGTAGGTAAACAGACCCAGGTGGAAAGCTTTCTCAGCGACCTCGATGCAAATCAGAATCGCAGAAACACAAGCCAGCCCTGTGACTGCTGTGTCAGCTCCAGAGAAGCCTTTCTACCCTCATCTGGCCCCATGCCTCGCTGTGGCTTCTGGTTCACCACCCGGTAACGAGAGTGCCCAGCCCTAATGAGTCAGCAGGAAGCTGCTGACTGGGCTCTGCATTCAGAATCCCCGCCAGCGAAAACCACCAGAAACGTGGGCTTTCTGGGGCTGGAAATGTCTCCATGTGCAGGAGGTAAGCGTGGAGTCATGGTAAAGACTGGGAGATAGCACAGCGACACCTGGGCTCTGACCCAAGTGTGCGTGACCTGCCCCATCCAGCAGACCTCTGTGGACCACCCTTCCGGGACACCCGGTTGCAATGTGGCTGCAGTCTGCTTGCCACACCCTCAGGCCGAGCAGACATCCCTCACTTGAAAGGAAGGGGAAAGGGGCATGGAAGCATCTGAGTCCACTCACAGGAGACTGGAAAGGAAGAGGAAGCCAGGCCTCCCCTGTGACTTTATGCTACACACCAGTTTGGGGAGTGGGGAAGAGAAACTGGGAGAAAAACAAAACCAAGGTGAAGGCAGGAGTCCATGCAGGGGCTGCAAGGTTGGGAGATACTGTCGTCCCGCGCTGACACCTGACAGCAACCCTGACACTAAAAGAGACGGCAGGACATGCTGTGAGCCCGCCGTAAAGGCTTTCACGGTGCAGAATAATGAGTCGCCCCTCCGACGATCCCGGGCTGTTTTAGAGCATAAACTGTCTCTGCCAAGACATCCTGGGCTCAGAACCTCACACAATCAACGGACCTTTCTGCCAGTCCCCTGGGGGCCTGACCCTAGGTGTTTTAATGTCAGATATTCATTCACTTTTCTTTTGTTCGTGGAGCCTTACGGGTGCCTGTAGCTCAGAACTACTCCAGGAACTGTGGCGGGTGTGAAACCCTTAACATTCTCCCCAATGTAAGTGTCCCTCATGCATGCACCCCCTCCAAAGTGGTTTCTCTGTGTGAAAGCTTGGCCTTGTCACCGAGGCCTGGACCTTCCTCAGCCCCCTCCCCCCGAGCCCCACTCTGCCAGTATCGGGAAAGCACTGTCTGCTTTACTACGGAGTGAGAAACCTCCAGGCACAAGTGACTCGTGGGCAGGCAATTTACACTCACTCGCTTGTTCAGACTCCACAGGACACAGCCCTCGCCCCGGCCTGGTCCTGACCCCTTTTCACGCCTCCTTCCACGTCTCCAGGCCCAGAGCGTCCTCTCACCCACAGCTCAGGGCCCAGAGGAAGCCAAGTGCTGTTTTCTGGTTCCAGATATAACCCCCAAGTTCAGGTCCTAACTTCAGGCCCTGTAGCCTCTTGGAAAATTAATTAAACCCACTTCTCATTTCTCCAGACTCAGGTCAAGTTCCCTCGTTTCTAACACTGTTAATCCCTCTGAACCCACTCACGGTCTCCCCTCCCTCCCCCTCCCCTCTTCACCACTAGGTCACCAGTGCCATCTAAAGGAATAATTCCCGCCTCCCAGGATGGCTGGCCTGTCCTGCTCCTCCTTCCTTTGGTTTCCGTGACACCACCTCTCCTGCATTCCTCCCTCCCATTCACCCCCAAGGCTCCTCCACTCACCCCTTAAATGTTGAGTCCCAGGGTCTGATCACTGGCCCTCTTCCTTCCCACGCCGAACCCTCCCTGGGCAATCTTGTCTAAACCCTTCACCAATTCCCCGCTGGCTGATGACCCCAAATCTTTATTTCCACCGTCTTTTCTATCTCAGGAGTTCTTGGATACGCATAATTATTACTCCTAATAACCTCTCCCTTGCAAATGACCTCAATCCCTTTGCCCCTTCCTCCCTCCTTCCACCCCCCAGGCTGAGCCCCAAGTCCACCTGAATCCAACTCTCTATCTTCTCCACGCCTGCACCTCAGCCCCCGAACGTTTCTGGAGGAGACCGCAGAGCCAGGCTGACTTCTCGCACTTTAATTTTATAGCCACAAGCTTCAAACAGGCACTCAGCATCGCCCCGTAATATCCTCCTACAGATCCCTGGTGAAGTTACCCTCCAGTGCTCTCAGACTGCTGCTTTATGCCTTTCCTCCTTCCTCAACTGCCCCCCGCACTCTCAGCTCTTTGCCTTACCTTGTCGTCCACCGAGAAAACAAGGTAACAGAAACCCCCTTAATTTCCTACCACCAAATCGACAGCCTTACCCCCGGCCTGATCTCATCTTCTCTGTCGTCCCTCCACTTATGCTCCCAGCAGAGGCCAAAGCAGTTGTTTTCCAACCCCTCCCTTTCATTCAGGAAGGGATCCCCTCTTTCCTGTATTATCAATGTATTCCCCCTCCACTAGATCATTCCCATCACATTCACATGCTCTGCCATCTCCTGTCTTTAAAAATAAAGTGCCCTCCTCAGAACCCACATTCCCCTCCAGCCACAGCTCCACATCTGCTCCTGGTCATGGCACACCTCAAAGAACCTTCTGCAATCACTCCCCTACTTCTCCCGTTCACTCTTCAGTCACGCCAGTCTGGCTTCTTAGCACAGTCACCAATGACCGCCATGTTGGACACTTCTCTGTTCTTCTTTGTGTGACCCCCTCAGCACCCCTGGACACAGCTGACCTCTCTCTGCTGGGTGCTGTGGGCCCACAATGCCCTGGCTGGGCTCCTCCATCTCTAGCCACTCTCTCTCCATTTCCATCGCTGGCCTCTCCACTTCTACCTGATTCTAAGATTGGCAAACTTCAGGGCTCTGCCCTCAGCCCTATATTTTCCTCAGCCTCTATATTTTCTCCCTATGTTACTTTGACTTTCTTCCTGACCACTGATGATGCCCAAATTAATCCTGACCTTTCGTATGGGCAAGAGACTGTTACCCAACTGCTGACTTGTTATCTCTGCTTAGTTGTCTCATCAGCATCTCCGATGGAACCTGCTCAAAAGAGAAATTCCAACCCATCCCACCCACCAACCCAACACTCCTCAAGCCCTGTTCCCAGTCAGCGTCACTAACGGCCCCATCCTCCTGCCAACCATTCCCATCCTTCCAGGCCACACACAGCAGTCTCGTTGACTCTACACCAGCTACCCCAGGACTTGGCTGACATCTGCCCCCTCTACTATGACCACCCGAGTTTAAGCCACTCCTTCTCCCATCTAAAGGGCTGCGACGGCCTCTCGAGGGGTCCCCCACTTCCACTCGTGCCCCTCTACTGCCCATTCTCACCCCGCAGCCAGAGTGATTTTTTTCCACGTGTAAATTAGATCATGCGTTCCTCAGCTCAAAACCCTTTAATAGTTTTTCATTGCACTTGGAACCAAATCCATTGCGAGTAACAGAAAACCCAACTCAAACTGGCTTAAATGATAAAAACTAATTTATTGATAGCAGAATGTCGGAAGCCGTTGCAGACTGCGTCTCTTTGCACCTCAATATCCAGGGGAGCCTTTTCCAAATGCCACGAAGGGCCCCGGAGGCCAGGAGCGGCCCTGGTGTCGGGCTGGAGTCCTCAGCGCCCAGGCGCTCTGGACGCTCGCGGATTTCCCTGGTCTCCCCTCATGCGTAGTGGCTGCCTCTCCCAGCTCCTCCTCACCACCTGGGCTCCAGCCGCTGCCCAAGCCACCCTCCTCAGCCTCTGCCCGTTCCGGTCCCAGGCTTCTGCTCTGCGCCCAGCAGCATTCTGTGGCATGTAACCTTTCCAGGCTTGGGATGGGGGTGTTTTTGCTGTGCCTCTCCCATTTCCTCTCCCTCCCCATGTCCTTTTAAAGGATGGAGACCTTTAACCATGGGCTGCTGCAGTCCCCATGAAGGGTTCCCTCTTTCTTGCTTAGACTCTGTGTTGGTCCTCAACTACCGTCTAACAATATCCGACGGGGTGTGTGTGCGGGGAGGGGGGTGCGGCATATTTCTTTGATAAGAAACAGAGTATCCTTCAGAGCCCCCGGGGTCCCATGGCTGCCTGGGATGACAGACGGTGGCCAGGCCTGCCGGGGCTGTGTGCCCACCCCAGCGTGTCCGACGGGCATCGTATGGTTCCAGGTTCCCATGGGGCACACGTGCCCCAATTACAGAGGTGCTCTCCCATGCACAAAGCCCTTTCTCCCCTGCAAATCTGCCGCCCCCGGCCTGCTGAGGGACTTCCCATGAATCACTGAGCCTCTCAGGGCTCGGTGTACTGTCCACGAAACGTAGGGGCTGGGAGGGTGATCTCTGGGCCTACTGTGGCTCTAACATGCGATGCTTCTCTGGCCTAGAATGTTGGTTTAGAGCTGTTTCCACACAAAAGGCCTGGCCCCAAAGAAAAAAGTTTGCTGATGCAACACAAAGGGTCTTGGGGCTGAGGCAGGTGCCCAGGGCCGCGCCTCTGCTCCACGGCGTCTGTGCCCAGAGCCACACACCAGGTAACAGGTGATGACTCACACAGAGGCTTTCATCAGGACGCCTGTGCCTGCATTTCCCCAGTGTCTGTCCGTCACGTGAGCCCTTCCATGGAGACCCTCGGGACTCACCCTGACAAAAGGCCAAGCAGCCCCTCTTGCCCTGGCAGGTGCCCAGTAGCGGTAGGTTACAGATTCCCTGCACACCCAGAGCATTTATCCCCCTGACGAGAAGTTTCTTAAAGCTCTAACCAGGCTCTCTCCATCGAGCAGGTTCAGGAACAGATTCTTATAAAAAATAAATTCAGCACATTAAACCCCGATTTCAGCACATTAGTGGGCTCATGGGGAGGGGACTGAATTTACCAAATATCAGGCCGTTGCTGTCTTTTAATTAAAAAATAATAATGATGAGCTGTTGTAATTTCTGGTCTCTCCCTAAGAAAGATTTTCTCGTTTTCCCACACAAGACATTTTGGTAGAAAAACTGCATGTTCATGTTGGGACAAAAACCACGTCTGAGTGGCTGGAATCAGGGCTAAGTCTTCCCCGCTTGGTCTCACCAGCTCCAACCTTCTTTCTCCACTTATCTGATCACTGCCTTGAAAGTGTGTGTGAGACTGCATGCCTGTGTGGGCATCTGGCCACCTCGGATGATGATGCTGCCTGAGCCCCGCCCCATGTCATTGTAGTATTCATCCCTCTGTGTCCCTCCAGCCATTCAGCCACCTGCTGTGGTCACTGCTGCTGGGAGCTAGACATGCCCAAGGCAAGGTCTCTGATCTCGGGAGCTCACAGTGTAGCTTCAAAGAGAGAAGTCAAAACAAACGAGCACAGATGCTAAAGGAGGCCGCAGTGGACACAAGCCCAGGGTGTTCCTGGGGCAAGAGGAGGGGACTGTTTCTAGGAAAGGCTTCCAGGCGAGGCTTCACAGAGGAGAGGGCCGCTGAGCTGGCTCCTGAGGATGAGTGGGGAGGCGAGGGGGGCAGGCACTTCGAGTAGATGGGACGGCCGTGCAAAGGGACTGGGGCACGCCAGGCAAGAGCTCACAGAGGGAAAGAGCCAGAGCCCAAGGGGCAGGCTACCAGGGGAGGCACCCCGGGCTCTGTAGGCAAGAGGCTTAAGCTGGACGGTCAGGCAATGCCAAGGCCCCCTCGCTGTTCTGAAGCTGGGCTCGGTCCCAGAATCTGGCGGGATTAGAGATCAAGGTCATATTTGGTTCCTCTAGCAAGATTTTGAATTGTCTTCTTTATATTTCTGTGCCATACCCAGTTCATGGAGGCCTGAAACTCCCCACAAATTCCATCCTTACACCTAATAGCCACATGGTGGGGAGGTGACTCTGGGAGGGGGTGGTATCTGTGACTCAGAAAAGGGAGTGACACAGTAGGTACTCAAGGTTAATGGTTGAGCTGAGAAATGCACAAGCAAACCCACATCTGCTGGGGCTGCACCAACTGAACAGGAATGGCCATGCCGATAACATGAGGGGTGGTTTTCAGTGAGAGATGCTGTCTGCAAACACCTCCCTTCTCCTCTGCGCACTGGCTCCTTAGAAGCTCAGGACTGCCGTGCCCTGGGGCCAACACCTTGACCGACCCATGAGGACCAAGAAAAGACTCTGGGCCATTGGCCACAGGGGCACCAAGGGGAGAAACCGAGGGCACCCGGGCCACACTGTGGGTACCAGACCACAAAGCAGAGCCCAAGGAAGATCAGCCCAAAGCCACTCCCCTTGCCAAGGACAGAGGGAGACCCTGTCCCTGGCTCATCCCTGTATGCACGCAGCCTCACCCAAGGGAAGGGCTCAGGATGGAGTTCACCTCAGTGGCTCTCAGTACCTCCTCTGTCTTCACAAAGCCTAAGTTAAAGAACCGCTAGGTGTTGTTACCTAAAGATTCCTGAAACTCATGGTCCCCACCTGACCACTATAGTCATGATTTCTCAGGTCTCGAGTAGGCAAAACCCACTCAACAGCTTCAACTCCTCCCTTTCCAAATCCATGGCTATTTGCTATTTCACACAAGAAAGAGGGAATTAAGAGCCTGGGCCCTGGAGTCACATGTGTATAGTAAGATCTCATCATTTCCTGGCTGTGTAACCTTTGCAAAGTTACTTAACCTCCCTGAGTCTGTTTTCCTCACACATAAAAAAGGGTTAATAATGGGGCTTCCCTGGTGGCGCAGTGGTTGAGAGTCCGCCTGCCAATGCAGGGGACGCGGGTTCGTGCCCAGGTCCGGGAGGATCCCACATGCCGCGGAGCGGCTGGGCCCGTGAGCCATGGCCGCTGAGCCTGTGCGTCCGGAGCCTGTGCTCTGCAACAGGAGAGGCCACAACAGTGAGAGGCCCGCGTACCGCAAAATAAAATAAAATACGACATTGTTTCTCCCCATCAAAAAAAAAAAAAAGGGTTAATAATAATAGTGCCTTAAAGCCCTTAGAATAGTGCTGACTACACAGCATTCAACACGTGTCAGTTATGATTATTAACATTATTATACACGGTAGGATTATGGGCCATTCCCACTCTCTTACTGTGTTTTCAAACTCTCTTCAATGAGCATATATCATTTTATAATAAGAAAAAATTGTCTTAGGGAAAAAACCTTCAATTAAATTAATTCAATATCGTTTCAGCCAAAAGAATATTCTAAAGACTAGAGATTAGGTGGTTTGGAGTGAGCAGAGCTCCATTTCTGGTGTGACTACGTAACGCACAGAAGTGCTCTCGGCCCCGTTTTCAAAATGACTCCCATGTCTCCTCACAACCGTGGCTGAAGAACTATACCCCCAGGTGAAGCAGGGGCCACTGGTCCGGCCACCCCCAGGCCAGGCCCAGACCCTCTCTGGTTCGCTCAAGCCTCTCTGACTCTGAGATGCGTCCCCCAGCGCAGCCATGGGAGACAGCCATGCCCTGCCTCGCAGCTGGACCTCTGCAGCCAAGTTCTGACCCCACCCACCACAGACAAGCTGTGTGGCCTCAGGTCAACAGTGCAACCTCTCTGCCCCAGTTTCCCCATCTACAAACTAGAGAAAACAGGAATCTCCAGCACAGGGCTGTTGTGAAGATCCAGGGAGGCACCTCGGGCGCCCCACCTGGCACTGGAAGGGAGCCTGGGCTGTGCTCAACACCTCAGGTCCCGCACGGTGTCCTCTCCTCAGGCCACGTGTGAAACAGGCCACACATGGTTCCTTGATGACACCTCTGGTGACTCTCTCCAACCCTCCATGTCCGGCCCTGACCCCTCTCCTACCTTAAGACCAGAGCTCTGATGACCCAGAGGACATCCCCCTTCCTTCCTTGCCCTGGTAACCAAACTCAGCCCGTTCCAAACCCAAGGAAATATCACTGGGGAGGAACACAGCTTTCCCGTAACAGCAGTGCTGCAACTGTTCCAATTGCCAAGCTTAAAACAAAGGGTATTTTTTCTTGATACCTACCTGGTGTGGCCATTTTGGTTGAAGGGGCTTATTCAAGTCCATATAACACATTTTACTGAAGGTGGACCACCCCTGCCCTCGAGAAATACTTAGTCTTCTGGTGAAATAAACACAGGAATAAATGATTTGAACACACTGAGTGGTAGGTGCTCTAGTAAACCTGTTTAAGCTTTGATGCTGGCTCAAAGAGGGGGCAGTCGGCGCTGCCCAAAGGGGAGGGGTTAGCAAGGCTTGAAATGGGTCTTGAAGGATGAGTAGGAGTTTGGTACGTGGGCAAGGAAGCAAAGACAGAGAGAGCAGCACTGGCAAAGCCCCTGAACTGTGAACTAGCACGTTCAAGGAAGCTGCGCCTAAATCCCGTGCCTGGTCCCCAGGCTTGGGGGGAGGTGATGTAATATGCTGGCCAGGGCCTTATGCAGCACACGAACAGGTGGTGCTTTGTATTTCTGAGGCCATAGCCCTCTGTGAGAACCTGATGGACACTATCGACCTCATACCTCAAAGGCACAGATTCACAACTTTGCATCCAACTCTGGAGGCTTCCCAGCCCTGAACCCTATCAATGACCCCTGCATGTTTATGACGCCCAGGTTATGAACCCTGGGCGAGCATCCTCAGGAAGAAACCTGGTAACAGGTGCTCAGACCCTGCAGCCTGTGGTGTGGGTTATCCTTCCCTAAAAGCATCCTGACACACTTGCTCGCGTTAAAGCCACCCTGCTCTTTGCCGGCCGCCTGCCTAGGCCGGCAAGACCTTTAGTGATCTCTGGCCAGAGGCCAGGAAGCACCTCCGACAAACCCAGGGTTACCGTCATTCCCACAGGTGCCACTCGGCCAGGAAACACCCCATTCTCTGCTCGTCCATCCCACCCTTCTCTTTCTGCTGCCAGCTTCTCCACCGGTGATCGAGTCATAGCCACAGCCCTACGGTAACGCAATCCTTTAAAAATTGCCTTTGGGACTTTCCTGGCTGTCCAGTGGTTAAGACTCTGAGCTTCCGCTGCAGGGGGTGCAGGTCTGATCCCTAGTTGGGGAACTAAGATCCCACAGGCCACGTGGCCAGAAAAAAATAAATAAATAAAAATTGCCTTTGGCAGGCAACCTTGAGAAGGCCTTTGGAAGGCAAGCAGGTTGGAGCTGTTGGTTCCCCTTTACCTGGCTGCCTCTTCCCCTGTCAGGGTCCCCACTCACACTCCCTGTGCAGAGACCCACCATTGGGCTGCCAGTGGAGGCGTCTGGATGATACGTTTGGTGACCCTGTTCAGCTGGGAAAAGCTGACATGGCTTTAAATATTCCACCACTTTAAACACATAGGTAATGATAATAACTTCGCGGATGGCATCTCGAATTAAGCTCCAGATCCAGTAAGATTTGTTGAAGCCAAAATAGTTCCAATTAAGTCCCTGGCCAGCTTCCCTCACAGCAGACGGCCACAAGGGACAGCTGTGTATCCCAGACAGACCGCTGGCCTTGGAGTCCACTTGCGAAGAGGGACAGATAGTACTCTCTCTCACTGCGTTGCTGTGAAAAGCATGAGATCGTGAGATCGTGTTTGCAAAACTGCTTCCTTTGGCGACCTGTTATTAAGTGGATACAAATGTAAGGGATTATTATCACGGAGAGTTTAAGATGCTCCCTACTCATGCGAAGGTTCCACGCTATGATCTGCCACACCTCTTAGGCTCAGGACTGTCCCACAGGCCCCCAGAAGCCACCCCAACTCTGGCAAAGGGGCTATACTCTCCTCCCACAGAGTGATTCTTCCTCTGAGGGTGCGGTCCCCTAGGTGCTACTTCCGACCTTAGGGAGCCCTCCCCCAGCTAGAACCTGGGCTGAACGCCTTTCACCTGCTCTGGACGTGGCTCTGCTCTTGATGTTACCAGCGCTGCTTTCCTGCCCTTGCATAGAGTTCCCCAGCCTGGGGAGTAAGGAGAGAAGAAACCTCTCATCTGACCTCTGGACCAGTGAGGACACTGGCCTTCTCTCTGATGCCTCCGTTGGGAGGACCCCAGCCCATCCTGGGATGCAGTCAGAGCCCTGAGCCCCGGCTGGCATCAGAAGAATCATCCTGCAGACTTAGTTAGATTGCTTTGACTTGCCAGTGGAGAAACGCAGCCCTTTTTTCTTTCTGACTTTCACCTTCTCTGGGGTGAGCCAGGTGCTTGAGCAGAAGAGCTGCCGGTTTACGGGTCTCAGACAAACAGCGACTCTAGCACCTGGCCCAGCTCTGCACTTGAGGAGAAGGGCAGACCCGGGGCAGTCTGCCCACCCAGCCCCAAGCAGCAAGGAAGCCAACGACGATGGCTAATGCAATACACATGATTTCATCACTAATGTGAAAACTGATTCTAACTCACGGAGAAAGAAAAAGGAAATCTGCTTGGAGCGTTAAGTCCCAAGGATTCGGAATGGTTGGATGGGCCTGTCCTGAGAGAGTGGGCCTTTTACAACGTAGACCTCATGGGGAGGTAATCAGATAGACACTTGGGTGGTGGACTGGGGTGGGGACAGTGTCAGAGGTGGAGGTGTCACCTGGACACTTTCTATTTCCCAGAATAAGTGCCCACCTGTCAGTAACTCCTATGCTCCACTGTTTCTTCCCAGGAGGAACAGCATCTCCAGAAACACGCCTCCTCCCCACTAGCCTGGTATCAAATCTGGCTGGGAAAACAGAGCCACCGGGAGACAGGCACATGTCCGGAGGGCTGTGAGGGGCTTCTGAGACTGTGAGTGCTGTCGGATACCCAGGCTTCTTCCTATTGTGAGAGGATAGGAAGACTTCTGCCCACGTTAGATCTATGTGATACACGGCTATGACATCAAAACACACTTTTGTTTACTAGGGCTAAATAATTAAGACCAGGTTTTTATTTAAACATTGGCCTTGGCAATAAATCATGAACTTGCTCTGTGGTTTTCCTTGCTGTATGATATACAGCTATAGATCCCCGCCCTCCACCCTGGGTCCGTCCCCTTAACAAAGAAACCTCATTCAAAGGTTTGTTTTCGTAAAGAACAAGCAAGTATGTGTTCCAACCTGTACAGAGAAGAATACATATTTATTCTACAGCAGATTCACTCATTCATTATTGAGCAGCTACTTTGTGCGTGGCACGGGGCCAGGGCTGAGGCTATGAAGGGGAGCAGGCAGCTCCACAGTGTCGGGGGAGGAGCTGCAAACGCCCATCCGCGATGCAGCCCGTCCACAATGCACTCCGAGCTGCCTGCTGATAGTGGCGGGTACAGCGGGCTTGGAGACCAGAGAAGCAATGATTAATTCTGCCTCGGGCTTTGGGGAGAACTTCCAGGAGGCATCTGCATTAGCTCCCTTTACTGTGGGTTTCCAAGTGGGACTCCCCCGGGCAGTACACAAGCTGCTCTGCTGAGATCTCAGACATTTCATTTGTACACACTCATCTGCCTTCTTTTCATGCCCAATAAAAAGCAATGCAGCAGCCTTACTCAGGCCAGTGACAGTATATTTGGAAGCTGGCTGTATGGCTGGGACCTGTGAAGCATTTGGCCATCCCCACCTAGAAGCTCCCCACCTGACACCAACCCACACTTCCTCCTGCTTTCCATTCTCTCATTTCTAAAGAAACTGCTAGCCCGGTAAGGAGGGAATGCTGGAACTGTGGAAAAGAAAAGGAGGGGTCCCCTGTGTCTGCAGATGGGGCAAAGAATAAGGGACAGTGACACAGATAAGTAAGGTTCTCTCTCCTAGAACCACACGGTGGACCTCCCAGTGTTTGAAGCAGTCACCCGGAGTCTTCTTTCCCACCTTCTGCAGCCCCCTGGCCATCTCGCTGGCTGGCTCCCGGATACACTGAGGTTTTGTTTTGTTTTGTCTTTATTGGGGTATAGTTGCTTTACAATGTGGTGTTAGTTTCTGCTGTACGGTGAAGTGAATCAGCTATATGTATACATATAATCCCCTCTTTTTTGGATTTCCTTCCCATCTAGGTCACCACAGAGCATTGAGTAGAGTGCCCTGTCATTGGTAGAGCAGTGGATCGACCTACAGACTGTCATACAGAGTGAAGTAAGTCAGAAAGAGAAAAACAAATAATATCATATATTAACACATATATGTGGAATCTAGAAAAATGGTACAGATGAACCTATTTGCAAAGCAGAAACAGAGGCACAGACGTAGAGAACAAACGTATGGACACCAAGGGGGGAAAAGGGAGTGGGGTGAATTGGGAGATTGGGATTGACATATATACACCTGCTGCACTGCGGTTTTAATTGACCTGTCTCAGAGTGAGGCACTGGGTCCTGGGCCCAGGGCGCCCCCCACCATGATCTAATCAGGGCGTGGAGTGGGGAACACACCCTTCACCTCAACACACCGTCCTTTTCTCAGATTGCATTGGGGCCACATGGAGCTTGTGTCAGCCCCACCTCCAAGTCCTCTGCCCTGAACGAGGCCAAGTCAGGCCTTCCCGTTCTGTGTTCATGTAATCGATTTTTTCAAAAATCTGGATGCGAGACTTCTCATCTGCACGTGGTTAATTCCATCGGGATGGTTTTGGCCCGCTGTTCTGCCCATCGATCATCCTACATACGGATTATGTCACCCAATGGAGTAGCTCCTCTCCCTCCCAGCCTGGTAGCATGCGTGCACTTAATAATCTGCCTTCTTTCTCTTCATCTAGGACATCCAAAGATACGTCACCCAGGACAAGCCCAAGGATGACACCCTTGGCCCTAGAGACCTACAGGAGGGGCTCAGTTAATATCTGTCACACAAATAAGTGAGCAACTGAATGGAAGCTCAGACAAAGGTGAGTTCCCTTTGGGTCCACCTTGATTCTTAGTGAAGGCTCTGGATCCAACTACTCAACCAGCTTTGAATCCACCTGTCTGTACATCAGGGCCATTTACAGGTTTTCTTCTTATTCCTAACACGCAGTCAAGACTTGGCTTAAAGCTCCCTGAAGTTAAGACCCCCGTGTCTACGATATTTAGGCTCAGTAAGTTTTTGAAAAAAAAACAGAAGGTGAGGCTGACCTGGCATGTTCTTTGTGAGCACTGCTGGCCCTGGTGAGCACCTCTGTTTTCCCAGAGCTCCAAAACTATCTGCTCCACTCACTCTTCCAAAATGTTGGAGGAAAATGGCCTAACACTTATTGCTTCATAATATTTTTTAATCTACCTTTTTCTTCTTTGTGAAAACATCTGCCTGTCTCCAGACTTCTGACACCTCTCATCCTCCCGGCAATTTCTCGGCACAGGGTCTCTAGAATCACGTTGATAATCTTCCACAGCTCCCCTAAGAATGACTTTATGGTTACCTTTGTTGGTCCTCATCTCAGCTTGATCCCTAGCTTTGGCCCACGGAGGTAGAACTGCAGCCTGTGGTCAGGAGCTGCCTGTCAGGCTCACTAATACTGTATTCATGTGCACTCACGCCTACCACCGAGAAATAAAAACGATGCCTGCTGATTGGAGGCGGCTGTAGCATCACTTTCATATCTTGAGGACCGCTCATTATGTGCGGCGATGCAAATGTGCGTGGGTATGCGTACCAAAAACATTCAACATTCATTGGGCTCCTGCCTTAATAAGAATAGTTCATGTTCACGTCACTTACTACGCTCAGGTACTAAGTGCTTCGTATGTTTTACTCGTTTAATCCTCACTTCAGCCCTGTGTGGTGAGTGCTCTCATTATCCCCACTTTACGGCAAACAGAAGCACACAGCTGGAAGCGGTACAGCTGGAATTGGAACCCAAGCAGCCTGGCACCCGAGTTTGGGGTCGCAACGACTGTTGTCTTAGGCGTGTTTGTTTACATCAGCAAGACCCCATCCCAAGATTTCCACTTCGTTTCCTTCAATCCACCAGCACATCTCACATTCTTTACATCTGGGCACTCCTCATTATTCCCTGAACATTCCATGTACTTTCACACCACTGTGCTTCTGTTCATGCTATTGGCTCTGTCTGGAACCCCCTTCTTCCTCTTCCCCACTCAGAAAACTCCTATTCATCCTTCAAAACCCAGTTCAGTGTCATCTTTTCAGTGAAGCATGTCCCACTCCCATCCTGGATAGAATGATTTATTCCCTCCCTCTGGTCCTATAGTAAGCTGTCTGCACTACACAATATCATAACTGGTTAGATCAGGCTTTATAAATAGTGCAAGATTCTGGAACAGGGGTGTAGGAGCCAGGCAGCTGACAAAAAATAGCAAGAAAAAAGTTTGCAGATTATTTGGGGCTTTCACTTAATTCATTCATTCCATACATACTTATTTAATGCTAACTGTATACCAGGGACTATTCCAGATACTGGGGATTGAGCAATTAACAGAACACAGAAACCCCCGCCCTCATGGAGCTTACATCCTAGTGAGGGGAGATAGACAGCAACAAAACAAATAAGTAAACATACTAGAAGGTAGTAAGGAGAAAAGATGGGAAGGGGCAGAGAGCACAGGGGAAGGACAGGGATGTTTCGCCGCAGGATCCTGATCTCTGAGACTTACGCTCAGTTGCCACTAGAAGGTGCCAACCAGAATGGCAAAGAGGGTGTTCCTTTAACTTCTCACGGAACTTGGCCCGGGTCTCAGAGAAAATGCGGGCCCCTCGGCTGTCTCATTCCTACCTCTAGCGGTGGTGATGGTGCGCCAAGACTGTTCCATCAATTTGAGGAGGCAGATGCAGATTAGAAGGGCCGGCCGACGGCACAGCTGGAACTGACCCACAGCCGCAGTGATGATAGCTAACATTAACTACCCACACGGGTACGCTGCCCAACACTTTACGTGGATTATCCCTTTGAATCCTCCCAGGTTTATAAGGTGAGTGCTATTATTATCCCCCTTGTAGAGATGAGAAAACTGAGGCTCGGAGAGGTTAAGCATCCTGGCCAAGGGCCCATGGCGTCTAAATGATGAGACTGGGACTCAAACACGGGTCTGTCTGACGCCGGGGCCACTAAACCCCTCAAGTCATTAGTCTAGAGCTGCCGAGAGTCTTTTTCTCTGGGTCCCCAAAACATGCCCAAGAGCAGAGACAAAGTACACCAGGAGGGAGCAGGGGGGACTCTCAAAGCCCAGCCCTGTTCCAAGGAGGGAGCCTGGATGGTCCTGGGGTGGCAGCGGGGCTCCTGGACTAGGCATTCAGTTCTGCAGCCAGGATGAGGGGCTTGGCTGACGGGAGGGGCTCCCAAGCCAGGCCTGACCAGGTGCTTCCCTCCTGGGCTCCCACACGCCTCTCCTGCCTCCCCAGACTCAGCCCAGTGTTCCCGAAACCACGCCCCATCCTTCCCTGCTCTGGAAGAGGGTTTCTCCACGTCCCTCGCAGTACGGCCAAGTTACAGCACAGACACATCTACCCAAATGTAGGTCACACGACTCCTGACCATTGTTTCATCTTTCCCCAAACCAGCACCGACTGTACAACTTGTACCCCCTCTCTCCCCAGCTGCCTACTGAGCCCCGTCACTCCCTAAATTCCTGTGCCTCGGAACACAGTGGGTCACTCACCCCTTCATTCTCCAGGCCCAGACCCGCTCCACACCCTCCAGCAGAGTCTTCCCTGCCCTGATTGGCCTGAAATTCATGGCCGATTGCCTCGCTAACCGTAACCCTGAGCCCTCCTAGCCCGCCCTTGTCCTTCGATCACCCCTGTCCTACCAAACCCCAACTGGCCAGCTTCTTCCCTCCCGTCTCCTCAGCAGCTTCTCAAGGCTGTCAGAACAGTGTGGTGACCGTACGTGCCACCACCCACCCCGACCTTCAGTGCTGCTCCGTGACCCTTGGGACCCCGGTCTGCTCCCTCCCCCTTCTCCTACAGGCTTTCCCAAACTCCTCCAGCCTCTCCCCTACCACCTACCCCCTTCACACTCCAAAAGCGAGTTTGCCTGTCCTTCCTTGAGACCATCAAGGCCGTGGCAAGGCCCCGATGCCCCCACCCTGCATTTGGTCCACCCTTGCCTCCTTATTCTGGTTCCCACTGAGGGGAAGCCCCTCCTGCCCCCGGGGGCCCTTCCTGGGCTCTGTCTCTCCCTACCCCCTACCCTCTGTGTGCTGGAGCTGGCCTAGACCACCCACAGACTAGGCTGTGACACCTCTTCCCAACTCTGGATTCAGTGACATCATGCTGGTAGCTTCCATGGGTCACAGCAAGAGTATTCACACCATGAGAATCAGCAAACGCTGCATATCAGGCTTCCCCCACAAGACCCCTTGTCCAGCACCGACCAGCTCACCATGGGACTGAAGCTCTCCCAGGGTGACCAATCGTCCCAGTTTGCCTGGGACCATCCTGGGTCTTAGTCTCGAGTCCCAGGCATCCGGGACATTTGGTCACCCGCCCCTCTTCACAGTAAACTGTGCTCAGGTCTCCCTCAGGTTGGAGGGGCTTCCCAGGAAGCTCCGCCCCTGCCCAGGACGCCTCCTGGTCTCTCCTCCCCTCTCCTGCCAGGATACTGAGACCACCTATTACAAGTCCTCCCCTGTCCTGCCCGACACTCCTCCACTACTGCAATCACCTCCTCCCCGTGCCCCGCCCAGTCTTCTCCCTGCAAGGTCCCCAAGGACCCCTGAGTTGCCAAATCCCTAAGCATGATTTGCCCTTGCCTTACTCACTGTACCTTTCTGTAGCGTTCCGCACTGTGGACCATCCCCCCACTTCTACCTGGGCTTCTGTGATACCTTTCTCTCCAGGCTGTCCTACCTCTGGCTCTTTCTTCCAGTCCCTTTCGTGGGTGGACTCAGGCCCTCAATGTGGGCAGGCTCCACCACCCCATCATCAGCCTTCCTTTCTTCTCACGCTAAACATTCTTTCAAGGGGAGCTCATCCAAACCCGTGCGCCCCCCATTTGCCCCAGTTCCAAAATCTGCATCCCCAGCCGTTGCCTCTCTCCTGGGCTCTCGGTGTGTATATTCAGCTGCTTGCTGGACATCTCCATGTGGATGTCCCTCAGTCACTTCAAATCAGCTAGTCTACAAGGGAACTGAATCCATCACCTTCTACTGCAATCTAGTCCTCCCCTGTACACCCTGTCTAGTGAATGACTCCCAGCTGCCCCAAATGAAGATGCTGAGATTACAAATGCTGGAGAGGGTGTGGAGAAAAGGGAACCTTGCGCACTGCTGGTGGAATTGTAAATTGGTGCAGCCACTATGGAAAACAGTATGGAGGTTCCTCAAAAAATTAAATATAGAACTACCACATGATCCAGCAATTTCACTTCTGGGAATACATCCAAAGGAAATGAAAACACTATGTCAAAGAGATACCTGCACCCCCATGTCCATAACAGCATTATTTACAATAACCAAGACATGGAAACAACCTAAGTGTCCATCGATGGATAAATGGATAAAGAAGGTGTGGCATATATAACGTATAACTGAATCACTGTGCTGTACACCTGAAACTAACACAACATTGTAAATCAACTATAGTTCAATTAAAAAAACAGATGTGGCATATATAAATAATGGAATATTATTCAGCCATTAAAAGAAAAATAAGACAGAGGCGAATCCTGCCATCTGTGACAACATCGATGGACCCTGAGGGCATGTTACTAAGTGAAATAAGTCAAACAGAGAAAAGCAAAAACTATATGATCTCACTTATATGTGGAATCTAAAAAACAAACAAACAAATCAAAATTATAGAAAAGGAGATCAGACTTGTGGTTACCAGAGGTGGGGAAGAGGGAGGGGGTACTGGAAGAAAATGGTCAAAAGGTACACACTTCCAGTTATAAGATAAATAAGTACTGGGAGTGTAACGTACAGCGTGCTGACTATAGCTAACACTGCTGTATGATATATAGGTAAGTTGTCAAGAGACTAAATCCTAAGAGCTCTGGATTTAAGGAAATAAAAAAAATTTTTTTTACTTTCTCTTTTTACTGTATCTATATGAGATTATGGATGCTAACTAAAGTTACTGCAGTAATCATCTCATAACATATGTAAGCTAAACCATTACGCCATACCCCTTAAACTAATACAGCGATGCATGTCAATTATATCTCAATAAAACTGGAAAAAACAGAAAAACAAAAACAACTCTGTCCTATTAGAGTAACTCCTATTAAGAATTCTGTTAGCCAATAAGCCTTACAGTGACATTTAGAGGGCCTGAAGTACCAGAATGCTTTTTTTTTATTAAATCATGTTTAGTTAGTTTCAACTTGTATCTCGTCTGTGTTTTGGAAAACATGCTATCAACGAATAATGCTAGTGAGTCAATGGTATATCAACTTACGGTCTTCAAGATTCGTGCCACAGCTGAGTCTTCTGGTCAGCAGAATCAGCATGTTGCAGCTTGAAGGGATTCCTTTCTCATTTTAGGGAACGCCAGTGTGAGGTCTTTATATGATAAAGATATTTTTACTGATTGGGGAACTGTGATATTGGGATTTATAATAAGAAATATAGATGTCTCCATTTCTGGCACAGAGCTCCTAAAAACCCTGGAATTTCCTAAGTGATGAGAGTGAAAAATTATCTTTTGTTATGTTAATGAGGTGATGTTTGGACCCCACCTGAGGATGGAGGCTGGTTGCCAGGAGATCTGACCAATAATTAGAGGGTTCCGGGAGAGGGGAGGGACCGGAGGTTGAATCAATTGTCAGCGGCCAAGGATTTAATCGATCCTGACTGTGTAATGTAACTGCCATAAGAAGCCAAAAGGACAGGATTCGGAGCTGCCAGGCTGGTGAACACGTGGAGGCTTGGGGAGAGTGGCACCTCTGGAGAGGGCATGGAAGACCCTCACCCTTTCCCGGTACCTCGTCCTCCGCACCTCTTCCATCTGGCTGTTCCTGAGTTACATTCTTTAACAGGTAATCTGGGAAGAAAAATGTTTCCTCAGTTCTGTGAGCTGCTTGAGCAGATTAATCAACCCCGAGGAGGAGGTGGTGGGGAAACTCTGATTTATAGCCAGTCAGTCATCCTGCGTTAGAGGGGATCGTGGGAACCTCCATCCTGGGCCAGTGGGTCAGAAGCACAGGTAGCAGCCTGGGCTTGCCGCTGGCATCTGAAGTGGAAGATGGTCTTGTGGGACTGAGCCCTTCACCTGGGGAATCTGATTCTGTCTCTCGGTAGATGGTGTCAGGATTGAGTTGAATTCTTCAACACCCTTTTGGTGTCTGAGAATTGCTTGGTGCTGTGAGGGAAAACCCCTCCTCCTCCACACATTGGAAATTACTCTCAGAACACCAAAAGAGGAACTGTAACAGGTAATCATTTGACTTCTGATGAGACTTTATCCATGCACTTTAACAAAATAAATTTTTGTAAACTTTTGGTTAAAAAAAAAATCTAAGAGTCATCTAAACACCTGCCTTCACCCACCGTCCCTCCGCCTCATCCAATCAACCCCTAGGTGTCCTGCAGATTCTGCCTGCCCCGTGTCTCTCGAGCCCGTGCCCGCCTCTGCGCCCGAATTCCCCCGCCTTAGCCAGCCCCCAGCCCTTCTCGCAGGGTCACTGCCCCGCTCAGGAGCTGCTCTCTGTGCCTCCAGTCTGGATCAAGTTCCACCCACCCTCCACACTGCAGCTAGAGGGATTATTTCTAAAAACAAACCTGATCAAGCTATTCCTCTGTTTAAAATTTCTCAGTGGCTCTCTGTTGCTTTCAGGATAAAGTTAAAACTTTTCAAAGTACACACGTAAGACCCTCCATAATCTGGTTCAGCAAGGACACCCCAAGGTCACTGACCCATCCCTTGGTGTAACATCCCTGGGACAGTCACAGCCATGAGGCAGCAAGATGCTGAAGGAGGTGGCACTCCTGAATCAGACACCTGAGGTTCCCGTCTCTGGTCCCTTCACCAGGACAGGTGGGATACAGCCTCCGCCACCTCAGCCATTAAAGGAGGTGCCAATGGCACCTGCATGTGGGGTTTGTTATAAGGACTAAACTAGATAATCCAAGGAAAGCCCTTAGACACTGCCCGACTCTCAGTGAGTCTCAATACAGTATCATGGTTGTAACTATTATCAGTACCTGGCCTGCCTCTCGGCCACCTCTCCCTCCAGGAGCCCAGCCATCACTCGCTGCTCGCTCTGCCTGGGATGCCCTCTGCCAGGCTAACTCCTCCTTGTCCTTTGAAATGCAGCTCAAGCTGTTTTGCAGGCACTGCTCCTCCTCCAGGAAGCCTTTCCTGCTGCCCACATCTGATTTCAGTGTCCTCTCAATGTCCCCATGATCCCCTGCCTTGACCATCACACTGCACTGTATCAGTTGTTCACTTCTCCATCTCTACTACAGAATGCTGAACTCAGGAATTTGTCCCCTGTGTGCTGATCACAGGGCCTGGCATAGAGCTAGTGCCTCGTTGAATGAATGAATGAATGAATGAATGAATGAAGCAGCAAAACCAGGGCTCATCCCCTAGGTCTCCTGGCCACTTCCCTTTCCACTCCTTTCCAGAGAACATCTCAAAGCATTTAAATCCCCAAAAGAAACGCACCAAGCAGACTCCGTCCTGGGTCTCCAGTCGAGGAATGAGTCTTGGGAATCCACTTGGGAGGGACTAAGGGCCACAGGGAGGCCAAGGTTGGTGCCAGAAAACAGAAGATGCTTATCACGAACCCAGTGAAATGAAGCTCAGGTTGGGGTACGGGGAAGCAGCCCACATTAGAGAAAGAAAAACGAGGACAAAGCAAGCAAGCTATTTCAGCAGTCGACGGAGACTCAGGGGGGAAGGACAGAATAAATCAAACCCCTGACAGGCAGTCAATGGATATTCAATTAACAGGTATAATATTACTAATCTACACAAAATGTCTAAGCAATACCCATTCTCCCCGCTGCCAAGACCTTGCATTCAGTGCCTCCCAGCTGTTTGGACTTTCCCTGCTAACACTGCAGGGCCACCAGGCCCCGGTGCCCACACCTGCGGCAGACCCCATGGCAGTGCGTCAGCCAGATCAAAAGGCGCTGGGGTGAAGGGTGGGCCTCCGCGAACACTCGGAGTCTGGCCTCAGGGCTGGG
Source organism: Tursiops truncatus (assembly GCF_011762595.2). Lineage (NCBI taxonomy): Eukaryota > Metazoa > Chordata > Mammalia > Artiodactyla > Delphinidae > Tursiops > Tursiops truncatus. The sequence goes on from NC_047041.1 coordinate 12,521,321, forward strand.
GAAAGCGGCAGGGCCACTGGGGAGGAGAATCGAGGATTCAAAGAGGCCAAAGTCAGAATCAGGCAACCATCTCTGCATCTACAGCCCAGGAGTCCGAGCAGCCCCAGGCCCCAGCTTGGCCTTTGGGCGTCTGGCTCCCCGCAGTCCGTGGTGCTTGGAAGGTAAAATGCTGGCCAGGGGCATCGAAGTCTTTCTTCCTGCTCAGAGCATCCAGAGATGGGGCAGGAGGAGGGTCTCCATTTGGGGGTAAAAGAGAGGAAGGGGGATGGTAGCCACGCCACAGGGACACCCCGAGGTCACTGACCCAACCCTTGGCATGGCAGCCGTGGGCCAGAACCTTGAGGCAGCAGGATGCTAGAGGAGCCAGGCAGAGCTCGGGTCTAACCATGACCTTGGGCAGGCCCCTCACTGCTCTGAGCCTCAGTTTCCTGCTCCAGTAAAATGGGATAATACTGGTGCCCACCTCAAGGCTGGCTGAGAACTGGAGAACACGTGTGCGGAGCGCTGAGTCCACGGTGCTGGCGACTCTTGCACCAAAGCACTGATGTGGGCGGCGCTGCAGAGCTGCTGTCCGTGGTGGGGGTGGGGAGGGCAAAGGGAGGGGGCAGGGGAGGCAATGTCACTCCTCGTCCATCACTGCTGATGGATGCAATCTAAAAGATGCTGCAGGTACTACCTAGACACGCAAATCCCAAACCCCCTCACATTTTCTAAGCCCTGCAAAAGCCCAGCTTTAAGCAAAGCCATTTCTTGAGGAAAGCATGAGCACTGTCTTCAAATACCTGAAAGGCTGTCATATAGCCCTTCGACTCACACAGCCCTGTTTTCCCCCTTGATCCTATGAAGTGAGCCCAGTGGGTCTCATCACCCCCATTTGATAGATGAGGAAACTCAGTCACAAAAAGGTTAAATGAGTTGCTCAAAGTCACACAGTAGCAGGTCTTATCTTTCTTAAATTATATTTTTTCCAGCCTGCGATGCTCCTGAGACACAGCAGGACAGATGAATTACGGGGACAGAGGTGCTGTCTATCGTAGGGGAGAGGCGTGGTCTGAGTCCCCTCCACTCCCCAGGGCCTGCTGTCTCTCTTCCTAATTCCCAGGCATCGTGGAGCCTCTATGTCCCTTCATTTTTCTTACAACCTTCTTAGGTCTCTGCCCTGCCCGGCAGGGCCCATCCTGCTCTATAACTCAGGTGTCAGAAATGGAGGCACGCATCGGATGGCAGGCATGGGACCTTGCAGGAAGCGGCTTTCCAAATTACAGATTTTAAGCACAGAAAACCGAAATAGACACTTGAGAGCTATTCCCCCAGCCAACAGCTACCTCCTCAGCCTGGAGATGCTGCCACCGTTGGCAAATGCGCTTTCAACAAATTTTAACATGCAGATTAATGACTTCTCGAACTGGACCAGGGAAACGACCAGGTGTGGAGAGCTGCCCCCCAAAATAAGCCCTCCCATCCCCCAGCCCAGTAAGGAACCTGCAATGGCTTAGCCCCCCGTCACTCGTCTCCATCCCGGCATCCTCTCCCCACAGGCCATTGACCAATTCATTTGCTCACCATTATTTTTAAAACTCAAATTTTATTAGCAGTGCAGCATGAGTAATAAATAATAATACGCTGTTTGCACTTGAGTTGGCCCTGCCCGTCCTGAGACCACAGGGCTATTTGTCAAAGCCAGACTTCCTCCCCACCCGCACTCTGTGGTCGGGACAGGCCTTCCAAGGTCACGGGCTCTCAGGGGCCAAGCAAGGACAGGGGTGTGCTCTGAGGACTCACACTTTGGGGTTCCCTGACTCCTAAGCAGGGCATTGAGCTGCCTGGAAGGAAGAGCAGCTACAGTGGGGCTGTAATGCTAGAAAAAGAACTGGATCCTAGCCCTGCTGCTTACCAGCTGTGTGACCTGGGGCATGTCGACTTAACCACTCTGAACTTCCGTTTCCTCATCTGTAAAATGGGCCAATAACACCCACCTCTCAGGGCTGCTAGGAGGATTAACTGAGAAACTGGATGTGAAAGCACCTAAAAGCAATTTGCACACAGTGGGGACAGTAGCTGGCGGGGAGACTTCTCTCCACCACGAGTCTAGGCCACCTGAAACCACCTCCATCCAGTTCCATGGAAGGACAAAGGATGGGCGGCACCTTTCCTGGTTGCCCCCAACTCCCGACAGGGGGCTGACACATTTGAACTTCCAGGCACATTTGTGGGACACTCTGATGCAGCATCTGTGTGCAGATGTCAGGAACTCAGCACTGAGCAAAACAGATGTGGCCACTGGTGCCCACACTGGGCTCTAGACTCCTGCCTCTACAGCTGTTTGGGGGCTCAGACTCAGCTGGAGGGAGTCATGGCTAAGGGCATTCTTCCCAGGGCAGGTGGACACAGCAACTGGGCTCCCAAACTGAAGCGCTGGAACCTCACCCCTCACTTTGGTGCTCAACGGCCTCACTTCTTTCAGTAAACATTCAGCAAGATCCTCTGTGTTAGAGGCTGTGGCACAAAAGTGGATGTGATGGCCCAATCCAATCCCTGGCTTCTCAGAGCTTGGTGCCCAGCGGGGGAGACTGAACAATGAACAGGCCATTACAGTGCAGTCTGGGGAGTGCTCCGAAGGGAAGGAGAGCAGGAGTGGGCGGAGCTGCAAGAGGGGCCCCCTTAGGCTGCAGGAAGCAGCAGGAAAGGGCTTCCTGGAAGAGGAATGGAGAAGCAAAAGTAGGAGAGGAGGTGGAGGAAGGGGTTCCAAGCAGGTGAACAGCATGTGCAAAGGTCCTGAGGCAGAGAGTCAACTCTACACTAGGGAACTAGAGCCAGCACTGCAGACTGGTACTTGCTACATGGAAGGAATCCCTAAGGAAGGTCCAGAGGAAGGGTCCTCATAGTCCCTGCCTTCAGCCAGCCTCCAGGCAAATAGGGGTGACAGGACCAACGTACTAGAGATAGACTTAAGATAAAAACAATCAGAAACAACCAGAACTTGCTAGTGTGTTTACTCTGTTCACAGTGTTTATGTACCTCCTTGCTGAGGGCTGGGATGTAACCATCAAGAGCTGAAGGGGTGGGCTTCCCTGGTGGCACAGTGGTTAAGAATCCACCTGCCAATGCAGGGGACACGGGTTTGAGCCCTGGTCCGGGAAGATCCTATATACCACGGAGCAACTAAGCCCATGCACCACAACTACTGAGCCTGTGCTCTAGAGCCCACGAGCCACAACTACTGAGCCCGCATGTCACAACTACTGAAGCCCGCACGCCTAGAGCCCGTGCTCCACAACAAGAGAAGCCACCGCAATGAGAAGCCTGTGCACCACAACGAAGAGTAGCCCCTGCTCACCGCAACTAGAGAAAGCCCGCACGCAGCCATGAAGGCCAAAAAAAAAAAAAAGAGTATGTGAATTATATCCCAATGAAGGTGTTAAAAAAAAAAAAAGAGCTGAAGGGGTTTATCAGGGCAGGCCTCCCAGAGGAAGTGAGCGGCTCTGCTGGCACAGACGCTGTCTGCCCTGAATGATGCTACCAGGCCCTCGTTTTCCCATGTGATTGGAAACATTAGACAACAATAAGGCTTTATCTGCTTTGCCAGTTGCATTTAAACGCAAACACAATGGCATCTCTCTCCCACTAGACAAGGGCACAGGGCAGGGCTGCTTAGTCTGAGTTCTGCTGACTTGCTTAGCCAAAGAATAAAGACAACGAAAGTGCCTGACTTCCCATCTTCCTCCCAGCCCCCAGCCCACCCCGGGAAGAGGCAAGTGTGCCCCCCGCTCCTCCTGGCACAGCCTCTGGGGGTCGGTGAAGGAATTCGCATTATGCAGAACAGCTCCCTCTTGCCCTGGCTGCTGGCAGGAGAAATACTGCCATTGTCCCTCTTACCTGGCAGGGATCTGCCCTGGAAGGTTTCAGCTGAGCAAGGCATCATTTGCTCCGGACCCCCCACATAGTCCCCTCCCCTCCCCACCCGGCCTGCACGATCTAGAGGCTCTCCAGACAAAGGCGTTCCTCTGGTTCCTGCTTCCCACTTATTCCCATCCTGGAGGCATCTCCAGATTGGGACCAGCTCGGGAACGGCGCTGTTCCGCATCTTCCACCACAAGCTGCGGGCCAGCAGGGCCCTGGTACCTTCAAGTTAAAAGACAACACAGACCCAGGAACCACCGCCCCCCCACCAACCCCAGTTAGCCGAGGAAGGGGTCAGGGCAACATCTATGTCCTTCATGCTCTACCGAGAGGGCCGCTCTGGAGTCAGACCCAGCCTGTGCCCACCTCTGCCCCAGGCTGGCTGACTTTGGACGACTTATATAACCTCTCTGAGTCTCAGTTTCCCCACTTATAAAATGGGGGCTGTGGAAGGATTAAATGAGAAAACGCATGTGAAGTGATTAGCACACAGCCTGAAATATTCCACAGAAACCCGCTACGATTTCTATTAACGTCATTCCAGGTCTCCTCGTGGACATTCCGTCAAGCGTCTGGCTGTTAAAACCTGGCCATTCTAAGCATTACAAGCACTTTTTTAAGAAAAAGTTTTTAAATTGAAGTATAATGTACGTACAGAAAAGTGCATATAAGTGTAGAGCTCAATGAATTTCCCACAGAAACAGCTCTCAGATAAAGAAAGAGCATTATGAGCATTCTAGAACCCTCTGCATCCCCCTTGTCCTCTTCCAAAGGTAACTGCTCTCCTGACTTTTATTACCATAGATTGCTCTGCCTGTTCTTGAATCTTACGTAAAGTCGTACAATACATACTGAAAGTACCTGACTTAAGAAGCCCTTCCATAGATGTTATCCTATTTGCTCTTCCCCAAGCCCTAGCTTACGTGTTTTATTATCCCCATTTTATTGCTGAGCAAACAGAGGCTTCAGACATAGTAACAGACTTGTCCAAGGCTGCAGAGTAAGTAAAGAGGTGGGGACTCTAACCCCAGGCTGGCCAAGGCGCTCTGCTGTCATCTTTCTACCACACCAGGCTACTTCTCATACATCACACCAGCCCACCCTCCACCCCAAGCTCCAGGGAAGTCCCCTCCTCCAGGAAGCTTCCTGGGATTGCTCAGAGGAGAGCCATCAGCCTGTCCCACTCTGCCCATTTCAGTCTGGACACTGGGTCTTAACACACGGCCAACTGGGCATGTCCCTGTCCCTGACAGGTGTGTGTTTACTGCCTCCTGTGGGTTTGCAAGACGTCTCTGCCCGTCTCTTCTCCACATGGCTCTTGGGATCACAACTCCCAGAGGGCAGGGCCTGCTCCCAGGCTCATTCCCTGCCCTGCCCAGGACCGATGGGGCTGGCTAGCAGCTAGGGAGCATGGGGGCACCAGTGAAGAGGGAGCAGTGGAGCAGGGCACTTGCTCCCCTGGTGTGATAAAAGACTCCTGGAGAGCCAATCTAGTGAGAGGCGTGAGACAAGGAAGAACCAGGGGCCAGGGCACCCCATTTCGAATCCTGATGATGCAAGTGATGTGACCTTGGGCAAGTTACTGCCTCTCTCTGAGTCTTATTTTCCTCACTTGTAAAATGAGCTGATTGGACTAAATCCAACTTGACAAATTTATTGCACCCTGTGCCCCTGGAAGACATCCCAAGTCAAACCCAGGCCCCATCCCAGGGAGCCAACGCTCAGACCCAGACCCCTTTCAACCCAGCACTGCAGGCACCGCCACCAATCAGCAGAAGTGGGCCAAGGAGGAAACCCAGCAGACACCACTGACCACAGCCAGCACTAGGCAGCGGGCGTCACTGGGACCCTGCATCCACGGGCAGCACCTGACTGTGCCCCAAGATCCAGGGGCTGAAAGGTCACGTCCCAAATCCTGGGGCCCTCCATCCCCACAAAAGGCAATTACGTTTTCCTAGGTCCTCTGCCCCACTGTCCTTACGCCCACCCTGCCCGCGGCCCTTCCACGTTAACTCTACCAGAAGAAATGAGTTCTGGAGGCATGCCATCCCTGGCTCCCACTGCGTGTGTAGGGGAGCAGCCCTGGCGCTCAGGCCTCTGCTCCCAGAGCCTCCTCCTGACTCACAGGAGCGGCAGTGTCCCCACCCTGAGCTAAAAGTCAGAGGTCTCCCCGCACATGCCACCCCCGCTCCCACTAGACACCCCCGTCCAGTCCCCCTCATCCCCTGATGCCAGGCTCGGCTGGGTTTGAGGAGGGGTTGAAGTGCTTGGGGCCACGGTCCAGGAGGACCCGGGCTGCCCTTTGTACTGGTTTGGCTCCATCACGGGTTGTGTTAATCCCACTATCCACCGGGCAAATGTGCTTTGAGATCTACACAACTGACTCTTTGGTCCCACACGTTTTTGAGCTGAAGCAGCCCATCCAAGCTTTCCAGAGCCGAGGCTCACTGCTAGCCCTGGGCTCTACCATCCAGGGCCTCTGCACACAGGGGCTCCCCAAAGAGGCCATTCATTCAACAAATACGTATTGAGCACCTACTATATGCTGGTACCATCCTAGCTGTTGGGGATGCAATGCTGAGAAACAGACACAGGCCCTGTGCCAGTGGAGCTCATGTCCTGGGGAGACAGACAATGACCTCTGCTGACCTCCTTGAAGCATATGACTGTGGCCTGGCTGGCTTCATGGTCACCTGCCCTTGACCCTCCCTGAGGTGAGCCGTTTAAGTTCCTCCCCTACGGGGACTGGAGGCTCAGGCAGAGACACCTACTGGCTCCTTGGAGAGGCACTGACCACCAGGAGAAGCCACAGGTACAGAAAAAAGGGGCAATGCTATGGTCCAGCTGTGTGACCTCTGATTACCCAGCTCTCAGAGCATCCGTTATCTTCTGGGTCAAATGGAACCAATAATCCCTACAGTGTAAGTTGCTGTGAGGATTTGCCAGGACATATGAGGATGGACACTTGAGATGTGACAAGAGGGACATGGGACAAAGGTCCACCCCAGTTCCTGAGGCCCAAGGTCAAGCCCTGAGCGACCCCCTCTGCTAAGCCCTCCCCAAAGAGGAGCTGGGGAGAAGAGCGAGCCCACGAGCCGCCAGCCTGGCTGGCCTCATGCTGATGGACGCGCACTTCCTCAGCTGACTTCCCACTACTCGCCTCATGCAATTGCCTTGTTTGCTTCCGACCTGCACCCTACCTGGCAGATCTCATGTTCCAGCCTGTTTACTCTGGACTCTGGCAAGACTCTTGCTTTTCAAAGGAGAATGGTACAGTGCTACTTTCCATACTCACCCAAACCAGGTGACTTTCTCCACCTAGTTGCCTACCCTTAGATTTGGGTCATCTGAACTTTTCGGCCCTCTGGTGGGGCGTCTGCAGCATCACCTGGCCTCACAGGAGCTCGAAGGAGCAGGTGGTCACCTTGGTCCTCAGTCCCCTGCCCCCAGGATCTGAGGCCCAATCCATCATCTGACAGATGCAGAAGATACTTCCACACACACTTAGTAAAGGCCCAACCCTGGGGGGCGCCCACCCAGTGCCACTTCGTGGCCATGCCTGCCACCTACGAGGCACTCGGGCGATGTGTGCTATACATGGACATGACCAAGCATCGGGCAGCATGGGTGAGCCTTGAACAGAAACCCAGGAAGAAGAAGGCTTTGCTTCTCGCTCACGAGGTGTCTTCACATCCCCAGGACTGGAAGGAGAAGAAGGGTAGAAGTGCCTCACGGGGCTCCAAGGAAGGGTGTAGAACAAGGACCCGTGGGAAGTAGATTTGGCTCCTATGAGGCAAAACCTTCTGATACTTTTGGAAGAGAATCATTAGCATTTCCTGAATACCTTCTACAGGCCAGGCAATGTGCTGGGTGCTCCCACGTGCTCCCTCATTAACAGCTTCCCCGGGGAGGGATGGCCTGCCTCACGAATGGTCAAAAGCACGGCCCAGACTGCTGAGTTTATACCCAGGCTCCACCGCTTACTGGCGTGTCACCTTGGGCAAGCTATGCAACTCTCTGAGCCTCAGCTTACTCACCTGTAAAATGAGACGATAGTCCCTACTTCATAGGGCTGTTGGAAGATCAACTTAATACATCTCAAGCAACTAGAACACAGTAAGTGCTCAATAATGTTAGCTTTCAGAGGATGAGGAGGGACTTCCCTGGTGGCGCAGTGGTTAAGAATCCGCCTGCCAGTGCAGGGGACACGGTTCGAGCCCTGGTCCGGGAAGATCCCACATGCCGCGGACCACCTAAGCCCGTGCGCCACAACTACTGAGCCTGCGCTCTAGAGCCGCGAGCCACAACTACTGAGCCCACGTGCCACAACTACTGAAGCCTGCGTACCTAGAGCCCGTGCTCCACAACAAGAGAAGCCACCGCAATGAGAAGCCCGCACACCACAACGAAGAGTAGCCCCCGCTCGCCACAACTAGAGAAAGCCTGCGCACAGCAACAAGACCCAACGCAGCCAAAAATTAATTAATTTTTAAAGCAAAGTATTATTAACAAATGTTTTTTAAAAAAAGAAGATGGGGAGGAGGGGGAGGAAGAGGTAGCTGGGGCTAGATAACTAGCCAGGGGAGATTCTGTCCGTGGACACGAGGAAGGCATAGGTAGGATGCTGACTGAATGACCTCAAGTTCCTTCCAGGAATAAGATTCCGTGATTCATTTAATCTCCCTGGGTTTCAGTTTTCCCAGCAATAAAATAGGCACTATCATTCTTGGACAAATGTTGCTTTATTCTGTGCAACGTTCTCAACCTGAGGAAGAGAAGGTGTGCCCTAGGACCACTGCTTCCACCATCCGCACAGGCAGCGGTGGCCTTCAGAAGGCCTCAGGAGTCCTGGGTCCTGATCCAACCTCTCAATCCCTAACTCTTGTTTTTGGCTAGTTACTGAAATTCTGAGAGTCTGGAATGATAATTCCTACCTACCCCATCTACGTCACAGGTTTGTGGCCCTGTGAGATCCTTGGGGGAGAAGAAATCACCAAGACATCACAAGTCTCTGCATATGTGATACCCACCAGGAAGGGGCACTGGCAGCCTCAGCTCAAGGGCCAGTTGTGCTGATGGAGGTTTGAGGTGGGGTGTGGGCCCGGTGACAAGCTCCACCCACGACCTCCGCCAGGAAATGACTCCATGGGGGCCTTCTGCCCCCGCAAACATACTCTAGCTCTCTCTATGCCCGAAAAAGTCTTTGCTGCCTCTAGAAAGAGAGATGCCCAAACTCCCCCCGTCACCACCTTTGCTGGGGACGGTCTTCTGCTGTGATCTTATGAACCACACTAGGCCAGGGAGATGCTGTAAAGATCAGTAATAACCACACCGTAACAGCAGGGTGCCTTCAGATTTTTTCCAGGCTCCACGATGCTTCTGAGAGTCCAAGACCCCAGGGAGATCCCCTGATACTCTGGGCAGCCACGCAGAGCAGCCTGGACCGGGGCCCTGGGGTTATAGTGAGCACACTGACCCTGGCTGGTCTGGGCAGGGTGAGGCCGAGGACCTCGCGGGGTCCCGTGTCACCTGAGCTCCATCACGCTCAAACTTTTCAGTTCACGAGAGTCTTGTGAAGGCTTCGCGTGGCTGCCTCCTCTGGCCTCCACCCCAGGCCCTCGCCTGGATGGCCTCCATGTTGGAAAAGACTGGCACACGATCAGGTACCGCTGCAGAAGCTCTGTTGGGGGTGATCTTTAATCGTTCCCCCAGTGTTGCCAGTGTGCCCTTACTCAGGGGTCAAAGGAATCAGGCCAAGGGAAGACAAGCACCGGAGCACCAAGAGTCCACTGCTCCCTTCCATGCCTGGCCTCCTTGCCTACAGGATGGGGAAGAGAAGTAGTGAGGGAGCCAGAGGGGAGTCTAGGAAATTAGGGGAGAATCAGTACACATTCCACATACATGTGCATGTGTGCACACACGTGGATGCATCCACACACGCACACAGAAATTTTACCACCAGAGTGTGAAATCAGACCGCCTGGGTATAAATTCCAACTCTGCTTCTTACTAACTATGAGACTTTGGGCCAATGAATCACGTGCTCTGAATCTCAGCCTCCTCATCTGTAAAATGGGTGTAATAACAGTACCTTAAAGTTACTGAGAGGATGAACTGAGATCACATATGGAAAGCACTGTGCATCATACTTGGTACGTAATAAGCAGTCGATAATTATTAGCTGTTATTATTGTCATTGGTGGTGGTGTTGTGAACTAACTTGTCCACTTAACAAGTATATCCTGAGTACCTACTATGTGTCAGCCACGTGCTAGAGACAAAAACCCAAGGCTGTATCCCTGCCCCCAAGGAGTGCACAGTCTGCTGCCTTAAAGAACAAGATCATTCTCCTTCTTAGTTCTAATCGGATCTTGTTTGGATGCCGAGATGGGACCAAATGATTTGTAGAAGTCTCTCTTTTCCAGCCTCTCACTCCTGTGTGGAGGGCCACAAAGCCCAGTGAAAAGGATGCCCCAGCTCTGCCACTCCCCGCCTTATAACCTGGACAAGTGACTTAAGCTCCCTGAACCTCAGGGCCCTCCTCTGTCAGCGGTTTGGACTGAACTCACTCTAGACTTCTCTGATGATTTCAAAATATGCCCCTGCTGCCTCCCAATAAGGCCTTCCCACCCTCTCACCGACCTTGCCAGGGATGGTATTCTGTAACATCTTAGGAACTGAACAGGGCTGGGAGAGACTCTGTAAAGATGAAAACGTAATCGTACTTCTAACAATAGCAACTGCAACCATTTAACAAGCACTTAGAGCACCTGCTGAGACTTACAGAGGTGGGCACGTCGCTCCTCAGCCCCTGGCCAACACCACACGATGGGACTGGAAGACCTGGGATTGGATTCCCGTGCAGTCTGATCCAGGAGTGGCCACCACCGCCCCACACAGCCTCTGGGGGAAGAACAGGCCCTGCTCAGGCCACCCGACAGGCAGAGAGAAGCAGAGAGCTGTCCCCAAAAGATGACAGCAGCACTTCATCCCTAAACCCAGCCTCCCCACTCAGGGGCCCTGCCAGGCTGGACAGCAGAAAGGGCCTCGGCTGCCCCGGCGCCTGCGATGTGTCCATCCCCCTCGGCTTCTTAAACTTCTCCTTATGAAGTGCGCTTTGTAGCCGGCCTCTCACGTACACACCGTAACCTCCTCTGGGCTATTGACTTCTCATCTTATTAAATCCGCAGCTTTAAGTCTGGCCCTTAAACTCCAATTCTAGGTATGTGTTTTCTCCACAGCCACTCTCCCTGTCCTGGGGGGTCACACCCCTCCCTGCTCCCTCCTCCGGGGAACCTCTACTCCACGTGATTCTCTCACTGAATCGGGAACCCATGATGTCGAGTTTATCGTAGGCCCCAGATTGTAGAGAGAGGAACCTGAGGCAGCGAAAAGTAGCCTGGATTTCCCGTTTCCAAGCCAGTTCTCCCCCACGGGTCCACAGCATACCTCCTCCCTACCCAAAATGCCCCCCGAGACTGTGCACACCCAGCTTCCCTTTCAGCCTCTCCATGGCCAAAACATCCCCCCAGCACCCCAAAAAGAGATAACCACCGACACCTGGTTTTCTCTGCTTTCTCTGAGCAAACTGCTCCCTGAGAAAAGCAGAAGGAATGAGAAGGCAAGAGGGGGGCTTCAGGTGAGGGGCGGGGCTAACCCCAGGTGAGGGGCGGGGCTAACCCCCCCCGGTGGGGGCGTGACTAACCCCCAGGTGAGGGGCGGGGCTAACCCTGCAGGTGGGGCGGGGCTAACCCCCAGGTGGGGGGCAGGGCTAACCCCCAGGTTGGGGGCAGGGCTAACCCTCAGGTAAGGGGCAGGCCAGTCTCAAACCCAGGACTCAGTAACAAAGGGAGGCCTACCAGCCTCTGGACCCTCGCTCCTTCCAGCATCCTGGGGAACAGGCAGGTCCAGCACTGAGTGGGGGGCCATGGCGGGGAGGAGAGAGTCACAGAGATCAATGCCCAGTGTGACGGAGGAGCTCGGGAACCCTCACTCCCAGCGGCTGAAGGCCCACCCAGCCTTCCTCTCCCCTCCTCACCCACCGTGTTCTACAAACTTATCTCTGCAACAAACACTTACTAAACACGAGTTGAGGCCACTTAAATAAGACAAATATTTATTTAGCAGCCGCTCTGTGCAAGGCAGGTCCCCTGGAGGTGACAGGCACACTAAGTGCTGGGCACAAGGGGCCCAGCACCAGGAGGAGAGGACAGAGCGGGCTCCTAGGAGGCTGGGGAGTGAGATCCAGGCATCAGAACCGCCTGGTACCAGCCCTCTGGGCAGCCCATGCCCCTAGGCACGCGCCCTCGCACAGACTGGTGGGCTGCTGTCCAGGACCCCACGGCCACCCAGGACGACGCCCCATCGCCCTGCTCACAGCACGTCTGGGAACACACTTCCCAGCCTCCCTCAGACCCCCAACCCCACCCTGGCCCCCGTGTTCCCGAAAGCGTTGTTGCCATCCTCCAGACCGAGACTAGAAATCTCTGGAAATCTCAAAGTTTCCTCCGACACTTCCTGCTCCCTCATCTGCGAGCCCAATCTGTCAGCACATTCTGCTGCTCCGTGGAAGTGTCGCTCAAGTGCACCCCCGTGCCGTCACCACCCTCCAGGCCCGCACCCCCCTTCAGGCACCGCTCTCCTCTGCCCAAGGATCCCGAACCCCTTTTCCTTGGCTCTCAAGGTCCTGCAGCCTCGAGTTAGCTCTGCCCCAGCCCTGCCCTGCTTCCTCCCCGAAGACAGGACCCTGCCTCACCTGCCCCGTCCCTCTGCCCATCACCCAATCCCTGGGACACCCCCTGTCCCCACTTGACCTGTGCAGCCCCTCCTCGCCGGGAAGTCCTTCCTCCCATCCCTGAGCTCCAGCCCTGTCTGAACACCTGCTCATCCGGAGGCCACTGCGAGTCCACACCCATGCCGCACGTGCCAGCCGTGCCCTCCTGTGCTCTCCATTGCTCATAACCCTGCTGAAGGAGGCCCTGCCTCCCCGAGGTGCTGGTAACCACACCCCCATCCCTGCTGGGCTGCATGGAGATGACAGAGGTGCTCAGCTGTTTAAAGAAAGCCTGGGACGTATCTTTTTATAAAGAGCCTCTCCTTCCCTTTTTCAGGCCCAAGTCCAGGGGAAGGAAGTGGGGTTCTGGAGCCCTCCCTGGTCTGTGACATGGCACGGAGTGGGCTACACCTACACCACAGGGCCCCCTGTGAACCCCCTTCCTCACCTGTAAAAATGGAGATGATCACGTCTAACTCACAGGGTCTCGGGGGTGACTGAGTGAAATGAGCAGACTTTGCAGGCGGTATAACATTAAATTGACTCTCTCCTTCCTTCCCATCATTTACCTCAGCTGGTACTGTGGTTTAAAATGTTTTTTTCATATTGGAGTTGCTACCTGTAAGGCATACCCTATTTTATGTAACCAAATATTTTTATCAAGTACCAACTATTTCTTAGTTCCTACTATGAGCGGGGGCCGATGTATGGGGTTCTGAAGGACAGGGCTTGCTCCATGGGAGCCAAGGATGTGAAAAGGCACCAGGCAAAGGCCTTGCTCCTCAGGGGACCTGCCGTCCAGGTGGGGAGACAAACAGGGACAGGTAATTCTCCAGAGCAGGTAGGAGCTGGGAGCTAAACCACAGAGGCAGTGTGGGAGGAGCCACCGGGGATGCTCCCCGGACACCTCCACATTCCCATTCTGCTCCCATTCATGCCCACAACAACCCTTTCAGGCAGGTGAGATTACCCCCATTTTACAGGTGAGGCAAGTGAGAGGTTAAGCAATTTGTTCAAAGTCACTCAGGGAGTAACACCAGAATAGGAACCCCAGGTCTACCCAGCACTTAGCAGCTGAAGCTGCCTCCACTTCCTGCTGGGACGGAAGGCCAACATGGGGGCGGGGGGGGATCCTTCCCAGCCTGCACCTTGTGTGGCTCCAGCTGCACCTTGAAGGCTGGGAAAGGTGTAGTCGGGCAGAAAAGAGAAGGAAAGGAAAAGGCGAGGCATAGAGTGTCTGGGGTGAGGGGGGCAGAGGGTCACGTCCAGAGGCATAGTCAGGGCCAGCATGTGGACGTCATAAACTCCAGGCCACAGTGTGGGAACTCTCTCCAGAAACCCGGGGCCGCCGACGCTCTGGAGACCTGGTCACACGTTACAAATACCATCCTTTGCAGGAAGGCAGGTGTGGCAGCCGGGTGCCTGCAGGCTGCCCAGGGAGAAGGGTGTGTTACCATAACCCAGGGGTGAGCCACTGGAGCCCCAAATGGGACAGTGGCCGGGGAGAAAGGTCAGGCTGGGCACCAGTGGGATGGGGGGAGCCGTGGGTTCCAAGGTGACCAGACCACGTGCCTGGGAGAACCTGGAACTCTCTGCAGGAGGGGGTCAAGAGGAAGCGATGCGCTGGGGTGAGGGGGGCAGGGCACCGGAGCAGCCAGTCTACGGGCAGGGAGAATGCAGAACCAAGGACCAGCCAGCCCCCAGAGCGGGGAGAGGTGCTGAGCTGACGCTGGAGAACGTGAGGGCTCAAGCACGGGATATGGAGAGGAAGGGCTGAACAGCTGAGACTTTAAAAAGCAACAAGTAGTAGCACAAGAGGCCTGGGCTGGGAGCCCAGAGGCCTCAGGTGTGGCTGCAGAGCCTTGGACAAGTCACTTAACCTCTGTGAGCGTCAGTTTCCGGGGGATCAATAACAGCTCCCCGCAGGGCAGTGGTACAGACAAAATGCTTGTCTGGTTCAGATCAAGTGAAGTAAATTTTTCTAAAAAGCATTTGGAAAACTGCAGAGCTCAGTCCCCACATAAGGGATCCGTACTATGCAGAAGCAACAAGAGATGTTTTCTTCCCACACATATTCCCTGCCACTACCCACTCGCACCAGCCACATGGCCAACGGCTTCCTACTCGCTGTTCCTCCTGTTTTCCGCACAGCTTTTCCCCGTCACCCAGGACAGGTCATCCTGCCCTTCTTCCTTCCTTCCTTCCTTCCGTCTCGGTCGGGCTGAGACCCACACCGGGGGCAGCTGAGGCCCACTGTCCAGGAGGCCTTGCACCCCAGCAGCTGGGACCTTCTCCCTGGAGCTTCCACTTCTCCCTCACCATGCAAAGTTCCCTTTCCATCCTCAGGGAAATCCACACTGGACAGCCAGACCAAGCAGCAGACCCAGTCTCTAGGAAGAACTCTGAGTGCTGGGGAAAATGCTAGCCAACGATCAAGATGCCTAGGGAGGTGGGGTGACAGGGAAAACAGAAAACCAGAACCTCCTTTCAACCCCCCTCCACAAACAAACCCAGACACTGTAATGTGTGCATATGAGATTAACTCTCCAAAGGGTCGTGACCTTGAGGAACACATCCAGCCAGCGAGGAACACAATAAACCTGATTAATGAAGAGGCATGGGCTGCAGCTTCAGCAAATACGAGCCTGATGATGGCCAGCGGAGTTCCCGGGGCTTCCTTTCCGGGTGGGACCAGAGCACAGCTGACCTCTCCCCGGCCCTCGCCCCATCCCATGAGCACAGACACTTAGGGAGCAAACAGGACCAGATTTCTCTCTCAGGTGCCCACTGCCAACCCAGGCATCCTCTATCCCAGGGGATACCACGCCTGCCGTTGGCAGGTGCTCCTGGAAGCATCCCTGTCTCCCAGGGAGCTTAGGTGAAGGTAGTTCTCTTCGTTCCTGGCAGGTCTCCGGGCTCTTGGCCAGTCCTCGGACCTCTCGGTCTGGTCTTGACTAGCACCCAGTGCCTGGCACAGGGGCCCAGCCAAGCCCAGAGGGCCCCTCCTCTTTCCAGACAACCCAGGCCCTTGGGAGACATGCTCAGGAGAGCCACTGGAGGGAGGCAGGGAGGTGGCACCTTGTGGCATCACCAGACAACAGCACCAGGAGGAAGATGGCAGCATAAAGTAGAGATGCCAAGAGCTGTGCAGCCAGAGGTCCGGCGGGAGGGAAGCCTGGCCGCATTGCCCCGCCACTGCCAGGCCGGCGGCCCAGAGGGCCCAGGTCCTCCCCTGCCGCGACCTCCCCAGCCCAAAGGCCAACTCTCCCCGGGCTCCAACTCCTCCCCTCTCACTTTCCTCAGCTCAAGGGAGCCAGAGGCAGAGACACAGGTGCTCTCGCAGCCCCAAAACCCCTGTCCCAGCTGTCGCAAGCTCGCCACCAACCCTGGCCAGGTCTGAGCCTCTCACCGCTCTGCCAGTCCTCACTGGGGAGGATCTCAGGCAGCTCCCCTCCCCCTCTCCTCGCCAGCCCCCTCCTGCATCATACGCCCAAATGCAGGTCTCTAGAGTTTCTCCCTCACTTCCCACTCGGGTGAACTAGGGTGGGATGGGTAGGAGCCTCATTAGTCCAGGGAGAGAGGGTCATTTCTCATAGGACGCTATTCCCCCGAAGCGAGACGGCGTGTAGGGTGGGGAGGTGGTGACAGGAGTCCACGGAAGGGGCCGGGGGCAGTCGAGGCAGATGGCAGTGAGGAAAGGCGGAGGGGGCTTCGTGGGCTCCGGGCTGGGATGGGGCACAGGAGCCGGGGACCGAGGCGACCGAAGAAGCGGAGGGTGACGAGGTGTGGGGAGAAGCGCGGGGTGGGGAAGGGGCCGTCATCCCTGCAGGGGGCAGAGGCAGAGCTGGGAGTTGTACAGGGGCAGGGGGAGGACCAGAGCGGGAGGACGGCGAGCCCGAAGAAGGGATGCGGAGGGAGGGAGATGGGGATGGAGACTGGAGGAACTACGGGCGCAGAGCGATGGGGGTTCGGAGCCTGATGGGGAGACGCAGGGACCGGAGTGCAGGGGACAGGCTGGCTGAAGGCGGGAGAGGGAGGGAAGGGCGCAGGGAAGGGGGGTGGGGGCGGGGGCAGGGGAAGGGTGCGGGGCCGCGGCCCCGGAGGGCAGGAGAGGCAGAGACGTCAGAAGTAGGGGATCCGGGCGCGCGCGGAGCTCCGCGCGGATGGGACGCGGGGGGCGCAGGGGCAGCGCAGGTGCGGGCCTGGGGCGCCGCGGCGGGCCCTGCCCTTACCTGGGCGGCTCCGCACTCCGGGGGCTGAGCTGGGGCTGGCCGCTGCTCCGCTGACGGCCGGGCTGTTGTTTCCCTTTTTTTTCTTCTTCCGCAGCAGCCGCGGCGGCTCCAGCGCGATCCGCTGGCAGCTGAAGGCAGAGTCTGTGTCCGGCTGCGAGCGAGCGTGGAGCCGGCAGCGCGGGAGGAGCGCGGTCGAGGCGCGGGGCGCCGCCCGGCGGGCAGCGCGGGAACTGCGACGGCCCGC
Organism: Tursiops truncatus; assembly: GCF_011762595.2. Taxonomy (NCBI): domain Eukaryota; kingdom Metazoa; phylum Chordata; class Mammalia; order Artiodactyla; family Delphinidae; genus Tursiops; species Tursiops truncatus. Next base: position 12,538,470 of record NC_047041.1, read on the forward strand.
GCACGCCAGCCGCGGGGGCGCCCCTTCGGGGCCCGCGCGCCGGGCCGCCGGGCCGCCGGGCCGCCCTCCCGCCCGCCGCCTCTCCCGGCGCGCCCGGGGCCCGTGTGCTGGAGGAGGGCAGCGGTGGCGGGGCCGAGCGGCCAGGGGCAAACTTGCCGCCGCCCCGGGGATGGACCGAGGCCGAGCGGGAGGCGCGGGGCCGGGGACGCGGCTCCGGGCAGGGGCGCGAGGGGCGCGCGCGACAGAACAGCCGCGGGACGAAGTGTGGGCGCTGCGTTTGATCGACCTCTGGGGGACCTGGGCGCAGCCCGCATCCTGCACCGCCCTGCGCAAAGGGGCGCCCACCCCGGCACAGAAGAGTTCGAGCCCGGCCTGCTTCGGCGGGCAAAGGACGCCTCCTGGTGGGGCTTTCGGGAACAGCTCGAGGGACGAGCGAGCTGGTTACTGGAGACTGTGGCCTCAGCGGTGGCGAGAATGGAGAGCGCGAGGTCTCAGGGAGAGAAAAGACTAAATTGTTCCAGGAGTTTGGAGAGAGACGGCTTGTATTTAGTAGTTCCAGAGCACTATTTTATGAATACAAACATCTTTGGAGGAGCCGTCATCCTCATGTCACGGATGAGAGCCCCGAGGCTCGGAGAGACCAAGGGACCAGCCCAGGAGCCCAGGGCTCCACGTGAACAGCGCAGCGAACGGCAGCACCGGGAGGGCAACCAGGCTTTCTGACACGCGGTCGTGGCTCATTTTACTGTGTCACAGCTGTCCTCAGGAGGAGCTGGGGAATCGGGGATCTTGAGGAGGGCGGTCCAGGGATACGTGACCTCCTCAGACGTGAGTTCCTCCTTTCCCACCCGCACGGTCTCTGTCTGGGGCAAACAACGAACTGATCACAGAGCCCTCCCATCGTCAACGTCTTGGGCCGCCTCACGCAACTCTCTGCCTACCCACAACCTAGTCAAATTCTCAGTGAAGTGTTTGTTCCCAGACGCCCTTGGTTTGGTCTTGGGCATGAAAGGCTGACATCTGGACTAGAGAATATTCGATGACGCTGCGTTCCCCAGGGAGAGCTAACCACCCTGCTCTTCCCACTTCTCTGCCACCCAGGCTGCAGGGAGGAACGTGGGTCACAAGAGTGCTGGCTTTCCATGCCCACCTCCACGCAATGGGCTTGGCGAAAGCTCACTAGGGAAAACACCACGTACCCCTACTGGGTGCCAGGACTACACCACTCACACGAGTAACCCTCACATCAACTCTGCAAGGGAGGTGTGAAGGCGACACGAACCTCATTCCACAGATAAGGGAGCCCACTAAAGCGTAGGATCCCCCTGAAGGCAGCCACGCCCTGGGGTGAACAGGCTGCACAGAACTATCTAATTCCAGCTCTGTTTCCTCACACGGGGCCTCATTTGCAAAGAGGCCAGACAGCAGCATGGACAAGCAGACTGGAGGAGTGAGGGGCATCCCTGGGACCCCGGGCAAGCTACTTCACGTCTCTCCCCTTCAGTGTTCGCATCCCTAGATGTGAGGGAAGCAGACTGAATAACCTCTGAAGTTACTTCAAACTCTGAAATGCCAAGCCTGCGTCCTGGGCCCTTTTTCCCGGAAAGATGCAAGATCAGCGAGACCACAGAGGCTTAAGTGTTTGGAAAGAAAAATACCATCTATGTGAAACGCTTCATCTTATTCCTTTGCCTCCTGATAACCTGGGGAGGGGGGGGCGGGGTGAGAAGGATCTGTCGGCGAGATCAGAGGGATTGCAGACAGGTCTGGAGGTAGACTCAGCTGTGGCCTAACGAGGACCCCAGTTTCTCCCCTTGCTGCCAGGATGATTCTTTCATCCCCTTCCTTAAGGCCTCTGACCCTAGAAGCAAGGGGCCCACGAGCAGTCAGATGGTGGGCAGCAGTGGCAGAGAAGCCTCCAGCCCCACCCTGGTTGTCCCCCATCCACCTTGCTGTCTCTTCCTTCTGCTACTATAACCCCGGAGTTCTTCTGAGTGATCACTGCTTGCCGTCCACTTTCTTTACTCCTGAAAGGCAGTGCCATTTGTCAATCAAAACTTAATTCCAGGCAAGCTAAGTTCCCAGCTCGACTAGGGGTGGGGTTGGGGTCGGGGAGGTTGGTCCAGATAAATTTTGGATCCCACAGCAGGGCTGGGTCGGAGGGGAATGAGGCCGGCCCAGCTGAACTACCTCGGAGGCTGCAGCCTTGAATGAAATAGCAGAAGGGTTGGAAATGGGGGTCCCTCCCCGAGAACCTCTCATCTGAAGCACCCACCACAGCCAGCTGCTGGGCTGGGCTAGACAGACAGCGTCCCGGCTGCTAGGGCATCATGGTTAAATCTAGTGGGTTCGAGCTCTTTGGTGGCTGGAGCCCACAGGAAGGAGTTTGTTCTCCTGGATTTATGTTAGCGTCTTCCTTCTTTGTATTTGCTTCAGGTGTATCCTTGAAGAATGCTTGATCTTAAATTTACCAACCTGTCTTTTCCAAAGGTCCGTTTGAAGGTTCATCACAAGTTCATAATGAACCCATGGCATAAGTAGGGCCAACTCGGGCACACAGTGACCCGGTGATTTGTCCTCACTTGCTTAGGGGCACATGCCATCCTCACGTCACTGTCTCTTAGAAACTATTGCAACAGTCTTCTAACTGACCTCTCTGCCTTTAGACTGGCTCCCTGCCCTTTAAGCTACTTCACACTCTGGCTTAAAACCCTTTCACGACCCCAGATGGCCCCTAAGGTAAACCCGAGTTCCAAACTGCCTAGCACAGTCTGAAAGCTCTGCTCACGTCTCCTGTCTCACCCGTCTTCCACCACTGCCCCTCTCACACTCCATCAATACCAAACGCTTACAGTTAGTCCTCTGGTCCTCCTAGTTTATGCCTCTCTGCCTTTAACACGTTGACTTCTGCCTGGAGCCCATCCCCCCACTCCCACCCCGCAACCCTCACACACAGATAGACAAGGTAATATTTACCTTTCCCAACTCAGTTTAGGAATCTCTTCCTCCTGGAAGTTTCTCCTGACCTGCCATCTGGTCCCTTCCCTACAGAATTAATCACTCTCTTCTCTAGACTTTGCTTGCACTTATTAGAGCTTATGGCTACTCGTTTCATGTCTGCTTTCACTAAGAGGCTATGAATTTGGTCTCCTGGATTTATTTTTCTCTTCTTCTTCTTTGTATTTGCCTCAGGTATATCCACAAAGAATACTTGATCTTAAGTTTACCTACCATCTCTTTTCGAAAGATCCCTTTGAAGGCTCATCACAAGTTCATGGTGACATGTTGCTGTATTAACGGCACAATGCCTGGGAGGGTACCGGCGAGTAAATGTGTTCAGTGAATGAACGGCCATGCAGTAAGAGTTAGTGGCTCTACAAGTCTGGCAAATCAAGTTGGCTTCTGTGGTTGGACCAAACGAGTCAGATGAAATGACCTAACTGGCAATATGAAGCGTTGGTCCCCGCTACATTGAAGCCTTTACAAACCTAAGCTAAAGTTGGGGTTCACGTTTGAGGGAATGAAGTTGAAGGAAGCAAGAGCCTGATTGAATAGCCTTCTTGCCACACAGTATTAAAATGCAGCAATCCTGCCAGAGTACTGCTGCACTCAAACTCCGGATTAAATGAAAATGATTCTCTGTGTTCTTCTTGCCACCTGTTTGGGGATGAATGGTTCCTTCGTAAAGGATGATGTCTGACAGAACCAGTTTAGGAGCAGAATTGAAATTAGAAAGAGAACTGTTCTTTGACTTTGATTTTTACTCATGCCTTGAAGGATGAGACAAGCCGTGGTTTTGCCCAATGACATTGTGGCCAAGTGTTGGCAAAGAGCAAATATACACGCATGTGAGTTTAGACTTCTGTAGCCTCCGAGCCTCCTAGCAGCAGGTCGCTCAGCCTAGCTGGCTGCAAAGACTCCATCTGATGCTAAAAAGCCCCACCTCCACTTGACAACTACATTATCACGCACTTCCCTTCCCCCAATGCCTCTTGTCTCCATTTTACGAGTCTAGGCATAAAGAATACTGCTCACATTGAAATTAAAATGAAAACTTGGATCATCCCTGATCAGAATACAACCTGCAGCCCTGCTCTCACCCCTAAGGGGAGAACCTAACTCATCCCACCATGTATCTTGGTTTCCATTTACCATCCAGCAGAAGAGATAAGCCGCCGTGGCAATTACTTCTTCTTCAAGAAATTGTTGGTGCCTATTATGTGCAGGCACTGGAGACAAAATAGAAGACAAGAAAACAGACAAATCCAGGGCTTCCCTGGTGGCACAGCGGTTAAGAATCCGCCTGCCAGTGCAGGGGACACGGGTTCCCCTGGACATGGGTTCCCCTGGATAAGGAATTCCCGGATCCCTGTTTCCAGGAAGATCCCACATGCCCGGAGCAACTAAGCCCAGACGCCACAAGTACTGAGCCTGCGCTCTAGAGCCCACACGCCACAACTACTGAAGCCTGCGCGCCTGGAGCCTGTGCTCCGCAACAAGAGAAGCCACCGCAATGAGAAGCCCGTGCACCGCAACGAAGAGTAGCCCCCGCTCGCCGCAACTAGAGAAAGCCACGCGCAGCAACGAAGACCCAACGCAGCCCAAAATAAATAAAAATAAAAGAAATACATTTACTTAAAAAAAGAAAGACAAATCCAGCGCTTGGCCTCTAGGAGTTCACAGTCAAGTGAAAGATATGGGAGAGGTAGACATTCTCCTTCTAACAGCTGTGGTCCATTCTGACATCAGGTATCTTCTGTATGGTATTTCACATACAGTTAATTCAGTTACATAGTCATAGTCTAGGTTGGCTGACTGGGTGTAGGTGGGGAGCAGACTGCAGGGGCGTGTGATTCATGGCAATTCCGGAGTTGGGACTGAGGGCCTTCAGCCCACACTGCCTCGGGCCCACACCCAGAATTCTCAGCCTGGATCTTCTACGGACCTACACTATGGCTGGAGGCTGCACCTTGGTGGGAAAGAGGGACTGGATTCACCTGCACTAGCTCTGCCCAAGTTTGAAATACTAGAAGAGATGCCTACCTGCTAGCTGCAATTGCAACAAAAGTATTGTATTGGGTATTGCATGGTATAACAATCATTTCCATTCTTGTTCTTCCAGATTCCAGGCAAAAGTCTTAATTTAAAAGGCTCCAGTTATCTTAATTTGGAAAAGACTAAAGGAAGATGTTGCAGCTGTCTTCAAATACTTAAGAGCTTTCCTACGTTGCTCCATAACCAGGACCAATGGACAGAAGTTACAGGCTGATTTTAGCTCAAATAAGAAAGAATTTATGAGTTGCCTCAGGCGATAATGAGCTCCCCAGCATTGGAAGTATACAAGCAGATGGATGGCCATCTGCTAGGATTGCTGTAGAAGGTATTCCAACATTGGATTAGGAGGTTGAATGAGCTACCTTCCATCTCTAAATTCTTGGGTTCTTAGCCTGTCTCCTTGGCCCAAGGCTAAAAGGAAATTTCAATCTCTGAAGACATGTAATACTTATTGTTGAAAGTAAAAACATGCCGTATGTATTTGGGCCTTCTTAGATGCATGGGCACTTTTCTTTAAATGCAGTGAAGACACTGAATACTAGAAAATGCAGTAATTACTTAAATGCTCTCTTGACAAAAGTGACATTATTGACACACTCAAGTGTTACTAGGTAAACAGCATTAACGACCTTGTTCGAAAAAGGGAATCTATTTACATGAAAGGAAGATAGTTCCAAAATAAGGCCAATCTGAATAGATGAACGTCGTGCTTGTTTTTTAAATGACTTCTCATAACACACACACATGCATACAGATGCAGGAATGGAAACAGTGAGTGGAGCAAAAGGAAAAAGTATCTCAATATATCTACTGCTTTTAAGGCTCCGAATCAGACTGTAGCTCCTGCTAGCGGAAGGATGGTTCTCTTCACGCATTTTCAAGCACTTGGGTGAAGCTTGGCACACACAATAATACCTTGTTCTTCAGCATACAAATTGACCCCAAGTCACCCTTCCCCCAGTCTGACGGATGCACTGCTTTTTAAATGCTAATTAATTAGGCGCACTGTAGAGGTGATTATGATTGACTTAAACATTTGGTGGGGAAAGAGGAATAAAGAAAGTAAATAGAAAAAAAAAAAACCACCACAACAAGAAGAAAGTAGATGCAAGCAAAATTGCCTACACAGAAAGACATTTAATAACCAAAACAGGAAGCAAGTCTTCCCTGTCCCAACTCCCAAGGACAAGATTTTTACTTTTCCATAGTGCTCTAGGGATCTGGTTTATGGAGTAGTTGGATAAAGCGGTAGTTGGGGGCAGGCGTGAGAGAGGTTATTAAATAACAGAAGTTCCTGCTGAGGATGTGTTTTCAATCTTCAGCTGGGTTTGGTGAACAGTTGCTTAGTGGCTACTACTAGGCACCAGGCCCTGTCCCAGAGGTGAGGGACACACATGGTCCCTCACCCCTGTGAGGTCCACAGAGTCAACCCCATTGATTCCAGTCTTCGTAACACTGCTGCCCCTGCACCTTCCTTATTAAAGGCAAAATAAATCTGAATGCAGGAGTAAATACGTTTGGATACATTTCTTACAAGTAAACATATGCAAATGGATAGTAAGAGTTCGCAGGATAAATACTCTTCAATTCTGTCATCAGGTAGGTGCCTAGTCCATCTCATAACAATTAACGTTTGTACAGCACTTCACAGTTTACAAAGTGTTTTCATGGCCACCATCACATGGGTTCCTCATCTCAGCGCTTGTGACAATGTTATCTTCATTTCAAAGTTAGGAATTAACCTGTTCAGTAGTAAATCATGAGCCCCCAAGTTGTATTTTCTGATTTTAAACCAGAAAATTCCCCTTCTATTATGGTTTTATATATATATATATATATATATATATATATATATATATATATTTTTTTTTTTTTTTTTTTTTTTTTTTTTTTTTTTGCGGTACGCAGGCCTCTCACTGTTGTGGACTCTCCCGTTGTGGAGCACAGACTCCGGATGCGCAGGCTCAGCGGCCACGGCTCACGGGCCCAGCCGCTCCGCGGCATGTGGGATCTTCCCGGACCGGGGCACGAACCCGTGTCTCCTGCATCGGCAGGCGGACTCTCAACCACTGCGCCACCAGGGAAGCCCTATTATGGTTGTATTTTAACTCTGCCCTCCTCATGTAATACATATAGAACCTGTGGTATAGAGGGTGTAACTGACAAAGCTATGCCGCTTCTTGGTTAGGTGAGCTACAGTCCAGACTTAAACTCCTTAAACTTCCAGGCTTTCTCCTTGTTAACAGAGCCAAGCCACCAATTTTGCCCTGGGCCAAATGAAAAGATCAAAACGTTCTTTGTGGAATGAAAAACGAGGTGAAACCAAAATACCTGGAAAATTCAACCTATCACTTGAAATAAGAGCAAAAGTTAAATGTTACTTTTAAATCAATCTTACTTTTAAAGTGGGTTCCCAGTGTATTTTATTTCTGTCTCTTATTTTGCGCCTTGTTTTATATACATCTCCCCCAGGGGCAGGGTCTAATGTTTATTAATTTAATAGAACATATTTGGAAAACATCCCCTAGGATGATATGCATTGTCCACTATACCTTTTTTTTTTTTTTTTTGGTCATTAGGGCTAAAACGCAACTCCCATGTACTCTAGGTTCTTAATCCAGAGAGAACTATGCTATTCTTCGTGTTTTACTGACCATATGGTTGCCATTTAATAAATGTTAGATAATAAAAATAGAAGCAGTGCTTCCAAGTGACAATATCTGAACATCTCATTAAGCATCAAGTAAGGTAAACGAGCTGCCATCACGCATCTGGATCTGCGCGCATCCCTAGGCTGCTACAAAAGACACAGACCGGTTGGTCTCCCGCCGGACGTGCTGGACAGCATTTTTCACTCACCGCCAAGGAGAGAGAAAGAAAAACCAGCCTCTTTTGTTCAGCTCTCTTCCCTAATTATACCTGGGATCCAAATAAAGAAAATACAGCACACATGATCAGAAATAATTGAGAAGTAAATGAAAAGCAACAGAGTGGAGGGTTTAATCACATTATCAGTAGCAGGGTCAGAGGGACAGATGGGAGCGTCAAATTATCTACGGTGGCATGAAACGGAGAAAGAGATTCAAAACCAGAGGAGACGATTCAAGAAATTAAGCTTGGTTTCCATGTTAATTCAAAACGGTTTGGGGGCTTAAGGAAGGAGGAAGCGATGATAACTCCAGCAGGGAAACTGCTCATTAACATCCTAGCAAAACAATAACCTCCGATAATAGGAAATATTATGATGTCTCCAGATAACAGAGAGAAATTCAGATTTATTCTCCCATCCGTGGAGTTCAGTTTAATAGAGTATATTCAACACAGCTGAAATAAATGTCAACAAGAAGGTTAAAACGTTGATTTGGGGCAATATTTCACACTCCTGACATCTGGAAACAAACCACTTAGAAAAGCAGGCGAGGACACTACTACATATAAAATAGACAGCTAATAAGGTCCTACTGTATAGCACAGGGAACTCTACTCAATACTCTGTAATGACCTGTATGAGGAAAGAATCCAAAAAAAGAGTGGATATATGTATATGTATAACGGATTCCCTGTGCCGTACGCCTGAAACTAACACAACCTTGTAAATCAACATACTCCAATAAAATTTTTAAACAAGGGCTTCCTTGGTGGCGCAGTGGTTGAGAGTCCGCCTGCAGGGGACGCGGGTTCGTGCCCCGGTCCGGGAGGGTCCCGCGTGCCACGGAGCGGCTGGGCCCATGAGCCGTGGCCGCTGAGCCTGTGCGTCCAGAGCCTGTGCTCCGCGGCGGGAGGGGCCTCAGCAGTGAGGGGCCCGTGTACCGAAAAAAAAAAAAAAAAAGCAGACAGGGAGATTTAGGTTCTTTTATTCCTCTGAAAGTAACACTGGCTGCTGTTCCAGCTACCCAGCAGGAGGGAATGAGGTAGGGGGTGGGGAGGAGGAAGCAGAGGGAATGAGAGGTGGGAGTGTATGCTCCCTTGGTGCAAAGCTATTGAAGGCAGCTACTACTGGGTTTATTACGGTATTTTATGAAGCAATACAGGAGATTACCCAGACATCTTCAGCTAACACCAGGATTGCACTAGACGTGTAATATGACAAACGGCTTGTAAAAGGTTACCGAATATTCTAGATGATGGAACCTGCATAAACCATGCAGATGATGGAAACTGCACAAAATTATGGGGCACCAAATCCTGTCTAGGATTTGGTGCCCCATAATTTCAGAGCACTTGTCTAACCTTCGCCAAAACAAGGATAAGAAGGCTGAGGTTAGGACAAGAATCTAGGAAACGACTCCTTGTTGCTTTCACACACTTTACCAACTATCTTTCTGTGTATGTCTTTTAATTACCAAAGAGCGTTGGGATATTAGGAAGGTTTGGGTCAGCTGCCTTATGCTAAGTAAGACTCCTGTCAACCCTCTTAGTGTTATTGGATCTTTGGGGGAGAATTAAATGCAAGCTCTCCGGCACCTTGCCTGGTCACCATACCGCTGTCGAGATCCCAAAGCACCTCGGATCCCTTGCCACCCTGTGCAGGTGCCTCTTGAAGGGAAAAACAAAACTGTTGGCAAATTGACATCATTGACAGTAAACGCATCAGTAGAGCCTATCAAGATTCTTAAACAAAACCAACAAAAAACCATCTTCACCGCTTGTTCCCATAATGTCATTGTCCTGTGCTCAACTTGGTGCTCTAGACTTTTGGGGCTATTGGACCACCAAATCATTAAGGGTAGTAATTGGGTCCTTACTAGGTATTCGGTGCTGTTGAAAGAGCAGGCGATAAATAACAAAAAACTAAGTGTTACCACTTAGGGAGTGCCGACTCTGCACTTTACATGCATTGTTTCATTTCCTCAGTGCACTCCTGTGAGGCAGGTACTATTATTTCCCTCATTTTGCAGGTGATGAAATTGAGCCTTAGTGAAGTTAACTAATGTGCCCAATGTCATGCAAGTTAGTAAGTGGCAAAGCCAAGACTGTCTGACGTCCAAAGTCCGTGTTCCGTATCCACTATGCCACATACACCAGTTAGAGGTCCAAAAACATGGAATGAGTTACTGTGTGAGAGAGTAAGTTCCCCATGACAGGAGATGTTTAAGCATCTCCAGTGTAAGTAGAGGATGGATGAAAGCATTGAATCCCTCGGTGTGGAGCCAGAGTAGGTGATCTCCGAGGTATTTTTCTCTTCCATTTTTTAAAAGGTATAATTCACATGCCATAAAATTCACCCTTCTAAAGTGTACAATTCAATGGTTTTTAGTATATTTGCATTGTTGTATAACTATCACCACTACCTAATCCCAGAACATTTTCCTCACCACAAAAAAATTCCAGAATATTTTAACCACTCCATACCCTTAGCAATGTCCCCTCTCCCCAGCCTCTGACAACCAGTAATCTACTTTCAGTCTCTGTGGACTTACTTATTCTAGACATTTCATATAAATGAATCATATAATATATGGTCCTTTGTAACTGGTTTCTTCACTTAATGTTTTCAAGTCCATCATGTTGTAGCATGTGTCAGTACTTCATTTCTTTTTGTGGCTAAAGAACATTCCATTGTACGGATATGCACATTTTGTTTATCCATCCATCAGTTGGCAGACTCAGTACTTTCAACTCTCAGAATTTATGAACACAAGGCTCCTGTCCTTAATCCAGCTGGGACAACTCACATGTACGACTCAACTCAAGTCAGCTCCGGGACTGTATTTGCAGCTTCTTGGTGGACATCCCCAAGCTGATATACTGCTGCCTAAAACTCAACGTGGCCAAGTTAAACTAATTCTCCCCTCAAAGTCTATCTCTCCTCCACGATTCCCGACTTCTGTTAAGGGCAATACCAATCTCTTAGGTCCACGAAACAGTCCTTTTTTATGTGTTTTTGATTTTTTATTTTATTTTTTGGCCGCACTGCACAGCATGCGGGATCTTAGTTCCCTGACTAGCGATTCCCCTGCAGTGGGAGTGTTAACCGCTAGACTGCCAGGGAAGTACCTTTTTTCTTTTCCTTAAAATTGAGGCATAGTTGATTTACAATATCGAGTTAGTTTTAGGTGTATAGCACAGTGATTCAGCCAGATTCTTTTCCCTTACATGTTATTACAAAATATTGAGTATAGTTCACTGTGCTATATAGTAGGTCCTTGTTGTTTATCTATTTTATGTATAGTAGTGTGTATATGTTAGTCCCAACCTCCTAATTTATTCCTCCCCCTTTCCCTTTCGGTGACCATAAGTTTGCAAAACTGTCATTTTTTTAAGCTCCTCCCTCTCCTATATGTTTAATATTAACTTACATGCCAACATCTGTAAATTCTATCTTAACTATACCATTTCCCCCCCATTCTGTCACTTAACCAAATTGGAGCTTCCTGTTGGATATTACAGCGGCTTCCACTAGTCTCTCTGCCTCCTAACTCTCCCATTTCTACTCTACACAACTCAGTGTAACTCAGTTGCTGAATTCATCTTTTTTATGTTCAGCTGCGTCCAAACCACTCCCAGGGTCAACCACCTTAAATGACATGCAAAGTTCTGCCCCTTAGCCCAGTGTAAGTAACTGCAGTTTAGTAAGGGAGAAAGGTAGAAAAGTGATATTCATGTGTTTGTCTTTGCCATTTGATTGTAAACACTTTTAAAAACAGTGGGGTGGGGCTTCCCTGGTGGCGCAGTGGTTGAGAGTCCGCCTGCCGATGCAGGGGACGCGGGTTCGTGCCCCGGTCCGGGAAGATCCTGCATGCCACAGAGCGGCTGGGCCCGTGAGCCATGGCCACTGAGCCTGTGCGTCCAGAGCCTGTGCTCTGCAACGGGAGAGGCCACAACAGTGAGAGGCCCGCGTACCACACACACACACACACAAAAAAAACCGTGGGGTGTCCTTTCCACAGTGGAGTGATAAAGACAGGCTTTGGTGGAAGACAGACCTTGCCTTGAATTCTGGCTGTTCCACTGGGAACATCATCATCACCACTAGCTTCAGTTGCCTCATCTATTAAAAAAGGGGAGAAGCACTTAGCTCTCAGGGTGCTTGTAAAGATTAGGGGTAGTGTACAGAAAGGGTGCAGCACCTAGCCCCATGGTTGGTACTAATAAACTGTGGCTACTCCTTTCACACTCATGGTGGAGGCCTCCCCAGACGTAGCACCCGGCACTGTACAGAGCGGGCCCTGGAGCATACTCATCCTCTAAGTGGAAATGCAGCGGTCAGGTGGGGTACAAGGGAAAACCATGACTGCAGGAAGAGTTAGGCCAAGGGAACAGTAACTAGTGGTTGCAGGAAATGAAAAGGGTGATCTGGAGAAGAGAAGCGGGATCCAGTTAGACAGAGAGGAGGACCAGGTGCATTTCAGATGACGGACATAGAAGCAAAGGTTGAGGCAGGACCTGGATGCCAGGTGAGGAAGGCAGGGAGGAGGCTAAACCCTCCTGGAGAAGCAGGTTCATGGCAGGCAGTAGAGGGAAATAAGGTTGGCTGGATAAATCATGAACATCTCAGACACTAAGCAGAGTTTAATCTCTGTAGAGCAGTAACCGTAAAGTCATCGTAGGCTCTTAGACAGGCAAATGCGACGATGAGCGTAGTGTTTTTGGAAAACCAGATGGGTAGCCGCGTGCGTGGCAGATGGGAGAGCACGAGGAGGCAATTCTCGCGGGGTTTTAGACATCCACACGTGTGGCAAAATGACCTGGCTCCAGCGGGAACAGAGCAAGGGCTAAATCAAAAAGACATTTTGAATGGGAAAAAAAAAAAAATCACAGGCCCTAGGAACAAGCACTGTAAATGAGCTTGATCCCTAGCCTCCCTTCCCTAAGGCCTATGTTTTCTTTTTTTTCTTAAACCATTTCAGACACTCTACTCCTCCAAGTCTTCGTTTTCTCAAACAAAGGTGGGAATCAGTTGACCAATTAATCAATAAACTCTTTAATCGCTGCTGCTAAGCTGTTCTGGCCCAAGGCAGAAAGATTCCTGCTCAGAACTTCAGAACTGAAGACAGAGGAAGAAGGAAGTTGGAAATGTAAGTTAATCCATCATAACTCATGTCTGAAGACCCAGAACCTTCCCTACACACTCCTCCTAGAACGCAGATACCCGTCCCCCTCCCCTCCCCGAAGCAAACATTAAGCTTTATATGTATTGCAGCTAAATGTCACTGACTGCTGTGGCAGGTTAGAATGTATCCCAAAGGGCACAATTTCTAAAAGAAAAAAAAGTGACAGTCAAGAATATCTGAGTCGTCTACTTTCAGTAGGTGGCATGGCATAGGAACAGTCTTGTCCTTGAGCTGTTAGTTTATAAATATTGGATTGCATGAAAGCTTCCAAGTTCTCTGGGACTTCTTGTGGCTGGACCAGTTTTTCTGATAGTGCATTTTCTTGCTAAATAATCGATCCAGCTAGCTCATGTTGTGGGCGCTCAACCACTGTAAATTCTCTAAGTTTCATAAACCTTTCAGAATTGGCCATCACTCGGGACATGAGCTGGGATGGAGATAAGATCTGTCAGCCTCCCCTCAGCCGATGCTCAGAAAGTCTCCTCTGAACCAGGAATGTCAGATCTTCTTCCAGAAAAAAAACCCAAGTTTCTCGTAAAGTGCAGCGAGATCAGGACAAAATAAAAATTCAAATAACACTTCATCAGACTATAGGTGACACTGAACTAGAGGAAGCTATCAAAATAAGAAGATAAATATTCCAAAGAATAGGAGAAAAAGAAATGTCCTTCAGTGAGTGATACTAAAATTATACTCTTATTTGGAGCAACATACGAGGTGGGGAAAGGATAGAGCCTCCCTGAGACTAGCCAGCAAGCAAGAGGTAAGCTGCCTCTAGGTTCCTGTGTCCATTTCACAGACTTGCTCAGTGTAAGGTGAGAAAACAGAGGCTCAGATAAAGTAAGGACTTCTTCTAGGTTAGACAACCTGCTAACAGAACAGAGTGGAAAGAACTCAAATATGGTGTGGTTCTGCTTCCCTGGCCCTATGTATGGTCCTCTTCCTATGGATAGGAGGGAAGGCAGAGAGAAATCCAGAAACCCTGCCACACACTGGGCTTCAGGCCATGAGGTCTGCGTTTGGCTTCTCCAGAAAAGGTCGTCTTAAAGTACTACCGTGATTTGAATATGAAAATCACTCATGCTCTTTAGTGCTGTAGGAGTGGTGATCAGTGCATTTTTAGGAAAACACAAACTCTCATTAAAATTACCACAATATAACTCTTTCTCCCATTAACTAAAAAGAATGAAAGCAGTCATATATTTTAAGAGAATAAAGATGTTTCAAAACTGCCAAGATCTAGCTTTAAATGGAAGATAAACCCAAGTCGTAGTAGCACATTTCATTATAGAAGGGGGCAAGATGAAAACCACTAATTCCACATGATTACTGAAATTTCTGGAACATCTACTACCACCACACTCCACCCCCTTATAATAGTAGCATCAAAACAGCACAATACACAGGTTTCTCTAAAACTGCACCGGTTTTTTGTCTCCCTCCCTTCCTTCCTTCTTTCCTTCCATTTAGAAGAACAATCAGGTTAAACAAGTGTATTATTATAGAGGTCAGCAACCAATTCTTTAAAAATGAACATACACACAATATCACACACCCTAAGAACCTAGGGTTTAGACACACAAAACCATTATAAAACATGAAATATGGCTGTATTGGTAAGAGATATTTAACATATTCTAAATTTATTAATCACTTTTCACCTTTCCTGCTTTAAGTACTTAAATCTTACAATGAAAAAAAAAACCTTTGGAGAGACACCAGTTACATATTTGACGATTTCTCACTTACCAGTTCTTCCAACAACTGTTAGGATAAGTATTATTTACCCCGATTTACAGATTAGAAAATGGAAACTGAGAGAGTAATCTGCTCAAGGTTGCACAGCAAGTAAGGAGAAGAGGTGGAATTGAACCCAGATCATCTAAGTCCAGGCCCTTTTCACTACATCAACAATTCTGCAAGTGTGGTCTGCAAGCCTCCGGGGTCTCCAAGCCCCTTTCATAGTGTCCAGGGAGTCAAAACTATTTTCACTACTAAGCGTCCAGGGAGTAAAACTATTAAACTACTAAAACATCATCTGCCTTTTCACTATGTTAACATTTGCACTAAGGGTGCAAAAAAGCAATGGAGGGTAAAGCTGCTGGCATCTTAGCCTAAATCAAGGTAATGACGGTAAAGTTCACTAAGAGTCACGGCTTTCTTCACTGCCACTCACTTGCAATACAAACACGGCCAGTTTCACTTCAGAATGCCCTTGATGAAGCAGTAAAAATTAAAAACTTTATTAAACCTCAACCCTTGAGTACACATCTTTTAACAACTCTGACAAAATGGGAAATATGCATAAAGCACCTCTGCCACGCACAAAAGTACCCCAGTTGTGTCTAAAGGAAAAGTACTTGTGCAATTGCTGGAGTTGGGAGCTCAACTAGCCACTATTTCCCCCCCCAAATGGAGGATTATTTGAACTTGAAAGAATGACTGCTAAGGCGATGCTATTCAGATTTCTGTATTTGGCATATATTTTCTCAAAACTGAAAAATGTGAGCCTGTATCTGAAGGAAAATAAATGTATTTGTTGCCAATGGTAAAGTGTGAGCCTTTAAGCAAAAATTAAAAGCTTTGGAAATTTGTATATACCACCATGAGACTTTTCTGATGAGACTGGCTGTTGACATTAACCAATGTGATTTTTTTGATATTATATAAAGAAATGTATTAACATTTGAAGACCTGAATAATTCAGTAAACCAATATTTTCCCAATGATCAATACAGGGTATTACAAGATCATGCATGGGATGGGAAAAATATTCCATTCTTCACACATTTAAAGTATTAAATGGATTGGTGCATTTGACTGTGACAAAGTATAAAAATTTCATTGATATGGCTTCAGATTCCACACTGCAGCTACTTTTTGTAAAAGTTACCACTTGTCGGGCTTCCCTGGTGGCGCAGTGGTTGACAGTCCGCCTGCCGATGCAGGGGACGCGGGTTCGTACCCCGGTCCGGGAGGATCCCACATGCCGCGGAGCGGCTGGGCCCGTGAGCCATGGCCGCTGAGCCTGCACGTCCGGAGCCTGTGCTCCGCAATGGGAGAGGCCACAGCAGTGAGAGGCCCGCGTACCGCAAAAAAAAAAAAAAAAAAGTTACCACTTGTCAAATTTCAGTGTATTATCAAAAAGAATATCTAAAATTATCTGAAAAAGCTATTATTTTCCCTTTTATAAATATATGTCTGTGTAAGGCTAGATTTTCCTCATCTATTTCAACCAAAACAATGTATCATACCAGACTGCACACAGAAGTAGATATTAGGATTCAGTTATCTTCTATTATGTCAGGTCTTAGAGATTTAAAAACTATAAAACACTCTTCTAAATAAAGAAGAGTGGAAAATATAGGATTTTTTCATAAAAACCTGTAATGGGTTTACCATTATTTTTAAATGAATTAGTGTTCTTATTACTTTTCTCATTTCTCATAAATTTTCTCATTTTAATTTCTAATAAAGTAAATATCGATAGCTACAATAATCCACATGAACTTAAGTTCCTCCATAAGGTCAATAATTTTTAAGAGCATAAAGTGGTCCTGAGATCAAAAAGATTGAGAACTGCCACATTCTATCATGCTAACTGCCTTTAATATTTAAAATAATAAGATAGTAGAAAAAATTTCTCTGTATAGACATTTCTCCAAAATTTTTTAAAAGATCACCAAGATGTACCGTAATTATTGTTACTGATCAGAATGTGTTCAGGCAGCCCCAACGCTGTGGTCACACCTACAAAGAAAGGGATCCTCTGAAATCAAATGCTGTAAAGGATGCCTTAACTTATGGGTTCAACAGCACCCCAATCAAATGAAGGGAAAAGACTAGAGAGCTCTGCCTACCTTTAAGGATTTCAAACCAAGGCCTCAGCTGATGCTCAGGGAATGATGATGTCTCGCTAGTAATAATAGGGGGCAAAATAAAATATTCCCTTGAAGTGTTTTCAATCAGTCACAAGAATTATACTTGACATTACAGAAAAAAAAAAAAAAGAAAAACACCTACATCTAGCTAGTTATCTGTAATGTTTTATGACATTTGTCATAATGGAAGATATCAAGTTCAATTGAAAAGCAAATTTTTCATCAGTATAGATCCTCTTACCTTTCAAGTCAGTATTAAAACTTTGGTGAACCAGTCATCTGGCTTAAAGAGGATGGCAAAATGTGGAAGTAATTGCTCACATGCAAAGACAGGGTTTGACCTTCTCCATTCCTGTAAGAAGACGGCTGTCTAGGAGCAAGTGGGAATAGTATGGGTATTTATTTCTTCTATCAGTTATGTTTATAAACAGGGCTAAGAGTACAGACAGGTTAATTTCTGCAAAGTACATTTGACTTAATTTTTTTTAAGGTTTAAAAGATCTACAAAATCCTAAGCATTTTTATTAATTTATTTTTTATTTTTTGGCTGCACCGTGGGGCTTGCGGGACCTCAGATCCCTGACCAGGGACTGAATCCTGGCCACCCCAGTGAAAGCCCAGAATCCTAACCACTAGGCAACCTGGGAACTCCCCCTAAGCATTTTTTATTATGCTTATTAGCTCTATCAGCCAAACACCCTGCTGAATGACTGGAAACTAAACTATTATCCCAAGAATAAATCAAAGTATACCTCTGTGTCAAAACCAACATACAAAAGAGCCCAAAACTCAAGGTTTTGAAATGGGAGAGTTGGAATGGGATCCATAAAAGCACAGAAATGTTGGTAGTCTAGGAAGTCCAACACTGAGGATAAGAAAGGTAATAAAGATGTCTTATTTCATTTAGGGTAGCGTTAAACCAAAGTTATATTTCAGTGAGCCATAAAAGCTGCCCCATTTATCCCACTAAAGTACACTTAAAAATTCTGTTATATATATTATACCATCATTAAAAAAATAATGTAATATATAAAAAAAATCATTGCATTGTACATTTTAAATGAGTAAATTGTATGTTACGTGAACTATATCCCAATAAAGCTGTTAGAAAAACAACAACAAAGCTGCCCCAGATGCTGGGGCAATTCCAGCTGTGAGCGTCCTCATGGAAGTCTATGTATTACGGAGATCAACTCGCTGGTCTCACTAGTAAAGATGCTCTAACAAGCAGGAAGATATCTGACAGTCACTGCCAGTAAGATCACTTAAGGCCTCCTTGGTGCTAAAACTTTTCTAATATAACTTGTATAAGACAAATCAAGAGGAATATAAATAAAAAGTCACATACTTGGTTCCTTTAAGCATATTTAATATTTGAACTCTCATTTTCTATTTTCCCAGACCCCAGAAAACAGAGTTTTTAGATGACCAATATTTTGTTCCAGAAACATACAGCCTTATCAGCTAATTCATAAAAGAGCTATTTTACAAAGGTACATCTGGATAATTAGATCAATAAAGTCTTTTAGGCATTTCAAAATGTGATCAGTAAAAATACATGATTATTAATAAAGTTTTTTTTTAAGATAGTTCCAGATTTCTTTAAAAGTAATTTCTGTTAAAGAGTACATGATTGTATGGTGAACAAGGAAAATAAAATGTTCTAGCAGGAAGAGGCTGACTAAGAATAACCCACAGTGTGCATTACAGTTATGTTCGCAGTACGTCTGCTTAGCCATTGGCACCTGGAAATGGTGGACAGGGCTTCCTTCTAGGAGGTACAATTTTTTCCTACCAATTTATTTTCAAAACCATCAGTACCAGTGGGGAAGAATGAGGCAAAGGAACTCTTTTCTTGAGGAAAAAACAATTTTTCAGATCACTTTGAAAAGGGGCAGAAAAGTCAGCAAAGACATGATTTACAAAACAAAAATTGTAATACTGGGGGCAAAAAAGCTAGCCAGCAGAAAGCTGACTGGAAGTTCCTGCTAATTTTCTGTTCGAGGTCTTCTGTACACAGTTCTGAACGGTGCCCCCCATGACATATAGGGAAGGAAATATTGACCAAAGCTCTAGTAGCTCAAAATAACATCACATACCACCTTCAAAGAAGACAGCTTCCAGTTTGAAATACAGACTCTCCACATAATACACCAAATTTAACAATATCAGAACGAAAAGAAAAGTATGTGAGTAAAAGACAACTCACAGGAAGCATAATTATTTTCTTTAGCTTTGAAAATAAGGAAAAAATGGGCTCTTCTCCTCTACTATCACACTAGCTCCCCACCCGCTTCCATAAACACATTAACAAAAAAACTTTAGAGGGACTCATCCTTTCTAACAGCTGTTAGAGTTGTTTTAGGGAAAAGAAAGCCCAAAAGCTTATAAAATATACCTTCTGCGCAGCATAATATAATAGTAACCGTTTAGGTCCTAATAGCCAAGACAACTCAAGCAGTCCGAGTTAGCTGATTTTAAAGTATGCCAAATATATCGTTTCTAGGGCAGTGATCATGACTTTAAATTACAGCACTCTGGGGGTTTGTTGATTTGCCTTGATTAATTCTGTTCTCTGAAAAGGAAGGAGACACTCCAAATGTAATTTGCCACTTAATAGCAAAGGAGCCATTAGGGCCACATGAGAGAGCACAGGGTCACGGCAGGTCACTACAATAGAGCTCAAACCCAGCTCTCCTGCTCCGGGAAGGTTGCTTTGTCTACCACCCTTGGATCTTTCCGTATGGAAGTAGATTCCAACTTCTGGTCACGTAACTTTGAGAAAATGGCTTCGATGGTAACCAGCCTCACTCAAAGACAGGGTGAATACCTAATTCCATCATTCTGAAAGGCAGGTAGAGTATCAAAGTCGAATGGATGTGATTATAATGGCCAAAAGAAAATAGAGGGTGTGGGAGGCCAGCATGAGAAGAAGGGAAGAAGTTAGGTTGGTAAGATAAAAAGAACACTCAAAATTGTGGAATCTTTTCAGAATTAGACTTCATCTGGGGGCTTTGTTTGACAATCTGGATATGAATTTATTTGGAAGTACTAGAGCTATGGTCAAAATATTTTTCCAGTTAGCCCTGGTTTTGTTCCAAGGAGAGGTTAAACTTCAGGAAAAAGAAAAGCAAATAGTTGCTAAGGACAAGGGACTGGCTGAGCTAGAAGAGAAACCAAAACTCTGCTAACCTACAAAGCTTCTTTAAAGGAATGAGTGCTAGAGAATTATGCAATTACCCTGTAGCGTCTGAAGTTAAGATGAAAGTTCTATTTGTATTTACCGTTCTCCTGATTAACTGTCCACAGATGGTATTAGTGTCAAGTAACTACAGGTGCAATTCTTTTAGTTGGGAGTGACTACATTATTTCCAGCAGCACAATGTAACCATTTGGTTTTTACTTGCTTCTCTTAAGAGATACAGAAAGTTCAAGTCCCAAGCTTTACTTATATATTAGCCTCTGCTTCTAAAAATTTTAATCCCATTTTGATTTAATTTATACTTGGGCTACAACTCAAAATAAAATTCTAATTTATAGATGAGGTCCAACAATCCAAGTTGGTCTACTTAAAAACACAGATCAGTTTTGGAAAAACGGAAACAGGAATCTGGACGTAGATGAGCTTGTTAAGTTGTAGTGGTGTTTATAAAAGTAGTTGGGAAACCTTACCACTTGTGATGAGGGGAAATTTATATATATATATATATATATAAAAAATATATATTATATATATATATAATATACAATATATATATTTTATATATATATATATATATTTGGGCAGAGGGTGGGGGGATGGCAAGGAAGAGTAAAATTACATCCTAACTACCCACAGAGTTCCGAGGGCACTACTGAAAGATATGAGCAGTGGATGAACTCCTTGCATACTAACAGAATTTTCATATTTGACAAATGATTTAGTTTTAGTTGGCAAAAATACTCCAAAACATACATACCTGATGCACAAAGAAAACCACAGAAAGCCACCAGAACTGAAGGAGTTCTCAAGTTACAGTTCTGAAACATTTATCCTCTGGAGGGTGCTGCCAGTACTACTATTCATTCTAGAGCAGGCAGTTACCAATGCCTTGCCTGCAGTATCCAGTGTATGTTCTGGTCTGCAATTTTTAAGGTCAGTCATGCACCAGTGTGGAAAAGGCTCCAGCAGTGAAGTCAGAGGAAGTGCTTCTGGAGCTGGTTGGAGCAGCTCTGTCTTCTCCACCACAGCTTTCTCCGCTCCACTCTCGGCTCTCTTTTTAACTCAAAGAGCCCTTTGGCACCATCAGTGCAAAAATTAGAGTCAAACCTCCAGGTACTAAAATGTTACTGGCCTTATAATCAGCAGTACCCGTGGCTAATGAAAGCCATTGTTCAACTCAGTAGTGATTCAGTTACACAACCTTCCCACACTCTCACCCGCTCCCACCCCACCTTCCTTCAGCGACCCCCACCCCTGCCACCACCTGAAGCATCGCCGGTTGCCTGTTTTTACTTCCTGCCCAATCTGCAGGGGTAATTTTACACAAGTGCCAAAGTCTAATGTATAATTATAAAAATGAAACAATACCAAGAATAACAAACTTATAGTCAAGAAAATAAAATTTGCTTTCCTCTCCCTCCCAAATCCCAACCCTCAACAGAAAAGGAGACAACAGAAGAAAATACACCCATTTTCAAGTGCCTGCTCTCTAGTACATTGAGGATTCCTGTTCATTGGGAGTGGATCCCAGCTACAGAGAAGAGGTGCTTGCCTCGGGTGGGAGGAAGCCCTACCTGGGAGCACAGAGCTCAAGTCCTCTGCACTCAGGAGTCCCAGCAGACTACGCTTTTGAGGTGACCCTCAGACAAGCAGCCTACTGGATGGCAGAGGGCACGGGATGCAGTTTGGTGGAGGCCACATGCTTCCCCCTGCCCTGCTTACCCCGTCCTGCTCTTCACCTCTCTACCCCACCTCCTAACACCCCACACTGAACTCTTTGCTTCGGGAGCAATCGATGCTTGGGTGTACTAAGTACAAAGGGCTAAAACTCTCACTACTCAGTTAAAACAAAACATGGCAAAATAAAAATTAAAATGTGCTTTCAAATACGGAATGAAGTCAAATAAATACATCTGATTTTCTCTTTGTCTTAAGTCTAAGTAAAATTTCATATTCTACACCCAAAGCTCTATACATTTGGTTTTTGTTCTGAATCAAAATGCATTTCTGATAGTGAGGAGAGCAGAGTGAGAGAATGGACGTCCCCTCACTGACAGACTAGTGCAGCTGCCAGGCTGTGAAGAACCAGTCCCGCTCCGGGCCCCTGGGGCGTGGCTACCCCAGGGTGTTCGCAGGCAGATCCTCTGTCACACACTCTCTCTGCGTCCACACTGGAGCCAGGACGTGGTGATACAAGGCCGATGCTCAAATCCAACAACCTGCAGTCACCTCCAGGACACGCGGCTCTAACTTTTATCTGGGAAGAACAAGGAGATGAGGAGATCAAATCAGGAAGAAAGAACGAATTAAAATGCACACTTAGGGAATATATTTGAAATGTGTGGACACTGTTAACACCTTTGTTTCTGGATCAGAACAGCCTCATCCAAAAGCATGAAAGCGAATGAGTACAAATGGCTGCACTGAACACAGATCCGTCGGTAGCCACAGGGGGACACCGCTTTCACCGTCAGGGGAGACACAAAAGCACAGCAAGACCTGAGGGGGACCTGCCTCCACCACTAGGGAGCCTCAGTTTCCTGGGCCCACCACAGCTCTGCCTTCTGCTTTTGCAAAGGTGAAGAAAGACAGAAGGAGGGTGGCGTGGGGACTGAGCTGAGTCAGCAGACAGCGGCCTCTGCTTGATATATGATGTTTGGAAACAGGCAGTTTTTCTAAGACAGAGAAGAAATGGAATCTCAGAAGGTTTCCACTTGAAAGAATAATAAAAGAATAATAAATCATTCAATGCACTGTTCAGGCAGGATGATGCTTGAGTCTGAAATCCACAGTTTTCACATACCTGAGTGCTTGTCTGTGAGGGCTGATCCAGCCAGCCTTTGGCAAAGAATGCTGTAACTTTCCTCCACCTTCTGTAAAATAAAACCCATAGGTTTTTCATTTGAACATCATGAAAAATTTATTTTGAAAATAGGAAAGAAGCCTTTTTTATATTATAGGGACATGCTTCCAAATTTCAACAATTAACATCATTAAAAATTTTGTTAGTAGGCGAAAAAAGTAAATTTCATTCCTTTTACCTGTTCCTCTCTTGAGTGAATAACTTAAAATGTTCCCATATAGAAGAAAGTAGAGGAGAGGGCAACCGGTAGAGGTGATTATCCCACCGCCCCCCCTCCCCGCCCGGAGTCACCCTGAAAATGGTCCCACATGCAGCATGAACTAAATTAGAGCCAATGTGCCCTCAGTGGCCTTTTAGAATCTCATCAGCCACAGGGTGACCCTACATATAACCATATGAAGAAGGGAAAACCTACCACATGAAGTTAAAAGAAAAAGTAAGGGAGACCAGTCTTTAGCTAAGAGGCTAAGGACACTTTAAACTCTGGTCCCTGAAACCTCTACTAAATGATGCCATGACAAACATTTGGGCTCTAGCAGCTGTGCCTACTGATGGCAAACTTATAAAGTCCTGTTGTCAGAAATGACCACACAGGTCAGTTTTGCAATGGTGGCTTATGCAGCGACATCTTCAATTATCAATTTACAGAACTCCCACTCACAGGCAGGCCTTTAAATTACAGGAGCCACTGGAGACAATTTCTATCTGTCACAGCACCTGGGAAACTACCAACATCACCTAACAATTCACAGATAATTAATAGGTTATGGCAAGTTAAAGCATTTCCCAGCCTAGATTCCTAACTACACAAACCCCACCTATCTCAGCTTACTGCCCACATCTTCTCATGGAGGCCGGCCAATCATCCCAAATATATTTAGGTTCTTAAACTTAGAAACCCATACAAACACACAGTTTACAGAGCTACAATTGTTTCTGTTCTTGTGATCAGATTAAAAAATGCCGATCTCAGTTTTTCATCCAGGTCTATTCACAGACAATCGTCAAAGAAAACATACAAATCTAGACCCTGAGCAAGGTTACTGACAACAACCTGTTAATCATTCTACACTTCCTCTCTGTTAAATGTGTTTTTTATATCCGAGTCCTAAGGATGTTGAAGTCTGAGGTACCTTTAAGTGTTCCAGGTCAGCCTCTATCTTACGAATGCACTCCATGATCTGGCTTTGTGAATCTGCACAAGAGGAGGGACTCCGGATCTCAAGACAGGAATCCTCCATAGCTCCCCAGCGCTGCTGGACCAGGAATTCTGGGGTGAAAGGTGAAACTGCCCCATCAGAATGAGCATTCTGGGGAGAACGCTGCTGCCGGCGGGTAGAGTCCATAGAGGGGATGCCTGTCGCGGGCTGCGGGGGAAGCGAGGAAGCAATCTCCTCATCCGTGGAGCTCTCCTGCACTGTTTCATAGCCATCAAGGATCAAACAGGTTCCTATCGATAGAGACAGAACAGTTGGATGAGATTAGTGCTGCCACCATCACATCAGAAAACAGACATGGGGTGATTTGCTGACAACTTTAAAAGTTATTAGAGAAGGGGAAAGGCCATTAATTCCCAAATTCCCAGGTTAAGTTTTAAGTACCTCAGAATTTTCTTACATCAGGTTAAAGGTAAACTTAGCAAACTTTCTTGGTAATTTCTGAATAACTTCATATTCGTTAGCATTTTAAAAGTGAAAAGCTGAAAACTACCGAGTCCCTACATGATCTTGCCACCACCCTCCCTGCCAAACACCTGCCTTGCTTCATCTGCCACCACTGTCTCCCTCACCCTGCACTCTTTAACCACAGAACGCCTGCTCCTGCCTCACAGCCTGTGCGCTATTCTTCTCTGCTGGAACACTCTACTTCCAGGTACCCACATGGCTTCTTCTTCACTTCCCTTGGGTCTCTGCTCCCATGCTACCTCCTGAGAGGCCTTCTTCCCTGATCACCTTGTCTGCCCCCATTACCCTCTGCCCCTCAGTCTGACTTATTTTTCCTCCTAATTCTTACTATCTGACATCTATTTATTTGTTAACTCATTTACAGTTAGTTACTCTTTCCCCAAGCAGTGCTTAAGCATCATGACAATGGTGGATTTTTCCGTGTTTTATTCCATGCTATATCTCCCAGCACCTAGGACAGGGTGTGGCATAGGGTAGATTCAGTATTTATTTATTGCATGAAAGCACAGATACTACACACACACACACACACACACACACACACACACACACACACACATACACACACACGAGAGAATGCTTGGATACCCGAGCGACATCCATTTCAGCACATAGCACAAATAACAATGATTGAAATCAAAGTTTAAATGTGAAAGGAACTTGCCTGAGATGCGCAAATTAACATCCTTCTCTTCCTTTTTAACTGCTCCATCACCTTCTGATGGATTATCATCACTATGTGCTTCACGGGCATCAAAAAAGTGCTCTCCACTCTCATCAAGACCCCCTTCTGGCTCTGCGGGAGGCATCTCTGGGGTCATAATCATGTGGTCCATTACTAAAATGTTACTTGCCTGGCTATCTTGGAATGCCAGTACCACTGAATCCCGTGGAGCAGAAGATTCAGTTGAAGTCCGTGGACTGTAACAAGTTGAAATGTCACCAGTTCCAGTTCTAAAGGGCATCTGTCCTTCACAAGGATGATAGGCCTTAATATTGCCAGGCTTCTGGGTTCCACTGTCTGCCTGCGCCCCCAGAGAGGCTGTCCTGCATCTCGGGAAATGCGGCCAGTCTTCCTGAGTGCTCTTCTCAGTCAAACCCAGCTGTTGTACCAGCAACTGCTTCAACAAACCCACTAAAGGATTTAGGAAGGGGGGAAAAGCACACGCATTCACAACTATAACCTCAAACTGACAGAATTAAATTAGAGGAATGATCAGTTCTCTTAAAGTAAGTACCTTTTTAGTAACATGCAGGCAAAAATATTAATTTCATACAGTCATTTTTTGTTTTGAGAAATGAAATAAAACACCATCTAGAGAAAATTTAACATCAAACTTGTCTTTAAAAAAATTTAAGAATTCTCAGTGGGAATCCTCTTATTATTCTCCTATATGCCTACCTCCACATTTTCTACCATATAACTGGAATAATACCGCAAAGGTACTTCTTAAAAGGATGTTGAAAAGCCGTGTTAATCTAGACAAAAGAACCTGAAAGTTCTGCTTTTTCCAGAAGCAGACACTATCTACATAGGCATTATTTTTTTCTAATTTTATTAGACACAGAGAACATTTACTTTATCATCTATAATAACCCAAAGAATCTCCTTAAATGGTGAAGAAGAAAATAAAACTGCCCTGCAAATTTAATTCCATGTTTGGTAGCATGCATAATTTCAAAGGATAAGGAAATATTTATTAGTTTTTTAAAATGACCTCACTAGTACCACAGCTTCCTTTGGTTGTTGAATATAGAATGGATTTAATTTTAAATGGACAAGTGCGTGCTGTGAGGTCACTCACCCAATGAGAGGGACACTGGGACAATGTTAGTGGAACCATCAGAAATCATTACCACTGTTAACTCTATGAGTCTAGAATAAATTAGGTTTTAAAGAACTTGACCAATTCCGTACTTTCAACTCGGCCTTAATTTCTGTCTTCTGTCTCTTTAAATAAAGTTTCCACATAGGTTTGGGTCTTTGACCCTCCTTCTTTTTGCTCTGCAGTCACTTCCTGAGAGACGCTATGAATACTTATGGCTTTGACACTCAGATCCATCTCTCTCCCTGACCTCCTCCAAAATTCCAGTCTTAAAACTCTCAACTTCCTGCTCATCCTTCCTCTTAAATGGCTTGCCATTCATTACCATAATCTCAACATGTTTTAAAATTAAGCCCATAACCTATGGCAAAGAAAAGAAGGAAAAAAGAAAGTGTAGCAGTGGTGGTTCTTTTCTAATTTTTATTTCTGACAAAAATACTGAAATTTTCTCTAAATAGTCCCTTACCTTTGCCCTCACAGCCAAAGAAGCCAATTGTTTTAAGTATCTGTTGGTTTCTCACTTTATTTTTATTCTTCTAACACCATTCTAGCCCAAACCCTTTTAGCCTCAAGCCCAGACCACTCCAACTCTATTCCCATTCAAATCCTTTCGCAGATCTCAGCCAGAGTAATCTTTTTCCATTAGTCATACACCCTAGCTTAGCAACTTCACATGGTTCTTTCTCTGCAGCTAAAGCAATCATTCTCAGCCTTTTTCCCACCTCCAATACACCTGAGACATGTGATCCACTCCCACTTGTAGCAGTGGTTCTCAACCAGGCTGGAGAGGGAGTGGGTGGCTAACCAAGTGGCAAGGACCACCCATTCGTGTGTGTGTGTGCGTGTGCATGCGTGTGCGAGTGCGTGTGCGAGAAGGATGGGGCGTGGTGAAGAATACTACAATCTCCACAAGAAAACAGAAGAATATCTGTAGCCTAAAGAGGTCCTCAAAACCCTGCAGCCTGCCACCCTTCAAGTCTGGAGGACTCAACGTGCTCTTTAAGGTCCACAACAGCTGGGCTCAACAACGCATCCTCCACCTTTCTAAGCTTGTCCCCCATGACTCCTTTAGCTTGTGCGGTCTGCCCCAGGCCAGCTGCCCTACCCGCTGCTCTCGGAACACCCTCAGAGTTTCTGCCTCTGTGTGTTGGTCCTATTTGGTCCTACCATTTTTCTTGTCTGACTGACTTCTATATATTCTGCTAAATACCTATCTGAATTTTACCCATTCTTCAAGGCAATAATCACCTCTCTCTTGTTTTCTAATGCCTCCCTTCTCTGGTCACGGCAACCAGATCAATTTTGACATACCTATAATGTTTTTTTACTTAAGAAGGTGAGGGAAAGTTTTCTCTCATCTTCCCAACTAGACTGTAAAATTCTTGAAGGGAAAATTCATGGTACATTATAAAACTCTGGTGCTTAATAAGTATCTGTATTAACTTACGAATAAAACTTACAATTCCTTAGTGCATCCAACGCCCACCGTTCTTCTGAGACAGGCAAGTGTGGATCTGGGACTGTGATTTGATAATTGACTCCAACTTCCTTTAGGGTTCCATCTGCATGCTGCTCCTTTGCAAACTGTCTGTCAGCCACAAAGAGGTCATCATCCACCTCCGATTTCCCAGAGGTATCCAGTGAATGAGATTGAGGTTTTGACGACATTAAAGGAGACTCTAATCCCAAATCTCTGTCTGTTCAACGGAACAGAAAAAGCAGAACGTATCTTAACAAAACTTTTAACGTGAAGCATTCAGGAAATATTTGGAAAAAAATAACCGCATGAGCTACAGAGATTGTCCGCTAAGTAAAATACATGGCACTCAGTGCAGTGTGATAATGGTATGCAGAAGGCGCACAAGCAAATTTTGTTAAAGTGAATAGCTGATGCCAGATCCTGCATAAACCAAAAGAGTTAACGTTTCTTCACATTTTATTGAGTAATATGTAGACTCCATTCTTCCGGGTTAATTTAACAGATCAGTTTACCTGGACTCTGCAGACCAGAGACTGAAATGCCATGATGTTCCACTTTTAATTTTGGAGGTTCTTCTTCATCATTGTCTCCTCTATGGAAGGGAAAAAAAAAAATCTTTCAGCTTCATGAGGTGCCTAAACATCAGTGCAACAAAATGTTTATAATTATCCATTCTTTCTCTGACCAAAACGACAAAGTCGTTCCTACTCGGAAGCAAAGGCACACTCACTCGCAAGGTGGTGACTGTGGCAGTGGAATTGGCTTTGTGGACTGCTCCTTCACTGATGCGGCCATCCGACAGATTAGGTCCTGCCAGCTGCAGGAAGTTTGAAAAGAATACAAAACACAGGAGGGAAAGGAAAAAGAAACACACTTTAAATACACTCAGAAAGCAAAAATAAAAACTAACAAACCATACCAGAAACCGAATCAAACCAACAGTCAAAAAACACTATTTCTGCCAGAGAATAGCTTTATTTTGGTGACATACTATTAAGTAGAGATTAGAAAACCTCACAATGTTATGGATACACTACCCATGAAAGAAACTTCACTTGAAGCTTCTGAGAATTTTTTCTTTAGGAAAGATACTTTCAATAGGATAGAACCAAAATAAGAGAGATCCATCTAAAAGGGAACAAATTCTTAGAAGAACACCTCTCAAAGAATATAGAGGAAGTACTTGTTTCCACATAGTTTTTGGTTTTCAAAGTCCTTTTACAAAAGCAGTTAAATTGTGGAATGTTATATTCAGGATAATAAAACATATTAGAGCAAGGTAGCTATATCCAGTACATACACAGTCTTTTCAGAAACTGTCTGTGCCACCAGTTCATAAATTTGGGCTCCATTGTCAGACATGGAGATGACGAATAAAGCTTTGTTATCTGGGAAAACAAGACAAAAATTACTCTAACAATATGACCCACAGAGGCTGGGAGAGATGTTTCTAGGGTCCTGGTATTATTCTGCATCTTAATCTAGGTAAAGGTTACACCTGATCACTTTGTAAACACACATTCACTTTGTAAAACTCATCAAACTATAACTTAAAATTTGTGCAAATTATTGTATGTTAAACTATATATAATATACTTTAATAAAACAAAGATTATAAAAGCTAGCACTAATTCCACAGTAATTTCTTAAAAACAAGTGTCAACGTATCTAAATTACTGAACTATAAACACTATTGCTCTTTTTGAATTTATTCAGAATTGCCCTTTTGCTAAACAGTTAGTCAGTAACATTCAGTGGGTGTTGGAGGAAAGAGGTCATAAATTTATCTTACCACTATGGAACTAACAAGTTTTAAAAGGGATCTCCTTATTAGTACAGTTAATATGTAACTTCCTAACTGAAACTGATTTTTAAAAACCTAAACCACACCTACTTCTTCAGTTTTTGCCTTTCCCCCACCATATCAAAAAATGAAACCTTTTCAACGGGATTACCTCCAATTCATTGTCTTCACTAGTGTCATCAATGATTTGAACATGACATAAAGATAAAAGTAATACGCAGAAAATTTTAAAATGCAGAAAATTATTCAGAGAATCTAAGCATCCTCAATAATTTTGGGGTATTCACGTTCTAAGCAGTAAATAAATTTCATTTAATCTGTATAAGAATAGAAAAGGAACAAAACTCTACGCCAGCTGTGCTACTTCAACGACACTGAGTATCTTATGCAATGTTACGATGAACCTGGAGGTTAGCGTCATTCAGCAGACATACTCGCCTGTTGCCACTTGTCGAACCAACACTGTATTCAACTTGATGACAGGGCTAAATGTGTGTTTGCTATCACCTGTAGATGCCAGAATCTTACTATGACACCTTAACACCAGTCTATCGTCCTGCTTTTGTAACAATACAAGAATATCTTCCAGCAGCAAAGTGTATAGATCTAGAAATAAAAATGTAGGCGAGGTGATCAGTACAGAAATTGAGATGTGTTTTATAAACTTTATAACAATTTGACATCAAAAACTGATTTCTGTTAAATCTAGTAAATTTTAAAAATGTACTTGCTATTGTATTTTTTAATTTCATTTTTTAATAATTCATTTTTAATGTATTACACCCAAGTGTCAGTTTGTGACTGACAAGAGATAAAAAACACTGGTTCTTCACCACAGATAGTTTGAGATACAGTGGTTTAAAGGAAGCTGAGACTCATTAGAATACAAGGATGGAGACAGGACTGAATCATGACAAAATTTTCTGCTTCATCCCTAAATGAGTATTTAACATGCTTCACATGTAACAAAATAACATAAGCAGATCTTCTGTAAATGAGTAATAACACCAAGTACCATTGCTAATTGCTGTCACTGAAAAATGTGAACGGCTATCTCTTCTCTTTGGCATAAGGAAAACTTCCTATTCTTTTCCCTTCTCCACTCTCCCCCAAACCAACAGACAGTACACCTACCAATAGTTTTATCTCTATTCACCTTCCAAACCAATGGCCCTTCGTGAATCATCTTCCTTTTTGTTAAATCCAAATTCTGCCAAAATAAAGAGAATTACACACAAATTATTTCCAAGCACTTAGTGAGACGATATTCCATTTAGTCTCCTTTCCAGAAATTCTTACTATAAAAGATACCGTTTACATTCACTATTATTGATATCTGTCAACTACTGAAAATGGAATAAAAATCAGGTTAAAGTAAGCTGCATAAAATTTTCTAGAAAGGAAAAAGCATCTTGCAGAAAAACATTCAGGAGTACTGTCTTCCAAATTTCACTCTAAACAGAGGTAACAGCTAATGAAAATGAAGCTGTAAATATTCAGCTACTAGATTCTCAACCCCTTCCTTATTTTTTCTATGAATAACTATCTAGATGAGGATGATGTATAGCTTATCTGTAAGAAGCCTCTGATCTAGGCTCTCATTCCAAAAAAAGTTCTAAGGAATAGCATTTCACAGAAGTCCAGCTAGTACTGAGGCTTGCTCTAAATATTAGTAACTTAATAAGAGAATCATCTTTTAGCATAAGTAGCTCTAGAAAAATCTCATTCTCTGGAAGTTAAGGGGCGCAGCATATTAGCATGCTTTTTGATAAGCTCTTAAAATAAATAAATAAAAGTCTATTTTAACAGCCACCAAATAAATCTGCCAGAACAACCAGTGAAACAGTATAAGAAAGACTTAAATTCCTAAGTGACTCAATACAAAAGCTCCATGTACTAGAAGGGGCAATTAATAAATATTTTACTATCATTCCTGTAATGGTTTCAACTTTTATGCTTTTGAAGAGCTTCATAGAAAAATAATTATCTTCCTTTACTCAAAAATCTGGGAAGTTCCCACAGTAAACAGCCTTACTCTTATTCAAACTACAGAACACAATAAAATTAATTTTAATAATAAGTAATGTTCCTTAGTCTCCTACAAATCCTTGTCACAAAAAGTTAGTTTCACATAAAATATTCCCCTATTGAAAGACTAAAGCAATCCTCACACAGACCAAGACATTTAAAAGGAAGAACAGAACCATAAACACAGACAATCTATGATGCAAGAACTCCTTCAGGTCATGTATGTTCCCACTGAGATGTTAATTACCTTCCAAGTCTTTAGCAAATTTTATGTTTTAAATTATGATTAGACCATCCCTTACCCTGAGCTCTTCAACATTTGGGTACTCTGACAACTTCAGATTGGAGGTATCAAGGCGACGCTGATAATCTTCTAAGCGCTGAAAATGAGACAGGACACGGCTAAGGTTACTGCTTTGGATATCAATGACCTCCCTGTTCCTAGATCAAATGGACACTGTACCTGCATTCTGCTGAACTCTCTGCAATATCAGACACAACCGACAACTCACTCTTCCTTAAAACACTCCCTTCTTTTGGCTTTGGTGATATTACCCTCTCCTAACTTTCCTCCTACCTCGTTAGCTGTTCTTTTCCAATCTTCTTTTCAAACTCTCTGGCTGCTAACTAGCATATATTTACTTTCTAAATATGTAAATAATGTACATGGCACAAAATTCAGAAGGTAATATAAGGCACACAATAAACAGTAAGTCTCCCTCTAAGCCTGTCCTCTTGCCTTCCCAGCCCCAATTTTCCCTAAAGAAGAAACCTCTAATACCCATTTCTTGCGTAGCCTATGAGAAAAACTCTAAGAAAAAAGAATACATATGGATGTAAGCACGCTTGGCTCTGTTGCGTGTAGATATAGCTTTTTAAAAAGAAATATATGGTAACATAATACATTCATATGTGTATTACTCATTCAAAAGGTAATGCAATATATTCATATACACATTTCTCTCTCTCTCTCCCTGTGTGTGTGTGTGTGTGTGTGTGTGTTTATCAGTCATCAATATATCTTGGAGACTGTTCCACATTAGCACATAGAGAGAGAGTAGTCTATTTTTCCAGTGGCTGCATGGTATTCAACTCTGTGAATGAACTATAGTTTTTTAACTACACCTTACTGATGGACATGTATATTAGAATAAATTTCTAGAGAAACAACTGTTAGACTAAAGGGTACGTTTTTCCCCAAGATTATAAAAATTTCCAAATATACAGAAAAGTCTGAATGTGTACAGTAAACACCCATATACCCACCATCTACATTCCACAACTAACATTTGCTACATTTGTCTTATCATATACCTATCCATCTATTCATCCCTCTATCTATCCATCAATCCAGCTTGTATTTTGGATGTGTCTCAAAATGATATAACACACTTTATCTCTAAACATTTTAGCATGCATCTCATTAACAAGAGTTCAATATTTATTGACAGTTCTTTTTTTAAATTAAAATTTACATACAGTGAAATGTACACACTTTAAGTATACCTTTCCACCAGTTTTTACCAATGCATATGCCTGTGTAATCAAGCTCCTATCAAGATATGAAATATGACCATCGATCACCTCAGAAGGCTCCCTCATACTTCCTCCTAGCTAATCTCTGTCCCCAGATCCCCAGTGACAACCATTTTTCTGATTTTTTCCACCATAAATTAGTTTAGCCTTAGAAATTCACATAAATAGAATTACGTATTTGTACTCTTTTGTGTCTGGTTTCTTTCACTCAGTATAATGTTTGTGAGAGTCATCCATTACTGCTAGTATTACTTTAGTTTATGACTATATTTGCATTTGGTTTATGCTATAAACATTCCTGCACAAGTCTATGGGCACGTATCTTCATTTCTCTTGGGTAAATCACCAGGAAGAGAATTGCTGGATCAAAGAATGGACGTGTGAATACGTACATTTTTAATTTAAGTATAAATTGCCGAATTGTCCTCTGGGGTTTTTATCATTTTACACTCCAAACAATACATTTGGAAGTTCCCGTTTTTCTACAGCCTCACCAACAGAGTGAATGAATGAGCAAACAAGCAGCTAGAGATGCTCAAAAAAGCCAAATACCACTCTGATGTTCTATCCCAAATTGATCCGGACCCACCTACTACATGAATAGTTAACAAATATCCCGCCCTTCAATTATGTAATAACAGATTCCAGGTAACACTAATTTAATATTCTTATTCTCACTGTCATCCTGTGTCTTCTTGCTTTTTCCTTCTTACCTGCTTGTTTTCTGCCTCCTTAACAGCCTGATTTACATAATTTAAGATCTGGCGACAGTGATCGGCAGCTTTCTTCACCTTCTCCCTTTCTGTTGGCCATTCTAAATACGGCAAAGAAATCCAAAATGTAAAATGGAGGAAATAAGAAAAGAATGTAAGTATATACATAAATGAGATACCACTTTATTTCAACAGTTATAAAAGCATAGTAAGACCTTGAATATTTTATTTATTTTAACTTTTATTTTTATTTATTTTTTATTTTGGCTGTGTTGGGTCTTCGTTGCTGTGCACGGGCTTTCTCTAGTTGCAGTAAGTGGGGGCTACTCTTCGTTGCAGTGTGTGGGCTTCTCATTGTGGTGGCTTCTCTTGTTGCGGAGCACAGGCCCTAGGCGCATGGGCTTCAGTAGTTGTGGCACATGGGCTCAGTAGTTGTGGCACATGGGCTTAGCTGCTCCGTGGCACGTGGGATCTTCCCGGACCAGGGATCGAACCTGTGTCCCCTGCGTTGGCAGGTGGATTCTTAACTACTGCACCACCAGGGAAGTCCAAGACCTTGAATATTTTTATACCAGGCTAAAATCCTACAGCAGAATCTCAATTCAGGTAGTCTTTGGACAGGTAAGACTTCTTATCATAGTACTTTAAGCATCAATACTAACCTTTAAAAAGAAACCAAATCCAAGGAGAGATGCTTTATATCAAGTATCAGGCCCACCCAAAGGAGTGGGTTTCATTCACATTGTAAGCTATACAAATGGGACCCCTTTCCCCCTATCAAAGTGCACAGCCTACATGATTATGGACAGTGGACCCATTAAACAATATATTTTGAATGATAAAACAATTCAAAATAACTCCAAAATATGTTTCTTTGAATTTGGTATTATATTAAAGAAAGAAAATAGTTTACAACATTTGTATCATTAAAAGAAGATGAACTTCACCAAAATGTGTTGAGATTATGTTGAGGTTCTATTTTGGTAAAGAATACCAAAATCAGAATATTCAAAATTACAATCCTCCAAACAATAGTCCAACTATACTGAATAAATACATTAAAGTATAAAAGTTAATGTGTATGAGTATTTTCAAATTCCCAGCCATAAGAAACAGGCGTTTGATTGCATAGAATTATTAATGAGAGCTAAGTATAGAGCTCAACTGAGAAACTCAGATTCACTTCACGTTTCAAAACAGGAGAGTTGGAACGATATGCATTGGTTGGACTTAATGAAAGTATATATGTAGATACAAAACATCTCTGCAACCCAGTATAAGTCTTCTTCAAAGCAAATATGATATATGCTAGAGGAAGTATTGGTAAGCTTTTTTTGTACACTTTATGGGCCATATGGTCTTTGTCACAACTACTCAGCTCTGCTGCTGTATTACAAAAGTAGTCAGAGACAACATTTCAACAAGTGAGTATGATTATGTTCCAATAAAACTTTATTTACAAAAATACATGGTGAGCCAGATTTAACCCGTGATCCAGAGTTTGCTAAACCCTGTGCTAGAGCTATTAACGGAGTACATTAAATCAAACAGCCCAAAGAAGACTGGATTGAATCTTGTTAGAACATCTTGCCGTACTATTTGGAAATTCAATGTCCACACACCAGGATGCTGTGAGAGATTATTCAGCAGAAAATGTGTTTTTGTTGTTGTTGTTCCTAAGCTCTTTAATTTCAGTGAGAATGCTGTACCTGTGTATTTGGCAATATTATCCAATAGAAGAGGGTACTTAGTAAGCCTCTGCATTTGGGTGGGAATGATGTCTTTCAGCTGCAGACGACGACACAGTGGATTACTCTCAGCATCCTAAAATTAAAGTCAAATAAGTGAATTTGTAATTCTTATTAGGACTATGATTACCTAACACATACCACATATTCATCATGTAACTATCTACAGCAACACAGTTCTGGTTATTAAATCAAGACTTAAAACCTGCCAAGACATACCACTGCCACTCTACACTTCTGCTTTCTCCTTTAATCACATAACGTTGCCTTTATCACTCAGCCAATGGCTTCTGTGTTATCTATTCAAGCAAAGACTGAGAGCATCCATAATCAACTCTAAGAACTGCTTTCTTGTGAAAAAAGTTTTATCTTCACGTATTAAAAAAATCTAGTTACATTTTTCAACGACTGGCATTCCTACCAAAAGCTAGTCAGTTAATTTGCTGTCTGCCACTCCAAGTAGGCACAACAGCTCACCAGTCTCGATATATCAGCTCAACTGTACTAGGGTTCTGTAAGCTTTTCAGTGAAGCGCCAGACAGGGAATATTTTAGGCTCTGCACGCCATCCGTCTCTGCCACAACTATTCCACTCTGCTGTTTTAACACAAAGCAGCCACGGACAATACACAGAGGAATGAACTTGGCTGTGTGTAGTGAAGAGTTCTAAGATGGCCTCCAAGATGCTCACTTTCTGGTGTACACACCATACAATCCCCGCCCCCCTTGAGTGTGGACAGAACCTATGAATATGATGGGTTATCACTCCTGTGATTAGGTGACTATCAGTTAACTCTGAGTCAATCAAAAAGGAGATTGTCGTAGGTGAGTCTGACTTAATCAGAGGAGCCTTTAAAAGAAAGCTCTGTCAGAGAGACCCATTCCTACTGGCCTGGAAGAAAAGGACACATCCATCTTGTAAACTGCCTACAAGGGCCACGTAGCAGAGAGATGTGGGCATTCGCTAGGAGCCGAGAGCAGTTCCTAGTCAAACAGCAAGAAGACAGGGCTCCCGGTTATAGTTACAAGGAAACGAATTCTGCTGACAACCAGTGTAAGCTCAGAAGAGTGGCAGCTGAGAATTGCAGCTGCAGGTGATACCTTGATTTCAGCCTGGTGAAAGCATGAAGAAAGGACACAGATAAACTATACCTGTACTCCTAAACTGTAAAAGCTGTGACATAATACATTTGCATTAAGTTGCTACATTTGTGGTAATTTGTTATGCAGCAATAAAAATATCGACTGTGTAAATACAGCTTTGTAAACTTTATTTACTAAAACAGGGAAGAGGCTGGATATGGCTGGTGGGCTATAGTTTCCTGACCCTTGGTCTACACCAATATATGCCCTAGTAAGCATGACTGCTTGTTACGCTCTTCCCTGGGCTTGATATAAGGCCATTCTGATGTTTTGACGGTATTATTTTAATAGTGTACATGGGCCATTTCCTGACAGTATCTCCATGGCAATGTGGACTTCTATGTCAAGTATTGTAATCCTGCCATATATTCTTTATTATTCACCATTCCAGTATCATCTTTATATTTTCCAGTAATTTAAGAGAAAATGTATGGCTTTAAAAACGTAAACACAGACATAATCCTTGTAAAAAATTTAGTCGTAGGATTCCCCTAGTTTGTTCCGTAATTGATAAAAAATGGCATTTCTTTTTTCTTACATGACTCACTCAACTCACTTGCACAAAAGTCTGGAATCGAGAATCCTTTTTCTGACGAGACTTGATCATTTCCAGGGCAAAGGGTTGGTTACTGCAAAAGGTAGCAGCAGCGTGTTTCAACTTTTCCTCCCCGGGTCCACTGAACTGTGCCAAGAACGCAAAGAACACAACAGAGAATGGGATACTGAGTCTATATGAGGCCAGGCAAAATGAGAGACAGCCACAATCCTTCCAATATTCCAATAAGTATCCTCAAGTGACAAGAAACAGAAATCTACACATTTTATGTGGATTATCAATGATTCTCCATTAAAAAGGGTCTGACCCTGACATATCCAGACCTTTCCTGATCATCGTCCAATGTTTTCTTGCTTGTAGCCTCTACCATAACTTACTACTTTTTCAGTCTATTCCACTTCTAAATCAGATAGAAACGTTGACACTTGGGGGAATATGAGACACAAAATGCTTAAAGACTGGGATTAAATTTGATTTTCTTAGAATGTGACACCTTCACAAAAATTACTGTCTTACTGCTCTAGGAAGAAAATCCTTGGGATTCTAAGCTTACTTTCTTACTGTGGAATCCGGGGCAGGTCATAACTTTTCTGGGTCACAACAAAATTAAATCACTGCTGCTTCACCCACGTAGAAGGTAGGGATCCATCCCTTGAATTTCTCTTGGGGAAGATTCATGAGCCTATGACCCTCTTTTACTAGAAATTATACTTTTTACTGATATTTTTCATTTGTAAATTTAAGTTTGTACATGCCACGATTTTAAGGTTTCTTATAAGACACCTAACAAGTGCTTCACTCATAATAGGTATTCTTATAAGTACAGGTCGAATAAATGATTTTTAAAACCACCTTTATATTTGTAGCAATTGCTTTATGGTTTATAAAGAAGCTTTTCATAAAAATCTCCCATTTAAAGCCATATTTCCAAAAGTTTATACACGAAGGCATTTTGTAAAAAATCCTTTTGTAGGGCGTTTGTAGTTAAATTCAGAGTATTTCTTCTTCAACTATGACACATACGAAGTGATATTTTAATAGGTTGCTCCAATGTTGTATTCTTATTCTATTATAAATATCACTCAACATATTTAGAGATGAGACTGGCAGCATTTTTGGTATGTTAGTCAATCCAGGTGTCACGCAATTACTAACAGTGGCTGTTTACAAAAGAAAATAACACCCTAGCCGTAAGCAGTTTTACAGTGGTTTTACTAGCAGCGTAAGTATATATAAGGTGACCTCAAGGGACCAATATTGGAAAAATATTCTCCAAAACTATTTTTTAAAAAATAGAGTAGGGCTTCCCTGGCGGCGCAGTGGTTGAGAGTCCGCCTGCCGATGCAGGGGACACGGATTCGTGTCCCGGTCCGGGAGGATCCCACATGCCGTGGAGCGGCTGGGCCGGTGAGCCATGGCCGCTGGGCCTGCGCGTCCGGAGCCTGTGCTCCGCAACGGGAGAGGCTGCAGCAGTCAGAGGCCCGCGTACCGCAAAAAAAAAAAAAGAAAAAAAAAAATAGAAAAAGAAATAGAGTAAATCTAGACACCTGTTTATGATTTTTGCTTTTAGTATTTCTGGCCAACGCTTTGCCCTAAATTAACCCTTTGTACCTAGCAGCTGCTAACCAAATTGGTTAGTCCATTCTGCTTTTCCTCAACATTTTATAGGCATATCACATTGGTCAAGAATACAATTCTTTTTGAATGTTCTAAAATAAATTTGTGGTCCCACTTTTAAGAGGTATCTCCGCTTTATTTCACCATGTAGTAGATTTATGCAGTCCAAAGGACTGTGGTAAGAGGACCAATGTACTTCTGTACCTTATTAATGATGAATCTCACTTGACACTTGGTGTTAAACATTATTTTTATTAGATGCAAATTAAACTGCTTAGGAATCAAGATTGATATCGTTAGGTCCATATGACTTACAACTTTTTAATCCAAACTTAACAAGAAAATTGATGCTACGCTATGTCATACTACGAATTTTCTGTTTCAAGTTGAGTAGAGTGCTGCCAAGGCAACAGAACTCAGATATCAAGAAACAAAATGAGTCCCACCATCACAGAGTAGCCACAGAATAAGCTGGATTTTTCAAGGAAGTTAAGTCTCCTTAATAACAATGATGCCAGTGTGGGTCTAAGGAGAAAATGCTTTGGAAAGTTCAGTAAATCCAAGATGAGACTGGATTATGATTCCCTGATCTTGTTCTACGTGTCAAGTGGCTAATGGCTAAGAAGAGTTCTACTAACAGATTAGGAGATTCTGAGTTACAGTCTCACCATCAATGAAAGGAGTAGGATCAAGATTGTTTTAGTCAACTTTCTAGTGTTTAATCATTGTAAAATTATCAATCATTGTAAAATTCCCAAAAAGTTATCATTGTAAAATTACCAAAATCTTGTGACATTTCCTCAGTCTACATATTGAAGTAAATATCTGTCGGCATAGCTAAACAGTTCTTGTTCAACCAGTGTTAAAATTTTGAGAACTACATCACATATTTTACTATTATTCACAGCCTTAACTATAGTACTTTCTTTAAATGTCTGGATCAAACCCACTTTCCCCTAGTAAGATTTTCTGTATGTTCCAGTTCAGGTCTCCTTGCTATCTATTCCCATAATAACCTGTATTCTCCCCTTTTTGTAACACTAATCACACTTGAAATAACTAACGACTGTTTTTTAATTACCCTTGTTCCCTGCATCGGCAGGCGGACTCTCAACCTCTGCACCACCGGGGAAGCCCCTAACGACTGTTTTTTAATTTTTTTTTCCCATTGACTATAAGCTCCACTGGCGCAGGAGCCATATCTGTTTTGACTGCTACTGCATCCCCAGTACCTAGAACAGTGCTTGGCACGTGAGTATATATTATGGAGTATATACTGATAAAGAGTCAGCTGGAAAGATAACTACAATTTGACAAACAGCTACTATAGTCTCTGAACTCTTTCCTGGTACGTAAGATTAAGTAATTTTCACCCTTCTACTTTTGTGATGGTAGTTTTGGATCTACAATTGTCTAATGTTTTACAGTACAATTCTGAGATTTTGACAACAGAAGACAGTTAAAATTCTACATCGGTTAAATTATTTTTTATCAATATCCATGTTACTCTACATTCTTTTAAACACAAAGAACTAGTACCTTTAATTTGATGAGAAAGGAGCATGTAGTTGATTGGGCACTTATTAGAAGAATAAGTAAGAATACACAGTTGGACCCCTTTTCATCTTTACATTAGCTTTGCAAAATGGAGGAGTTTGCATATTTGGGAAGGTTAGCAACTTAACCTTGAATCTGATCAAGTGTCTACGACAATTTTTAAATTAAATAGCAAATCTCCTTACCCAAGTCAGCAAATCTTCCCCAATCTGATCAATAACAGATGTCTCATTCCTCTTTCGAACAGCCTTCATTTGCTCATTCAACCCAACTAAGGGAGAAAAAAAACAATGAAAAAAATTAAGCATACATTCATTTCAGGCTGAGATACTGGTAATACCACGAACCTAAATTTAAAAAAAAAAAAAGGATTTTCAGAGTAGCATATAGCTGCTTCTGATGGCCTTAAATATAAATCTGGACCCAATTCCTATAAACCTAAATGTTTTGAGTTCTATCTGAAAAACAGTTGCCAAAGCATAAAACAATGTGGAAACTAGCACATTATACACACTGAGGTGCATCAAATACGCATTTAACCTCAAGACTCCATCTATAACCAACCATGTTCATAAAAAACAAAGTTCAATTGTATAGGTGACTCCATCCACTGTTCCTCTCAAAATGTGTGTGTTCCCAGGCAATGGACATCATCATGCTTGAATGTGTCCGTGCACACTGGTGAGACCTAGGATCACCCACAAAGGGTGGGTGATCCTAGGTCTCACCAACCATTTGGTGGGAGGGTGTTGGTAGGTGGTGATGGCATCCTTGATGAAAGATAGACTGAAAACTAAGGGTCCTGGAGAAACAGTGACTTAAAAAGAGTACCACTCTTTTGGTACCACTGCCTACAAAAGTCCAAGATAACTACAACCAGGGAAAGCCAGCAAGACATTCTTTATGTATTCACTCAAGCATTCCAAGCAACAAAACAATAAAATAATTTAATTCCTGAAAATATTCCCACCATGGGATTATATGCTGTATATTACTACTTACAAAATATATTTATACATATATTATTATATAGAATACATTTTTTAAAAACATAAATATTGTAATCAATAGGGAATTTCCAAGGGTAATTTTAACTATTCATGTTTTTCATCTCAGGCATTGACTTTAGGCCCTAAGTCCTGTGTTAACACTTTGTATAAAAAAGCCTGATGGGGGCGTGGGGTGGGGGTAAAGGGTTGGGGAGAAATTCAAAGATCCAATCATTTCTTTATGTTATGCTCACATTTAATTATATAATTTCAGGAAAGCTAACACATGGATACATTTATAAGGTTTTACTGTTATGGTCCCTTTACATACTCACAGTCTTTTATCTATTGGAAATGTTAGGGAAAAAGATCAGAGTCAATTTCTCTTACTGTGAAGTTGAAGAATATCTTCTAAGTTTGAAAAAATTTTCCGTAGTTCTGAAGGTGACAGAATTCCTTCTCTGGAAACTCGCTGATAGAACACTTGATCTAGAACCTTCAATGTTCGAACGTGAGCTCTTTCAGTGTAGAACAATTCTAAGTAGGAAAAAAAGGAAATGTAAAATGTTACCTTACTTAGAATGGGATC
Source organism: Tursiops truncatus (assembly GCF_011762595.2). NCBI lineage: Eukaryota > Metazoa > Chordata > Mammalia > Artiodactyla > Delphinidae > Tursiops > Tursiops truncatus. The sequence goes on from NC_047041.1 coordinate 12,580,795, forward strand.
AAACATAGGCTTTAGCTGAAATTAAGTAGCAAATGAGTTATATAATAATTATTTGTAGTTTTGAAAGGATATAGTAGCTCTGAAGTCACTTCTTGATTACATTAAACTCTCCTACAGAGGTATAAATACTGGCAAATGAAAAATATCATCAAAACTATTTTGTACTTAAAACTTAACAACGTACTCCAAAATCCATTGGTTGGGAGCACCAACCAATCACAACTCCAGCATTAGAAAACTGTAAGCCCAAAGAGCACACAGACTTTGAATTGAACCCTCCTCAGAAATAACAGCACTCTGTGTTACCTAATTTGCCTATAAACTCTTATTTCTGAGGCCAGACTTTATAATCTCACTATGTCTCAATGCTGCTAGAGACAGGAAGGATATTTATCCAAATCACAGCCTAAAGACAGCAGCAGGTACAGCTTCCATGTCATCTCTCTGTCACATATATGCTAGGATAAAATAAAGAACATGCACGAGGATAAAGGAAGACCTAGATTCTAGTTTTCTTCCAGTCACTTATCAGCTGTATGATCTTGACTAATTCAACCACTCATCCTGAGCCTTAGCTTCCTCATTTACAATCTATGCATAAAAATAACTTAGCCTGAAAGTAAAGTGATGGGACAAATGTCTCAATGATTTTTCAAGTTGAAGATCTATAATGCTATGAATTTTAAATAACCTGAATGCTAAATGCATTTTCCTTTTAAATTATCAATAAGAATCATACAATCATTTGCATTTTTAAGTTGGAAAGTTCAAGGATCATCGATCTATTAGTTTAATTTCCTCTCTGTTCAAAACAAAAGGCTAGCAGACACTTCGAAGCAAACTCCAAGGCTCAGGGGTTGGTTTAACTCTAATAAAACTCAATATATGTGAATAACAACAACAAAAACTAATTGAACTCACCATTAATTACTTCCTGTCTTTTGATCTCACAAGGCTTTAGTGCCAATAACACTTCTCGACTAACGAGCTGTTGCCAGTTGGGTGGATCTGTCTCTAAGTCATTTTCAAACTGTTCATCCTCACTTTGACTTTCTCCAAAAGCTATGCTGTCAAACCTAATGAAGAAAAAATAATGGATTCTATTTGAGGATATCACATGGACAATAGCACAAGTCTTTACACTACAGTAAATCAGTCATATTTCTGAAGGACTGCTTTGCACAGAGCCTGAAACATCATCCTCTCTTACAAAACAGCTTACATGTGTTATAAATACATCATCATCTCCTACAAAACAGCTTACGTGTGTTATCAATACCTCTATATATATCTTTTAAATAATTGTGTTTATTAAGAAATTTCTTTTATACTATCTAACAGATTTGTGTACAGGGTTTCTTTTCCTTTAAAACTAGGACTTTGGGGAGAAAAGATATATTTCTTAAAATATACCCTATTGAAAGCTACTTTAGGAATACTTACTTTCGAAAGGGCTTTGGTGTCCCATGTTCAGTCACCCTAAAATGATGGAGAACAGAGAGTCAACACAAAAACAAAACAGAAATCAAGAAATTTATGACAAAGATACTCAAAATTGTGTTAAACTACAGTGGCTGATAAATAATTCTGGATATTGCAATGATTTAGTATCAAATAAATTAAAAAACATTTCAGTACCTATCTAGTATTTACTACCAGTAAGTTCTACTTCTTCCCCCAAAAAACACATGGGGGAAAAATGCTACGGAGTGTAGGCATACTATACAGTGAAAAGCTTTTAAGCAATGTCCTAAACGCCCCTAAGATATCACTGAATTACCTTTCCACTTCCCATTCCTCCTCCTGCACTTGGTCTAATGGAGGAGGTGGGAAGTCAAAGATGGTACTGGGAGTACGAGGTGTGCCATCTAAGGAGTCTCCAGATGCTGGCGTTTCTCCAACTTGCTTTGATCCTGAAAAGACACAAGTCAGACATTCAGGTGCTGTTACTAAAGACAATGATTAAAAAAAAAAAAAAAAAGAATTAGTAACCCAGAAAGTTTCCACCTCACCCATAGCCAAATTCTTCCTTAAATAATTGCAGGTTAGCTAGAAACAAAATTCTAATATAAAAATTTTAAATGCACTAAAAAATAAACAGGAAAATCATTTTTAAGCAGGTTTTAAAAAATCAACATAAGATATGGCAACAACTCAGAAGGGCGTATGATAAGGAGACACATTCTCTTACTTTATCCTTTTTTACCCCCAGTGCCAATCTTTTTCATTCAAATTTTAGTTATTATGGGGGTCTATCTCCAAATAATAACCTCATAGTTCTTTTTCTTGATTTATTATATTTAGGAAATATCTATCTCTTCTTCCTCCGAGGATTTTGCTCACTTATATGCCCCATCTTCACTTCCCTCCCCTTTTTCTTCCCACTGTTTAATAACTATATTATTATTCCTAGTTGGCTTATTTGTTATTCCCTAAGCTTAAATGATAGAATTATATACATATCTTTTTTCCAACAAGGTGTTAGTATCTTAATTCTCCTCTATGTCAAATTGGGTATTTAGTGTCCATAACCTTCTCTTTAATTATATTTCTTTCCTTTACAACTAAATATTCTGTGCTTTGCCTATTAGGTTGATTCTAAAAGTCTGAAAACAAATAGTGTGCTTACATTATTATGACCATACACATATTGTAATACAACATATATATACATATTATTCATGCCAGGTTAAGAGGCATGTTAGTTAGGATTAGGTTTTCTTTTCTACTGGTCCAATCATACAACTCCTAGGCCACTTGAAATAGAGTATTTATTACATTAAAGTCATATACTCAATCAATTACTTTAAGATTATGCCATTTTAAAATTCTACTTCATGTTCAAATCATGACAACTTTCTTGAACAATTCTGTTCTTCTTAGCATTTCTAAATGCCTTTCTTTTATTGCTGTCAAAGTAATATAATTTTACCAAGTCACAGCCTTTTTCATCTGTTACTATAAACTGCTTAAAATCTCCTTTTCTCTTATCCCCTAGGTTCTTCTTGTGTTCCAATCTGGAACAGCTGTTCCCTTGGCCTGTGACACAACTATCATCCTAGAACTGCCCTTCACCACTTTCCTGGGTTGTTTCCACTGTTTCCTGGACCCCATGAGATTTTCTTTCTTAAGTTTTCTCTCATTTTGCTGGAGTGCGTATCTTAAATTATTTTCAAGGAAAGGGTGCAGTTCAGTTAAACTCTGAATCCTGGAGTATCTGAAAATGTCTTTGTATCTTTCTTCATATTTGATGGGTAGTTTGGCTGGATATAGAATTCTAAGTTCAATGCCATTTTCTTTCAGCAAGTTGAAGGCATGGCGCCTTTGTATTCTAACACCTAATGTTCTGAGGAATGTGACAGCATAATCTCCACTTTCTTTCTCTTGAAAGCTCTCAGGGCTCTTTTTCTTTATCTCTGATGCGCTGACATTTCCAAAGCTACTCTAGGCATGGGTCTTTTTTTAAAACATTATTACTCATTGTAGTTGGTTCTGGGTGAGCCCCTTCTGTTTGAAAGACATGTATTCTTTTTCAGCGCTGGGAAGCCCTCTTCTGTCATTTCTCTGACTGCCTCTCCTCCAGTTCCTCTGCTGATGTTTTGTGAATCTCCGTGGTGGCTCTCTACATAATTCTTGCCTCTCCAATTTCTATCTCTTGATGTCTCTGATACAGATTCTGAAATATTTCCTTGACTTTATTTTTAGGGACTTCTTTTTTTTCTTCTTATTTAATTATTAGCAGCTGTGGTGGTCTGAAAATACGTCCACAAATTCTTTGCTACTCCTCCCTTCACAGCAGTGGCACCTAATTTTTCTCTCCTTGAATGTGGGCTGGATTTAGTGACTTGCTTCTAACTTGCTGAAATAAGGGGGTATATCCATACAGACTAAGTCATACAGAAAAACACTGGGATTTCTTTCTCGCTCTCCTTTGGATCACTCTGGGAAAGTCAGCTACCACGTCAGGGAACACTCAAGCAGTTCCACGGAGAAGCCCACGTGGTGCGGAGCCGAGGCCCCCAGCAAGGAGCTAAGTCTTCCTGCCACCAGCCACCTGCGGAAGCACGGAAGAGGTCTACTGGCCCCACTAAGCTTTCAGATGGCTGGTTGACATCCTGACTATAGCTTTATGAGAGACTCCAAGCCAGAACTGCCCAGCTAAGCTGCTCTTGAGTTCCTTACCCACCAAAAATGTGAAGTAGTAAATATTTTTTGTATTAAGCCATCAAGCTTTGGGGTAATTTATCACAAAGCAATTAATAACTAATAAAACAGTTATTATATGTAATAGTTACATTAAAACATTTTGCTCTCTGCTCCCTTTTTATAACATCCTATTCTTGCTTTAGATATAATAACCTCTTTAATTTCTTCAAGAATACTATCTAATTTAGAGGTATTTTTGTAAGTTCTTACTTATTGCCTAAATTATTTTCTGCTAGTGGCAGTTTTTGTGTTTATTTTGTATTTTCTTTTTTATGCCACTAATATGTTTGGCATTATGTATTATCTTAGGTCTGGACTCTAATAACTTTTGCCAACAGTGAGTAATGCTGTTCATATGTAAGAATAAAAGACTGGGCAGCTGACTTGGCTTTCCGTTCTGCTATGTGGAAGTAGGGCCATTTCAGCCGGAAGCTCCTCAGAGCAGGGTAAGCCCCTGGCATGCCTATTGTCATGCTCCAGGCCCCCTAAAGTGAGCTCCAGGGCACTAATACCATGGAGGACTTAACTCTTTATACAATTCACTCAACTTGTATAACAAAGAGCATATTCATTTTCTTCCGACACAGGAATGACACACTGCTTATATTCTACAATGTAAGGATCAGAAGCTGCTGACATAACTGTTTTGATTACAGACCTTCAATTGATTCATCATTTTCAGCTTTACTTCTTACTCATGTACTCCATAACTTATGCCAACTCTGAGCCCAAAGTCTCTCCTGGGTTCTAATTGACAGACTGGCTCCCACCTTGGACTCCTTAAACGAACTACAGGCTCCGACTTCCTTTATGTTGTTTTATCCATCAAACCACTCTTGCCCACTTTCAATCTCCCCAAAATTTGTTGAAATCTCTTACTGAATGATAATATCTTTTCTTCCTCTACTTCTTTTCTCTTTATGATTTTTGTTTATTCATTACCTACCATGCTTTTATTTCAATGAGACATGAGAGCCATGAATTAATGCATTACTCAGTCCTACATCTTCAGAATTCCATATAAGACAGAACCTCCACACTTCTCTACAAATGTCACCCCTACTTCTTTGTCTTGAGTAAAAACTTTCGTATCCCATGGAAGGTAACCTCTTCTGCTACAGCCCTCTCAAACAGAGACTGATGTTTCAGTCATACACTGTGTACTGCAGGGTGGAGATGAGATAGAGACCCTTCTTTTTCCTCAGTACTACTTTTAGACTATTATCTTACCTTCTTATAAAAATCCCTTGCTCTACTGAGGCTCTCACTCTCTGAATAATATCACATGTTCTCCCCCCACCAACAACCATCTAGCAACACTGAACCTTTGGCTGCTGGCTCACAGTCTTCCTCTCTGTGCTATTACCATATGCAGTGATCTCAAAGTCGGTGGTATAAAGGTATTCAAACCCTTGGTTCCTTGTTCCTTACCCTCTTCATCTATAGTAACCCCCTCTTTGCCACCTTGGTGACCACTCCCACAGATTTATCCTTGATCTTGTCATACCAGAAATTGAACTGCTTCCAAAATCACCAATATAGAGAAGCATTTCCTTCTCCAAATAAAACCACCTAATTCTTCCAGATCACTTGCTTCAGAAACCCATTATAACAAGTATGAAGAAATATGGTAATAAGCTCTTTCCTCAATTATCTACAATTACTTCCTATCTTTCTTTACTTTTCAAATTCCCTTGCCCTTCTCACTAAACCCTAACTCTCAGCTAATAACCTTGCCCTTCACATACACCCCACATATCATCGCTTCTCTCCTTCTCAAAACTTTGTTCTATTGGATACATAGTCCAGCTCCCGCATTTTCAACCTCTTCCTCTCCATTGGCTTCCCCTTAGCGTTAAAAAAAAAACAAAAAACAACCCTGGTAATCTTAGATTTTTTAAAAAGTCTTCTTTAGATGCACCCCGCTCCCCGCATACACACATCTGCCTCTGACTTCTGACCAGTCCTCTCAACACTCCCCACGATTTGAAGTTTTTATTTGTATGACTTATCTTCCCAGAAGACTAAGCTGCATGGGGCAAGAATCTACATATTACTCTGTATGATAACATCTGGCACAGAGCTAATGCCTGACAGAGGAGTCCGTAATAAACATTTTTTGAATGGATAAGAACGCAAAATTACCGTTCAGCACAGATTTGTCACTGGTTATATAATATTAAAATATTAAAACTAAAACTGGGATTCAGTCTCGATTTAAATAACCTGCCACTCTATTTCTTAGTATAGTTGTTTTAAAATCCTGACACTTAGCTAAGTTGAACTACAGCATTAGCTCACCCATATCATTCTCTTTCCCTCCTTCCTGGGAAAGAGTGGCCCCTGAAACCATGGAGGACATGGAATTGGCTGGCAGGTATCCAGTGTCTACTCCTTCACTTGTTAATCCACTCTGGCGCAACTTAGCAGAGTCCTGAGGTTCAGGACTCACAGATGAGGGTGTGGATATGTGCTTAGGGTGACGCTGCTTCTGTAGTTCCATGGCTCTGCCAACTGAACAGAAAGCAACAGTTAATAATTCATGCTGCAAAACAGCTTAAAAAAAAAAAGATGCTGAAAAGAATCTAGAAAAATGTCTGGAACATGGTGGGCCCTAGAAAAATATAACGTGAATTATTATACAGAGTGAGGGATAGATAGATAGATAAACAGATCGACAGAAAGAAGGGAGGGAAAGGAAAGAAAGGAAGATAGAAAGAGAAGGAAGGAAGGAGGTAGGAAAGAGAGAGCAAGAGAGAGAGAGAGAAAAAAAGAGAGAAAAGAAAGAGAGAGAGAAAGAGAGAAAGGCAGGAGAAGGTGAAGGAGGATGAAGAGAAAAGGGTGGGAGATGGTAGAAGATGAGGCGGGTGAGAAGAGGCAGGAGAAGAAGGGGCATGAGAAAAGGAGCTGAGGAGAGCAACAGTGGGTGGGGGCAGAGGGGATGCCGAGAGCCGGAGATGGACACGTACGAAGCTGTATTCATTTGTAAGAGAGAAGATGAAGCCTTTTAGCTCTGTGAGCTCTTAGCAAGCCCCTAGCTTCTCGCTAACACTCACAACTTCATCATCACGACATGCCTCAGAGACCATGCAGAATAATCCTTATGCTGCCCATTACCACTGTTCACATCAGTCACCATGAGAAGCTAACGACTCTCAGCTCATCGTCCCCCATAACCTGGCACATCCCCACACAGCTTTGTACATCTCTAATCCTAAAATTCTTCCTTCCCCAATTCCTACAATTCCTCTTCTGTATCCCTTGGAACTCATGGTCAGCATCTGTGAAATGCTCTGTTCTCCTCAACCTCTTCTCTAAAAATTTCCTTCATCTTCTCAGTGTTTCTCAGCAAGGGGCACCACTGACATTTTGAGTGAGAGTTCCTCATTGTGTGGGACATTCAGGTTCACTGTATCACAATACCCCCCCAACTCCAGCCCATGCCAATATTTTCAAATGTGGTACCTGTCACCTTGAAGACCACTATATGAGCTAATTTCTCTCCCCACAGCAGCTCGCCCACCCCTACTTCTCCTGCAGCCCTCTCTAGGAGACTGCCTCTCCAATAGGCCTGAGGGTGGAGGGACATCAGGAAATAAAACACAATGAAGAGGTGGAAAAACTGCAGAAGTATGGAGTAAGTGAGTAATGTATGTATAAAGAGGAAAAACAAAGTGTGGTGGAGAAATCCATGCACATCTTGTTTTATAAATTTAACAATCAGAATTTGAATGCAAACAAAATCAGAACAGGTAAGTAAACTATGTTATGGACAACTAATGGAATACTCTACTGACATTAAATAAGATGTTTATGACAACTGTGAAGTCACATGGGGCTTTAGTTCAGAAATCACATTGAATAGAAACAACGGAAGTTCAGTGGAAGCACTTCTGGAACACCTTTTTCCAGCAACCCATTCTAACTAAATGAGCCTAGATGTAAAGACGGCATGGAAGGGTGGGAATGCAGCATTTTAAACTTCAACGTACTTGCACTGTTGTCATGACGGCTTGGTCTCCTTGGGGGTCCCAAGATGCTGGGGAATCCTCTTCGCTTCCCTTTTTCTTCGCCTTCCCTATCTTTCTTCATACTTTGCTAGAGTTGAGGTACAATCAAAAAGATAACACATACGTAACAGAGTAGATTTCTTTTGTTGCTTTTAAACAGAAACACATTCTAATGGTCAGTTGAAAGAAACTGGTTAAATGTAAATGAAAGACACACACAGGGCACTCATCAGAGGCTGGCACACAGTACTATGCACATACCAAACTCAAGATGCCTTTTCAAACCCTTCAGAACTGACAATTTTGGAAATTAAAAGGTAGGTTTATAGCACATTTACTGGGAGCCTGTTCTAAGTAATTCATTCATCTGTTGAACAATATTTACTAAGCTAATAATGTACGAAGGCACTATGCTAAAAGCTGGGGATACAATGAAGGAGGTCCTTATCTTCATCCAGATTTACAATCTAACAAAAAAGAAACCAAGCCATACAAAATTACAAACACTGACAGGTACCATAAAAGAAAAGTATGAGGCCAGAACAGTTAGGGACAGCTCTCTGTATAAACTACTAGTTTCACTTTTCACACTGCCTAATAAATTAGCTTGTATGGCTGGATTTCTCACTAGATTTTGAGTTTCTTGAGAACAGGGACCACATCTTATTCCTATTGGCATGCCTAGCACTAATTTGCTGAAAAAGTAAATACTAAGAAGAAGGAAAGCACTGCAATCAGATGTAAAGAAGCATGGAGACCTTAACACACTATTATTATTCTAGTCTTACCTTGATTTTTGGAAGGAATCCAATCCGACCTCGCTTGTGCTCCAAATTTCGAGGTTCTTTCACTTTTACTCCCAAATGCTTCATGTACATGAGAATAACATATTGCATTGTTGAACTGAGGGAGAAAGGATTAAGTAAAATAAGACTTCTGGGAAGGGATGGTGGGTAGAATAAAGGTATCAAATGACTTCCAAAACCCCAATGCTGAAATTCTTAGAATTCATCAAGTGAAAAATAAGGAGCTATCTATTCACTGTGAATAGTAAAGGATTCTACTCAAGATACTAGAATATTAGTCAAGTAAAATAGAGGCCACCAGAGGGAGACAGTCTATATTTTTATGTTAAAAGAAAGAAATCATAATTTAGGGCAGGAGACAAGATAGTTTCTTTTTTCCTTAAAAATTCTAGGAAAAAAGTAGTTATATTACCTCTTATCTTCTTCTACAGCCTGAGCAGTCATTCTAAAAATAAAAACATTTAAAAATGAAACATTAAAGTTTAATAAAAGAGCTGTTATTAAACTCAGATAACTGAAACAGCAGAACAGAACCAAATGCTTTGGGACCCACCCCAAATCTCTGTCACCTGGAATAAAACATCAGAAAAATTCTAATCCCTGAAGGAACCATATGCTTTTCACACTCATGTCATCAACCGTAAATGTCTGATAGCAAGAAACATTTCCAAAGTCTGTGAATTGAAGCCAATATAAGTATTCAACCTGTTTTTGATCAGTTAGAAATTTTATAGTAACTCATTTTACCAACACCCAGAAAAAGAAATACAAGAACGTCATCGAAAGTATCAGCATAAATGTAAAATTCCAGCTTCTCAAGTATTACGACAGAATAAACAGCTCCACATAGACAACCTGACCCCCCTTCTAAATTTGTTCACTTTAAGCACAATTAGCATCTTAGTAGAGAGGGCCTTTCTACATGTATTTCTGTTACTTACAACACTTCTTCAATTTTGGCAACAATCTGCTCTGCACATGCCCGTTCCTTCTCCAAAGTTACCCGGTCCTTGTCTCTCTCTGCATCAATTTTAGTCAGTTCGCTTTCAGCCAACGTCAGCCCCATGCTACGTTTCTGTCTAAAGGGAATAGGAGAAATTTCCTGAGGTAGCCTAGAGAAAAACTACCTCCCTCTGGAGATGTTTCATCAGAGTTTCCATAGCTGTGAATTTCTAGCAACAGGCAAAATGTCACAGTTTTCTATTTGGGGGCCCATGTCACCTAGGACACTGGAGGAAGAAAATTCTAGAGGCCATCACTCAACAGAACGCATATCCTGAAGGACACACTTAGCACAGAGTACTAATACTAGGCACAATTGCTGACAGCGTAAGGAATGGGGACTGTGCACTCTCAGTACCACGCCAACCTTCTGACTGCAGATGTGCATTAGGCTTTAGTAACAGTGCTAAAGACGATATGCTGAGCCAAGGACTTAATGTATAACCTTTTCCTACTTAAAAAGAAAATTAATTCAGAACAACCATATCAGCTTACCACCAAGCTTACCGAAAATCTTCCAAGTGCCTTTGAACTTCTGGGTGGACTCTTTCTTGCATAGTTTGGATATAGTGGCGATGTAGATCCTCAGGAATAAGCTCGGGTCTTCTTTTTTCTGCATAAATAGAAGAAGTCACCTGATCTAAGGCATATTTTTTGCATTATAACTGGCACTATTTGGTGCAAACTTAACTTGAAGTAAGACAAAGAGAAGTTCAATACAGTTTATGTATTTCATCTCAGAATTCATCTTTCATTTACCCTTAAATGTATTATGGGCTTTTTTTCTGCTGTGAGTCATATCACCTACTAGTCACCACGCAACAGATAGAAACCTTAGGGAGGAGCTGAACTACGTATCTGTAGAGATGTAATTCTCCAGCATATTGGTGCTCCAGACTTACCTAGATCTACTGATATTTCATCAGGAACAGAAACTTTCAGGTGCTAAAACAAAAATGCAAACAAAAAGTGAAATAGTACTAAGAGTTTTTCAGGATGCATATAAGGACTTATACAAAATAAAGAGATACAACTTGAATATCTATTTTTACAAAAATATTCATGTATAAGCTCATTTTTTGGGTTTCACCCATCTAAATTTCATAGCTCTGGAATGTTCTATTGTTAAACTTGAAAATAAGCCTTTTTCCCAAGGATCATATTATAATGGAAACATCTACACTTGTTTTACTAGATGACTGAACGCTTCTGTGCCTTACTTATTCCTGTTGGCTTTAGTTTTCTGAAATGAATCAATATTGGCTTGGGCTTTCTAGAATCATTGGTTAAGATAATCAGTTATACATCATTTGAATCAATACAGGTAAAACCTCAACTATGTGTATATCATATGAAAAATTTACTCATATATAATGATGATTTTTATTTACTTTTTTGATATACTCACACTACAGACCATGATATTCCCAACCATTTTGCTGTGTAAAGCTAGAGAACCCTCACAGTAATAGTCACACTCCCAATGAGAAAGTGTTGCATATCAATGTTGAGGCTCTGGAGTCTTAAATCTCTAGTTCTTTCATGTGTAGCTCTTACTCTTGAACTAAGACGACTGTGTCATAATTTACTTCTTCTTAGCTAGGATTTGTTCACATAATAACTGCAGTTTTTGGTCCCATTACCAGATAATTATCTCCTGTTAATTTGGGAAATGTCTTGGAAAAAAATTGTTTTGCGTTTGGAGAAAATATATTAACTTCTTCATGTTTACTTTGTATTATACACCTACTTAAGTCATATCCTTTCAGAATTTAAACAATTAACATGAGACCTGAAGTTTTACATTTGAAAATAAGTCACTGCTAAAAATTATGAGATCTCTAATATTTATTTGAAGAACAGTGAAATGGATTTCAAAGCTTTCTCTTTAACTGAAGTTGCCATAAAGTAGCTCAAATCAACTTTCCTAAAAGTATTTCTAGCACAAATGCAAAAAAGTATATATATGTTCATTTCTGTATGTGGGTATTTATATGAAATAAATATGACCTGTGGCATAAAAGCATAATTAGCAAATTAATCTATCAGGGTTCTTACACTTTCATTTTGATAAACTTATATAGATCACGAGCAGCAAAATATAAAGTTCTGACCTAGCATGGAGCAAGCACTCTTAAGAAATGTGAAATACAAATATACTGTCATTTCTTCATGAAAGAAAGTTATCTTAATAAATATATTGTGTAATATTTTAAACAATGGCAGTGTTATCAGAACCCTACCTAATCCATTCAGTAACTATCTGAGTGACCACTCTGCCAGGATCTATTCAGTGCTGGTGAAATAGCAGTGAACAAACAGAACAAAAATATCTGCCCTGATGGAGCTTACATTTGGGGTAGAAGAGTAGGAATATAGACAAAAAATAAATTAAAAAAGAAAACATAAATTCTATAGACAAAAATAACACGGGAAAGGTGACAGAAAGTTGGGGGAGATGAAATTTTAAGTAAATTGGTCAGGGAATTCAGGCTTCACTGAGAAGGTAACTGTATTCAGCCATGTGTAGGTGTACAGGTAACTTTGCAAAAAATACAAAGAAAATGGGGCAAGTGCTGGAGGAAGAAGTGGAGCCAAAATGTTTCTATGTGAGTTTGTTTTAAGATAAGAGAACTAACCATGTCTGCATGCTAATATGAATGATTCAATAGAAAACAAAAAAACTGATGATGCGGGAGAGAAGAACTGCTAGAATAACTAATCTTTAAGTAGGTGTAAGAAAATACACTCAGGATAAACAGGGGAAGAGGTGGCCTTAGATAAAAGCAGAACAATCCCTACATAGCATCAGGAGAGAGGGCAGAGCATATGGTATGATAGAGGTAGGATGATATATCTGGTAGAAGTTATCTTCTGTGTAATTTAAATTTCTCAAAGAAACAGCAAGGTCATCAGTTGAGAAAAGAACAGGAGAGGAAGTGATGGAGAGTTTAAGAGAGAAAAGGTGTGAAACAGTCATCTAAGAGAAATGCAAATATGAAAGAACTAGGGACATGCAGCATGATTCTTCAAGAGGTATTAAGGGCTAACTGTTATTTACCCTATAGCAGGGCTAATAATAAAACATACTAGAGCAGAAGCAAGAAGAACTACGATCCTGCAGCCTGTGGAATGAAAACCACATTCACAGAAAGAGACAAAATGAAAAGGCAGAGGACTATGTACCAGATGAGGGAACAAGATAAAATCCCAGAAGAACAATTAAATTAAGTGGAGATAGGGAACCGACCAGAAAAAGAATTCAGAATAATGATAGTGAAGATGATCCAGGACCTCGGAAAAAGAATGGAGGCAAAGATTGAGAAGATGCAAGAAATGTTTAACAAAGACCTAGAAGAATTAAAGAACAAACACCTAGAAGAATTAAAGAACAAACAGAGATGAACAATACAATAACTGAAATGAAACATACACTAGAAGGAATCAGTAGCAGAATAACTGAGGCAGAAGAACGGATAAGTGACCTGGAAGACAGAATGGTGGAATTCATTGCTGTGGAACAGAATAAAGAAAAAAGAATGAAAAGAAGTGAAGACAGCCTAAGAGGCCTCTGGGACAACAATAAATGCACCAACATTCACATTATAGGGATCCCAGAAGGAGAAGAGAGAGAGAAAGGACCCAAGAAAATATCTGAAGAGATTATAGTCGAAAACTTCCCTAACATGGGAAAGGAAATAGCCACCCAAGTCCAGGAAGCGCAGAGAGTCCCAGGCAGGATAAACCCTAGGAGAAACATGCTGAGACACATGGTAATCAAACTGACAAAAATTAAAGACAAAGAAAAATTCTTAAAAGCAACAAAGGAAAAACAGCAAATAACATACAGGGGAACGGGAGCTCCCATAAGGTTAACAGCTGATTTCTCAGCAGAAACTCTACAAGCCAGAAGGGAGTGGCATGATATATTGAAAGTGATGAAAGGGAAGAAGCTACAAGCAAGATTACTCTACCCTGCAAGGATCTCATTCAGATTTGACAGAGAAATCAAAAGCTTTACAAAAAAAAAAAAAAGCTTTACATTTACAGACACGCAAAAGCTAAGAGAATTCAGCACCATCAAACCAGCTCTACAAAAAACGCTAAAGGAACTTCTCTAAGTGCAAAACACAAGAGAAGAGAAGGACCTACAAAAACAAAACCAAAACAATTAAGAAAATGGTAATAGGAACATACACGTCGATAATTACCTTAAATGTGAATGGATTAAATGCTCCAACCAAAAAACACAGGCTCACTGAACGGATACAAAAATAAGACCCATATATATGCTGTCTACAAGAGACCCACTTCAGACCTAGGGACACATACAGACTGAAAGTGAGGGGATGGAAAAAAGATTTTCCATGCAAATGGAAATCAAAAGAAAGCTGGAGTAGCAATACTCATATCAGATAAAATACACTGTACAATAAAGAGTGTTATAAGAGACAAGGAAGGACACTACATAATGATCAAGGGATCAATCCAAGAAGAAGATCTAACAATTATAAATATATATGCACCCAACATAGGAGCACCTCAATACTTAAGGCAAATGCTTGCAGCTATAAAAGAGGAAATCGACAATAACACAATAATAGTGGGGGACTTTAACAGCTCACTTACACCAATGGACAGACCATCCAGACAGAAAATTAATAAGGAAACACAAGCTTTAAATGACACAATAAACTAGATAGATTTAATTGATATTTACAGGATATTCCAGCTGAAAACAGCAGATTACACTTTCTTCTCAAGTGCACATGGAACATTCTCCAGGACAGATTACATCTTGGATCACAAATCAAGCCTCGGTAAATTTAAGAAAATTGAAATCATATCTAGCATCTTTTCTGACCAGAACGCTATGAGGTTAGAAATAAATTACAGGGAAAAAAACGTAAAAGATCAAACACATGGAGGCTAAACAATACATTACTAAATAACCAAGAGATCACTGAAGAAATCAAAGGGGAAATCAAAAAATACCTAGAGACAAATGACAACAAAAACACGATGACCTAAAACCTACAGGATACAGCAAAAGCAGTTCTAAGAGGGAAGTTTATAGCAATATAATCCTACCTCAAGAAACAAGAAAAATTTCAAATAAACAATCTAACCTTACACCTAAAGGAACTAGAGAAAGAAGAACAAACAAAGTTAGTAGAAGGAAATAAATCATAAAGATCAGAGCAGAAATAAATGAAATAGAAACAAAGAAAACAATAGCAAAGATCAATAAGACTAAAAGCTAGTTCTTTGAGAAGGTAAACAAAATTGATAAACCTTTAGCCAGACTCATCAAGAAAAAGAGGGAGCGGGCTCAAATCAATAAAATTAGAAATGAAAAAAGGAGAAGTTATAACAGACACTGCAGAAATACAAAGCATCATAGAGACTACTACAGGCAACTCTATGCCAATAAAAGGGACAACCTGGAAGAAGCGGACAAATTCTTAGAAAGGTATAACCTTCCAAGACTGAACCAGAAAGAAACAGAAAATATGAACAGACCAATCACAAGTAATGAAATTAAAACTGTGATTAAATATCTCCCAACAAACAAAAGCCCAGGACCAGATAGCTTCACAGGCGAATTCTATCAAACATTTAGAGAAGAGCTAATACCCATCCTTCTCTAACTCTTCCAAATAATTGCAGAGGAAGGAACACTCCCAAACTCATTCTACGAGGTCACCATCACCCTGATACCAAAACCAGACAGGTACTACAAAAAAAGAAAATTACAGAAAAAACAAAAACATATTAGTTTAAAACCTTACTAAGATTTCTACCGGTAAAATAAAACACTACTATTATCTATTATCATTTATACTAGTAAGATCTTTTCCACCATTTTTCAGTTACCCTTGTGCCTCCAAACTTCAAAGAGGCCAACCAGAGTTCAATTACACAAATATTGCCCTTTCAATCCTAATATATATGTATATCATTTATGTTCTCTTTTTCACTCCCTCATCCTAAATATGCACATGTATAAACCCCAATATACATATATATCCCTTGAAACTTACCGTGAGAATTCATATGCCTACAACTAACTTAGAAATGATACAAAAATTACAGTCAAGAATAATCAGTAATTGAGATATAATATAGATGTCAGAAAGCACAATGAAGTCCAAAAACATGGGAGGGAAGACTAGAAGTAGGAGGCCAATACTTCAATGTACTAAAGCAAAGATTATAATATTAACTTGGTAACTTACTGCAGATCGATCCAGGAAGAACTGATGAAACTCAAGGAAGACACGACGAGTCTCCTTGGAATTGGTCTGTTTATACAGGTCTGAATAGAGATAACAGAGCTGTAGTAGAGAAAGAAATGGGGGAGAAATCATGAAAAATGTAATCTGCTGGATCCTCGTCAAGTAGGAATGCCTTGAACAAGTAGGTCACCATAAACAATGTAGTTATTACCATATAACCAAGTCTTATAAAAAAATAAATTAGTAACATTTTAATCATCTTTCGTATCTAATATGTTTAGAAACCTGAAAGAAGTCCATCCACTCATCTTGCTGAAGTGAAAAGTTTTATGGTATATGAATCAATGTAAGAACTCTGAATTGGTGAAATCATAAAATATATTACCAATGTTGCAGGGTCAAACTGTGAAACTACATGGTGTAAGAAAACAGCCAAGTGAGCAGGGCGAGATTTTAGCAGTTCAATGCTCTGGAAACAGCTGCACTGCCCATTGATCTAGAAAAAGAGGTAATTATACATCAATAATGCCAATATATAAATGCAAAATGTAATGTCAGCTCAATTAAACGTAACTGTCCAAATTTCACTTTAACCTACCCTAAAAAAATTCAAGATTTAAAAAAATTTCACTAGAATTTATTAGCAATACAGGCTATGGACTCTCCTCCTCTGAAAATAATCTCTTGGGAATAGGATGGAGGGAAGGCCATCCTGGGAGAATAAAAGTCCAGAAGATGATTATCAAAGAGCTCACATGTCTACAAATCAGTATGCAAAAAAACAGGCTAATAACACTTCTAAAAATGCAATGGAAGGCTTTTTGCCTAATAACAAAATAGCTGTCTTCCTTTCGAGCTAATCGTAGAAATGGTGGTAGGAAAGGGAGCTGTATGATTTTAAATAAGACAACTCCTAGAATACTTGTATATTCCCAAACTACACTGAACACAGAAAACAGCAATAGTTAAACTTAAGGTAACCTAGAATCATATAAGTTAATCTAAACAAATAATACCAATTCTACACAATCTCTTTCAGAAAATACAAGAGGAGTAACACTTCTCAACTCATTCTAAGAGTTCAGCATTACCCAAGTATCAAAACCAAAGACATTATTAAAAAAAAAAAAACTACAGACTAATATCCTCCATAAACACAGATGCAAAAATCCTCAGCAAAATAAGAGTTAATTGAATCCAACATTATTATGAAAAGGAAAATATATTATGACCAACTGTGGTTTATCCCAGGAATACAAAGCTGTTTCAAAATGCTCATAATATCAATTAATGTAATTTACCATATTGAAACTAAATTTTAAAAAACAACATATGATCATCTCAGTCATTCAACAAAAGTCAACATCCATTCATGATAAAAACTCTTATCAAACTAGGAATAGAAGGAAACTTTCTCAATTAAAAAAAACAGTATCTACAAAAAACCTATAGCTAACATCATACTTAATAATAAACGACTGAATGCTTTCTTCCTAAGATCAGGAATAAGACAAGGATGTCCTGTCTCACCACACCGATTCAACCTCATACTGGAAATCCTAACTAGTACAATAAAGGTAAGAGCAAGAAATAAAAGATAAACAGATTGGAAACAAGGAAATAAAAATTGTCTCTGTTCGTGGTTGTCTATGTAGAAAATCCTAAAAAGTTACTTTAAAAAGCTCTTAGAAGTAGTGAGTTTACTAACAAGATCATGGGATACAAGGACAAGAATAAAGCCAATCATATTCCTATATACCATCAATAAACAACTGGAATTTGAAATTTTTTAAAAAATTTATAATAACATACCCCTCTCCCAAGATGAGATACTTAGGTATAAATCAATGACTTCTTATCAGCTTCAAAAGCGAAGCCATTTCTATTGGTCAAAGCTAAAATAAGCAATTAACCTGGGTAATTAGCCAATTAATTAATCTTAGTTCTAAGATTTTAGCTTCAAATCCTTGTAAATATAATTTCAGTCTCCAGAAAGTGTTCATTTTTGCAAGAAATCAAACATCTCAGAAAATTAATAATTTGTTTTTTAGAAAAAAAGTCATCACCTGTTCATGTTCAGTACCAAAGTCATCATCCTCTGCTCCAATAATATGAGGTGCTATACGGGTAGAGGGACTCCCAATAAGTGATTGAGTGTCCTGGTGACAAGAAAAGGAACAGAAAAATTAGCCAGTGGTCAATTTCAGAGACAGGATAAAGCCAAACCATCACAAAGACATGTTTCACTAAACTGACTGGATTTCTTTTTATTTATCTTCTTTAGGTACTTTATTTTCAAAGTGGTTCTCAAATTTTCCAGTGTTGACTGTTTCTTGGGGGTGGGGGGCGGGGGAGAACATTTCCCCTGGAAATCGTAAACACCCTTTGCTTACTACACCCTTGGTTATCTGATTCTAATCCCTCTCTGTATACTTCATTTATTATTTCATACATATCTAGACCTTGTTATAGAAAGAAATAAAGCTGGCTTACATAAATAGTTAACAATTTTTAAAAGTTAGTTTAAAAGTGAATGAAGACAACAGGACAAAGGAAAAATGAGAAGAGAAGTAAGTTTAGCAGAGAGGTTAATACAAAAATTTCTATTAAGGTCATATAATTAAAAGCTGTCACTGAACCTTATTTTTTCGTTTAAAGTTCATTTTCATAAGCACACAATGCAGCGTTTTCAATCCTGGTACTGTTGACATTTTGGGCCAGATAATTCTTTGTTGTGGAGGCTGTCATATGCATTGTAAAATGTGGAGCAGCATCCTTGGCTTCTCCCCACCCACTAGATGCCAGGAGCAGCCTCCCAGTCATGACAATCAAAAATGTTTCCAGACATTGCCAAATGTCCCCCAAAGGACAAAATCACTCCTAGTCGAAAATCACTGCCATAATGCAATAAAATGTTCAAGTAATCACACAAACACTGCTATAGAAACAATGACAACAAGACTGTAAAAATAAATTGTAGGTCGGTAGATCTCACTCCGGTGCAATAGCTCATCTATGTGTCAATTCACTTACAAATTTGGATTTCACATGAAAAAGGCAGCCGTGGAACATTACTGTGTAGTGCAAAAAATAAGGAATATTTGAATACTACCAACACTGAAATCAGAGACCATACCGTATTAAGAGAAATAGAAAATTTGGAACAAATATGAAAAAAATGAGTTTGGCTTAAATATGACAGCAGTTGAATGCTGTACGATCTGGATTTGAGCAAAGAGAGTGAGGCTCTCTTTGATAGTGATTTGGAAGTTATCTGTACAGTAGTTACAGTTGAAACTATATACATGGACCAACAAGTTATAAATTAAGTGAATAATACATAGCTGTAGTTTTTCTTCCTTAAGTGTGTTGCAACGCTATGTATTTGCATTTCCTGAACTTGATTCCGCCTTTTTTACTCTTGTTTTTTAAACCATAAGCCTTTAATAATTTTTTTAAAAAATCAGGTATAACAACAGAAATTTGTTTAGAGTATCAGTGAGACAACTTTTTATTTTGTCTTTGTTTATTTTGATGTGATACTTCTGATTTTTCAACAGTCCTTCCTTATGTTGCTAATAATAGATGAATCACAATATGCTGTTCAATCTTTTACTATAAAACTTTATACAAGTCCTAATTAAAAAATAAACTCAGAATGCTAAAAGTATTCAATTAAGAAGATGCAAGATCTAGCAATTCCATTCTGAGCATACACCCAAAAGAACTGAACGGAAGAACTTGAACAGATATTTATTTGTACATCCATGTTCAGAGTAACATGATTCACAACAGTCAAAAGGTGGAAACAACCCAAGTGTTCACTGATGAATGAATGGATAAACAAAATGTGGTATAAACACAAAATGGATTATTATTCAGCCTTAAAAAGGAAGGGAATTCCGATACATGCTAAATCACTGATGAACACTGAAGACATTATGCTTAGTGAAATAAGCTGGTCACAGAAGGACACATATTGTATGATTCTACTCATATGTGGCTCCTAGTCAAATTCAAAGAGACAGAAAGTAGAATGATGGTTGCCAGGAGCTGAACGGAGAGGATAATGGGGAGTTAGTGTTTAGTGGACACCAAGTTTCAGTCGGGAAAGACGAAAAAGTTCTAGAGATAGATGTGGTGATGGCTGCACAGTGATGTGAATGTAACAATGCCGATGAACTTAAAAAAGGTTAAAATAGTGTATTTTATGATATGTGCACTTTATTATAAAAAAAATTTAACCACCTAATATTACTAACTATAGAGTAGCTCTCCATTTACCAAATCTTTATTAAGTTCCTTTAATAAGTTTAAGCTTTTGCTCCAAAAAAAAATATATATATATATACACACACACACACACAAATATCATATATCTCTGTCACTTAAGTATAAGGAAAGCTAAAGAAAACATT
The DNA here is from genome assembly GCF_011762595.2 of Tursiops truncatus. NCBI lineage: Eukaryota > Metazoa > Chordata > Mammalia > Artiodactyla > Delphinidae > Tursiops > Tursiops truncatus. The sequence goes on from NC_047041.1 coordinate 12,601,476, forward strand.
ATCATTTCATGGAATTCATACTCACAGTGTCCTGAATTACTTCACTTTTCTCTGGGTTTTCCTCTAGATAAATCCTCTCTTTCAGGCCACTCTTGGGACTCTAATGAGGAAAAAAAAAAAGACATTCGTTTCATTTCGATAGGCTCACCAAAGGAGATAAAGAAAAATTGTGTGAAAGAATAATGTTCTGAATTTCATATCTGTGTTTGAAACTACTGAATATCTTTCATATAATACTTGGCTCTGCTACTTTTTACATGACTTTGGCAAGTCACTCATTCTCTTAGCTTTTTAGTTTTATGTTGATAAAACAATATAGAGTAGTTTTATTTCATCTTTAGGCCTGAGGGTTAATTTCTATCAAATAACTCTAACCAGATATATTATATATCACAAATTCATTATGTCAGGGCTTCCCTGGTGGCACAGTGGTTAAGAATCTGTCTGCCAATGCAGGGGACACAGGTTTGAGCCCTGGTCTGGGAAGATCCCACATGCCATAGAGCAACTAAGCCCGTGCGCCACAACTACTGAGCCTGCGAGCCACAACTACTGAAGACCACATGCCTAGAGCCCGTGCTCCACAACAAGAGAAGCCACTGCAATGAGAAGCCCGTGCACCACAACAAAGAGGAGCCCACACTTGCTACAACTAGAGAAAACCCGTGCGCAGCAACGAAGACCCAACACCGCCAAAAAAAAAAAAAAAAAAAAAAATTCTTCATGTCAAAATCAAACTGTATCTTTATCCATTTCCTCTAAACCTTTCTGCCCCAAACTATTCTTTCTAACCAAGTTAAAAGCATTTTGGCCTATTTATAGGAATGAAAATAAGCTTCTATTTTTCTGTTACTACCTCATGTAAACTGATCTACGGATTTTTATAAACTTTACATGGTATGTGTGGGATGACCTAATGTAAAATACAAACTATATGATACACAGAACTTCAATTTTGGAGGGATGAAGAACACCCCAAGCAACGGGAGCCATTCTTCAGAGCAGCTGAAAATGAGATACAAGAGATTTTTGTGTGAATGCCTATATGGAAGATATATGCTACCCATACATATGCCTAGATACCGCAAGATAGAGAAAACAGCAGTTTCAAATATAAGCCCCACCTGGGAGAAATGGATGACTCTGGGTCAAGAGATATAAAAGATAAAGTGAGAATAATTTTGTCACACCAAAATGAAAGAAAGCTATGTTACTGGGGAGTCATGTCAAAAGAACATAGAAGACAAATTGAGGGGACTACCACCAGCCCCAAAAAAGGGACAATTTAATAAGTATCAAAAAGAATAATGACTGCAATGGACTGAAATGCAAAAGGCAAATATGTTAAAAATCTATAAATTCAAAATATTACACAGGTACACACATGTGGGCACACATCCCACATTAGTGACCTTTGGAGTATGTTAGGGCATCAACTCTTCTGAAAACACACACATAAAGGAAAATAATCAAATGTTTATATATAAGCTATATTTTAGGGCAACTTAAAACTAGTAAGGGAAAATTCTTCTTTATAAAATAATTCCATCTAATAAATACAGAATGAACAACAATATTATATTATCATTTTGAAACCTCTAATTAAATAACGGATGCAGGCAGTTTGCTATCAATGGCAGGTAAAAACATTAGATAAAAGCTTAATGGAGAAATTTATAATGAAGGAATCATGCTGACATCATCTGAACACCTTATACAAACTTAACAATCACAAAAAGACAACCAGACGTTCTCCTCCTGATGTGATATGACAGGATATACACAGTACCACCCATGAATTGTTCTTGCCAAACAACAACTCTCAAACGTTAATCTGTTCAAGACTCTAGATCTTACTACCAATTTTCAGCAAATATATACTCAAGGAACATGCTAAACAACACCATGAAGATACAATTAGAATGTGGGTGGTTTTACTGGACATGTGACCCAGTTTAACAACAACAACAACAACAAAATAGCAAAAAAAAATAAGAGGAGGGAACTATTATAACTTAAGAGACTTATCAACCAAAGGCTGAAGACGTTGACTGGATCCTGATTCAAATAAACCCACTGAAAAAAGATCATTATAAGACTATTGGGGTAGTCAAATTGCATATTAAGAAAATATTAATTAAGATTTGATAATGGTATTATGGCTATCATTTCTTTGTCTTTTCTCTTAAAGATGCGTATCAATGAAATACTGTCTTAGACTTACTTAAAAATAATCCAGCATTTGGAGGGTATGAGGAATGAAGGAAGACAGACAAAAACAAGTTTGAGCACTTGTCGATGACTGCTGAGCTGGATGATTAGGTACATGAGGGGAATCATTATCTTAGTCTAGTTTTGAATAGGTTTGAAAGTTTTGAAAATAATTTTTAAAAAGTCAGGTGCAAAATGAAAACCAGAGAGGCAGATGTTCTAAGTTTGAGATGATGATTTGTGATCAGGTTGCTTCTCTTGTGAGAACCAGAAATGTGGCTATTCTTTAAAGCCTTCTCTGAGGTGATCAAAAGCAGGGAATTTTACAATGATAATGATATCACAAACACCATAAAGAGATTATTTTATAAAAAAGGAGCAGAAAATTGAAAAAAAAAGTTAAAAGCATTGATCGGTTCCTACAATCTTAATACAGTACAACTGAAACAAACATGGAAATCTGTAAGCTAAAAGCAGCACATCTCTAGCTTCAAAAAGACACCTGTACGAATTACACGAGTTTGTTAGGTGTTCAGCGAATATCCTAGTCTGCACCATATCATCTCTCACCTGGATTTCCACAACATCCACTTATTTGGCCTCAATTTCCTCAAGATTACAATGAAAGTTAAAAAGAATATCTGTAAAGCATTAGGTACAACCGCTGTCACAAAGTAGGTATTCAATACATGGTGACAATTTATCAGCCATTTAACACACATTTGTTAAGTTCCTCTTAAGCCAAGCAGTCTTCTTTTCCTGCTGATCTCCTGTCTCTTTACTCCAATTCATCTTCCACACTGACATGTTTCTGACTGTGCCTCTTTCCTGTATGCATGATAAAGCCCAAACTCTTTACTCATTCATTCTGTTGTTCAAATACCAATTAAACACCAATCATGTGTCAAACAGTCTTAATTCGCTGGAATGCCTGTTCCTACACTTGCCAATTCACTCTGTATTTCATAAAGTTATATTTCTAAGCCACAGATTTTATTGTTAACATTTCTCTAAATACAAGATAAAATTCAAAATTTTCATTTGTATCACTTGTTCTGAATTCCTACAATCTGCCAGTCTTTGTAGACAGAAAGTCAAATATGATGGGTGCTTGGCTCTCAAGAAACTTTCCATCTAATGGTAGAGACAAGCCATGCAAACAGAGAGGAGAGCCAGCACTAAATCAAAAAGGAAAAATGTGAGGATTCCCAAAAGCAGTACTGCTGAACAAGTTATAACTTGGACTCAAGGCTTTGCTTCTAAGATCAGTTCCAACCATTTCATCTATAATCCTAGTACACCTGTAAAATTCTCACTGTTCTCCCCAAATGTTATGCATTTGCATACCTTGGAGCCTCTGAGTACTGGTACTTTGAAACTAGGTAGAGGCAGATCACTTATTAGCTGGGTAAGCTTGGCAAGTTAGTTAACTCACTTTGGCCTCAGTTATTTCTTTTATTAAGCTGTGATAACAATACTACTACTTCATAAGGCTGTTCTGAGAATTAACTAAGATAAAAAATGTATAACACATATTGCAGCTTATGGTATATATGCCCAATAAACATAAACTACTATAATTGTTTTCTTGAGTCAAAATTGAAATCTTTCATTAAGACAGCCTATCCAATCATAAGATTCCTATCAACATCTTTCAAAAAAAAAAAAAATCCTCAAATTTTCCTTGCATGAGGAACTGAGTCACTGAGCGTTAAGCCTCAAAAGATACCCTGAATGATGGCTTAGAACAGTGGTTTTCATTTTTTTTTTTTTTACAACCTCCAATAAGAGAAATTTCACACTGCTAACCAGCATGTGCCCACATGCATACACACACACACTGATATATGTGTACATATACACACATGTGTATATATGTGTGTGTACAACAGAAGTCAAAAAAAGTAACACTTAGCTCTTCTACATGAAAAGTATTCATACTTCCTATCCTATTATTTTTTTTAAATGTTGGCCCCAACCCACTAAATTGATTTTATGACCCACATTGGGGGAAAAAAAAAAAACTGATTTAGATTACTTTCCTCATCACTTTTAAAGAGGGTGATCTATTTTTAATTCATTATTCCTATTATTGCACACTACTTACAAAGTATTGCTGAGTAGGTAACACTGAACTTAGCTTTTAAGTATTCATATAACTACGGTGCTACATCATATTCAGCTTAAAAGACTTTCTGATCATCTTCTTAACAAAAATCCACGTACATCTGGTAATTTCTGGGTTAATCAAGAAAGCATTACTAAACATGGGCTATTAACTAAAGTCTACCTAAGAGGACTAAGGCTTTTCCTCTTTGTAATGGCAAAGTGCCCCATGATTCAAGACTGAGTCACTCTGACCACAAATGGAATATTAACATGCTCTTAAAGATATCAACAGTTGGCCTCTCGGTTCAGTAAGAAAGCACTGGCATTATTAACTTCTCTACCCACAAATAAGACGCCTGCTGGGAAATTCCATCTCCTCAAAAGAAACATTTGGCAATGGTGTCCAAGGGAAAAAGTGAAGTCTGGAATTAAAAGCTCATATACAACGGTATCCAGAATTTCTGTTCATCAAATTGCTGTATTAAAGATGGTGACAATAAAAAGTAAGTAATAAGAAAACACCTGTAGCTCACAAAACTTACAATCAAATCGAGAAAGAGGCTGTAGAGAAAAATACAAGAAGATAAAGGGGTAGAACACTTACATCTGCACTTTCACTACTGGGCCGAGACGCATCTCCACTGCCATAGTCAATTCTGCCTAGTCCATCACCAGGATCTGCTTCTATTTCACTGACTGCTAGCCCATCGCCTAATGGCTTGGAGGATGTAACTGCAGCTCCATCCTAAAACAGATCAAGCACACACACACACACACACACACACACACACACACATTAAAAACAAACAAACAACAAAAAACCCTTTCATTATGGACTGTATAAAGAAACAGAGTTGCACTGCAACCTCAATGGAGACTGTTTAAATTCACCCAGTTTGATGTAATCAAGAATGCTAAAAGCTCTAAAAGTCAAAAGCGTAAATGACTACTAATTCTGGGGTTCTCAAATGGCATGACCTTAAAGACAGGGAAAGTGGTATTTCAGTAAAGAGAATAAAATCTCAAACTTCAAATAAAGCAAAAAGATAAAACAGTTTAACATATAATTTATATTCCCTGCCCTTTAGTAAAGATTATGACACTATAACTTGTGGTTAACTGCCTTCCAACACTTTAGAATTTCAATAAATTGCCAATTCTGGGACACAATGCTATACCATAAATTATTATAAGCTTTTAAATCAGGAACAACAGTCTTACTATTCAAACAGAGTAAGATTGTTGTCTTTGCTCAGTAATAACCACAACATAAACTGTCGATATTACTGAGGCGGAATACTCAAAACTTCATATAGCTAATGGGATTAAAAGTAACAACAACAACAAAAATGTGTAATGAGAAGTACACTGAACCAGGAAGTCGGGAGGCCTTACAGATGTGTGACCTTGTTTGAGTAACTTAACCAATTTAGGCCCTAGTTTTCTCAACCATTGCATGATTTTTTTTTAACTTTAAAATGAGCAGATTAGGATAGATGATTTCAAAGAATCCTTTTAGTTCTGTGAACCTACAGACCTAACTCATGAAGAATAACAAGTAAGCAGCTTTTACTCATTTCTAAATATTATAGAACATAAATCTGGTTGATGTATAAACGCTAAGCTATTTTTCTAGTGAGACTACCATCTTCAAAACATATCTATATAGCAAGTCTATTGAAATCTATTTTAAAATTAGAATAAAAATAGTTATTAATATGAATGTGCTTTGAATTCATCAGACTGGGTTTAAATACCAGTTCCATCACGTTTGAGCTACATGACCTCAGACAAGTCATTTAATTTCTCTGAGTTTCTCTAAGTGTTTATGTAAAATGGGGGGAAACAACAGTAACATCTAATCTCAAAGGGTGTTGTGCAGATTAAATAAGAAAAATCGTACGTCCCTACTTAAAAAGATAACTGCCGTTCTGTTTTACAATGGCAGAATACATCTCAAAAATGTAAATATATGTATCTAAATATATTTTTGTAATCTGTGATATCAAAGCAAAAACACTCAATTCTTTCTAAAATTACTGTGGAACAAAGAAGCATGGTATCATGAGCAAGCAAACAATGAGAAGCCCACATTTCTTTTAGTTAATCATTATTTCTGTAACATCCAACACAGGACCTCCTGTTGGCCTATGCTAGAAAAAATAACTTTAAAAAAAGGCAACTGCAACACTCTCTGACACATTCCCAGAAGAAAATTCTCCTGCAAAAGGTTGGGTAGCACTTTTAATAGCGATGCTACCTGAGCAGAGCCTGTGGCTTTGGATAACTGCTCTTGCAGTTGAGGAATGTGTTTCTTGGCCTCTTGGATCTCTTTTAGCAATCTTTGGGCAGGTGTTCGGCTGTAATCTTCCTGCAATAACTGAAAAGTTATAAAAATATTTCAAGAATTAATTACTTATGTCAAGAAAATCTTTAAAAGTCTATTCTTAATCAATAAAATAGCTGATGGCGTTGATTACAATAGTGCTTAATTATGATTATAATAAATACCAACTCAACTATGCCCACTCACATTTTTACTAGTCTATAAAACAGCCCCATTTCTAACTTAGTACCTGTAGCCGTTCCTGTTCTTTCTGTAACATTTTTCTCAGAATTTCTACTTTCTGGTTATGAACCACATTGTTTTCCTCCTAGAAAAAGACAAAAAAACAAACAAAAAGACAAGAACCAATACAAGGAAAGTGAAACTAAGTATCGAAAATGAGTCGTACAATGTTACATCTCAGCTCCAATTTTCAATACCTATCAGGATTTTCTTATTTCTGGTGGTTATGAAGACAAACTTTTAAACATGACACTTAAAGATAAAAGGTTACAGGGAAATGTCAACTCTTCTATTTCACTTTTGCTAAACTACGTTCAAAAAACATTAAATATTGATATTAGTTGAAAAAATGAAGTTGCCTTAAGTATAAGACTAATATCTTGGGCTTCCCTGGTGGCACAGTGGTTGAGAATCTGCCTGCTAATGCAGGGGACACGGGTTCGAGCCCTGGTCCACGAAGATCCCATATGCCATGGAGCAACTAAGCCCGTGTGCCACAACTGCTGAGCCTGTGCTCTACAGCCCGTGAGCCACGACTACTGAGCCCACGTGCCACAACTACTGAAGCCTGCACGCCTAGAGCCCCTGCTCCGAATGAGAAGCCACCGCAATGAGAAGCCTGCGCACCGCAACGAAGAGTAGCCCCTGCTCACTGCAACTAGAGAAAGCCCAAGCACAGCAACAAAGACCCAACGGAGACAAAAATAAATAAATAAATAAATAAATAAATATTTTTAAAAAAAGAAAGAAAAAAAGAATAATATCTTACACTTTCCCTCCTTTGGATTTTTACTATCAACCCCCGTGCATGGTTCAAATTCCCAGTATTTCCTACCTGAAGTATTAAGACAGATCCCTAATTCATCTCCTGTCATTTCTCCTTGTTTTACAACCCTATAATATTTTATCAAATAAGTCTTCCTAAAATCCTGTTATAATCACATCACTCTCTTCCTCAAAAAATTTGTAATATATGCTTACTGCCCATTCAGTTACTTGTAAATTAGCCTCGTAGTTGTGACTTTTCAAAATAAATAGTCTTACTTTTTTCTACTTTTTCCTCATCTCCTACTTCATAAATCTTTAACAGGCAACCAGCCAAACAAGAGTCCTGGCTATTTCCCCAAAATACTTGATGCTTTCTTGGCTCTTTACGTCTGTTAATCCTGCTTCCTCTACCTGGGTTGCCTTCCTCCCCACTGCCACCATTAGAATGTTAACTGTTTTTCAAGGCTCAATTTAAATAATAGCTTTCCATAAAGTCATTCCTTATCACAACTGGATATGCTTTCTCCCTCCTTTGAAATCTCATAGAACTTAATATTTTCCTTCTCATAATGTCTACAGCTGCCTCTGTAGTAAAATTACTTGTATACTCTTGATTCAATCTCAAACAACAAAGGTTTATTAAGTACTTAGTACTATATGCCAAGCAATATTTCAGGCTCTGGGGACACAACAATAAATAAAATAAACAAAAAGACCCTGTCCTCTTAGAGTATACATTCTAAGATAACAAAGGACCTTGAACATAGGATATCTTAATTATATTTTTGTGAGTGGCACCCTGTTTTGTATACGGCAGGTGTTAAATATTTGTTGAATTATATCTGCTATCTCAATACCCTGTAATCATTCCAAATTATTAGGTAATTATTTTTATCAGCAAGTTATTTTCTAGAATCTTAAACTTAAATTTGTTTATCAACTCAACACTTTGAAACTCAACATGAAGCAAAAGCATTATTATACAACTGAGCATTTACAAAGACGTTTTCCCACTCTTACCCCCATGAGCACAGGGCTAGTAATTCTCTCCATATTCCCAGATGCTCCAGGTGAATGAGGGGATGTCATGATGGGAGACATATGTCCAACGACTGATGGCTCTACTTCAGAATCAGCAAGTGGAAACTGGGGCGACCCAGGTGGGCGTCCCTGAACAGTGAGAGCTACATAGGAACCCGCTTGGGGTGGGCAGATGGAAGAAAGGGGAGGGAAGGGAAAATAACATTGTCAAAAAATTTTTACTACTCAATCTTTGATAGTTCTAAAAGATCCAGTTATATGAGAAAGTTTCATCATCTGCTAATCATTTCTCCACAGAAAAAGAATCCTATTTGTCATTTCTCTTTTATGGCTCCCCTAAAATTCTAAAAGAACAATGCAATTTTCAGATAGCAAATCACTTACTCATAAGGTCAGATATTACTTAAAAGCAAGTAAGATTTATAACTCCAGTAATTTTTTTTTAATTTAGAGAAGAATAAGTTATTATCAACTATCTACTAACGGCTATGTTCAATCAATTTCTCAAATGCAAATTTTAAAAATCACCATATTAAGATGATACTAATTAGACAAGGTTTAACTAATTTTCTGTAGTGATACAATTTTAAATTAACTTTAAAAAATGTGTGTGACAAGAAATATCCGACAAAAAGCAGAAAAAAAAAACCACAACAAATAAGTTGTGAGTTTTAATTTTAAAAATTTGGAGAAGACAAATTCACTAGGCATTTTACAGGGAAAAAACTATGGAAAGCAAAATTACCCATAACCAGAAAGACTCTGAAACAGACATTCATGAGTTATCTAGAATCAAGAAGAAATAATGCTTTCCAAATAAAAAACTTTTCTAGATAACTGACCTTTAATGACAAAATCTTTCTCTTAGACTTTTCAGTAGAACTTTAAATTGTATTTCATACTTTTTCTCCCAATTTAATCCTCCCATGAAACTCGCTGGTAATTATTTCACAGTGTTTGGGGTTCTAAAAAATTTTTTATACTTAATGATCACAAATGCTGTGATACTGGGGAGATTTTAAGCACATACACTTTTTAAAGTTTTTCAGTCATATTTCTCTCTGTCACAAAGTCATCTAATATATCTTATTGACTTATCCATGTGCTTGGTTCTCATAGCCTCCTCGTTCTTCCCTTCTCTTCTTTAGATGTTTTTAAACTGGTTTGATTTGAAATCACTTTTATTATGTCTAGAATATGCATTGAAGAGTAGGACATGAGGGAGCTCTACTACAAGTATAGCCCACAGGGTTTAGGCATTTCAAATTTATATCTGTTTTCGATACTCAGAGTGTTTTATGCTTATTTTGAGTTTTTAGCTAGGCTCTTGTTATTGGATAAGTAATCTATTGCTACAGTCTTAGGATTTAATTTTTTAAGTAAAATTGATATTGGAACAAGTAAAATATATAACCTAAAAAGCTAAAGAAATAATCTTTTCATACTCTGCAACAGTTAGTTACCAAGCATATATTTATTATCATAAACCATCATATTTATGTAGCACATAAAAATTCATAAATCACAATCTCATTAAATAAGTAATCAAATTTATTCTAGTATGAGGATCTAATTCTGATCATCCCATTGCTTTTTAAAATGTACTAAAGTTAAGAACTAAGATCAAAGTGATCATTTTAGAGCACTGGTACTCTGATGAAGAGATAAAGGGATTCACAGGTTGCTTTATCTGAGCAATAATAAGGCCAAGAAGGATTTGTTTATTAAATTTATTCTAAAGATGTCCACTTAATGAAAAGAAGTAATATTAAATAAAAAAGTAGTGTTTCTGCTTGGCCATAAACAACTATCTCTTAACTGTAGTCTATTACACTGTGAAATAGTCTGATGCAGAAGACTACAAATTCTTAACCCTGGAGATTTCCAAGAGAAGACCACTCCCCTGGATTATTTAATCATTTACTTATCTGAGGGAACATGATTATGCTACATGATTTTGAAAGTTCCATTTCAGTTCATCCAGGCCACTGTGTCTGATTTCTCAACCTCTTCTCTTTCAGGTCAACTCATGCATTTCTTTCAAATATACTTTCATTATCACCAAGAATAACAAGGATATTATAATCAACCACATAAATGAAGTGGACTAAAGGTAGTTATTAGTAAATTAAGAATTTTCACCTCAGACTTTCCTTTAATACAGGGGTCAGTAAACTCCAGCCAAGGGACTAAATTCAACCCACAGATTGTTTTGGCAAATATTTAGTTTTACTGAAACACAGCCATACTCATTCATTTATGCATCGTCTATGGCTGCTTTCACATTACAATGAGAGTCGAGTAGTAGATTATCTGACCCACAAAGCTTAAAAAATTTACTATCCGGCCTATTGCAGAAAATGTTTGCTTATCTTTGCTCTAAGGGTTTCAGAAAACAAAACTGAGGATAACATTCACCTACATTTGATTAGCTTCACCACTTCCAGATGGTTTGAATGAGTCACCAGAGTTCCATTCACCTGTAAGAAAATGAAAATAGTGTCTGTCAGATAATTCTAGTTGAGACAATTAAACTGACTTCAGGAATTATCATATGTAATACAACCAATTATAACATAGTAAACAGGACTATATTAAAATGCATATATATTTGGTTCAATAGTCACTTTTACCACTATTCTATAAGGTAAACTCAGCAACAAAATGAACTTGAGCACAAAAAAAGGCCTTGATTTAAAGAGATGCAAGAGCCGGGGTGGGGGGGCGGATATGGGGATATATGTATACATATAGCTGATTCACTTTGCTATACAGCAGAAACTAACACACCATTGTAAAGCAATTATATTCCAATAAAGATGCTTAAAAAAATAAAAAGGATGTTATAACTATTATAACTTATTCACCATGAAAAATGACAAAACATACTATGCAACAGACCTGCAAATCCTTCACAGTGAAGAACCCTTGCAAATTAAAAACTCCCTTTGCTTTTAATTACAAATTCACTGATTTTCCAAAGGCATAATAAATTTTTTAAAAGATGAATAAGCAATATTTCTCCAATAATATTCAATTTACTATTAGTTTTCCAATCATCACCTAACCTTTACAAAGAAAATTAATTTTCAGACACGCTAAATGTAGGATGTGTTATCCAAAGTTTCCACTAAACCAAACAAATTAAGGTAAAAATATCAAACATGAATCTAACATTATTTTTTCTCTGATGCAAGTAACACTAATTTTTACAAGTTCAAATATATCGGGGTATAAAATAGAAGTAAAAGTACACTTGTCATGCCCACCAGAGATGATCACTGTTAAGCATGATGTTTAATCTGAGACATATTCTAGCATACACACACCAGATACACAGACACACATACATATACTTTGTAACTGCCTTTTCCTGCAAATAAAAAAGCACTGTTTTATTACATCATGGACGTCTTTCAATATAGGTACAAACAGACCTAATCTATTCTTTTTAAAAGCTGGAGGTGAAATGCAATTTATTTCTTTAGCCCTCAGTATACGCATATTTAGATTGTTTACAAGTTTTCGATACAATAAAGCTTAAATGAATTTTCCTGTACACGTATCACTTCACATTTAAACACCTATTACCTTAGATAAGCTCCTAAAAGCAAAATTGTGGTCAAAGGTTATATACTTTTTTAAAATATGTAACTTTTGATACACAGTCACAAATTTCCATCCAAACAGATTTTACCTAATTTATATTCACAACAAGTTTATGAGAGTAGCCATTTTACCACACCCAAACTATGCCAAATGTGTATCATTAATCTTTAACATTTCTGACAACCAAATATATTTTCACCTATCATTTAATTTCTACTTCTTTCTTATCAGTGAGGTTGGACATATCCTCATTGATATATTATTTCAATTACTTTGGAGGATTGCCTTATAAAATTCTTTGCCCTTTTTTCTGTCAGACTATTTATACTTTTGTTAGTAATTTGAAAGTGCTCTTTACAATTAAGGCTATCATATTCTGTAATATATTTCAAATATTTATTTCCAGATAGTTCTTTGTAAATATGTTCATGGTGTCTTTTCCTGTATAGTAATTTGATTTTAAGTAATCACATTAGTTAGTTGTCTTAAGAGTAATTAGTGACTAATCCATTCTTTCCCTACTGATCAGAACTTAAGGGCTGTTTCTGGACTCTCTATTGTGTTCCACAGATAGGTCCATAGGTATAATAGAGTCACTTGCTTCAAATTAATCTGCACCATCTCACCTCACACTTATCCATACACATAATAATACCTTTGCAAAGTTCACTTAGAACAAATAATCATTTGGAAGCTTGACAAGGAATGGCACACCTCCCCAAATTTATTAATAAATTTTGAGGGAATTTCTTGCTAAGAGATTAACTTGGAGAAATATGATCTTTACAACAGCGAGTTATGACTCCATTTATTCAAGCCTTTTATTATGCTTTTCAGTAAAGGGTAACGCTAATTTTAGAATGAATGAAATAAGTTTTTATAGTCAATAAATCCATCATATATAATCTGTAGCTTTTAATGAAAATCCAAGTTAAAAAAATCAAAATATGGCTAATATATGCTGTTTTTTAATTGTATCATAAATTCCATAATAGTCTTTTCCTTACCTTGATGATTCGATCACCTGTCTGTACGCCAGCCCGCATGGCTGCTCCATCTGTAAGAGAAATTAATTCTTAAAATGCAATTCATTTACCTTCACTGATAATCTTCTTGAAAAGAGGCAGTGTAACAGAATGGTTAAATACATGGATTGTAAAGTCAGGCAGACTTAGGTCCAAATCCTGCCTCTGCCACTCACTAGTTGGTTGGATGACCATGGACAGATTTTATGTTTTTTTTTACTCTAAGCCTCGATATCACCTGTAATATAGAGATAAAAAATACCTACCTCAAATTACAGCAACCAAGATAAAGGAAGTATTCAATACATGGTAATAGTAGTTCAAGATATTATTGTCATTTGGGAGAAAAGGATGGATATTTTTGAGTCTACAGCCCCTTCTTTAATCTGTCTCTACCCAAATATCTCTGGTGCCATTAAGAAATAAAATTCCACAAACTTCTATAAGTGATGATGAGTAAAGTATCATGACTAAGGAGTCATATGATTTCTAAAACAATATAGAACTGTTTTCTTTCCATAAAGTACAAAAGAAAATCAACTGGGGTAAATTCATGCCTATAACCGTAACACTAGAGACAACTCTAGCACAATAAGGCCATATGACCTGTAATGTATGTGATTATTTTATTCTAAGCAATAGACATTTTTAAACTATTCTATTCTTACTCTGCTCCCAAGTGACAAGACTGTTTTTAAAAATGCCTTGCCTTCTTTGACAGACTGTACGAACACTGGATTGTCTCCACTGACCGTCAGCCCAAATCCATTGTCATCCTTCTGGATGATCACACAACGCTGAACAAGACCTGCACAAGAACCAAAGGGTAAAGAGAGAAGGAAAGAGAAAACAGAGAAAAAGACAATAATTACATATTAGTAATGAACTGTAGTCTGTCTGGAGAAACACAAGGTAGCACATGAAACCCATATAAAAAATAAGAGCACTAACCCCATAAGCAAAACAAACACAAGAATATCACAAAGAATCGTATATACTGGTTTCTCACAGGGGAGGTACAGCAGAATTGCTCCAAGATTAAAAACAGCTAAGGCAAACTGGAAAATATGAAGTATTAGAGAGGAGACAGACAGAATGCCCATTCACATCTATGCAATTAATTTGTAATATAAAATCCTCCCCCACCTCCCTGTGTTTTTGGTGCTCTAACTGGTGTTTAAACCCAAGATAATCAAATATTTTGGGACATTAGGCTAGAAGCATCCCATGGTAAACTCTAGAGAAGTCCAACCTTACTCTCAATAAAATATACTCAGAAAAACAGACTATAAAAAAGAAGGAAGTGCTTACAGAGCACCTGCAGCTCTTCTCCTGAAAGGGAGAAAGAAAAGGAAAAGTCCAAAGGAAAGAAAAGGAAAAGTCCAAGGGAAGAAAAACTTTGGCTCATAGAAAAAATAAAAAGAAAAGAGAAAAAAAAGTAGGAAAGATAAAGAAAGAACCTGTGAGTTCAACCAACTCTTTGATTTCTTTCATATACTTACCTGATTCCTACAGAGAATTTGTTTTCCTTCTAGTTAAATAGCAAACAAAAATTGTCAAGGCAAGGTGAGAAAAAGAAGACCACAACCAAAGGAATAGGGACGTCCCAAAACAGAACCCTGATTAGTGCCCAGGGCTGTTTTATCGTAGATCAAGATCAGAAGATCCTGAACTCTTTGTTAGCCAAAGATTTAATATATACTTCCAGCTTTTCAGAATCTAAGTGTTTTACCAAAAATCAGTATGCAAAACATGTAAACTAACACAAGTATAATGATTAGAAAACAAAAACTACTTCAAAATTAAGATTTTTATACAAAGAGCCATGATCTTTTAAATAAGTCTGATGTACAAAACAAAGGAAACGCTAAAGATTGCACGTTAATGAATATATATGCATATTTCTTGTTGTTAATGAAATGACACAAGTATGAGCCTACTACAGATGAAAAACTAGAATAACTGGATCCCAGAATAGAAAACACAAACTTGAACCTTAATTTATAACCCTACACAAAAATTAATTTACAGCAAATTATGGACCTGAACATAAAAGCCAAAACTTTTCATAAGAAAACATAGGAGAAAAGCTTCAAGACCTTAGGATAGGCAGAGATCTTTTAGGATGCAAAATGCATCCATAAAAGAAAAAACTGGTAAATGGGACTCAAAATTTTAAATAGCTGCTTTCCTAAAGACACTGATAAGAAAATGAAAAGGCAAGCACAGACTGGGAGAAAATATTCACATTACAAATTATCTGATAAAGCACTTGTATCCAGACATATATTTAAAAAAACAACTCTACAACCCAATAATGGAAGACACATTTTAAAGGGACAAAAGATTTGAACAAAGAAAGATACACCAATGGCCAATAAGCACATGCAAAGGTGCTCAACATTTGCAGTCTTCAGGAAAATGCAAATTAAAACCATAATGAGATACCACTACACACTAACTGGAATGGCTAACAATTAAAAGACTGATAAATACCAAGTGCTAACAAGGATGTGGAACAACTAGAACTCTCATACGTTGCTGGTGGGAATGTAAAATGGTGGAAATTTCTTATAAAGGCAAGTATATATTTACATATGACCCAGCAACTTCACTCCTAAGATAAATGAAAACTCATGTCCACATAAAGACTGGTAAACAAATGTTCACAGCAGTTTTGCTCATAAGAGACAAAAACTAGAAACAACTCAATTGTCCATCAACAGACAAATGGATAAACAAACTGTGGTACAGCCATTACAATAAAATACTACTTAGCAAGAAAAAAAGGGAACTACTCACACAGGCAACAAACATGGATGAATCACAAAAACATCATGTTAAGCAAAAGAAGGCAGATACAAAAGAGAGTACATACTACATGATTCCAGTGTAGAACAGGCAAAAAGTAAACTAGTAAGGAAAAGCAGATTAGTGGTTGCCTAGGGGCAGGATGGGGTGGAGAGGTAAGAATGACTGCAAAGAGACATGAAGGAACTTTTTGGGTTGATGGAAATGTTCTATACATTAATTAAGGTAATGGTTACATGAGTATTCATCTGTCAAGTCAAGACAACTGCAGCACTGAATATATATATTTTTCGTGCTATAATCATCCCTCCCAGTTATCTCATCTCACTTCCAAAGGGCTGAAAATGAGTGAACTGAAGGATTCTAATATTGATGTTTCCTGTGCTAAGCCACTGGGCTTCTTAAGCAGACTTTCTTCCAGGTCCCTGTAGTGAATCGGGTACTTGTACACAATGAGGGAGAGGAGTAGTGGGGGTTAAGAGTTTGCTATGTTTATGTATTTCACTTGAATATAATGTACCTAAAGTATTTAGCTTAATGCCTGACAAATACTAAGGGTTCATAAATGTTAGGTATTATTTTATTATGACTAGGGGTGGGTTGTGCTTGGATTTTCCTGCTCAGAAATACATTACTCATTTACCCATGCCATCAATTAAAAATACATTTGTGGGGGCTTCCCTGGTGGCGCAGGGGTTGAGAATCCGCCTGCCGATGCAGGGGACACGGGTTCGTGCCCTGGACCAGGAAGATCCCACGTGCCGCGGAGCAGCTGGGCCCGTGAGCCATGCCCGCTGGGCCTGAGCGTCCGGAGCCTGTGCTCCTTAACGGAAGAGGCCACAGCAGTGAGAGGCCCGTGTACCAAAAAAAAAAAAAAAAAAAAAAAAAAAAAATACATTTGTGTTAACGAACTCCTATCATTAATGTAAATGCTCCTCAGAAGGATCAATTCTCATTTATGACGTCTTTGTGTGAATTTTGTTTTGGTTTAATAGACCAGCAAATTACTTTGAGATGGGGAAGGAAGTAAGGAAATTTTACAGAGCTTCTTGTGATAGGTAACTTTAGAAGATGAGAGACAGCATGACGCCCTCAAGAAACAAATCATCTCCTCTTATAAAACTTTCCCTAAATATCAAGACGGTGTTAGGTGCCCCCTTCTAGACTCCCACTGCACCCTCTATTTACTCTCAGAGTATCTTTGTCACTCACAACTGATTTGTATTTGTTTCTATCCTCTCATTAGATTAAATACTCCCCTGAAAGGTTCAGGGGCTCTATCTTGTGTACAAACTTATCTCAGGACCTGGTATATGTTCTGGCATAAAAGGAAATTTTTTTTAATTGCTAATGAATTAACGAAAATCACAAAAGTATAGGAGTCTAGAGATGAACGGAAGCTCAGAAAGGGAGGCGATCAGAGAGAAAAAAAATACAACTACACACAGTTAACTTTAGCAAATATGCTTAGGGTCCTAACAGACTGCTAAGCACTGAAAGAATTTATTAGGGTTGCCTCAGAATACTGCAAACCTGTATTCTCCAATTCAAAACTGTTCAGCATGATAACTTTCCCCTTTAATTCTACATTAAAAGGAGAAGATAAGGAACAAAGAAGAAAGAGGAAAAAGGGAAAGAGCTATGTAAGCATCATATTCATCTTTTTCCTCTCCTCAACACCACTATACTGTCCATTTATCAATATTATTATTCTAAGTCCATCTACTAATCTGAGACTCTGATATACTTGAATATCTAAGAATTACTAGACTACCAATACAAAAAGAAAACATACATACATAGCCAATTCAGAATCTGTAGAATTCAAATTACTGAAATGTTCTACTTATTGTAGACCAGAAGCTATTTTAACCCACCACACAGGATAAACTCCACCCTTAACACTGACATCACCAATACTGACTATCATATTTTTGAAATGTCCTTTTTGACAAAAAAAAAAAATCCACTTTGTTTTAGCAAATTTGTATTGAGCATCTGTCTGCTCGTTATTTAACACTGTAACCTGCAGGTGTTATGAGGAATACAAAACAACTAGGAGTCTTTGCTCTCAAAGAACTTAAAATCTTGAAAGGGAAGGATAATAGAGAAACAAAGAGAGAAACAATGGCAACATCTAACTAAAATGATATGATAACAGGCCCTATATGTTATTAAAGAAGGGAGAGAGAAAAGGTGGACTCCTAATTCCAAAATAATCATTTTTGAATTTCACTAATTAAAAAAAAAACAACTTTCCATCATTTTAACTTTTTCTGGTTCTTACAAACACATATAGCCCATGGTTTGTTTGTTGGCTTATTTTGCTAATTCCCTTATTCTCTGGTATAAAGAGTATTAATTATAATCACCATACAAGTGTGTTTATCTCTGAATTTTCTTTTTGGGCGGTACATGGGCCTCTCACTGCTGTGGCCTCTCCCGTTGTGGAGCACAGGCTCCGGACACGCAGGCTCAGCAGCCATGGTTCAGGGGACCAGCCGCTCTGCGGCATGTGGGATCCTCCCGGACTGGGGCACGAACCCGTGTCCCCTGCATTGACAGGCGGGCTCTCAACCACTGTGCCACCAGGGAAGCCCCATATGAACATTTTTTTCCACAACTATCTAGTTTTTTGTTTTTTAAAAAAATAAATTTATTTATTTATTTTTGGCTGCATTGGGTCTTCGTTGCTGCGCGCGGGCTTTCTCTAGTCGCGGCGAGCGGGGGCTACTCTTCGTTGCGGTGCGCAGGCTTCTCATTGCGATGGCTTCTCTTGCTGTGGAGCACGGGCTCTAGGCAGCTGGGCTTCAGTAGTTGTGGCACGCGGGCTTCAGTAGTTGTGGCTTGTGGGCTCTAGAGCGCAGGCTCAGTAGTTGTGGCGCACGGGCGTAGTTGCTCCGCGGCATGTGGGATCTTCCCGGACCAGGGCTTGAACCCGTGTCCCCTGAATTGGCAGGCGGATTCTTAACCACTGCGCCACCAGGGAAGCCCCACAACTATCTAGTTTTTAAGTGCATATGGAATATTGGTAACCAAGTGCATCTCTATTATCATACTTACAAAAAAGCACTTCTTTTGTAGCAGACTGTAAACTTCTAGAAAGCAGGTACAGTCTCCTATTTTCTTGATATCTATCCCTTAACATAGTACCTGGCATATAATAGGTGCGCAATGAATATTTACTAAGTAAATCTGAACTTATTTTATACATAAATCATACTCAGTCACTTTTCAGGAAAAAGTAAAATCATATCCATGAAAACTATGCCAAGTAGAGAAATACTTCTACACAGACACTAACCTTCTGCCCTGGCTAAATTCTAACCAAAGTAATTTGATACTCCATCTACCCTAAAATAACTCCTCTAGTTCTTTACTTCCTGCCTTTTAAGGAATATGATATTTCACCTGGAAGCTGATAATAAATGTCATGCTTCATATTATCAGTGAAGTAAAGATAGATAGTCTATCAAATTTATGTAAATATTATCCTTTCCTACTTTTTTTCTCTTTAGAAACAAAGGACATGTTTTCCTGTTATAATAATGTGACTTTTTTTCTTTTTAAATGCTTTTTTACTGAAGTACCATTAATTTATAATATTCTGTTAGTTTCAGGTATACAGCATAGTGATTCAGTATTTTTGTTATAATCTATTACTACAAGATACTGGATATAGTTCCCTGTGCTATACAGTATATCCTTGCTGCTTATCTATTTTATATATAGTAGTTTGTATCTATTAATTCCATACCTCAAATTTGTCCCTCCTCCCTTCCCTCTTTCCTTTGGTAACCAAAAGTTTGTTTTCTATATCTGTGAGTCTGTTTCTGTTTTGCATATATTCATTTGTATTATTTTTTAGATTCCACATATAAGTGATATCACACAGTATTTGTCTAAGCATAATGCTCTCTAGGTCCATCCACATTGCTGCAAATGGCATTATTTTTCTTTTATGGCGATTTAGTTATATACATATATATATTTTCAGATTTTCCATTATAGGTTATTACAAGATGTTGAGTGTAGTTCCTGTGCTATATACATCTTCTTAATTCAATAATCTGCTGACAAGCACTTGAGTTGCTTCCAAACCTTGGCTGTTGTAAATAGTGTTGCTATGAACATTGTGGTGCACATGTCCTTTCAAATTAGTGTTTTCGTTCTTCCAGATATATAACCAGGAGTGGAACTGCTGACTCATATGGCAGTTCTATTTTTAGTTTTTTAAGGAATCTCTAAACTGTTTTCCACAGTGGCTGCACCAATTTACATTCCCTCCAATGGTGTACAAGGGTTCCCTTTGCTCCACATCCTCTCTAACACTTGTTATTTGTAGACTTTTTTTTTTTGCGGTACGCAGGCCTCTCACTGCTGTGGCCTCTCCCATTGCAGAGCACAGGCTCCGGACACGCAGGCTCAGCGGCCATGGCTCACGGGCCCAGCTGCTCCGCGGCATGTG
The DNA here is from genome assembly GCF_011762595.2 of Tursiops truncatus. Classification (NCBI taxonomy): domain Eukaryota; kingdom Metazoa; phylum Chordata; class Mammalia; order Artiodactyla; family Delphinidae; genus Tursiops; species Tursiops truncatus. The sequence continues at coordinate 12,622,087 of NC_047041.1, forward strand.
GGATCTTCCCAGACCGGGGCACGAACCCGTGTCTCCTGCATCGGCAGGCGGACTCTCAACCACTGCGCCACCAGGGAAGCCCTAGACTTTTTAATGGTAGCCATTCTGACAGGTGTGAGGTGATACTTCATTGTGGTTTTGATTTGCATTTCTTAATAATTAGCAATGATGAGCACCTTTTCACGTGCCTGTTACCCATCCGCATATCTTCTTTGAAAAATGTCTATTCAATTCTTCTGCACATTTTTTGATTGGTTTGGGTTTTGTTTTGTTTTGTTTTTCAATATTGAATTGTATGAGCTGTTTGTATACTTTGGATATTAACCCCTTGCTGGTCACATCATTTGCAAATATTTTTCCCCATACCATAGGTACTCTTTTCGTTTTTTGCTGTGCAAAACTTTTAAGTTTAATTAGGTCCCACTTGTTTATTTCTGCTCTTATTTCTTTTGCCTCAGGAGACTGATCCAAGAAAACTTTGTTACACTTTATATCAAAGAGTGTTCTGCCTATGTTCTCTTCTAGGAGTATTATGGTTTAAGATTTTCCATTTAGGTCTTTAAACCATTTTGAGTTTATTTTTGTATATAGTGTGAGGGAATGTTACAATTTCATTGTTTTACATATGGCTGTCCAGCTTTCCCAGCACAACTTGTTGAAGAGACCTGTCTTTTCTCCATTGCATACCTTGCCTCTTTTGTTGTAGATTAATTGATTGTAGATGCATGGATTTATTTCCGGGCTCTCTATTCTGTTCCATTGATCTATGTGCCTGTTTCTGTGCCAATACCATGTTGCCCTGATTACTGTAGCTTTGTAGTACAGTCTGAAGTTTGGGAGGGTTATACCTCCAGTTTGTTCTTTTGTCTCAGGACTGCCTTGGCAATTTGAGGTCTCTGGTAGTTCCATATAAATTTTAGAATTATTTGTTCTAGTTCTGCAGAAAATGTCCTGGGTACTTTGATACGGACTGCATTTAAATCTGTAGATTGCTTTGGATAGTATGGCCATTTTAATATTAATTCTTCCAATCCAAGAGCCTGGGATATCTTTCCATTTCTTTGAATCATCTTCAATTTCCTTCATCAGAGTTTTACAGTTTGCAAAGTAAAGTTCTTTCACTTCCTTGCTTAATTTTATTCCTAGTAATTTTATTTTTTTGATGTCATTTTAAACAGAATTGTCTTTTTTACTTTCTCTTTCTGATATTTCATTATTAGTGTATAGGAACACAACAGATTTCTGTATATTAATCTTGTATCCTGCATCATTCCTGAATTCATTTATTAGTTCTAGTAGTTTCTCAGCAGAGAATTTTGTATTCTCTATATAGAGTATCATGTCATTTGCAAAGTGTGACAGTTTTACCTCTTCCCTACTAATCTGTATACCTTTTATTTATTTTTCTTTTCTGATTACTGTGGATGGGACTTCCAATACCATGTTAAACAGAAGTGGTGAGAGTGAGCATCCCTGCCTTGTTTCTGAATTTAGCAGGAAGGCTTTCAGCTTTTCACTGTTGAGTATTAGGTTGGCTGTGTGTTTGTTTTATCTTTACTATGTTGAGATATGTTCCCTCTATACCCACTTTGATGGGAGTTTTCATCATGAATGGATGCTGAATTTTGTCAAATGCTTCTTCTGCATCTGTTGAGATGATCATGTGACTTTTGTCTTTCCTTCTGCTAATGCGGTGTATCACATTGATTTGTGTATGCTGAACTATCCTTGTGACCCTGGAATAAATCCAACTTGATCATGGTATATGATCCTTTTTATGTATTGTAGGATTTCGTTTGCTTATACTTTGTTGAGGATTTTTGCATCTATATTCAGCAAAGATACTGGCCTGTAATTTTTTATAATGTCTTTGTCTGGTTTTGGTATCAGGTGGCCTCACAGAATGAATTTCGGAGTGTTCCCTCCTCCTCAATTTTTTGGAATAGCTTAAGAAGGATAGGTATAAGTTCTTTATATGTTTGGCAGGATTCCCCTGTGAAGCCATCTGGTCCAGGACTTTTGTTTGCTGGGAGCTTTTTTTTTTTTTTTAAAATCATAGACTCAACTTCACTTCTAGTGTTCAGTCTGTTCAAGTTGTCTGTTTCTTCTTGACTCAGTCTTGGCAGGCTGTACGTTTCTAGAAATTTGTCCATTTCTTCTAGGTTGTGCGATTTGTTGGCATATACCTGTCCATGGTATTCTCTTATGATTTTCTGTATTTCTGTGGTATCAGATGCTATTTCTCCTCTTTCATTTCTTTTTTTTTTATTTGTTTGTTTTGTTTTTTGGTATTTTTTTAATTGAAGTATTGTTGATTTACAATGTTGTGTTAATTACTGCTGTACAGCAAAGTGACTCAGTTATACATATATACACATTCTTTTTCATATTCTTCTCCATTATGGTTTATCACAGGATATAAAATATAGTTCCCTGTGCTACACAGTAGGACATAAATGTTTATCCATTCTATATATACCAATTTGCATCTGCTAATCCAAAACTCCCAATCCATCCCTCTCCCACCCCTCTCTCCCTTGGTAATCACCAGTCTATTGTTTACGTCCGTGATTCTGTTTCTGTTTCATAGATAGGTTCGTTTGTGTCGTATTTTAGGTTCCACATGTAAATGATATCATATGGTATTTGTCTTTCTCTTTCTGACTTACTTCACTTAGTATGATAATCTCTAGCTGCATCCAAGTTGCTGCAAATGTGGCATTATTTTGTTCTTTTTTATGGCTGTAGTATTCCATTGTATATATGTACCACATCTTCTTTATCCATTCATCTGTCAATGAGAGTTTGTCTCCATGTCTTGGCTATTGTGAATAGTGCTGCTATGAACATAGAGGTGCATGTATCTTTTCGAATTATAGGTTTGTCTGGATATATGCCCAGGAGTGGGATTGCTGGAACATATGATAATTCTATTTTTAGTTTTCTGAGGAACCTCCATACTGTTTTCCACAGTGGCTGCACCAACTTACATTCCCACCAAAAGTGTAGGAGGGTTCCCTTTTCTCCACACCCTTTCCAGCATTTGTTATTTGTAGACTTTTTAATGATGGCCATTCTGACAAGGGTGAGGTGGTACCTCATTGTAGTTCTGATTTGCATTTCTCTAATAATTAGCGATGTTTAGCATCTTTTCATGTGCCTATTGGCCATGTGTATTTCTTCTTTGGAGAAATGTCTATTTAGGCCTTCTGCTCATTTTTCAATCGGGTTGTTTTTTGTTGTTGTTGTTGAGGTGTATGAGCTGTTTGTATATTTTGGAAATTAAGCCCTTGTCGGTCACATCATTTGCAAATATTTCCTCCCATTCTGTAGGTTGCCTTTTCATTTTGTTTATGGTTTCCTTTGCTGTGCAAAAGCTTATAAGTTTGAACAGGTCCTATTTGTTTATTTTTGTTTTTATTCTCTTTCATTTCTCATTTGCATCCTTTTTTCTTCTTAGTGAATCTGGCTAAAGGTTTATCGATTTTGTTTGTCTTTTCAAAGAACACCTTTTGGTTTCATTAATCTTTTCTATTGTTTTATCTCTAATTAATTTATTTCCTCTCTAATCTTTACTATTTCCTTCCTTCTACTGACTGTGGGCTTTGTGTGTTCTCTTTCTAAATCTTTTAGGTGGTTAGGTTGTCTTTTGAGATTTCTCTTGTTTCTTAAGAAAGGCCTGTATCACTATAAACTTCCCTTAGAATTGCTTTTGCTGCACCCCATAGATTTTGGAAAGTTGTGTTTTCATTTTCATTTGTCTCAAGGTATTTCCCAATTTCCTTTTTGATTTCATCATTCACCCATTGGTTTTTCAGTAGCATATTGTTTAGTCTCTACATGTTTGTTCTTTTCCTGTAGTTGATTTCTAGTTTCATACTGTTGTGGTTGGAAATTATGCTTGATATAATTCCTATGCTCTTAAATTTGTTGAGGCTTGTTCTGTAACCTGGTATGTGATCTATCCTGGAGAACGTTCCATGTGCACTTCAAAAAAATGTGTATTCTACATTTTTGGGGGGAATGTGGTGTCCTGTAGGTATCAATTAAGTCAAAGTGATCTACTGTGTCATTTGAGACCTCTGTTGCCTTACTGATTTTCTGTCTGGATGATCTGTCCATTGAGGACAGTGGGGTGTTAATGTCTCCTACTATTATTGTATTACTGTCAGTTTCTCCCTTTACATCTGTTAGTATTTGCTTTGTATATTTAGGTGTTCCTATACTGGGTGTGTATATCTTAACGAGTGTAATACCCTCTTCCTGCATTGATCCCTTCTTCATTGTATAATCCCTTGTATTGATTCCTTTATCCCTTCTCTGTCATTATAGCTTTCGTCTTAAAGTCTACCTTGTCTGATATGAGTATTGCTACCCCCACTTTCTTGTTGTTTCTGTTTGCATGAAATATCTTTTTCCCTCCTCTCACTTTCGGTCTGTGTACATCTTTCACCCCGAAGTGAGTCTCTTGTAGGCAGCATATTGAAGGCTCTTGTTTTCTAATCCAGTCAGCCACCTTATGTCTTTTGATCGGAGCATTTAGTCCACTGACATTTAAGGTAATTACTGATAGGTATGTACTTATGTCATTTTATTCCTTGTTTGGCAGTTGTTTTTGTAGTTCTTTGTTCATTTCCTCTTCTTTTTGTTTCTGCCATTGTGGTTTGATGATTTTCTTTTGTAGTATGCTTGAATTCCTTTCTTCCTTTCTTTTACAGTACCCTCTACTGTAGGGTTTTGATTTGTGGTTACCACTGGGTTCATATATGTTGACCCATAATTGTATCTACTTGCTTTAAAATGATAATCATTGAAGTTCAAACATTCTAAAAGATCTACATTTTTTACTCCTCTCCCACACATTTTGTGTTTTTGAGGTCATATTTTATATCTTCATGCTTATCCCTTTACTGTTTATTGTATTTATAGTTGCTTTTACAATTTTTTAAAAGTGATCTTCAATCCTTACTGTATATTTACCATTCCCATTGGGATTTTCCCTTTCCTGTAGATTCTTACTTCTTTTCCATTTAGAGAAGACCTTTCAACATTTCTTTTACGGTAGGCTTAGTATTGCTTTATTCTTTTAGTTTTTGCTTCTCTGAGAAATTATTTACCTCTCCTTCTATTCTAAATGATAATCTTGCTGGGTAGAGTACCCTAGATTGCAGGTTTTTCCCTTTCAGGACTTTGAATATACCATGCCACTCCCTTCTGGCCTGCAAAGTTTCTGCAGAGAAATCAACTGATAGCCTTATGGGGATTCCCTTGTGTACACCTCTTTGTTTTTCTATTGCTGCCTTTAGACTTCTCTCTTTACCTTTAACTACATTTTGCCATTTTAATTATGATATGTCTTGGTGTGGGTCTGTTTGGGTTCATCTTGTTTGAGACCCTCTGTACTTTCTGTATCTGTTTCCTTCTTTAGGTTCGAAAAGTTTTCAGTCATAATTTCTTCAAATACATGTTTGATCCCCTTGTCTCTCTCTCTCCTCTTTCTGAAACCCTTTTAATATAAACATTGGCATGTTTTATATTATCCCGAAGTTCTCATATGTTGCTTTCATTTTTTTTTATTTGTCTTTCTGTTTGTTGCTTTATTGGGTGATCTGCATTATTCTATCCTCTGGATCACTTATGCATTCTTCTGTGTCATTCAGTCTGCTATTCGTTGCTTCTAGAGTGCGTTTTATCTCAGAAGTTGAATTAGCTATTTTTTATTGGGTCTTCTTTATGGATTCTAGTTCCATGTTAAAATGATCTGTGCTTAGATCAGTTCTCTTTCTTAATTCATTTAGCATTTTTATAACAAACTTCTTGAATTATTTATCTGGTAGACTGATTATCTCTGTTTCATTATTTATTTTTTCAGGGGTTTTCTCTTGCTCTTTTGAGAGTAGTTCCTCTTCCTTACCATTTTACTTAACGTTCTCTGTCTCTATGAATTTAGGTGAAACAGTTATCCATTGTGGTCTTGAGGGATGTTTTTATTTGGGAGCATCCCACTGTAGACTGTATATGCCACTGTCTCTGGTGTGAGGGCTGAACTTGATGTAGATGCCAGCCACATTTTTCCTCAGGGTATGCTAGCCACTATCACCTTGATAGGGAGTGTGGCTGGTGTTGGGGGAACTAGAGGCTGCACAGGGTCTAAGGCTAGATTTCCTCTCTACTCAGTGGCAGTCACCGCCTTGTCAGGGGTGGAGTCTGCTCTCAAATTGTTCAGAACTGCTCTCAAGTTCAGAATCTCAAGATTCTGAAGCAGAATCTCTGATGGTCAGGCTCCAACTGGCTCTGTTCCTTTTAAATATGTGTTTTGATGGCAAGCCAGTACCTGCATACTCCTCACAAGTCGAGTCTAGGCTTCTCCAGCCTTTCTATTTGTCCCACTGGTTCTCCAAGCAGCCAAGGAGGCCTGTCTCCTCTACACAGGATCCCAGAACTGGGATGCCCAGTCTGTGGCTCCCCAGGGTGAGTGTCCACCCATGCTATCTCCCTTTTCCTCTTAGTTCCCTTCTAAGGGAAGAGATCTCAGCCTGATGTTTTTCTTCCCATCCTACCCAATTATGTGGGAATCTTTCTTGTAGCCTTGGTTGTATAGGAGTTTTTCTGCCAGATTCCAGTTAGTTTTCAGTGAGAATTTTTCCTCATGTGGATGTATTTTTCATGTTTTTAGGAGTAGATGAGCTCCATATCCTCTTACTCTACCACCTTGATCCCCCTTTCCAATGCAGCATTTGAAACCCATATAAAAAAGACTGTTTTTTTTACTCAGAAGTGAATTACCAAGGATTGTATTTTGAAAGTGAAAAAAATTAAGTCTTTGTAATGCTTTGCTGTGGGGAGGGGAAGAAGTCTTTAAGGTATTCTGAAAAGGTGAAAAAGTACTCTCAAGTTTCACTGTAATACATTCCTTGAACAATACAACAACTATATTGCCAAACAGAAAACTAATGAAAATGCAAGGCAACATGCTAAACCTTTCATACTGCATTTACTTTAGGAAAAGCACATTAGTCTTTCTTCACCTTTGATTTTATTGCATGACCAAACTTCTCTAAGTCTCACCTCTTAAAAATTAGCTTCAGGGAAGGGTGTGGAGAAAGACCATGTGCAACTCCATAAAAACAGCTCATTTTTAAACTGCTGGCAGACATCATGTTTTATGAGTTAGACCTCAGATAATCCTTTGATTAAGAAGTTTCTTGATTCTAAATGCATAATGCTGCCAGCAAGAGGAGGCTTAAGTTCCAAGCATGCCGATTTCATTCTTTTAGACTATAACCAACAGTAAGTCTCTTTTCAAAGTTACATTTTCTTCTACCTTAAAATTTTTCAAAGGAAAGAAAAATCCAATTATGATGAATCAACATTGTATTCCATCAATTCTCTTTACTAAAATACTTCATCCCAATCTCAACAACCACTCATTCAAATCTCACTTAACTGAGTGACTCCAGTGTGTCAGGCATTATGGGAGATGCAAAGATGAATATAAATACAAATAACTTGATACAAAGCAGGATGTCGAAGTTGAGACAACAAAAGTAACTGGGTAAACCTAGGAAAGCCCTATGAAAGAGGCAGTATTTGAACCTAGGCCGTGAAGGATGGGGAGAATTCTAATAGCGAGTTATAGGAGATAATCCATTCAAAACAATGGGAATGGCATGAGCAAAGAAAGAGGACCAAGCCACATTTGGGAAAGGAAAATTTGGAGGACAGTCTGGTACCTTTGGGTGAACCGTACTAGATTGATGGAGAATGATGAATTGGAAACAAATTATGGCATATCTTAATAACTATTTGTACTTTCCCAAAAAGTGAATGACCAAATCCTTACTTTAGTAACACTCATCTGACTGAATACAGTAGAATGGAGAAAAGGAAGTGAATCAATGTGAAATAAACATGAAAGAAGGTTATGGGTCTATGAAAATAGTCTAATGACATGATGACAAACTGAACAAAGCAGTGGAGATGAAACCAAACAGCAGGGGGTGAAAAATAATGTGATGGCAGAACCAATTAAACCTGACAAGTAGTTGACAATAAGGGACAAGAGAAACGGAGAAGTCAAAGATAAATTTAAGAAAATAAGACTAAGTAAATGGGAAAATGACCAAGTCATTGAAAGAATCAGGGAAATCAAGGGGAAGACTGATTTCCAGCCATAGTTAACAATGATAAATTCCAGATTGCTCATTTGGATTTTAAGGATAGTTAGAGTGCAAGGATTCAGCAAACAGTTATAAATATGAGACTGGAAACAGGGAGAAAGATCAGGGACAGAAACTTGAGTCATGCCTATATTTATAAGAAGGAAAAAGAAAGCAAGTACAGAAAAGACAAAACCATTATAAAGAGAAAAGAAATAGGTTGATTTAATATTATATACACCAAAGAAAGGGCATCAACATTGCCTAATGGCACAAGGGGAAGGTGAGAACTGAGAAAAAGTTCATAAATTTTCAAGTTGGATATTTTGATTCACCTTCCAGATAGTACGTGTTCAGATTTTAAGAGGTTAGGAAGTGAGTGATTTATGAGGACACAGAAGGTTCATGTAGAATGCTCTTTGCAAGGTTGAAGAAAGAACAGGGAATAATAACTTGGTGAGAGTAAAAATCAAACCAAGAAGTTTTCATTTGACAGATATGAGAAGCTGGAATAAAAAGAAATATGAATTAAAAGAAAAGACACTCTGAAGTATCCAAACCTGGATATTTCAAGACCTAACAATTCACTTCTGTTATGGACTAAATGTTTGTGTCACCCCCACAAAATTCATATGTTTAAACCCTAACTCTCAACATGATAGTACTTGGGAATGAGGCCTTTGGGGAGGAACTGGGGTTAAACAAGGTCATAAGAGTGAGGCCCTCATGCTGGGATTAGTATCCTTATAAGATACCAAACAGTTTGTTCTCTGTTTCCCTCTCTACACATGCTTGCACCAAGGAAAAGACCATGTGAGCACAAAGCAAGAAGGTGGCCGTCTTTAAACCCAGAGAAGAGCTCTCACCAGAACCTGACCAGTGCTGGCAGCCTGACTGCATATTTCTAGTCTCCAAAACTGTGAGAAAATGAAGTTCTGTTGTTTAAGCCAAGTCTCTGGTATTTTGTTACAGAAGTCTTTTTGAAATAGACTAAGACAGTTTCAAAAAGACATGGTTTATTTTCTTGTACATAATATCATCAGCTGTAATCTCTTCAGGACACCAAGACAGAAGCTGTAGACTAACTCAAAATTGCCCTGTTAAATCTCTCATATTCCTCAAACCCCCACAAAATTTCTCTATTACGATATTAGTAAGGAAAATAGAAAATTAAGCGTCATTAGAATTGCAGATCAGAAAATATACCTGTACATGGTCAACAGACTCCAAAAGGTTCAGAGGGGAAAATAAGGGGAAAAGGAACAAATATTGACCTACTGCGCTGGGCAGAAACTTAACAAAGAAGTGAATACAAAACAAACATTTGGTTTCCTCTTAAAATGAGCAAAGTAAATCTATCTCACAAAATGGCTCTAAAAATGGCTAGGAAAGTTTAAATAAATAATTTGTAAGTGAATGACTAGTATTTGTGTGAAGTACCCAGCTAACAATTTTACCCCAAGAGAAGACAATGTATAATCTTAGAAGTTAAAAGTGGGCTTGTTAAGAGACCCTACACTAAAGCAATGTCACCAGTTGCTATGATTCTACTCAGTCATATTCCAGTATTTCCAAGCTTTCCATAACTCTCTAGAGATTCCTTTTCACCCACGCTAACTGGACACAGTCTGAAGAAGTCTATTCACACAGGTGATAAAATATTTGTAATGTCGAAGAGATTTAATTTAGCATGCTAGCTCTGTTCTGATCAACTCATCCCTCTCAAAAGTTCTTTTTGAGAACTCATGGCTCAGTTCCTTCCAAAAAAGGTATTTCAAGGGTTCTCAAGAAACAAACACAGAGAAGCCACACCTTACTTCCCCATTACCACTTAAAATGTTTCTATTACTACCAAGCCAATGGCATGTCTGAACTAGTGTTAATATTCCCATCTCTGGTAAGAAAAATCTTAGTATACTATTTCTAGTCATGGATTCCTAAATTGTTAGTCTCATCCAAAGCAAACAGCAAGCTTTTGCATACATACCACAGATCTAGGAAAATGGTGGGGGAGATGAAATTACAACATTGCAAAGGTTGCTGGAAAAGAATGGTGCTATAAAGATAGTGTTCACATTCCTAAGAAGAGAATAAACCATAGGAAGTTCTTTATATAGAACAGAAAGACACGGTCTCAAGAACTTATGAGGAGCCAAATACTTTGGAAGGAAGAAAAAGCATGAACTTGACATGCTATAGGGCATGGTACACATTTCCTGTTGAACTACTGTAAAAGGTTTAACTACACAGAAAAAGTACTGGTCACATAAACCCAAGCAAAGAACTATATGTATGTATCTAACACAAAATCATTAACTGATTTATAATCAAACACAGGCCTCAAAGTACTAAATAGTATCTGACATTATGTGTTCAAGTGTCAGGAGATATAAATTATAAAGTGTCTTAAAAGAGAAAGGGGGCATTTTCATGTATTTTTTCCTTTCATGTGTATATCAAGCTAGGAAACAGCTACACCTAAGGAAACTTCCACTTGATAGACTTTCAGCCTCTATTGGAGAAGACCTGGTTTTCCTTTGAGGCCAAATCTGGATTCTTCTTTTAAAAAAAAAAACTTACTGGTCTTTCAGAGATTATTTTAAAAGTCTAGGGCTTCCCTGGTGGCGCAGTGGTTGAGAGTCCACCTGCCGATGAGGGGGACACGGGTTCGTGCCCCGGTCCGGGAAGATCCTACATGCCGCGGAGTGGCTGGGCCCGTGAGCCATGGCCACTGAGCCTGCGCGTCCGGAGCCTGTGCTCCGCAACGGGAGAGGCCACAGCAGTGAGAGGCCCGCGTACAAAAAAAAAAAAAAAAAAAAAAAAAAAAGTCTAGGTTCCAGGCAGTGCTTCTCTTATCCACTTTCCTCAAAACACTAATTAGATGCCAAATCAAGAAAAGAGGACACGTAAAACTATGCAGAAGAAAAGGAAAAGGAAAAATATGTCTGAAATTCACAAACATGGTTTATATTATCTTTGGAAGACAGGACATAGCCTGGAAATATTAGTGTTTTAATCATCTGTTGCAAAACTTGACCATTCAGGTTAAAGCTGCTCTTTGCGAAGATTATTTTTTAAAGGTGTCATTTTGAAATTTTCCCATTCAGAATAAGCTTTAGGGAAACTTATGAAAGGCAGAGACATTCTTCATGCTACAAAAATAAAATACTTAGGCTATTTTTGCTGTTGTAGATAAATTACACAAGAACAGCATTTCCAGATGATGAGGCAATTAAAAATAAACAATTAAAAATAAAATTAAAATTCCAAAGAACTGCTAACACATCAAACTATACCAGTACTATACTTAGAGAAAAAGACTGGTAGCACTGATGAAATTCTACATGATCCAAACTCTGCAAACGGGACATGGGAAGAAAATGCCAAGAATTCAAAGCTCATCCATGTTATTTGGAGAAACTTGACCCAAACATATTAGAGATAATCACTTTCCTAACATAAACAAGACGAAAGAGAAGATGGGTAATGTGCCTATTCTTACTCTCCAATGTTAGTTTCTAGCAACCTTAAGCTTCCACATCACAGCCACATTAAAACCCCAGGCTCCCTTTCCCTGCAATAGATCATGCCATGCAGAGCAGACACAAAAGAGACTGCAGTTAAAAAAAAAAAAAGAAAGAAAGAAAAGAAACAGCATGAAGCAAGCTCCAAGGTGCAAGGCTGAATTGGCTACATTAGCTTACCATATATCTCGGGCTACATTAGCTTACCATATATCTCGGATCTACTCTCCTCTGAACTAGACTTTGTCTTCTTGGAGGAGCTATCTGCACAGGAGCGGGAGAAAAGGAGAGAGATATAGAAAATATGGAGACCAATGTAAGGGGAAAAATTCATGGGGGAAAAAAGAATGAATCATGAACAAGTTAAATCGTGCAAACACAAAGTATGAACATCACAGGTGATAGCCCTTAGAATAGTCACGAACAGCACAGGTAATGACATATTTTAGATTTATCAAAGAAAAGACAGTGCAATAAAAATATGTAACAAAACAATACATGGAAAGTCTACAAAATATATCATCTGACAATTGTAGAGATGACAAAAGCACTAAAAGCTGTAATAATCTCATTATGAGGCACTGAATACCACTTTGCTAATCTGTCTTTGGAGATAGGCACATCACAGATGACCAATACAGAGTTAAGTCAATCTAACAAGACTATAATGCTTCGATGAGCACAGGGCAGAAACATGTGACCCTAATTATCAAGACAGTAACTAATCATATAAATGAAAGCCTCTGAGCCCTATGACATCAAAATTAGGTGTCAGAAATAAAGGATTTTTCTTAATGGAGATGCAAGAACTTACATATTACATACTTCCACCACCAAAGCCTCCTACATTGATGACTGGGATTTTTCACCTACCACCCAAGATGCAGGTAACTTAGTAGCTATTCACCTCCCATTCTTCCCTTCCTAGATAATATTTATATTTTTCAAAATAAACTAGCAGTCTATACTAAAAGTATAAACAGCCTTAATTAGACACAAAAAATACTCCATTAAAAATTAAAAATTTTACTTCTAAGTGAAAATACTTAAAAATAGATATATTTATGTATCTGAGACCTTAGCATTTACTTACTTCATCTTTTGTCATAGGAACATACAAGTATAAAAGAGTATATGAACAAAGAATAAGTTTCAAATGACAAAAGCAAAATTATCAAGCAATTTTTATAAATTAAATACTGAGTGGGTTTACAAGGGGAAAGCAAAGGCCTATATATTACAAGGGGGTTCAACCTATAGATACAAAATTAAGAATATAAACAGTCAAAAGTCCACCAGCATGAAAACTCTAGGAAAGATCAACACTACTGAGGTTGAAAGACAGCTGTCTGAGTTTAGAATACTCCTTGAAGAAAAAGGGATTTCTATTTATTTGCTTATTCTAAAATGAGATGATCATCAATTTTAAATTATTTTATCTAATACTCCAATTTACCATGATCACACCTGAATTTTTAGATGACTACAGAATATGTAGTTGTTATCAAGCCTTGATTATAGCCTTGATTTTATAAACATACTACTGTTCATACCTAGGATTTACCCAAGTTCTTGGTCTGACCAAAATCTCCAATTATGATACAATAACCGTTTCTATTATCATCATTATTTTAAAATATAATAGAGTCTATAACGATGCTTCCATAGTGGAATCCATAGTGTTGAAAGTTAAAAATGCTTGTATTCCTCCTGAGTGCAAAGGTTTTATATTATGTAATTGAAGAGGAAGGAGAGTCTTAAACAGATCAAACAGCTACTGCTGAGTGTTTCAGGTGGTCATGCAGCTTAAAGTGTTATTACTGGAAACTTCACTACTCTCAATATTCTTTGGCAGAACAAAGCGCTTTACCTGTGGGGTCAAAATCATGTGATGTACTGCGCTCAACTTTCTGCTTCTTATCTGTTGGTGACTCTCGGTTCAAAATACTTCCATGCCTAAATTAAATAAAAGCAATTAAATATTTTATTATAAGGAAATAATTGGAATAAAAACTTAATTTAAAAATCCCAAGTGTGTCTTACAAAGAGAAACCAAGAAATCAGTTTACCTTACACAGTCTCATAAAACTCTCTAATTTATATTTTTCAAGAAGTTTTAAAATTCAGTCTATACTATGTTTAATACAGAGTCTATTTACCTGGTTATAAAAAGTGCTTAAAAATAATGAGCGGTATTTAGTAATAAAGTCTATTTTATTCTGAGAAATAACTGCTTAAAACCTTTTAGTGGTTTTCACAGGTTAATCACTATTATTTCCATTTAACAGATAAGAGAACAGTACCTAAAAGTAATTAAACATATTCCCCAACCCTATGTATATTATGGCCAGGTTCAAAAACACTGTGTAACTACAGCATGGATGAGAACAGTTTTAAAAAAGAAAAATCTTAGGCAAGGCTTTTTTTTTTAAAAAATTGGGGTATAGTTGTTTTACAATGTTGTGTTAGTTTCTACTGTACAGTGAAGTGGAGTTCCCTGTGCTATACAGCAGGTTCTTTTTAGTTATCTATTTTACACATATTAGTGTATACATGTCAATCCCAATCTCCCAGTTCATCCCACCCCCCCACCCCCACCCCCGCCCCTGCTCTCTCCCCTTGGTGTCCATACATTTGTTCTCTAGGGCAAGGCTCTCTTAAAGCCTGCCTATAATTCTTGCCACAGAAGTCTTTCCAAGGCCCAGATGGCATAAGAATTATTATTTTTCCTATGACCTACCCAATTATACTTGATCAGATAATGGCTGCGAAGCAAACAAGACCACTACTGTAATACATACACTTCTAATTACTTGAAATGCCAAGATTAGCATTGGTATCCTGGCCTATGCCATCACTAGAAATGATAAAAGTACTGTAATAATTAGGAATGACATACTACCTACATTTTAAATAATACATACAACAATTAAGATGAAAGAGAAAAAAGATGCTGAAGAACGAGTACTGAGGAAGAGCATTTAATCCCAGGAAATGAATAAATATGGAGATACAGGCACAGACATATTTGGACATTTTGGATTTTTTCCTTTACTGTCTTAGGGTAATTAAGACTGATCCAGTTTGTCAAAGTTCATTAACTAAAAAGGCAGTTACAGTTACCCAAGTGATAAAACACATCAAAAACTGGCAATCCATTTACACTCCCCAAGCTACTCACAACTGAAAACAGTCACAATAGATTTTTAAATTAAATCTCTTCATAGGGAGTGATCTTAAGTATCAATTTGAACAAACTTTTAAAATGCTTATATTAAAAACACTGGAAATGTTATCAAAATAATGCTGTCTTCCAGAAAAAATATGCAACACCTGTTATATTTTAAATTTGTAAAACATTTTGAAACTTTAAACTACTTAAATCCACATTTTCTAAAACCACAAAAATGTACCATAATTTTGAAGGAACACGTCTAAGTAAAATTTAACCTAAACATATGAAGTGCAACTGAACAACTTACCTTATAGGTTTTTTGAGGGGAAACCTGAAACAAAGAAAAAACAAAAAGAATAGATGTAGTTATTTCACTTGCAAGATTGTTATTAAGCTTATTCATTCTACAAAACCAGGATAAGGGATTTAAATCTTATACTAACTTTCCCAAAGCAAGATTCAACAAACAGGTGGAGTTGGATACCATTTTTTAACATCTTAACTACTTTGTTAAATCTTAAATTGCAGGTGTATTTACCATCAGCTGTCCCTGAGTATGGGTTCTCTTTTTAAAAATTCAAATAATAATAGCAATAGCTACATTTATTGAGAGCTTAGTAGATGCTAAGCACTATTCTAAACTGTTCACTTGTAATATTTTTTAATCCTAAAAAAAACTACGAAGATATTATTTCCATTTTACAGATTAAAAAAACTTAAGCAAAGAGAAATATTTTACCATTAAAATATTATATTTAGTTTTCCTAGCAAAAGTTCCTTCTTTACCTTTCCCCATTCAAAATATCTGGATACTTATTACTGCTCTATTGGTTGGTCTGTGTCTAACCTTTGATCATGATTAAATCATTCTTCTCAATTATTTATGTTTAGGTAATACCAGAAATCTAGAAAAAATTACCACTGGGGTACTATCAGTTATTAAAAATATATTCCAAAAGTAGAAAACAAAGGTACTTTAAATGTTTTTTCAGTTTGTAAGCTAAAAGAACTACAGCCTTTTCTCCTGGTTGTCTTTTTTAAAGGAAATATTACTGGAAGCTTCTTGATAAGAGTTTGATGCTATACATAAATGCTAACCTAAGTCTAAAAGAGTGTTCTCAAACATCCTCCCATTCCTCTTCTCATTTCTGTCCTTTTTAGAATTATCTCAACCTATAACATTTTATGTAGAGATTATTTAGGTGATAAGAACAGGGCTTATTAAGAATATCAGTAAATTTTTTTACGGCTACTAGTAACAGTAGTAAGAAATAAACATAAAATGATACCTGACTATTTTATTTGGCATGGAGGTAGTTTAGTTTAAAAAAAAAAAAACCTTAGTCTAAATATAACTTTAATTACAAATCCCTTTACCTCCTATATAAATAAAAATTGATTCAAAGAAAAAGACAGAGAATCTAAAAACTTCCCTAATAAGCGATAGCATATTAACTCTACGACCAAGTTAGGGATAATAAGGAAAGGGGGTTCTGGGATAAAAGAGAGGACACTGCTCTAGAGAATATACTGATTACAAAAGATAACCAAACCTTCAGAAATAAGAGTTCCTAAGTAGTCCATCCTTACTTGTTGGGGGAGGTGGGAGGGAATGGGATTTAAATTTAAAGATGAACATAAAAGTTGGCAGAAAAGAATTCCCAGCTGCATTTCTGCAAAGGACAATACCTGCAGTTAGCAACCTTAGCCACTTGGCCTGACAGCCATTATAAAAGCTCCTACCCAAAAACAATGCTGCTTGCGTCAGAAACTGCATCATCCAGAGAGATTCTGGTAAAGAAATCTGGAAGTTCCCAGACTACTGACTGTAAACCAGTTTCCTGAGTTATTTTCTCTTACAAGGGAATGGAAAGGAAGGGAAAGAGGACAAAAATGGAATGAAAAGATAAAGAAGGACCGCCCTACAGTATAACTTGCTTATCATAATCGACTTACTATATTCAGAAAGTACAAAGAACTTTTCTCAAGAAAAGCTTTATTTACATCACAATACTTTTTCTCTAGTCACCAAATTCCACTTTAAAGTATGTGGTAAAACAAACAAATATGTATGTACCTATGTATGTGCAGTTGCATGTATGCAAGTAACAAAGTCAACGGCCCTCCTGGCTATTTCATTCTTCCCTCTGCTCCAGCTAAGAAAATCACCAAGAGAATCCCATGGTTTTGTAAAATCCCTACCATCTGCTGGATATTGAGATGAAGATGTAATCAGATAGCTTGAAATAGAAAGCTAGAACTCCAAAGAAAAACTTGGGGCTAGAGTTGTAGATTTGAGTCACCAACCCCTGATGGCCATTGAAATTTGAAACAGCAGGTAAGGAGAAAACACCAAGGATCAAATCCTGGGGAAAAGAAACCTAGCTTCCGAACAACTGAGAAAGGATGTGAGAGCCAAAGAAGGAGATTAAGAAGATAAATCAGAATGGAGAAAGGGTTGCCCTAGGAACCAATAAAGAAGAGACAATACTATCAAATGCTATAGAAAGGTAGGTCTAAAGGCTAAGAAATGGCCATATTCTAAGCAACAGAGTAACCCAACACAAGGCTGATGAAACAATTCTGGTGTACAAAATCCCATTTTCAAGTCCCTGTCCATTGTATAGTCCAATCATAAAATTGTGAAAATCTCCTTTGGTTAGATATTTAAGTAGAACAGCTGTATCTGAATGCTGACATGTTGGATATGCCTAATTAATCAAACGTGTCTGGCTTTTGAAAGTATCATATTGATGACATGGACATTTAGCCAACAATGAACATGTTTCGTGCATATTTATATATGTGTATATGTATTCTGCTAGTTATAAGACAAAGTCAAACTGCCAATATGAAGAACCATAATATGTAAAGAAAAGGGTTATCAGGAATTTGAGCCATTGGGATAAGGTGACTAGATGCCCCTATTTTTGATTACCTATACTAAGCATACTCGTATGCCAAAAATCCTAACCAAGGGCCTTAAATGTCACAATACTTTCACTCACTTGACTCAGGATGCCTTTTCCTTGTTAGTTCTGAGCTCTAGCATTAAATCACTAGGTAGCAATATACAGAGGCCTCCCCCAATTTTTTATTTTCCCACTCCTCCCAATATGTTATTATAGAGGGAAATGTGATTTGGTAATTAAATAACCCTAACCTATAATTAATATATACTGGAGTAAAACTTCCATTTTTTAGCCAGGTTTTTGTTTTTTTGGGTTTTTTTAATAAACTTATTTATTTAGTTTTATTTATTTTTGGCTGTGTTGGGTCTTCTTTGCTGCACGCAGGCTTTCACTAGTTGCAGCAAGCGGGGACTACTCTTCGTTGCGGTGTGCGGACTTCTCATTGCGGTGGCTTCTCTTGTTGCGGAGCACAGGCTCTAGGCGCGCAGGCTTCAGTAGTTGTGGCATGTGGGCTCAGTAGCTGTGGCTCGCGGGCTGTAGAGCGCAGACTCAGTAGTTGTGTTGTATGGGCTTAGTTGCTCCGCGGCATGTGGGATCTTCCCAGACCAGGGCTCAAACCCATGCCCCTGCACTAGCAGGCGGATTCTTAACCACTGTGCCACCAGGGAAGTCCCAGACAGGTTGAACTATTCTACAATATACATACACATACACAATGCTATAATTGTTTTTAAGATTTTAAAACTTAAAACTTTTAAGATCGTTAAACAGAATTTCTTCTGGATCTAAAATATTGCAAAGAACAGCCAAAGTTTTGTGTCATCACATATTTGCTTATAATAAATAGCCTACTAGAAATCGTATTTTCCTTTTATTGATTTTGGTGAGAAAAGCTAGCCTTTTGATGCTACTCCAGTGAGAAGTGTTCTGAAAGCAGAAATAGGGATATCACAATCAAACCTTAATTCCTACTCTCTGCCTCCTCCAAGATATTAGATTTTTCTCCCTTGGGTTTAGTTATGATGAGGAATTTGGGAGTTAGATGGTTCTTAATAATGGATAACTGAAATGAAGGGGAGGAAGTTAAGGAAATCTTACCTACATTGGATAGTGGTCAAGCTTTTATTAACAAACAATGTTAGCTACTAAATTTAGAATTCTCAAAAATTCCATTGTAAGATACATCCTGATTTTAGTGATATTAAAATGCAGGGGGAAAAAAATCACTCCAGTGAGGAGAGTTACTAGACAAAGAACTCTGCAAAACAGATAACAATTAAGATAATTCTAAGGCTCAACCCCTCATAAAGTGATAATAAACAATAGTGGAAAAAACAGACTATTCCAATATTGTTATAGTCGATGAAAATTACAAGTGATCTCAGGGCCTTAGGTTCAGGGACTCCTCAGGAAAAATATAACTAGGTTCATATTCTAGTTTCACAATGAGAAGGTACTTGAACGTGGGCAAGTTGCTTAACCTATCTGTAAAACAGTGACAATACTAGACCTACCTCACAAGTCTGTTTTGAGGATTAAATCAGAAAATGAGAAGGATTAAATGAAAAGCACTGCCTAGCACATAGTAACCACTTAATTATTATTACCTATTAGGGAGAACAAAAATAAAATCTGAACTTTAGCTGCATGACTTCAAATTCAATAGAAAATAAAAATAAAGACTAACAATATTCCAATTCGTTTTTAGCTCAGTAAAATCCACAGAAATGCATAATTCAAAGCCAGTGATGAAACTATAAACTTAACTTGCCAAGTCATATTACATAAAATTAAGGGCAATACTCAAGTTAACAAACTTCCCAGATGCTACAGGGTAAGAAAAAATATCGGGTTACGACCAAAACTTTTAATTTTCCTGGCAAGTAAGGTCAGTGATTTTTATTTAAACATAGTGAAATTATGTTGACCATACCTGCCACTTAGCAAAAAAGTCCATTATTTCCTCATCTCCTTTAAAATATCAAGAATGATTAAGGCATTCTGTGTCCCAGATGTAAATCGAGCTTTTCATTTATACATTTCTATTAAATAATTTAAATAACCTGAAGTATAGCACTTAATTTTGAAATTACTCTAATATGAATATGAACCAGCTAGCTCAAGTATTATATCATTTTTCACAAAATAACAAACATAACAGCTAAAAGAACATTTGTCTACAATACACAGCGCCCGTAAGTATAGGGATTCAGACCATGGTACTGACTTCAGCTGAACTGTTAATTCAATCTTTAGATCTCTGGACAGCAAGATTCATAGAACCAAAAGTAGTAAATGACCACTACCACTTCCCTCCCCCCCCACCAAAAAAAAACCACACCAGTCATAAATTCTTATGCCACCTATAATTTATAACTGGTCTAGCTTAGAGTCACTAAAAGAACTAAAAAATTTGGAACTAGCCAAAAAAAGAGTCTGAACATTATCTACCATTGTACTTTTTTATTAGCATATAGATCCAAAGCATGAAAAGTTTAGCAGAGCTGGCAATAAAACATTAATTAGTTATATCAGACAGGCTCTAAAGCAGAAGCTACAGCTGACAGGATGACTCATGGAGAATTCTTCATGGTGTTATTAGTTTTAAACTTGTGGACCTTGCAATACAAACCACAGAATGACAAGGAACAAGGAGCTCAGTTCTGTGTAAAATCCAAAAATGATTCACTAGAATGTAATGTAAGGTCTCAAATTAACTTTTAAAACATAGCTTAGTATACTGCCACTTTTACTGAAGAACTTAAACACAAGACAGACCCTAAGTAAATGTCTCTTACTTCTTGGACATACTTTGACAAATCAAATAGTAAATTCTAAATTATTTTAATTCCCTCTGCCAGAGCTATTATAAACTGCATATTGGTTGTTTCTGAACTGGAAAAAGTAATTCACAATAAAAATAACAGCTTATTAAACTTTCACCTTTTTATTGACAATCTGGAACATTATCATTTTTGTGAGTATTTCCTGTAAGGGTTCTAAATAAATTTCCTTTGAGATCATGAGTATCACCATTAACTTAGTGTCTTTTTAGACTTCAAATTATTCACTCCAAAAGAAAAAAGAGTAAAAAAAAAGAAACTTGAAAAAGTCTGAGACCCTCAAACTACTTAAGTATCCTCATCTCATTAAATACCATTCAAGCCATCAAATCCATTATTAAACAAATATCAGCAAGAAACTGGACTCTACGGAATAATCTCATGACTTATAAATCAGGGACAACGTATGATTTTCATTAGATAAGGATTTAAATCTTAATCTTGTTTCACAATTCCCTATTTCAGGGTATGTTTGTGAAAATAAAAATGAGAGAGAGAATAAAAGGCCTCAATCTGGGATAGACATGTTTCCCAACAAGATTTTACATAACATATATTAATATTAAATGTTCATATTTTGTAAACTGAAGTGACAATGTGCAAAATTTGTTAGGACAAGCTGCTTTCTGCAAATTTGCAGAAAGATACAATTTTGCTTCTGAAGAAGTAGAAAGTCTTAGTTATTAGCTTTTTACCTTTTGCATTGAGGTGCCACTGAGACAAGCTTCAGCATTAATCAGAGCTTGACAATTTCATAAAATATAAAATTATAATATAAAATATGTCAAATAATATTTTATTTTCTATTATATAAAAAAGTTCTACTCAAAATTTAAATTATTATGTATCAGTTAAAAAATAGAATTCTGGGGCTTCCCTGGTGGCGCAGTGGTTGAGAGTCCGCCTGCCAATGCAGGGGATATGGGTTCGTGCCCCGGTCCGGGAAGATCCCACATGCCACGGGCCGGCTAGGCCCGTGAGCCATGGCCGCTGAGCCTGCGCGTCCGGAGCCTGTGCTCCGCAACGGGAGAGGCCACAACAGCGAGACGGCCGCGTACCAAAAAAAAAAAAAAAAAAAGAATTCTGTAGCAAGGAATATCAATTAAACAAGAAAACAAATTATAATGGATTTATCTCAAGTGCGCCTAAACATTTCTTATCAAGTGTCAACACAATTACAGGAATAGGACTCTTTTATTTCTAAAATCTTGGGAGAAGGAAAAATAACCAAAACTACACTAACTCCCAAATCACAAAAGATTATTCTTGATCTCTGCTTACCTTCAGGTGTTGGTACTTGGTGTGCACTCATTCCTTGAATACAGGAAGGCTAATCACTGCCATAGCTATACTTAACCCAAGTTAAATGGCAAGGATTGCCCCCAAAATCACAAGAAAATATAGGGAATGAGAAAAGTATAAACTTAGTTCCCACATACTCTAAAAATGTTCACAGTTTCCTTGAACTAAACCAACATATGTCTATTTCTTTTGAGGAGATAAAAACCTCATACACTTTCCAGGAAGAACTCTAAGGGAATAAGGATTGAGCATATTCTATGTTTTCTACTTACGATTTGTATAAATTATATAAGAAATGCTTTATGGGTAAGTATTTTGATTACATATCCTTATATTTAAGTCATATTCCTTAGTTGGTGAAATATTTCTATAAATAATGAAAATTTAGAGGCTATACAGATATAAAATATAGGTAAAGATAAGACTACTAAAAAAACTGATCAGAGCCAATATCATTACAATTAAGTTTTCTATATAACGCACCTTCCACATCCATAAAAGTGTTTTATTTTCTTCTGAGGAGATTATTTTTCATTGAAAATACTTTTACTGTCTATGTATACAATGAATGATCTGATGAAAATTTTGGTTTTAAACTAGAGACATTTCTCTTCATAAACACTTTGGTTCTGCCATCAAATATTAACAATTCCTCAATTCCTCTTAACTGTCCACTTAGTTTACCATAAAACCACACTTTCTGCTGCCAAACCTGAATACCCCAAACTTTCAAACTACCGCAAAGAAAAAAAAAAAAACCTCTGATTTTGTGGAGCAAAGGTGAGAAAATTAGTGATATGCATGCCATCTCACCCTTTCTTCTACAGAAGTTTTTCTTGATCTAAAACCAAGGAACTAGAGTTGAGGTATACTCTTATCAGTAACAATGGCTCGCCTCTGGAAAGGTGGAGAGAAAGGGTGTTTTAATTATTTTGACATTCTTCTTACATCATCCCAGAATTGAGGATCATTGCTTTACAAAGTTCAGTTCATTCTGAATTCACTGACATTCAGTTCCATTTTCTCCCTTAGATGCTAAAAATGTGACTTATCCTAACATGCTTAACACATAAGACTACTGATATTAATAATTTCTAAATAAACCTATGCTACTAATATCATTTTTATAACATTTTCAAGATAATTCCTCTCTCTCAAGGGATTGAGGAATGAAACTGTTATCTTTCCCAAAATGTAAAGTTTCCTATTAAGCAATGGTTCTCTACTTTTTAATATGAAAGAATATCTTTTATTCCCAAAGAAATACATGTACACAATTTAAAAATTAAAGACAAAACAGAAACCAAAAATCAGCTATAATCTCAACACCTAGCATTTTAATGAATATTTCCCCCATCTTTTCTCAAGATATAGATTACTGTATTTGTATATAGTATAAATACAGTGTATAAAAGTTCTTTTTATAAAACTTAAAGCATAATGGACATATTGTTTTGGTCATTTTTTAAACTTAATATCAACATAATTTTACATCATTACATTTTTCACTGCAGCACTGGTTTTAAATTGTGCTGCATAAAATCCTAGAGGTTCGAAAGAGGTCCCTCAGAGGACAAAATTGGGTAGATGAAGACTCTAGGTTCCCCATACATCAGAGCTGCTTAGCTTTTATTTATTTTGTATATTGAACTTACAAATGAGATAAAGATTTAAAAAAACAGGGCTCTAGATAATTCTTGATACCTGCAAAGTGCTTTGTGATATAGCTACTTAATTAATTTAACCAATTCCCATTTGTAAATACTTAGGCTAGATCCACTTTTTAGTATAATAAACAATGTTGTAACAAAATATCGTTGTAATTCAAGTTATGCACTCCCTCTTGATTTCTTCCTTAAGATGAATTTATCTACAGTAAGGAATCCACATGGGAGTTTGGCTAGAAGTAAAGAGGAGTTTCTGTGTGTACCAGGTAAACAGAAAAGAGAAGACACAGCAGTGTCACAATCCTCCTAGCTCAATCCCATGAACTCATTTCTATCCCTTAAGGAAACACACAGAAGCAAGAAGCTGAAGGAGCTGTTTTAGGAACAGACTTTGTAAGACAAAGTAACATTATGTTGGTGTCTGAGTGTCAAAGTTCGGCACAAAATACGTGAAAGAGACTATTGCTGTTAAAAGTAAAAACAGACAAAGCAGAGATCCACATAATAGCAGTTAGAGGTATATTATCCACAAATTGAATAAATGCCAAAAAGCTACAACAAACTCATAATATTTTCAAATGAACTTGTATTTATTAATTACAACACCATCACTGCATTTGAAAGAAAAGTAAGCAAAGATATGGAAGATGCTTTACTTATACAGTATGGGAATTGCACTTAGTATATAGAGAAATTCTCAGTTCCCCTGCATTAAACATAGAAGCAATCCCTAAACTGGGAACCACTACACTTGTTATGCATTGAATTGTGTCCTCCAAAAAGATATGTTGAAGTTCTAACCTCTGGTACTTGTGAATGTGATCTCATTTGGAAACAGTCTTTTGCACACACTTTTGGTGTCATATCTAAGAAACCTTTGCCTAACACAAAGTCACAAAGACTTTTCTCCTACATTTTCTTCTAAAAGCTTAATGATTTTCAATTTTACTTTCAGGTCTATGACATATTTTGCAATAATTTTTGTATAGGGCATGAGTATGGATAGAAATTTATTTCTTTGCATATGGATATCCCATTGTTCCAGCATCATTTGTTGAAAAGACCATCCTTTCTCTACTGAATTGCCTTTACACTTTCGTTGAAAATCAGTTGTAAATATATATGTGGGCCTATTTCTGGAATACCACAGAGGTGAAATGCCTTTCTTATCACATATCAAAGGATGCACAATATCAATGTGACATCACTAGCAATGTTAACCTTGATCATTTGGTTAAGCTAGCATTTGCCAGACTTCTCCCTGTAAAGTTCCTTTTTTCCCCTTTCCATACTCTACTCTTTAGAAGCAAGTCACTAAATCTAGTCCATACTAGGGGTTGGGAAGATTAAGCTCCATCTCCTGGAGGAGGCAGAATTTACATATGCTACTTGGAATTCTTCCCATAAGGAAAATTTGTGTCTTCTCCTCTTATTTATGCAATAATTTCTATCAGCATGAACTCATGTATACTTATTTTACACTTTGAGTTCTAATCCAATACTACATTATTTTCTTGCTCAAATGATTTCAGCTTCAGCCATTGAGAGTTCCTTCACCTGTATCCCTTTGACATGCCCCCACTGTTTTATTTTTTGAGCACTTCCTGTTTCTGGCACTACAAAGTGCTTTAGGCTCATCTTATATCTTCCCTACTCCAGCCCTAAAATCAACCATTTCTCTAAGGAGTCATTTTATTGGACAATGGTATTTAGAAACCAAGATCTGGGTGCTGAGTGTACTTGCTGCTACTGGGGTGTCAACACTTCTTGGCCCTAATTCATGTGTGTATACTAACTCATGTATAGTATCTATCCATCTGCATATTTATTAAACTAAATACGAGTTCATACTGATGTCTCTGATTCTAATTCAGTACTACAGAGTTCATTCACCCTCCCTCTTTGCTTAACTTCCCAATCTGACAGTGAGAAATCTAGCTCCCATCTATGTATATGTGTATATATATATATATACACACACACACACACACACACACATACATGTCTTTTATATGTTCATATATATGTATTTTATATGCTATTTATATATTATATAATACATAGGTATATATACTTATGTATTATATATTAATATTGTTGGGATTTATAAAATTCCAAACCATAATTCACCTAAATTGTTAAATTTACTGGCATGCTATTCATAATATTCCCTTATAATCTTTTTAATATTTATAGAATCTGTAGTGATATCACCTCTCTGATTCCTGAAATTGGTAATGTTTGTCTTCTTGTCTTTATTCCTGATCAGCCTGACTAGAGATTTAACAACTTTACCGATATTCTCAAAAGAATTAGCTTTTGCTTTCACTGTCTTTCTCTACTGTTTCTACTTCATTGACTCCTACTCTGATCTTTTTTTCTTTCTTCTGCTTAATTTGGTTTAAATTTCCTCTTATTTTTCTAGTTTCTTAAAACAGAAGTTGATGTCACTGACTTTAGATCTTTCCTCTTTTCTAATAGGTATTTAATGCTATAACTTTCTAAGTAATGCTTTAGTGGCATTCCACAAATTCTGATATTTTGTGTTTTCATTTTAATTCAGCACAAAATAATTTCCCATTTCCCTTTTGATTTCTTCTTTGAGACATGGGTTATTCAAAATTCTGCTGTTTAATTTCCAAATATTTGGGGGCTTTCCAGAAATCTTTCTTTTATTGATTTCTAACCTAATTCCATTGTGGTCAGAGAACATACTTTGTATGACTTAAATCTTTTTAGTTTATTCAAATTTATTCTGTGGCCCAGAATATGGTCTATCTTAGTAAATGTTCCACAGTGCACTTGCAAAAAAAAAAAAAAGTGCATTATGTTGTTGGCTAGAGTGTTCTATAAACGCAATTAGATCAAATTGGTCAATAGTGTTAAGTATTCTGTATCCTTGCTGACTTTCAGTCTACTTCTTTCAATTATGGAGGGATACTGAAATCACTGTTAATGATTGTACATTTGTCTGTTGTGGTTACATCAGTTTTTGTTTCATGAGTTTTAAAGCTCTGTTAATAGATGCATAAAAGTTTACAACTGCTATGTTTTCTTCTCCTTTATTGATCCCTTTATCATTATGAAATGACCTTCTTTATCCCTCATAATATTTTTGCTCTGAAATCTACTTTATCTGATATTAATGCAGTCATGTTAACTTTACTTTGATTAGTGTTGGCATAGCATATCTTTTTCTATCCTTTTACTTTTAAATTGTGTGTATTTATTTTTAAGATGTGTTTCTTGTAGGCACCATATAGTTGGGCTTTGCTGTTTTATCCAATCTGATAATCTCTGCCTTTTAATTGAGGTGTTTGGGCCATTTACCTTTAATGTGATTACTGATATGGATAGGTTTAAGTCTATCATGATTGGTATTTGCTTTTCATTTGTCTCATCTGTTCTTTGTTTCCCCTTTTCACTTTTTTCCACTTTCTCTTGGCTTCAATTATTTAAATCAATTAATTGATTTTTTCCAGTTTTATTGAGAAATAATTGACACACAGCACTGGATAAGTTTAAGGTGTACAGCATGAAGGCTTAATTTACACATATTGTGAAATGATTACCACAATAGGTTTAGCTAACAAACATCTCTTAAAGATACAATAAAAAGGAAAGAAGAAAAAAGGAAAAAAAAATTTCTCCTTGTGATAAGAATTCTTAGAATTCATTCTCTTAACAACTTTCCTGCCAGTTATACAGCAGTGTTAACTATAGTCATCGTGGTACATCATGTTGATTTTTTTGTTTTTTGTGTGTGTGTGTGTTTTTGCGGTACACAGGCCTCTCACTGTTGTGGCCTCTCCCGCTGCGAAGCACAGGCTCCACATGTGCAGGCTCAGTGGCCATGGCTCACGGGCCCAGCCGCTCCGCGGCATGTGGAATCTTCCCAGACCGGGGCACAAACCCGTGTCCCCTGCATCGGCAGGCGGACTCTCAACCACTGCGCCACCAGGGAAGCCCCATCATGTTCATTTTTAAAACAATTTTAATATTCTGTTAACTTGTTTGACTCTCTCACTAAACCTTAAATTATCTGAAAGTGAAAACCATGTTCTATCTGATTTTGTATTCCAATTAACTAGTAGAGTGCTGAGCATATATCTGACAATTCAATACAGGTTTACTAAATGAATTCATTCATTAAAAAAAATTTTATTAGAATTACAAGAGGATATAAGTGATTCCCAATCCAGAAACCATAATTTTACTACTACTTTCCTCAGAGCCCAGCTGACTCAGAGAAAGATGACTCCATTTGCAGCAAAAAGAGATGGAACTTTTTGGCCTAATGTAATTCCATTCTCGGGTAAGTGATTGATTCAGAAAGCGATTGGAGAATAGAAACAAAGTTTACCAGACACATCTGTGAAAGTATTTTCTTACTCTTAAGAGAGAACCACATGAAACTTCTTTTCCTCTCCCACTGGATGTGAATGAGGAAGCGAGTAGCCCTAACTTGCTAGTTAGCATCCAATCTTAAAGGTTAGTTTAAGATGAAGCTGACAATGATGGCAAAAGTGGAAAAATGGAAAGAACCTGGGTCACTGACACAGTTAAGCCACTAAGTCAAAAATCCCTCAACCCTCCCTCTAGATTCTTTATGTGAGCCAGTAAATGTCCTTACTGCTTAAGTCAGTTTGACTTAGTTCCTGTTACAGGCAGCCAAATGCATACTGAGTTACAGGAACAGCAATCTGTGCCAAAGCAGTTCTAGACACTAGAGGTTCATCGGTGAACAGATAAGGCCTCTGCTCTCAAGAAGCTTACACTCTACAAGAAGACAACAGACCAAACAAATAACTGTACCAAATAATTTCAGATAGTGGTAAGTGCTATGAGAAAAATAAAAGACATGTAACTGTGATTAAATGAGTTAATTTAGTTTATTCAAAAAAGACCTCTAAAGCATTTGAGCTGAGACATAAATGAGGTAAAGGAGCCAGCCGTGAGACGATCTGGAGCCAGAGGTTTACAGGCAAAGGGAACAGCCAGTACAAAGGTCACAAGGGAGAAGAAGCTTACTGTTTTCAAGAAATACAAAGTCCACTGTGGCTTGAGCATAAAGACCAAGAGAGAAGTACTAAGACAAGATCAACAGATCTTTTGACAGGAACCAGATAATGTAAGAATATGAGCCATGTCAACAAATTTTGATTTTATTCAAAGTACAATGGAACACCACTGTAGGTTTTTAAATCATGAACTGATTTATGTTTTAAAGGAGCCCTCTGATGAATGAACTTTCATATTCCATAGATTTGAACACTAAGAAAGTTTAGTTCAGTCTATGTTTACAGTAACAGTGTATTTTGCCCCCAAAATCAAATACTTATGAGGCACCTAATAGGTGGAGAATACTATATAAAGTTTATAATGTTGGTATATTCTGTCCCCACCAAGCATGAATTCCACATTATCTTGAAGTTAGGAAAAAGAATAAAATGAGGAAACTAGCAAAGAAAGGGGGGGTAGCTGTTAGATTGTCCTTTCTATCCTAATTTCTCTAGATAACACCTGAAACCCATAGACTCAATTTTTTAAATTTATTTTATTTATTTATTTTTGGCTATGTTGGGTCTTCATTGCTGTGCGCAGGCTATCTCTAGTTACAACAAGGAGGGGATACTCATCGTTGCAGTGTGCAGGCTTCTCATTGAAGTGGCTTCTCACGTTGCGGAGCACGGGCTCTAGGCACATGGGCTTCAGTAGCTGTGGCACGCGGGCTCAGTAGTTGTGGCTCACGGACCGTAGAGCACAGGCTCAGTAGTTGTGACTCACGGGCTTAGCTGCTCCGCGGCATGTGGGATCTTCCTGGGCCAGGGCTCGAACCCGTGTCCCCTGCATTGGCAGGTGGATTCTTAACCACTGCACAACCAGGGAAGCCCCTCAATTTTTTTTTAAGCATAACATGACTGAGAGCCATCTGGTAAACTTAGAACCATAGTTCAGCCATTTAGTCTCTGCCCAGGCAAGTGCTTCAGCCCTGTTCTAACACAAGTATTTGGATTTTTCCAAGAGCTGATGTCAGGGCTTTTCACAGAGACAGAATGGCATTTACAGGCCAGAGAAGGAAAAAGGTTTCCCCAGCAGCTATGCTCAATGTGGCCTTTGTACTGTTCCACTGCTAATGGCAGGAAGACCCTGCTAGATAAAGCTATTTAGTTCCTGAGAAAAATTCTACCCTGGGAGGGTGAATGGACAGATTCCCCATTAAGGGAATCCAGCTTAGTTTTCTATCAGTGCTCAAACCCAAATTTAAATGGGCTCATCATCAGAACAAAGGTTTCTGAATCCTTATGAGAAAAATCGTTCTGCTGAACTTGTATTTTAAAGAAGAGATAAACTGGCTGGAAATAAGCATAAATTAGAGAGGTAAAGAACAACACAGTAGGACTTCCCTGGTGGCGCAGTGGTTAAGAATCTGCCTGCCAATGCAGGGGACATGGGTTCAATCTCTGGTCCAGGAAGATTCCACATGCCATGGAACAACTAAGCCTGTGTGCCACAACTACTGAGCCTGCGCTCTAGAGCCTGCAAGTCACAACTACTGACTTCACAACTACTTTAGTCCACACACCTAGAGCTCGTGCTACACAACGAGAAGCCCACACACCGTAATGAAGAGTAGCCCCCTCCTGCCACAACTAGAGAAAGCGCACACGCAGCAATGAAGACCCAACGCAGCCATAAATAAATTAATTAATTTAAAAAAAAAGAATAACACAGTAAGCTGGCCATATTTCTTGAGGTTAGATTCCCTGAAAAATACTCATTTGGGAAGAATGGTTATTAGCTGAGGAACACTCAATACCTTCAGGTTACACTTGGTAGTTAAAAACTATGCTAGGCAGATTGCTCCAAATATACGTCCTCCATTACCCAGGATAAGAGTAATCATTAACAGTTAAAATCATGATTATATTAGCTAAAACGTACTTGAGTACTTACCATATGCCAGTCTCTGCATGAAGTATTTTATACGTATATATTAGTTAATTTTATTCTAACAAAAATTCAAAGAGAGAAATATTATTTTTAGCTTCTTTTTATAGTAGGAAACTCTGAGATTCAAAGAAATTAAGTAACTTATACAAGTTATATAACTAGTAGATGGAGGACTTCTGACTGAAACCCTCATAGTCTAACTAGAGTCCCTACTCTCAACCTCTAGACTACTACCTTACAAGAAAACATTATCTTCCCTTTGTACAGTTTTTTACAGTTAACTAAAAGTTTTCACATGAGTGAGAATCAGAAAACTATATCTGGTATAACTACAAAATATTTAGCTAGAAAGGTATTCATACCCTTTATTCGTTTTAGGCAGAGATAAGCCAATAAAAACTGGTTATGAAAAAATTCCTAACCCTACAGAATCTGTGTCTCCAAATCTCAAAGCTTGGTTGAGAATTTAGTTAACATCTACTTGCCACATGGGCAACTTGCCAGCTATGCATCTAAGGAGAAATCTGTTTCCACCTGAATGTGTTTATTCATGGCAATGTTCTCACAAACCACTCATTCCTTCAATGCAATAAATATGCACTAAATTCCAGGTAAAGATGAAAAAGAACGAAAGCAGTTTTACTCCACTAGCCTTCCTCAACACTAAAAGCAAAAATAGAGGGGAAAAAAAAAATCCATCTTCCATGAAAGAAGGACATGAGTATAACCTTAAACCACTAACTACAAAACATACTTGCCAAATCTATTAAATTATCGATGCATACCAAGGAAGTCTTAGCAGACCTGAACAGGAATCAGATTTCCTTAAGCCTAAGGACCACAGATCTGAATTGAAGATCTAACTATCCTTTGACTAGGAACACAACATCCAGATGTGTGGCTAGAACAAGGGAATAGCGGGTCTCTGTAGAAACAGAAGAACAGGAGGAAGTAAAATTAAAAGGAAAACGAAACAAAACAAAACATGTTGAAACATTCCTAGGTTTAGGAAAATACTGGAGGTAAATTGGAGATAACGATAGAAAGACAGAGCAACTGCCACACGACACAGAAAACCCTGTGACCTCAAGAACTTTGCTGTGAGCCACACAGGCCTTTTGAACACTAACAGAAAAGAATAGTAGGTAACAGGAAAATGGAATAGTTAATAGTAATATCTAACACTTACTGTGCATGTAACATATGCCAGTAACTGTTGCAACTGCATTTTTTATATATATATATATATATAAATTCATTTAATCCTCAGTAAATACTACTATTATCCCTGTTTTAAATGAAGAAACTAAGGAACAGAAAGATTAAGGAACTTGCCCAAGGCCAGATAGTAAGCAGAGAAGCTGAGTTGTGAACCCAGACCTTACAGTTCTAGAGCCTTGTTCGTAACCATTATGCTTTATAGGGATAAAAAGAATATTCAAAAATATATTTTTAAAAATTCAAAAAAATACAGAATAATTTGTATCTGAAGATGGGAAGGATACAATACACCTTATAAAAACAGGCACAAAATAATCAACCCTAACACATACACTGTTAAAGTTATAGAAATTTAAGATTTTTAAATAAAGAGTTATATGAGCACCTAGACAAATAAATGTAAGTTATGTGCAAATGGGAAAGATTAAGTTAGCCTCAAGATTTCTCCACAATAAGACTCCACATGCTAGAAGATATGACTCCAGTGTGAGAAGAGAAATGACACAATGTCTAAATTTCCTTTAAAAGTTTTTATACATACTGGAAATAGAAATAAAAGAAATCTTTAGAGAAATAAGGTAATAAAGCACCTATGAGCTCTTCTTGGAGAGGAGGGAAAATCTACTTAAAGCCAAAATCCATCCAATAAAAAACAGTCAAAATAAACAACTCAGGAATGTAGAAGCTAAGGTGAGAGAACTGAGGGTAAGCACTAAATCAACTAACATACAGAAATTAACATATACTTGTAACAAAAGCCACCCCCCACTGCCATCCAGTGAAAGATGAGTGTTTCCTCAATGGAGAATTTGTCTTAATCTTGTGCCCTCACTATACCCCATATTGTACTCATTTTTTAAAAAGCATTTATTTGTTGATCTATCACCCATCCTACCCCTAACCTGCAGGAATATAAACTCTATGATGTAAGGATCTCTGGTTCACTGCTATATCTCAGGACAGTACTAGGCACAGAGTAGGTGCTCAATAAATATTTGTCTAATGAAAGAATGGATATTAGACATTGTCAGATGGACTTCCTCTACCTTCTGGGCCCCAACCAACTGCCGTCTGGGCATATGCATTTAGATATCCCACTGGCATCTCAAATTCAATAAATCTATAACTAAATTCTTACTCTGCCTCTCAAAACCTGCTTCTCCATCTTAATAAACAGACCTCCATCCACCTAGCTGATCCAGTCAGAAATCTAGAAATCATTAATGACAGCTTCCTCTCCGTGAGGCCCCACATCCAATGCATCCAACTCTCCATCCATCCAACAATATTTATTGAGCATTAACTGTATACCAGGCACTGATCTAGAAATTGAAGACACAAAATAAATGTCACTATTTTCAAGGAGTTAACATTCACCATCAAAGTCTACTGATTTTACCTTCGATACATATCTCATTTGTCTTTTTCTGACCTTCACCAGCTCTGCTAGCCTAGAGCTAGGCATCTCATCTCAAACCTAGACTACTGCAATGGTTTAATAGGCCTTGCCACTTCTAGTCTTGCACACATCCTCCAATTCATTTTCCCATACAGCAGCCATATAATTTCAAAACACCAATATTAACATGTCCTCCCCCACTTAAATTCTTTCCCACTGCATTCAGGAAAAAAATCCAAACACCAAACATGACATGCAAGGCCCAAATATGAAACATAACTCTTGTTACCTTTCTAATCTCAACCTTACCACTCTCCTGCTCACTGCCTATGCTCCAGCCACAATGGCCTACCTTTAGTGCTTCACATGCATGCTTCCCCCCAAAAGGATATCTTGTATTCTGCTCTGAGACACTCTCCCTACCAGCCCAACTCCTGCGTATACTTTAGGTCTCTGCTTAAAGGTTTCTACCTCAGAAAGGCCTTTCCTGACCTCTGCTCTCCAATTTAAATTAAGCTCCTCCTGTTATTGTCTCCCATAATCACCCTTTTCTTTCTTTTTTAATACCGTTTACCACATTTTATAATTATTTAATTATTTTGTGTTTAATGTTGGTCTATATCATTAGACAGCTCTGTAAGTACACAGTAAACCCAGCACCTGGCATAGCTCCTCAAAATGTTCAATAAATATTTGTTGAATGAATTAATAATTCAACCAAAGAAAAGAGTCAACTAGAGAAATTATAAGCAAGGGAAGAAGCATATGCTGATGTGTTTGGAGAAAATGCAAGTAGCTCATTATGGCTGGAGTATGGGGGTTGGGTGGGAGGAGAGTAATGATGTCTGGAAAGAATAAACAGTAAGCAGATCAAAGGGGGTCTATATACCGTACGGAGGAATTCAAATTTCAGTCTGTAGAAAGGTTCTTAATCCAGGTTTCAGCTTCTATAGGTATTGAAAATTTTAGACTATGAGACTCTCTAGAGAGGGTTTCAAAAGAGGTCCATAACACTCTTCCTCCAAAAAACCACTGCTAAAGACAATGCAGGAACACCAACAGATTGTAAGCCAGGCAGTAATATGATCCAGTATGTATTTTAGAAATACCGCCTTGAAAACAGCATGAAGAATGGGCAGGAAAGGTATGAAGCTGAGTGCTGGAAAACTAATTAGAAAATAATAATATTACAGATTAAAAAATGATGAAGAGTGCAATAACAAAGGAAATGAAGAAAAGGGGATAAGTACCAAAAATAATACTATGAAAATAAGCACTGAAGTTCCAGCAGATTTAGGAAAAAAGGTGGAAAAGGATTTTGGCTTAGATAGCAAGACATTTGTGCCACTCACCATGGAAAGAAATGCAAGAGCAGGTTTTGGAAATAAGCAGTTTTATGTTAGTCAAGGTACCTTCAGGACATCATAGTAGACATGTCTACTAAGGACTGGAGTTCAGAGAAGAGACTGATTTGGCAATTCAGATTTGGATGACATCGCCATGATAGCAGAAATCATGAAAGTACATGAGACTCCCCAAGAGATTCACTTAACATCATCTGTAAAATGTAAGGGTTAGACTAAATCTGAGATATACTGCGAAAGTTATATGATTTTACTCCTTATTATTGATTTTTATGGAATCAAAATATCCATAAACTTATAAAAAAGCTTTATTTTAAAGGACATTTTATGTATCTCTAGTTTCTACTTCCCCATCATGTTCTTATAATATCTTTGACTCCAAATTTATGTCACAACAATTACATAGCAGAAAAAATACTAAAAATGTTTAGTTATGATGCCCCTTGCAATGCCAGAATATTGCAGTGGTGGAATTCACCTGTTAAAAGAGTATTAGAATGAAAAATACTCCAAAAGCCTTTCTTCGTAAAAAATGTAAATGTGATCTTTTCTACTTTTAAAAACCTTTATTTAATTTGAGCAATAGTGTTATAAATTACATTTCTAGTTCTTATAACAATAAACACTCATGAAAAGCCTAACCTGATAAATGGCATCTATAAAACACCCTGCAGCTAACATCATGCTTAATGTGAAAAATGGAATGCTTTCCCCCTAGGATTAGGAACAGGACAGGGGTATCTCCTCTAACCACTTTTACTCAACACTGTACTACTCTAGCCAGTGCAGTAAGTCAGGAACAAATAAATAAAAGGTATCCAGATTGGAAAGGAAGAGGTAAAACTGTCTTTATTCACAGATTACATGATGATCTACATAGAAAACTCTATGAAATCAACAAAAAAGCTACTAGAACTAATTAATAAGCTTAACAGGACTTTAGAATTCAAAATCAATTGTATTTCTGTATATTGTACTAGCAATGAATGATTAGAAATTAAAATTGAAAAGACAATACTATTTACGATAGCATTAAAATATTAAATATTTAGGGTAAATCTGACAAAAGATATATGAGACCTGAAAACGGAAAACTAGAAAACATGGCTGAGAAAAATTAAGATCTAAATAAGTACAGTGATATGTCATGTTCATGGACTGGAAAACTCAATATCATTAAGACATCATTTTAACAACACTGATTCAACAAGATCTACAGATTCAACGTAATACCAATTAAATTTCCAACATGCTTTTTTTTCAGTAATTGACAAACTGATTCCAATGTTAATGCAGAAATGCAAAAGGGCCTAGACCAGGTAACAATTTTGAAAAACGAAGAACATAGAGGACTAACTCTATTTGATTTCAAGACTTATTATAAAGCTACAGTAGTCAAGACAGTGTGGTTTTGGGGTCAAGACAGACAAAGAAATCAATAGAACAGAATAGAGACTTCATGTATATGGACAACTGATTTCCAACATAGGTTCAAAGGGAATTAAGTGGAGAAAAGATAGTTTAAGAAATGGTGCTAGACTTTTGAATATTCGTATGTAAAAATATATACTTCAATCTACACCTCAAGCCATATTAAAAATTACCTCAAAATGTATCACAGACCTAAAAGTAAACTTAAAATTATAAAACTTCTAAAAGCAAATATAGGAAAAATATCAGTTAGGTAAATATTTCTTAGACATACCAAAAGCATAATCCATAAAAGAAAATACTGACAGACTGAGATTTAAAGTTAAAAACTTCTGATCTTTGAAATGTGAACTACATCTCAATTAAGCTTTTTAAAAAGAGAGAGAATACCAAGCAAATGAAAAGACAAGCCACAGACTGGGACAAAATATTTCCAAATCATATATGTAATAATGGACTCATATCCAGAATATATAATGAACTCTTACGACTCAATATTAACAGAGAACACAATTAAAAGCAAGATTTGAATAGATAATTCATGAAAGAAGACACAGGGACGGTAAATAACACATAAAAAGATGCTCAGCGTCACTGATCATGAGATGAAATGCAAATAAAAGCTACAATGATACCATTACACACCCACTAAAACGGCTGAAATGAGAAAGATTAACAATACCAGGTATTGGTGAGGCTTTGGAGCAACTGGAACTTTGCTGGTAGGAATGTGATACAATAAAACCACTTCAGAAAACTAGTTTGGCAGTTTCTGAAAGAGTTAAATACACTCTTACCACATGATTCAGCCATTCCACTCCTAGGTGAAATGAAAATATATGTCCATACAGAGACTTAATATGTCCAAAGCAAATTTATTCTTAATAGTCCAAAACTTGAAAATAACCCAAATGTCCATCAATGGATAAATGGGTAAACAAATTGTGGTATATCCATACACTGGAATATTATTCAGCAAAAAAAAAAAAGGTATGAATTATTGATACACACTACACCATGGACAAATCTTAAAGTAATTATGCAGAATAAAAGAAAAACAAAAAGAACATACACTGTAAAATTCCAATTATATAAAATTCAAGAAAATGCAAACTAATCTAAATGACAAAAAGCAAGAAAATAGAAACTAATCTATAATGACAGTATCAGTGGGTGCCTGACGATGGGTGGGGAGGGTTGGGAGGGAAGAATTACAAAAGGTATGGGGTGATGGATATGTCTATTATCTTGATTGGGGTGGACAGTTTCCCAGTTGTGTGTGTATGTGTGTGTGTGTGTATATATATATATATATATATATATATATCAAAACGTATCAAATTTTATACTTCAGACATATACAGTTTATTATACATCAATTTTTACCTCAATAAAGCTACTGAAATCTCAGAAAGTCTAACATTCAAATGAACCAAAACTACCAGTTAACATAATGTCATACTTCATAATGTCATACATTATGTCATATGACATAATGTCATAATGTCATACATAATGTCATGAAATATCTTTTAAGTAAAAGACTCAGTGGGGTCTGAATATTTTCTGTCCATTGTAAATTAATAACATTTGAAAGTATACATAAATTAACAGATAAACCAAAAAGGAACTTTGCTACTATGTTTTTCTTTGCGTATGTGAAAGAATCTAAAAATGCTTTAGTATTTTAAAATACAATATTGGGTAAACCTATGGTTGGCAAGTTCTATACTATCAATAATTTTGTATGGGGAAGTTCCAACAAATTTAAGTTTACTTGCCTAAACTCAATTGTTTTGTAGGTTTTCTTCTTTTCAAAATTCTCACACTAATTAGTTCCTTAAATGGTCATTGTAATAGTAAAATGAATAATGTTAGCCCCAAGAGAATCTGTTGGTATTAAAAAGTATGAAGTTACTTATGTATCTTACCAATGTACTATAAAAGTCTATTATTCATTCATTCAATAAATGAATTTATAACTGCATACTATGTACTCAGGCACTAGCCTATGTCCTTGCAATGTATCTGGGGGAAAGGCAAGAGGCAGACAATAAACAACAATGATTTAATATATAAATGTATACTGTAATATATTAGGTGGTGATATGCACTACAGAGAACCTCTGAAGAAAAATCAGAGCAGGTTATAAAGGATCAGGAGTGGAAACTAAATATATTTATAATAAAAACTTGAAAGTAATGATATTTGTTTCCATAAGTCACACATGAAAATCTCTTACATGGAATACAATCATATAATGTTAGAACTGAACTTTAGGTGACCTAGTCCAACCTTGACATTTTATAAATACGATGCTAAATTTTTTATCCATTCAATTTCTGGCAGAGACTAGGATCTCCTGCTCACTCTATTGGCATCACTCTTTGTGATGTCAAATAATTGTGATAAAATGTTTTAATCTACTCATATTAAAACTACAGAAAGAGTTTTAGAGTTTGACTGACCTGGGCTTCATCACTTTATGGTTTTGTTACTTATGATGAATAAATTAACCTCTCAAAATATAAATTTCCTCATCTATAAAAGAGGGATGGAGATAGTTTTGTGATGATGTTATTATGAGGATTAAATGTAGTAGTTTATGTAAAATACCTGCATGTCAGTACGTAAGTATACAACCAATACTTGTATTCCAGCACACACACACATAAAAAAAATAGTGCATGATATGCATAGGTTTTTTATACCCTCTGCTAGACGATAAACCATGTTTATATCTAAAGTACTAAAGTAATGTAAACTCAATGAGCATTTGTTAATTTATTAGTATTCTAAGGAAACAACCAGCTTTCAAAATGTGGCCAATAGTATGATAACTCGTATCACTATGATGGAGATAATCAAACTAACTGAAAGCTTCAGAGTATACTTTAAAATGTTTTTGGTCTCTCATTTCTCAACAGAAAAGTCTGTAGCACTAAACACTTCTTAGTATCATAAACTATGGTCCTGGGTCTTTCTGTTTAAAATAAAACAGCTTCCACCATGAAGAACACCTTCAGAAGAAAGCAAAAAAGCCTGCGGCATTTTATACCACTTCTACTTTTTACATTCATGCCTCTGCTCCTGTATTCACAGATATGAATGCAAAAAAAAAAAAAAAACACCCCTCAGAATTGCAATTTCAATGCCATCACATAGTAATCTGGCAGCTTCTTCTTATTTATAACCACATTTTAGCTGATAAGAGCAAAAATACCACAAACTGAACAAAGGATAAAATAATTCAAATTGATAAGAGTGTTTGGTATCATGGATATCGTCACCATTTCCAAATGATTGTATATTTCAATTTAGCTTCAAATGAAAGAAAAATCATGAAGATTACTCTGTAAAAACATTCCCTTCCCCCACTATAGGATTAATCCCTGGCCCCCTCATATCCCATCCAAGGTCTCTTAGGTATCAAAGGGAAACAAGCATCCTGAAGCTTCAGATAATTAACTCACAATTTATAGAATAATAAATCAGAGTCCCTAGCTAAGATTCAAGAAAAGTTATGTCAATTCAGTTCTCAAAAGGTAAAAGAAGGATGCTGCTTCCTATCCTTTTGAATAAAAATATCCCTGCAATGCTGGATGTTAAAACCTTTGTTCTCAAGCTAAGCAATTAAAGCACAGATTTTTAAAACTAGGAATTTTCTTCCTTTAGGTCAAATTAGTCTCTTTAAACATGAAAAAAAACCTTAAAAGCTATTTTAAGAATAGTGAACAATGTAAAAATACCCTTTTCCTTTTAAATTTTATTCCTCTTTTATAAGTATATCCCTTTCACTAAAGCTATTTTTCTACCATTTTGCTACATTTCATACACCACCGAGAAAACAAAGACTGCTATAGATTACCTGGATCACCGGACAAATCAGCAGACAAGTAAAAGCTCAAAAGGCTCGTTTCCATGGAGTAGAGGAGAATGAAATCCTCACTAAAACACCACTCCCTTAGCATTCCTAGGCTTTTCCTTTATATATACTCGACATCCTTGGAAAGGCATTTGTCGGATGATTTTACTGACCACAAGAGGGATGATATGAAGAAACTCCACCTCTTCTCCACCCCCCAATCATCCACCATCATCAACCGAAGCCCAACACTGTGCTGCTAATGGAAATGCAAAGAACAGCATGCACACACACTGCTCTAAAAGATTACACTGTAAAATTACATAAATGATAAATAAAGCAAAGATGCAGCTGGCAATATGTTAAGGGGGTGGGCCAAGCAGCTCCCACAAATTAAAAATACTTGTAAAAGGTCCAATTCTAGAGCCACAAAAAATTAATTTTCTTCATAATTTCCTGAATAAAGTATGATTTTTAGAAAAACATACAGTGTCTCTATCAAAAATGGAGTTCCTCATATATCTTAAAATTTGTTGTTGCCACTGTTCCTTTCCCTAAAGCCAAATAAACCAAATACATTAGGATTAACCAAAAGAGTCCCCTTTTGTTGGTAGTGTGACCCCTTCAAAGATACTCTGGAACAAGAGGTGGGGGTGAAAGAGAAACAGATAAAAAATGGGAGGAGGAAAAATATTTTCTGACCCAATAAGCCTAATTAAGTTTGTAAGCAAGGCTGAGAGGATTGAAATTTCTTCATGCTACTCTGTCAACTTGTGTTTGATTATTGTAAATCTTCTCTGGTCTCTAAATATGCCCCAGGCACTATGATGTCTGGCATTCTGTTAACTAGCATCCCTGCCACTTACACTAGAATGAGGGACGGACAATACACACACTCATTCAATCTAATCCCTAGAAGCCATGTAATTCTTCTATAACACTAATTTTCCCCAAACACTGTTCTCTAACAAATGCACTGACACACTAAGAAGACTCATTAGCCTCTACCTTCCTCTTCTGAAGAATCAACCCAACTTGACAATTTGCACACACATAATTCCTGGGATCAATGCATTAGTAATGAATGAAAAACATACTCTTTGTTTCATAAAACACATTCCCTAAAACATTTGGATATATCTAATTATAAGTTAAACCCAGTAATCATGTCATTCACATAAATTATAGCCCAGAGTTCTATGAATTTATGGATGAATTCACAGAATCTCAGAACCACAAATAGTGATCTATGAAGAATCGTCTTCTAAGAAAGCACACCATGGCAAATGTAGCTTGTAAAAAATAAACAAAAGAATAACGAAAGGATAGATAAATCAGTAGATTTTACAGATTTTTTAAACTAGAGACTGATTTTAATGCTCTCCATGGGCAATATTAAAGGACAGATTTACTGAATTTATGGTTTCTAAGTACTTAATAGAGAAGTAGTGATATGATTTACCATACAACCCAGAAATCACACTTAGGTGTTTACCCAAGTGATGTGAAAATTTATGTTCACACAAAAACCTGTCCATGGATGTTCATACCAGCTTTATTCATAATTGCTAAAAACTGGAAGTAATCAAGATGTCCTTCAATGGTGGAATGATTCATCCACACAACAGAATACTCTTTAACAATTTTAAAAGAATGAACTATTAATTCACACAACAATATGGATAAATCTTAAATGCATTTTATTATGTTCAAGAAGTCAGATGCAAAATCCAAAGATTTTCATACCA
This sequence comes from Tursiops truncatus, assembly GCF_011762595.2. Lineage (NCBI taxonomy): Eukaryota > Metazoa > Chordata > Mammalia > Artiodactyla > Delphinidae > Tursiops > Tursiops truncatus. The sequence goes on from NC_047041.1 coordinate 12,663,652, forward strand.
TTCCATTCATATGCAACTTTAGAAAATGTAAAAGTTAAAAACAGATAAGACATAAAACAGATTAGCAATTACTAGGGACTAGGGGAGGGGAGAGTGACTGACTACAAAGGGGACACACAAGGGAACACTCAGACTGCAGGATCTGTTCTGTATAATACTAGGGTGGTGGATACATGACTCAACTCTTTTGTCAGAACCAACAGAACGGCACATTAGGAAGAGTGAACTTCACTGAATGCTGACTGTACAACAACAACAAAAACCATCAATCAGACGGTTGGAAGATTCCAAGATGAAATGTGGACTGTGACGAATGAATCTAACAGCATTACAAATTATGACATACCTGCACCAAAGGGATGGGGGAGGGGAGGAGCTGACCTAACTAACTTTGGAAAACAATGTTTTGACTGGAAATTGTAAGGCTAATAAACAAAAATAAACACTGTACTCTAAATGGAAAATGTGTTTCTCGTGGGTATACGGAGTAATGGTTCTAAAATAGCTTTTCATGTATACTGGAGTTGAACAAATAAGTAAATGGATAATGGATGGTCAGAGCCAGGTTTCTCACTGTCAGATAGGGAAGTTACACATAAACAAGAAAGGAAGAATAGAGTGAACCCTGTGGTACTGGATTAAAATCAGAGATCAGTATGAACTCATGTTCAACTTAATACAGATACAAATGCATACAGAAACAAGTAGAGATACGTGTGTAGATATACATACATTACTAGCTCTACCCCTCAAGAGGGCCTAAAAGCAATGGCACCTCAAAAGCAATGAGCACACCCAGTGCCCACACTGTGGCTTCTAAAAACCATTCTCCAATAAAAGGAATCATAGCTCCTTGGGAAAACAGCTGATTCTATAATCAGGGCAAAGAGTATACAATATGAGGCTGAGCATCTTAGAGCACCAGGAAGTAAGGAAGCACTCAAAAAACAAAAGCATAGGGGCAAGGGCCAATCTGAAAGCCTTTCCAGTGGTCAAAGTTGGAACAATATGAGCAACAAAATAAAAACACAACTGGATTCGAACTCAAAATATGAAATAAATATACAACAATCCATATTGATATAGATAATTGAGTAAGTAAATAAGTGAGGGAAGACACAAATTTTCCTTACAGAAGAATTCCAAATCAGATACGTACATACTTCCTTCTCCCTCAGGTGTGGATTGGAGTTAAGTGACTTGCTTTAAAAGAATAGTATATGGAAAGAGAAAAAGAGTAACTTTAAAGTGGAGAAAGCTGGCAAACACTATCTTAGCCAAGTGGTTCAGGTTAATCCCATCAGTGATGCTACATGAATGTCATGTAGACTTCATATACCCTGATAAGATGAAGTGAAAAGAGGACTTTGCCTCTGGATATTCCTTCCACAAATGCATAACCCTAATAATGAGACACAGCAGCAAACCCAGACTGGAGAATATTCTAAAAAATACCCAGCCAGGACTCCTCACGGCTGTTCAGGTCATGAAAAACAAGGTAGGCCTGAGAAACCGCAACAGACTGGGGAAATAAGAAAACTAAATGCAATGTGGTATCCTGGCCAATGAGACCATTAATGAAAAATCTGGTGAGATCCAAATAAAATCTGTAGTGTAGTTAATACCACTGGTAGTTAATACCAATGTCAGAGTCTTTGTTTTGACAAATGTACCACAGTAATGTAAGATGTTAACAATGAGGAAAACTAGGTATGAGGTATATGGAAACTCTCTATACTATTCACAACTTTTCATTAAATCTAAAATTATTCCAAAATAAAAAGGTTATTTAATAATTAGCTTATGATGCTAAAGTCAGAACAGTAGGCACTCTTAGGTAGTGACTGCAACTGTTGGTTAAAAACATTCCCACAAAAAATATTCTAGGCTCAGATGACTTCACTGATGAATTCTCACCACACATAAAGAGATGACAGGGACTTCCCTGGTGGTACAGTGGTCAAGAATCCGCCTGCCAATGCAGAGGACATGGGTTCAATCCCTGGTCCAGGAAGATCCCACATGCCGCAGAGCAACTAAGCCTGTGCGCCATAACTACTGAGCCTGTGCTCTAAAGCCCACAAGTCACAACTACTGAGCCCATGTGCCACAACTACTGAAGCCCACACACTCTAGGGCCCTCATGCCGCAACTACTGAGCCCATGTGCTGCAACTACTGAAGCCTGTGTGCCTAGAGCCATAAACAACAAGAAAAGCCATCGCAATGACAAGCCCGCGCACCACAATGAAGAGTAGCCCCCCCTTGCCACAACTAGAGAAAGCCCGCGTGCAGCAACAAAGACCCAAAGCACCCAAAAATAAATAAAATTTAAAAAAAAAGAAATAGAGACAATAACATCCTATACCCACTCTTCCTGAAAACAGATGACACTTCCCAATTCATTTTCTGAGGCCAACATTACCCTGATATCAAAACAAGTCAATGACATTACTAGAAAATAAAAAACCAATATCCTTTGTGAACACGGATATAAAAATCTTTATCAAAATATTAGCAAAACAAATCTATCAATATATACAAAAATTAATACATAATGATGAAATGGGGTTTATCTCAGGAATGCAAGGTTGGCTCAGCATTCAAAATTCAATGTAATTCACCATATCACCAGTCTAAAAACAAAAAAAACAAAAAAACATATCATCTCAGTAAACACAGAAACTGCGTTTTACAAAATTCAATACCCATTAATGATAAAAATTTCTTGCAAACTAAGATAGACGGTAACTTCCTCAAACTGATAATGGACATCTATAAAAAAGTAAACACAGGGGCTTCCCTGGTGGCACAGTGGTTGAGAGTCCGCCTGCCGATGCAGGGGACACGGGTTCGTGCCCCAGTCTGGGAAGATCCCACTTGCCGCAGAGCGGCTGGGCCCGTGAGCCATGGCCGCTGAGCCTGCGCATCCAGAGCCCATACTCCGCAACGGGAGAGGCCACAACAGTGAGAGGCCCGCGTACCGCAAAAAAAAAAAAAAAAAAGTAAACACATTAACATCATACTTAACAGACTGAATGACTTCCCTCTAAGATCAAAAACACGGCAAGGATGTCTACAGGCCTGCTCTCACAGCTTCCATTTAACATGTTAGTCAGAGGAGTAACACAATAAAAATATAAAAGGCTCACAGAATGGAAAGAAAGCAGTACAATTTTCTTTAATGAAAGGTGGTAATCTATGTAAAAAATTTAAAGGAATTTATTTTTAAAAACTAGTAGAACTAATAAGTTTAGCAAGAAAACAGTACACAGATCAATACACCAAAAGCAATTATATTTCTATTACTAGCAACAAATCAAAAATTAATTTTTAAATATCATTTAAAATAACCTCAAAACACATGAAATAGATAGAGATGAAGTTAAACTACGTGCAAAACCTGTACACTGAAAACTGTAGAATCTTTTGAGAGAAACTAAAGACTTCAATAAATGAAGAGTGAGAATATGTTGATGGATCAGAAGACTCATACTGTTAAAATACTGTTTCTCCCCAATCTCAACTAGATTCAACATAATCATACTCAAAATCACAGCACTTTTTAAAAAAACAGAAACTGACTTGCTGATTCTAAAATTCATATGAAAATACAAAGGACCTAGAAGAGCCAAAAGAATTCTTAGGAAAACAACAAAGTTGGAAGACTTACATTATCTTATTTCAAGATTTAAGGTAAAGCTAAAACAAGACATAAGGATAAGCATATTTATCAAAAAAAAAAAAAAAAAGTAAGAGAGAGCATAAATAGACCCAGGAGAAGATGGTAAGTTTTTAACACAGATGTCAAGGTAATTCTATAAGGAGAGAATAGTCCTTTCTACAAATAGCACTAGAACATATGCCGAAACAAACACACACACAAACAAACCTCAATCCTTACCTCACACCATATACAAATGTTAACTTGACATGTATCATAATGCCTAAACATAAGAGTTAAACTACAAGACTTCTAGACAAAAAATCAGGAGAAAATTCTTGTGATCTTGGGTTAGGTCAAGATTTTTCAGATAGGATCCACAAAGCAAAAATGTAAACAGTTAATAAATTGAACTTCATCAAAATTAAAAACGTCTGTTCTTTGAAAGACACTGTTAAGGAAATAAAAGGACAAGCCACACACTGGGAGAAAATTTTACCGAAAACATACCTGATAAAGGGCTCTTATCTTGTATCTCAATAACAAGATAAGCCAATTTTTTAAGATTTGAACAGACACGTAACAAAAGAAAACAAATGGCAAAAAGCATGTGAAAAGTCCTCAACATCATTAATCTTAAGAGAAACGTAAATAAAAAATACAATGAAATGGCCATTCACACTGACAAAAATGACCAAAAAAACTGGCAATACCAAGTATTGATATGGATGTGGAACATGTGAAACTCTCCTACCTTGCTGATGAGGGTGTAAAATGCTAATCATTTTGGAAAAGAGTTTGACAGTTTCTTGTAAAGTTAAACATACACTTACCAAACAACTCAGCAATCCTAATTCAGGGCTTTTACCAAAAAGAAACGAAAATGTGTATCACACAAAAACTCATATGCAAATGTTCAGATTTATCTGAAATAGCCCAAACTGGAAATGATCCAAATGCCCATCAACAGGTACATAGATAAACTATTCACACAAATGGAATACTATATGGCACGAAAAAGAAGCAAACTGCTATAATATGTAACAACTTGAATGAATCAAAAAAGCATTACAGAAGACAGACATAAAAAGGTTATACACTGTTTGATTTCATTTACATGAAGTTCTAGAAAAGACAAAACTCCTGTGACAGAAAGCAGATCAATGGTTTTAGGTGAGTAAATGCATGAGCGAACTTCTGAGAGTGACAGAAATGTTCTGTATTTTAATTACAGTGTTAGTTAAACTATAGTGTTAGTTAAACTATAGGGTTAATTAAAAATTATATACACTTGTCAAAGCTCATCAAAATATACACTTAAAATGAGTGTATTTTATTATATGTAAACTGCATCTCAAAATAAGTTTATTTTTAAAAGATAAAATAGAGTAAGTCCAGAATTTAAATAGCTTATAAATTGACTAACTCCTGTAACTTCCTACTTAAAATATTAAAACCTTAATTGTTGCTTTAGATAAACATAAAATCTTTAGAATGACACAGGAAAATAAACTTTTATTTCAAAGATAAAACTTGAAAGCCTGAACATTTTAAAAATTTAATTCTTAGCTCTAAAAATACTGTTTGTAAAAATATTTAACATTTCAATGAGCACTATATCAATATGATGATCTTTTTGGCCATGCCGCGTGGCATGCGGAATCTTAGTTCCCCAACCAGGGATTGAACGCGCGTCCCCTGAAGTGGAAGCACTTCAGTGGAGTCTTAACCACTGGACTGCCAGGGAAGCCTGATGACTTACTTTAATACCTAAAGCCAAGTAATTACCAGAGCAATTCCTGTAACTAGGATATTCTTACCAGAACATTCCAACACTCTATAGTGGAGAAACCTAACAAACACTACTTCAGCCCAGTCATCAATGTCACTGTCAACAGTCATAAATCATGTTGATGGTATATACCCTTGATATGGTATGATGAAAATGGCACTATATCTCTGTGATCCTCCTTCCAACAAACCATAACTCCAGTCTAATTGTGAGAAAAACATTAGACAAATTGAATGTAGCAGCATATTATAAAACACCTGACCAGTACTCCTCAAAACTATCAGGATCATCAAAAACAAGGTAAGTTTAAGAAACTGTCACAACCAAGAGAAGCCCAAGGAGACAGGACAACTAAATGTAATGTGGTATCTTGGGTGTGATCCTGGATCGGAAAAAGGAGAACAGGTAAAAACTAAGGCAATCAAAATAAACTTTGGACTTTAGTTAATAATAATGTATTAAAACTCATTGATTAATTGTAACAAATGTACAGTACTAAGGTAATATGTTAATAATCCGGGAATCTGAGGTCAAGTATGGGATACACATTCCCCTCTGTACTAGCTTTTCAATTTTTCTATAAATGTAATCTATTCTAAAAAATAAACTCTTAAAAAAAGCTCTCCCTCCTCCATTCCCTCATTGCGAAATTAAAAAGTCCATCTCATCAGTAAAACTTAGAACACTACAAGAGAGGAAGGGAAAGAAACAACGGGAAGGGGATCAAGAAAAGGATGGTACAGGTGTTAATTTAAAGAACATCATTACAGCTTTGGTAGAAAATTACATTGTGAAGCCTTTTTTTTTTTAACTATTTAGTGGAAGAAGAGAATGCACAAAAAAAAAAAGGTCAAAAGATGATCTAACAAGGATGTTAAAAATACTCTTCCCACTGCTTATACAGCTGTACTAGTGTTTTGACGTCAATCTCAAGACTCCCATGGAGTATACCAACATTTCACTCTTTGGTGTTTGTTGTATAAATTTCAAAGTAAAACCACTTGTTAATGAATGTCAACAGTTTCCATGATGAGAAAACTAATTTTGCTTAAACTCTGAGAATTATAGTGGCGAACTATGGGAGGAGGAAGGGCAGAAATGGAGAGGGTCATTCGAAGCATGCTTAAATTAAGTTTAAATTAAGTCTTCTCTCTTAGCTTTTTAAGTCATTTAACTCTCATTCTTAATCTTCACTGGGAAACCAGAGTGAAATACCAATCTCTTTCATTTCTTTTACAAGTCTGAAAAAGATTTGGTTGGGTAAAAGCAAACTGTTAGTGTGCCCTTCAAAATTGAGGGTGGATTCCAACATTTTTGAAACTTCAAAATCCAAAATATCTGTATTCTGTATCATAGATTTAACTTAATAGAGCTATGTTGATTTAAATCACTAATCTACATGATTCAGTGTAATCAGTTATTCACCAAAACATATTCTTTGCTAAAACCATCACATAAATTGTTCACTATTCAAAGAGAAATTTGTTTTTAAAAATATTTTTTTCTAAGTTTGCAACTTATAAGGACTGAGAATGTTATATCAAAATTCACAAGGTTAATTTTATACACTGAAAGGTAATTTCTGCAATGTTGTATATGTTGTATTACTGAATTCTGAATTAAGTAAGAAACTTAATTCAAAAACAGGGTAAACAAAAATCAAAAACACACAACAGATTCACAAAAACCAAAAAGAAGAGAACACAAGCATAATACAAAAGAAAACCATCAAACCACAAAAGGAAAAACAAAAAGAGCAAAGAAGAAATACAAAATCAACTGGAAAACAAGGTTTAAAATGGCAATAAACACATATCTATCAATAATTACCTTAAATGTCAATGGACTAAATGTTCCAATCAAAAGGCACAGACTGGCAGACTGGATTTAAAAAAAAAAAAAAAAAAACAAAAAACCAAGAACCTAAAATATGCTGCCTACAAGAGACCAACTTTAGGGCAAAGGACACACATAGACTGAAAATGAGGGGATGGAGAAAGATATTTCATGCAAACGGAAATGACAAGGAAACAGGGATAGCAATACTCATATCAGACAAAACGGACTTTAAGACAAAGGCCATAAAGAAAGATAAAGAAGGACACTATATAATAATAAAAGGATCAATACAAGAAGAGGATATTACACTTGCTAACATATATGCCCCCAATATAGGAGCACCTAAATACACAAAACAAATGCTAACAGACATAAAGGGAGAAACTGATGGGAATACAATAATAGTAGGAGACTTTAATGCCTCATTCACATCAATGGATAGATCTTACACATAGAAAATCAATAAGGCAACAGAGATCCTAAATGATACAATAGAATAGTTAGACTTAATTGATATTTTCAGAACATTATATCAAAAAAAAAAACCAATACACATCCCTTTCAAGTACACATGGAACATTCTCTACGATTAACCACATACTAGGACACAAAATAAGCCTCAACAAATTTGAGAGGATAGAAATTATTTCAAACATCTTTTCTGACCACAAGGGCATAAAACTAGAAACCACCCACAGAAAGAGAAACAAGAAAAAACCAATTACATGGAAACTAAACAATGTACTACTAAAAATTCAATGGGTCAACAACAAAAATCAAAGAGGAAATGAAAAAATACCTTGAGACAAATGACAATGAAAACACAACCATACAAATCTATGGGATGCAGCAAAAGCAGTTCTAGGAGGGTAGTTCATAGCAATACAGGCCTTCCTCATAAAACAAGAAAAATCTCAAATAAACAACCTAACCTACCACCTAAAAGAATTAGAAAAGAACAAACAAAACTTAAACTCAGCAGAGGAAGGAAATACTAAAGATCAGAGAGGAAATAAAACAGAGATTTAAATAAATAAAACAAAGATTTAGGGGGCTTCCCTGGTGGCGCAGTGATTGAGAGTCCGCCTGCCAATGCAGGGGACACGGGTTCGTGCCCCAGTCCGGGAAGATCCCACATGCCGCGGAGCGGCTGGGCCTGTGAGCCATGGCCGCTGAGCCTGCGCGTCCGGAGCCTGTGTTCCACAACAGGAGAGGCCACAACAGTGAGAGGCCCGCGTACCACAAAAAAAAAAAAAAAAAAAAAAAAAGTGGTTTGCGAAGTCTTGTGCTGGAGACTTCTTGCTGGACGGTGCTCCATGGTCGGGTAGACCAGTTTGAAGTTGATAGCGATCAAATCGAGACATTAATTGAGAAAAATCAACATTATACCACGCAAGAGACAGCCGACATACTATAATCTAAATCAAGTGTGGAAAATCATTTGCACCAGCTTGGTTATGTGAATCGCTTTGATGTTTGGGTTCCACGTAAGTGAAAAAAAACTTCTTGACCGTGTTTCCACAAGCAATTCTCTACTTAAACGTAACAAAAACGTTCCATTTTTAAACCAAATTGTGATGGGCAATTAAAAGTGGATACAGTACAATAATGTGGAATGGAAGAGATCACAGGGTAAGAGAAATGAACCACCACTAACCACACCAAAGGCTGGTCTTCATCCAAAGAAGGTGATGTTGTGTATATGGTGGGATTGGAAGGGAGTCCTCTATTATGAGCTCCTTCCAGAAAACCAAATGATTAATTCCAACAAGTACTGCTCCCAATTAGACCAACTGGAAGCGGCACTCGATGAAAAGTATCCAGAATTAGTCAAATGAAAACGCATAATCTTCCAACAGGATAAGGCAAGACTGCATGTTTCTTTGATGACCAGGCAAAAACTGTTACAGCTTGGCTGGGAAGTTCTGATTCATCTGCCGTATTCACGAGACATTGCACCTTTGGATTTCCATTTACTTAGGTCTTTACAAAATTCTCTTAATAGAAAAAATTTCAATTCCCTGGAAGACTGTAAAAGGCACCTGGAACAGTTCTTTGCTCAAAAAGATAAAAAGTTTTGGGAAGATGGAATTATGAAGTTGCATGAAAAATGTCAGAAGGTAGTGGAACAAAAGGGTGAATACGCTGCTCAATAAAGTTCTTGGTGAAAATGAAAAATATGTCTTTTATTTTTACTTAAAAACCAAAGGCACTTTTTGGCCAATCCAATATATTCAATATCCTGTAATAAACCATAATGGAAGAGAATCTGAAAAAGAATATATATATATATATAACTGAATCACTTTGCTGTACACCAGAAACTGACACAGCATTGTAAATCAACTATACTTCAATTTAAAAAAAAAGAAAGAAAGAAACTTACTTCAAGAAATTCTTAGCTTTGTAAACTTCTGGATGGAAATGAGCAGAAAAATCAGCTAGAGATGTTCAGTAGCTCAGTGAAGCTGTTTTTATCAAGTATCATGATGTTCACACACATACTTAGTTATAACAATAATCCAACTTAATCTCCAGAAGTACCTCCCTACTCTTTAAAGGCAATTAAATCAAAAGGAGTGAATGTTTCTCCTCCTCCCAAGAATAAAATATCCAAGCAATGCTTAACCTGCTGAACTGCTATAGAGACATTTAAAAAATGTGGGAAATCCCACAAAAAATGAGCACCTGTCTTACCTCTAAAAAACAAACTTCAGTTTTCCATAAATAAATCTTTCAAATGCAAGGAGTTAACCAAGAAAGGATTCTTACATTCTGTTGCTCACTTGCCTAGAGAAGATCAAGATATGTTTACGAGCAGATCCAACCCTGCAAAGCAAACTGATTAATAACACACTGGGAGAAAGGTTTGCTAAAAGAACTCTGTACTAGCCTAGTACATGACACAGTGTGTAGTGAAGCACAAACAACTATAATTCAGAGACATTAAATAATATCAAGTCAATGTTAAAGATGGTATATCTATTAGAACATATAAGAACTTTGCTTCCTGAACACAAAAGAAAACGTTATTAGAGCAATAAATAGTTCTCCTGAAACCCATATTGCAGTGCTAATGGGGACTACTTAAATAATGACATAGCTGTGGATTCTTTTGAAATTTATAAGGTATTTTTACTGTGGTAGTGGTTATCTTGTAGTTACTATTACTTATCTAGCATTCTCTTGAAAATTTTAGTGGCTTTAAGGTGTCACCATAAATTCCAATATTCAAAAGTATGAAGGTAACACAAAAACGTTTATATAGAGTACCACTTCTCTAGATTACAATCCAAGTTAGTGCCTTATAAATTAGATTACAAAATATCTAACTGACAGTAGCTTAGTCCACTCAAAGAATCAGTTTCAGTGAGTTATGCTTTATAGTACCTCCTCAGTTTTTTATTAAAGGTGATTAGAAAAGACATTTTTAAAACTGCTTTTAACTTGTCATGAAACTGTTGTAGGAGAAACAGTATTGTCATGAAACCCATGTGACTAATATTTTTTATGAATTTAATGGCAAATAATAAAAATTTTGCTTCGTTACAAAGGAGGAAATATACCCACTAATAGCCAAATCATATTTATCTCTTTCCCACAGCATCCCAAAAACAGAGAGGATTAATCACAATGGTTGTATTAATCATAATTGTAATATTTGCATTTACCTCACTGTAATAACTTGACTTCCTATTTTTCTTTTAATGTATTTAGTTGGGATGTATGTATATGTGTGTGTTCTTTATTATAAACCACTTCACATCCTTTTGGGCAAGTGGAGTATAAACATTATAAATAATTTTTAAGTCAAAATAAGTGTATGTATTCATGCATTTTTCTTTAATATTATTGATTTTAATAAATATCTCCCTCTGCCCCAAAGTAACAACTTTTTGCATTGAGTTTTTAATTAGAAAAAAAAATCAAATCTCATTTGATCCTGTGATGTAGATGGTATGGAAGTATTATTCTCCTATATAGATTAGGAGAATTAGGCTCAAAAAACAAAACAAAAAAGTTGACTTAGTTATCATGTCATCCTTGAGGTACAAAGCTAGGATTCATTTTAGCAATTCTGACGTCCATATGCTTTCCTCTATGCTACACTACTTTAAACAGAACTTTTGGCGAAGACTACACAAAATTAAAATATTAGATGATACAGAAGGGAGGAAAGGACAGAGGTAAGGAGATGGGAATGGTAGAGGAAAGAAGAAAAAAATGAAGGAAGAAAGAAGGAAGAAAGGGAGGGAGGAAACAGAAGGAGAGGGGAGGGAAAGGAGGCCAACCATTCATAACAGCAGTGAAAATTATGAAGCATCTAGAATAAACTTAACAGAAAATGTGTTAAGACTTCTACAGATAAAATTACCAATTATTATTGAAGAACATAAGAGAAGACCTGAAACTTCTTAAGAAATACCATGTTCAGGTATAAGAAGACAACATCATAAAGATGTTCATTTTCCCCAAATTAAACTCAACCTTCAATGCAAGCACAATTAAAAACCCAACAGGGCTTTTTATGGAATCTAATAAGCTGATCCCAAAATTCATACAGAAAAGAAAAAGCCAAGAATAGCAATGAAAATTTTGAAAAAGAAAAACTGAGTAAAGGAGACTTACTCTGCTTACAGAGCTTAAGTAATTTGGACAGCTTGGCGGTATAGAAAAACTTAAACTGACAAAACAGAATAGAAAGATCAGAGACAAACCCACAAAACATGGAAACATGATATATGACAAAGATGGCACTGCAAATCAATGGTGAAAAGATAAACTGTACAACAAAAGGCAAGACAACTGGTAATCTCTAAGGAAAATAAAACTTACTCTCTACCTCATACTATATTCATATTTTATTAATTAAAAAACACCAGTTGCAAAATATACACAACATGAATTCAAATTTTTATAAAGTTAAAAAATCTGCCCCCCTAAAAAACCTCTAAAATGTTTGAGGATATATAACTATGTAGCACAAGTATAAAAACATGCATGAGAACAATAAACACCAAATTTACCAGAGTATAAGTGAAGAGGAAGAGTAGAGACCACAATTAGAGAAAAGTATGCAGGAGAGCCCCAACTTTATCTGTGATTGTTATTTCTCCTCCTTCCCACCAAAATGATGATGCTACACAGTAGGTACCTGGATGTTCATTATGTTCTTTTTTTTTTTTTGTCTTATGCTTGCAATATTCTACAATGAAGTAAAATGAGGGGAAAAGAAAATTTTTTAATTAGATGTTGCAGCTAACTGAGACTTCTACTTAATAACAGAGAAAGCCAGGTTTTTTCAGTTTTTAAATTTAGAATTCATTTAAAGAATCAAACATTCTTTTATATCTCAGAATACTTTTGTTAAAACTGAGTAATTCCAATTAATTTCTATAAAATGATAAATATAATGCTTAAGTGGCTTTTACCACCAGTTCACTGACTTAAAACTCTCTAAAATTAAATAAATAAATAAATAAATAAATAAATAAATATGCTATTCAAATATAAGACTACCTTAAATTCCATACAAGTTTTTTCCTCTATTCCACAATGAAATCTTTGGGTCTTATTTTATCATTAAAAAAGTATTCCAACTTTTTTAAATTAAAAAAATTTTTAATTTAAAAATTCCAACTTTTAAAATTTCCAAGATTAAAAAAAGTTATTAAAAGCATCTAAACAACAGAAATTATTGATTTTTTGTGCTGTTCGATAATCCTTGGAAAAATTCCCATTAACGTGCTTTTCCCCAGAAGTATAGGAAAAGTTCCAAACTTATTCACATATGACAACAGTTCTGAGATGTGAATAGCAGAACTGCAGATCAATCATCTACTCTTTCCTTCCCATAGTGTGTGATCCCTATTTGTATAATCACCAGAAGAATCGGATCCAATAAGACTGTTGGACAGTAATTAAGCTTCTTAAAACTACCTGACTCTACTTTGCCATAGTGTAGTCTAGTTAAAATTTTTTTCTTTCCTATTTATTTCTATCCACCAATGGAATATATGTTATCACGTGACCCTGAAGAAGGGAAGATGGGTAAGTTCAGAATTAGGAAACTGGAGTCAGGAGGTTGGGGTCAGAATGTGGTCATATTATTTACCTGCTGCTCACAACCAGAAAGAGATTAGCCAATACTTTCGTGGAAAAATAAGGAAGTTCATATTTGCAATACAAGAACAAAACACTCGCTATATTATTTTATTGCCCAGAGCATCATGAAAAGCTTTAAAAAAATTTTAATATAACACCCCCAAGTAGATACATTTAAATTTAAATTTAACTTCAGGACATCAAGAAAGATACCTTTGGTATCATTTTCTGTTTTTAATTGACCCTTTCTCCAGAGTCTTGCAATGGAGGAATAGTTGGCAGGATTTCTTTTTTTTTTTTTTTTGACTTTTGCTGTTGAAAGTGCTACCAGGGGTACATGTAATTACTACAATTTAACATAAAAATTATCCTTCCCTACTTGTGAGGTGCTGTTTTTCACTAAGATTATAACTTTACGAGTGGTGCACATAAATTGGTGAGCAAGTCAGCTAATACTTATCAAGATAAGCAGGTTCACTAAACCGGCAATCCACAGGGTGACAGACGTCAGAAACACATTATCTTCACAGTCATATCACCTATTTGTTCTTCTTAACCATAACAAATTAGAAGTAAGATCTTCAACAACATATAAAATTTAAAGAATTGAAGTAAATGGGAAAAGGAACCTGAAGTTGTTAATAACCTCATTGAATTTAAATATTCCCCAAATAAGAATACCTTTTTTTAAGAGCCAAACTTTCATCTCAAAACCTTTGCATTAAACATTCAGAAATTTGGGAGTCATCCTAGATCCCTCATTTTTCTTTGTCCCTCTAGCTCATTCATTGGTCACTACAGTCCTCTCCAATCCATCACCCCTGCCCTAGTGCAGGAACTTCTCGTATCTCCCATTATAGCCTCCCATTTGCATTCCTAGTCTCAAGAATTACTTCCTTCTGATCTTCTATCAAATTACTAACATAGTTTTTCATTAAAATAAAAGTCAATCAATTAAATAAAACTAAATAGAGTTTTTACTTAAAAACAAAACATCTCTAATTATAAAAGCAATATATATTCATGGTTGAAAACCTCGAAAATACAGATAAATATAAACAGTAAAACAATCATTCATAATCTCACAACCCAGAAACATTTAAAAAATTAGCACAAGACCTAGAAGTCTTTTTTTAAGCATTATATTATTATGTATGTTTTTAAAAACATAACTGGCATTGTATTTGGAGTTTTATCTCCTACTTTTCACACACCATGGACACCTTCCTATTAAGGTTTACTTGAAAATGTCTTTAGTGCTTATATAAATCTCTATCAAATGTCATAAGGTAATTTATTAACACCAGTCTCCGGGAGCTCCTTGCCATCACCTCTTCAGAGGCACCTGACTTAGACTGGTTCTTCTTTGCCCCTACTAGAAAGAATGGTGTGGCTGACATCTTTGTATAAAACTTGATAACTAAATCTTTACTTCCTTTACATCTTGAGAAATACACCAAAATTGGCATTACTGGATCAAAAGGTTTACATATGTCTTAGGCTTCTGAGCTATATTTGTAAAATTATTTTCTATAAAGTTTAAACCAATTTATATCCTCAACTGAAGAGTACAAAAAACACTGCCTTATCACAATCCTCCCTAGCATTCAGTATTCTTTTAAATTACAATTTAGAAAAGGAAAAAAAAAAGATGAAGTTCCCAACACAGTAAGACACTATCTCAGAAATTTTCTGCTCAGTACCCAAGATTATGCCTTATGCTACGGCACTATACCTCTTATTTGGATTTATTTGTTAATTTACTCATCAATTCAAACATTTACTTCACGGTCTTCCAGGTACTGGGAACACAAAAGTGAATAAGACAGACAAGCTCAGTAAAGCTGAAAAAATTAGTTCCATGATTCCTTCACCTAAAGGATTGTCCTCAGAACTATCAAATTCCCTCTCTACTAACTACTTTATGGGTCCGGTCTGGGCTCAGTCCTTGAGAAGAGGCAGTCCCTATGTTGATCAACATGACATTTGTGATAACAGAAAGCAGTGAGACATAAAGCTGGAGAAGTCAGACAAAAGCCAAGTAGTGAACGGTCTTAAATGTACGTTAAGGAACCTGCCTTTAACCTCGAGGCTGTGAGTCCCCAAATACTTAAACTCTGCCTTAATCACCTGCCACCGTCACATAATGCTAATGTTCTGTTTTCGTTTCAAAAGGAAACTTTATTTCACTATTATAAATTTAAAAACCAATATTATTTGACATAGAAAGCAATAAGAGACAAAATACACAAATTATTATTAAATTCTTAAAAATTTAAGATGAAATGCAAGTAAAGCATTCCTGGAAATAGGAACACTAACAATTAGCGCACCTGTAACATGGTCATTATAGCAGCCTTGAAAAAGAAGCATTTCATGTTTCCTTCTCTTCCAATCTCCTAAAGTTATGACATGCCTCTAGTCATACAGTAAAAACTGTCCTATTCAATTAATTGGTACCAGCGATTGGTCATTTAATGGAAAAGAGCGGTTAGAGTAAGGAACCGTTTCAAAAAAACACACTCATACACAACTTAAACTTCATTCCAATTTAAAATATATATGTGTACATTTATTTGCCAATTTTTAAATGCAGGATCAAGGCCTTTTCTTTCAGTAACAATGTGTTGGAGTGCCCTATGATCCTTCTTTTATACACCATGCTAAAATACACATGCTATGTTTATTTCCTGTTTCAGTTTCCTTACAGTGGACAAAGAAGCTAAAGATAATCCCTGGACTCTTTTTTTTCCCAAATAGCTAATAGTTGTTTTTCATCCATCTCTAATTTGACAGCAATTTCTTTAGTTACAAGTCCCTACTCGTGCTTCCAAAGCACATACAACTCAGTTTTCACAGAAATAACTTTCTTTTTTATGCTCATATTTCATCGGTTTTCATAATATTTAACTGAACTATCTAATTCCAATACAAGTACAAAAGGTTGGGATTATACAGTTCAACTGCAAGGAGTAGAAATATTCAAACATACTACAAGAGGAGCCTGTAGATGTAAGCATTTAACCCACTGTGGGTAAAAGTCATGCTCTACAGGGGAAATGGAGCGAGTCCACTAAATTGAGGTTAACGAAGAGATTTCAACTACTACTTTTCCCCTTTCTTCTTTAATATATTGGTCACATCTTTCAAGACTGGGTAATGTTAGCTTCTCTTGATTACAGGATTTTGTGAATTCCTAAATGACCACTCATCTTTACCACATGTTTCCTGCAACAGTTCCTTAAATGTAATCAGCCACCTTGAGACACTCCAAAACTTTTATCTTAACATCAGGAATGCTACTCTTTCTTGGCACTTTTGCAGCATCTCTAACACTATTATTTGCAGGCTTTTTGTCAGCCATTACAGCTCAAAAACATTCATTAAAAATCTTATAAAAGTATTCCCTATCTTAACTTCAAAACTAGAACTACATTACAGAGTTTGGCAGAAATAATGGAAAAGTCTTCACACATCCATTTGAATTGCAGGAAGAATTTCAAATATTTCTGGAAGAAATCTTCAATTTGTGAGATAATATGCATGAATGAGACAACTTCTGCAAATAAGCACATCTTGAAAAATATATCTGCTCATGCGAACAACTTACATTTATCCTGACAAATTTAAGTATTCCACATACAAAACAAAGCGAACAAGATAGGTGCAAAACTAGAACTATGAAATACATAAGTGAGTTGGATTCTTGTTCCCCTCTGAAAAGACTACTTAAGGATTCCTCTGAAAAACCACTGAAAGTATTCTGAATATTATAAAAGATGCATGGAAGATCTGATAATTTTTCACAGGAATTTTCCCAAACTGGATGGCAGCAAAGAGGAGACGAAGAACCCCTTTTCTACTTCACGAACACGAACTATTAACTCGACACATTCAGAAGAACAGATTCTAAAGATTATGTTAGATGGTTTCTTTGAATAAAAGGCCTTTTATTAGTATTTAAATGTAGAACAAAGTTGACCATTAACTATTTTCTGATCTTTCCAACCACAAACACTTGTGAGTTAGGATTCTTGGTGCTTGTTAACACCAAAATTTAAAAATGAAACTGTCCCAATGACCTTAAATCTCATGTGAGTTATATACCAAGCAATGTCCAAAGAAGTATCCCTTTCTTATTGACTAAAAGCAGTCTTTCACTGAGGAAATGATTTTTCAGGCAGACATTTCTGTAAACAAAGGATGCATTACTGTATTTTTTTTTTTTTGCGGTATGCGGGCCTCTCACTGTTGTGGCCTCTCCCGTTGCGGAGCACAGGCTCCGGACACGCAGGCTCAGCGGCCATGGCTCACGGGCCCAGCCGCTCCGCGGCATGTGGGATCTTCCCGGACTGGGGCACGAACCCGTGTCCCCTGCATCGACAGGCGGACTCCCAACCAGTGCGCCACCAGGGAAGCCCCTGTATTTTTTTTTATTTTTTTAAATTTAATAATAGTTTGCAATTTTTTCTACTGTTACCTTCTGTATATAGCAAAAATACTGATTTTCTATTTATAATAATGAAAGTTTCCTTTGGAAATGGACTTTCAATTTAAAAAGTAATGTTACAGAAGATTAAGTAACTGATAGATGAGGGATTAAATTATTTGGATACTATCTAAGTCATTAAGTTAATATCCAAATAATTTAAGTATGGGAAACAACAGCCTTCAAGATAAAGGCAAGTTCCTTTACATGCATTCAAGACCATTCTAATTATCCTTCCAGTGTCTTTTCTCACCACTTTCCCTCATCACAAACTTCATGTTCCAGCAATACCCCACACATAACAAACCAACCTTTCTGCCTAAAATGTCTATTCTATTATCCATATTATGACCACCACCACCTCCATAGACCATGCCCCACACACACACACACACACACACACACACACACACACACACACACAGAGACACACTATACCTAACACCCAACCCAACTCCTTACATTAAAGAGGCTCTACACTAAGGTATTATCTTCCTCCGAGAAATTCTCCGTAACCAGATCTCCTCAGGCTGTATTATATGTTATTAGAGACTTTGTTTTACTCATCTATATTTCTTTCTCTGGTTCCCAGCATATTCGATAGATAATTTTTGAAAGAATGACTCTTACTTGACTAGTTTGTATCATTTAGCAATGCTAATTACACTCTACTTTCAACTTTTATCCCTTCATGAAGGCTCCTTTATAAAGTACTCCCCTGGTACTCCTACTCCTCTGTAAGCATTCCTTTGATTCTCTGTAACTTTGATTCTCAACAGCCTTTGAAAGCACTTCTCTCTTCACCAAAACATGTGACCCATGATACTATATGGGCCATCCTTCTGGTGCAGTCTCTTTCTTGTTGAACTCACCTATTCAAAGTACTTCAACTACCATCACAAACACAATAGCAGTAGCCAAGCCCTCACTCCTTTACATCCAGTCGCCTACTGGACATTTGCACCTGGATGCTTCATAGGTACCTGTGGTGGGCAGCCTCTAAAATAACCCCCAGTTAATTCTGCCTCCTGGAATTCATGCCCTGTATAGTTCCCTGCCACACTGAACAGAGCTGATCTCTCAGCTGAGCTGAGAGAACTTTACAAAAAAGAATGTGACTTCTGAGGTTAGCTCATAAAAGTCATTATGGCTTCCACCTTGCTGTCTATGATCACTTGATCTGGATAAAGCCAGCTGCCTCAAACACCACCATGAGAGGTCTTCCTGGTGAAAAACCGAGGTCTCCTACCAACAAACAGCACCAACTTAGCCAGCGTGTAAGTGAGTCACCTTGGAAGTAGATCCACCAGGTCCAACCAAGCACTCAGACGACTCAAGCCCTTGCTTCAGTAGCAGACATCCCAACTGCAGCCTCATTAGAGACCCTGAACCACAAACCACCCAGCGAGGTTGCTCCCAGGTTCTTTATTACAGTAAACTGTATGAGATAATAAAGGTTTAGCACTGTCCAGCAGAACTTTTTGCAATGATTAAAATGTTCGATGTCCAATGTCCAAAACAGTGGCCATTGGCTACAAATGGCTACTGTACACTTGAAAGTGGTTAGTGTGACTGAAGAACTAAATTTTCAACTTTTTCTAATTTTAACTAATTTACATTTAAATAGCCATGTGTCTTGTGGCTCCCATGTTGTATAGTGCAAGTTTATTTATTGTTTTGGGATAATCTATTATGCAGCGCTAGATAACTGATACAGTACCTTAAACTAAATCTGTCCCTTACTACCTCTGTTTTCTTCTCCATCTTTCATCTTATCAGTCAACCAAACAAAAATAAAACAAAACTGTGCCTCCTCCCTTTTATATTCCACACCTTAGTGAATGGTACCACTACCCATCCAAACACCCAAGCCAGAAAGGCCCTCACTTTCACCAGCTACCCTTCTTATACTACTGGTATTCTTAACATTTTCTTAACAGCTCTATTTGTCTCTTCTCTTTTAAATGTAATGTTACAACTTTAATACTTTGTTCTTTTTCATTATTGAAAAATGTCTCCTTATTGGTATCTCTGCCCCTAAAACTTCTCAAGACTAATCAAGTCTTCACACTGCCGCCCAAATGATCTTTCTATAACATAACAATGATCGTACCCCTCTGATTAAAGACCTTCAGTGGTTTCCCACAATCCAGAGGATAAAACCCGAACTCCTCAGAAGAGCATAAAAATAATATGATGCCTCCTATCACTGCAACTTTACCAACTGTTGTGACGGAAGTCAACCTCCATGCTCTTCTCACACTGAACTACATGCGTTCTTAGAAAAGGTGAGCTACTTCACCTCTGTGCCTTTGTTCATACTGCTGCTTTACCTGAAATGATCTCCCATTCCTCACCTGTCTGATAACTACAACCCATCTTTAAGGATTCAATGGAAGTATTCATCTCTTGTTTCTGATCTGTCCAGAAAGTATTGATTCTTCTCGAGTCCCACTGCACCCTGTGCAGCTAGCTGCCTACATGTCTGTCTCCTTCTATTAGACTAGAAGCTCCTAAAAGGCAGAAAGAGTACCCAATTCAAGGCTGATTCTATCTGGCAGTATAGCATAGTGTTAAGAGTGCAGGTTTGGAAGTCAGACAAACTTAAGGTTAAAATCCCAGTTTTGCCACTCACTAGGTATGCTACTTAAACTTTCTGAGCTTCTGCTTCTTCACCTGCAAAATGAAGATTATATAATAAAACCCACTACCTCACAGTGTCATTGTAAGGAATAAGTAAACTATTATGTATAAAATGCTACAGTGCCTACTATATGATTTTTAATGAATAAATGTATTTTTGATGAAGAGATTAATGAGTCACTACCTCCTAGGTGGGCAAAGAAAGGGTGAGATAGGTCAAAATAAAAAGTATCATCTCTGAAATCACTTTTGCTAGGCTACTCTAAAGAAAATTGGTAAATAATACCGGAAGCCTCTCACGTATCTACCATGTGGTCAGAAAATGACAGAGAACGGCAAAAGGACTCAACTGGAAATAAATAAAAGTTTGAGGAAACTAAAAGGTTGAGGAAGAGGAGAGATTCTAGATGGGGTCAGATGGGAGAGATCAGAAGCCCAGTGATGACAATGAAGGCAAAGAATGCATAGAGAAGGGAATGGGGGGGAGAAGGAGAAGTAGAAGGTAAGAAGTAGAAAAACACAAAAACTTGAAAGTAGAATCTTTCCAAGCAACAACAAGATCTAAGATGTAGTCATATAGATCCTAGGATAAATCACATGAAACTGCAAATATTGAACTATTTTCGACTAAAAAACCAGACTGGTCCATTTTTAAAATAATAAATTGGACCTTTTTTAAATAATAAAATTTGGGGGGTTACATATTAATTCCATTAATTCCATTTTACATTCTACCTTTTGCCTTGAGTGCCTGAGACAATGTAGGGCTCCTAAGAAAATTATGGAAAACAAAAAAATTACTTTCCTATTAAAATGTCCTGGATGTTCTCTGGAACACAATTTAGAAATTGCTGCTGTAATTTACATTAAAAGATAAGAGACTAAATAAATAAACTTCTTTGGCTGAACCCTCTCATTTGAATTTTATACTTTCTAGTTGTGTTTGGATTCTAACTTCATAGAAATCATAGTTACCCAAAATTATGTGCAGTAACAAATACAATGAACCAAGAGTCATAAGACCTGGATTTTAAAGCTGGTCCCAAATATGTATTAGCTGGGAAATACTGGGCTAGTCAATGAATGTCTCTGAATCTAAGTTTTTTCTCATCTGTAAAACAGGAATAACATCTGTCTTGTGTTGTTGTATGTATTAAATATAATGCCTATAAAGCACCTAGAATTATACTTAACAAATGGAAGCTTATTGTTACTAAATGAGGAAACAACTGTAAAAGCGTAGTAAATGAGAATGTAAATTACTCTAGTATCATACAGACAAAATATATGAAAGTGACAATGATTTGACTTGTTAGATGTGACAAGATTGAAGTGAATCATACTGTTTGTGTGATAATAACCTGCTCATTTTTAAATACGGAAAACAAGCATGGGCAAATATTTCTATAATAAATAGATTATTTACAGGCTGTGAATTTGTCATCTACCTTCTCATTATATTTTCCAATGTGACTTTTAACTTCATCAACCCGAAAAGATAACAACATTCTCCAGACGAGTCATATCGATAACAAACTTTGCAAGCTGGATAAGCAAAGATTTCCTTATTGCTAACAGTGTGAGGAAGCAATGCTAGCTAAAATGAGATATGGTAAATATTTATGCAAAATTAACAGAACTTTACCCCACAGGGAGGCTGCAAGCATGGGAAAAAGCAGCTTCCCAGAACTCAGCATAGCGGATGTCTGTAGATCTCCCTAAGGGCTATAAAGTCCCCACATCCATAAGAATGCTTCAAAGGGCACTGCCTTTTTGCATGCAGCCTCTTTGTAAGTCTGAAACCTAGTAAAATTCTCAAGTCAGAATTCTCTACCTAGAAACAGTACTTATTAAATAATGATTTGGTTTGTGGGCTTCTTTTTTAAACCAACTATCTGCCTATCTCTGTTCTAGATTCTCTAGGGTTACTAAGAAAATGCAAGAAAACAATTCATAGCTCAAAAGAGTTAATAGGTTAAAAAACAACACACTGAAATATCTCTTAAGCAAGTTTTCCAATGTTATGGCATAAAGAGTGGCTAGACTAAAACGATTCATGCCACGGAATTGTCAGTAACAACAATAAAAAAAATCATTTACAAAGAAGAAATGAAGATTAAAAGTAACAATGTATTATGGCACAGAAGATGCATCTAGAGCTAGAATAAAAGGGATATTTCTTTAAGTGGCAGAAAATATAAACTAAATGACAAAGAGAAGATCACTACTATAACAAGAAATCTTTAAAAAGAAAATATAGTCTCCATTACCACTTAACCAAACATAGATACTTGCTAAGAAAAAACTTAAACCCAATTTGCTTATATCATTTGTTCCACAAAGGCCCAATCACTTACTATTAAAATCATTCATTTGCTGCCTTTTCTTACTCTTATGTACTCAGTATAACAATTTTTTGAGTCACTTCTGTTTTGTGTGCCTATAATAAAAAATAAATAAATAAAACTTGTATTAGATGGGCCTTAAAATTCTTCTATTTATTTATTTGTTTGTTTGTTTGTGTTGGGTCTTCGTTGCTGCGCGTGGGCTCTCCCTAGTTGTGGTGAGCGAGGGCTACTCTTCGTTGCGGTACGTGGGCTTCTCATTGCAGTGGCTTCTCTTGTTGCGGAGCCCGGGCTCTAGGCACGTGAGCTTCAGTAGTTGTGGAACACGGACTCAGTAGTTGTGGCTCGTGGGCTTCAGAGCACAGGCTCAGTAGTTGTGGCGCATGGGCTTAGTTGCTCCGCGGCATGTGGGATCTTCCCGGACCAGGGCTCAAACCCATGTACCCTTCATTGACAGGTGGATTCTTAACCACTGCGCCACCAGGAAAGTCCCTTCAACTTCTTAAAAGAACTTTGGAATAGTTATAATGTAAAATGACTTACAAGCAATACATATTCGGCTTCAAAAAGTCCAATGTTTACAGATGTATGTATATATTTTCAAAAAATGAGTAAGAAATGGAAATACAATGTAGCCATTTTTTAGAGGAAATGAGACAAAATCCCTCTGGAAAAGGGAGTAAGTAAATAGGCGATTAAGAGTAAAAAGAATAAAACATAGTTATGAAATTATAATGTAAAGACAACACTTTAATGGTTTTGTTGAAGACAAAATCCACTTTCTGGGTGTCATCCAACTGATTTAAAAGATCCACTGACTGGTCCAGATGAGCCAATCATAGTATAAGCAAACCTGAGACCAGTAGGCCAGAAGAAAGTGGGCATTGGAATCATAATCCCAATTCTTCTGTTTAGAAACAATGTGACCGCAATTCTTCTGTTTTGAAACTATATGACCTTGAGCAAGTAGTGAAGGTCTCAGAACATCATTTTTCTCCGTTTTAAAATAGGAACAACAGGGCTTCCCTGGTGGCGCAGTGGTTGAGAGTCCGCCTGCCGATGCAGGGGACACGGGTTCGTGCCCCGGGCCGGGAAGATCCCACATGCCGCGGAGCGGCTGGGCCCATGAGCCATGGCCGCTGAGCCTGCGCGTCCGGAGCCTGTGCTCCACAACGGGAGAGGCCACAACAGTGAGAGGCCCACGTACCGCAAAAAAAAAAAAAAAAAAAAAAAAAAAGGAGTTTTATGTAAAATAGGAACAACAATATTTAACTTACATAGCTGAGAAAAATTTAAAAAGACGATGCACAGAGAGCACCTAGGACAGTGTTCAGCATTTAGTATGTACTCAATAAATATAAAATCCTTTACCACATCCCAAATTTCCTTATAAAACTAAATTTCATCTCAATTTTTGTTTGTTTGTTTGTTTTTTTGCGGTACGTGGGCCTCTCACCGTTGTGGCCTCTCCCGTTGCGGAGCACAGGCCCGGACGCGCAGGCTCAGCGGCCATGGCTCACACGCCCAGCCGCTCCGCCGCATGTGGGATCTTCCCAGATCGGGGCACTAACCTGTGTCCCCTGCATCGGCAGGCAGACTCTCAACCACTGCGCCACCAGGGAAGCCCTCATCTCATTTTAAATGTTCATTTTTCCCCTAGTTTCACCTTGCCACCTTTCTAATGTGTAAACTATTAGAGCAACAAGTCATCATGACTTAAGCAGTCTTCCTAATAATCAAACTACTGTAGTTTCCAGAATCTTCCACTGATCAACTCATCACCGTATTTATCACTGGATGACAAAGCATAGGCTTAATGGGTTGCTACTACCTTCAAAGAGGTAGCTAATGAGTAGAGGGGTTCTCCTTCAAGTAGTGACTAAAGCAATGCCTAATCAATAAAATGTGATTTCTTCTATGCAAAAGCAATGGACATCTAAAAGCTTCTTAAATTTCAACCTATTCCATGCCCTTTTCATCTTAGTTTAGATAACTCACCAAAAAACAATTAAATTGAAAAATAGAAATGAAACATAAAAAGATAATATATGATAAAAAGTAACATTAATTTTTTTCTTTAAAAAATAAGATAAATTTAACAATTATGATTTCATACCATTACTTCACCAAAATACACATGACTTCCCACCTTAACCTTCAACACTAATCAATGAATATCACTCTTACAGGTAAATTTCTTAATTCTTAAATGTAAATCAGCAGGTAACAAGAACACAAAATAACTCTGCCAACACAGTGACCTACACAGAGTAGCCATTCAATATTTAACTGAACAAATGAATAAACAAATGAACTGATGTTGTCCAGACAGAACTGGACAAATTCTGAGTGATCTAAAGCAGATTTAAAAGTTGATTGCCCTAATAAGAACCTGCTGTATAAAAAAATAAATTAAATAAAATTCAAAAACAAACAAAAAGAGGTTGATTGTCAATCCTAAAGTCTTACTGATTCTGTAACTAGAGATGTTATTGTTTCACAGTCTGAGTTGAAATAACTGTCTCTTTAGTCTATTCCTCACTTGCAAATGCACCTTAGTTCTAAGAACAGCCTATAATTTGAAATATAAGAGAAAGGGAATATTATCACAGCAAGGAAAAAACACTGTCACAGCAGTAGCAGCAGCAAATACATATGAATTAAAAATCATTTTAAATGCATAGATCAAAGTTGTAGGAAAACCTAACTAATTTCTGAGGTTTAAACAATAAGAGCTATTATAACTTACTGACCTCTTTAATGTACTTAAATACATTCTCGTTTAATCTTCATGACGACGCTAAAGGTAAGTGATATTATTCCAATTTTTACAGATGAGAAAACTAAACTGTTGTTCAGAGACGTAAATTTGGTCTTCCAAGCTTATAAGCAGAACAAGTCTGACGCACCAAAACCCAGGCTCTTTTCTCTACATCATCCTCATTCATTTCCCTTTTACTACTCCTCTCTTACAAAGGCTAAAAAATTAAAATTAATATATATATATAATTAAGTGCTAAAATATCTTTTCCTTTAAAAGCTGCTTTTAATCTCTAACGAAGAGAAAATTTCAAAAAGAACTCTGCCAGGGAAGTCAAAATTAATATAATTACTAATATTTATCAATAGATATATTTTACTTAATTCTTTTTTTGGAAACAAATTATACCTTGTATCCTGTTATGCAATAATTGCATGTTAAGAACCTTCTCTCTCTCTTTTTTTTTTAACTATTCACATCCATTTACTAACACACCCAATTTACTTTTAATCACTGTCTCAAGAATTCTGATCATGTAGGGCTTCTGGATAAATACACAAGAAGCACAAGTAAACACAAATACATAAGTTACAAGAAACCACAAACCGTTCCCCAAATTACACAATAAACAAATGCAACTAAAACGCAACCAAAGTGCAAGTATATTATTCTGACAAAGGTACTAACAAACTATTATCTCTGAAAATGAATGTTTTTCAATCATGATACAACAGAAAAATAATATGAACAAAAGGCAAATCAAAGAGTTATTCTCCATGGGAAAAAAACTGCTTCTTATTATTTTTATTAAAAATAGACTGTATTGCCCCAAAGCCAGAATCAATCCAATGCCAAGAAAAAATCAAATTTAAATAAAATTTTATGTGCAAATCAATGATAGCCAATTTTCTACTTCAGTCACTACATGGATTCTGAAATGAGATTAACAATATAACTTAATTAAAGAAAATGAAAACTACTTGGATACCTAGAAAGACCACTTTAATCTAAGTATTTCTATGCACAGTGAAAGAAGCCAGTTAAGAAAACATAATTAGATAACACTATACTAAAATAAACTATTTTCTTCATGTTATATACAATAATTTATTCACTAGCCTGAATAAATCCTCTTTGATCACCTCATTGTCACCTGCCAATCTACAAACTGAAGAAGGGATTATATCTGTTTTAATTTGATTCCCACTGTTACATAACACCCCCTCCCCAAAGAATGTCGTGTGAAACTTATGATTCTAGATCCATAATATAATGTCTATTACTCCCATAACCATAGAAATGATAAGTAAACTTACTGTATTACACTATATGCTAGTAAAATCTATGAAGTCTTGAGTCAAAATGGAGGCTTTAAAAAGGCCCTCAGATGAACTAACCTAAGCAGTTGAAAGTGACTTTAATTATTTCTAAACTAAAATTAGACAGATTCACTTCCATACTTTTTATATCATCTTAGGGATCTCCTTAAAGATTTGATAGAACCTTTCTCTGCACAGCAAACAGCAGAGGTGAATACAGAATTTTTATAAATGATTCTGATGTTTGTCTCCAGAGTAAATAACATCACTGACTGGGAACTCCCAGAAGACTTAGAGCCATTAAGGGCTGGGATTCCTTTCAGTTGGCATCATTCCAACAGAGGCTCAGTGAGAAATGGAACCTCCTGCAAATCAAATCTGTTGCAATGTTATTTTTTCCAGAGGTTAATTACCTGCTTATACCACACACACACACACACACACACACACACACACACACACGCACGCACTAAAGTAGAGAAAAGGAGGAATTGGAAAAATAGATGACATTCTGCTGTAAGCCTCCTCCAGAAACACTCAAAATGAAATCAAAACAACCTTCTGGCTGTCAAATCCTAGACATACTTCATGAACCTCCTTTCCTACTTGACACCTGTCAGTCCACAGTACCATTACCTCCAACTAAATAGTAAGAATTTACTAAAAGAAGTTACACTTTCATATTTTATCTTTCAGAGATACTCAGTGAAATATTTATGGGTGAAATTATGATATCCAGCAACTGCTTCAAAATAATCCAGTGGAGAAGCAGGGAAAGGAAACAGATGAACCAAGATTGTCCATACACCGAATGTTATTGATGAGAACATGGAGGTTTATCATACTATTCTCTGTACTTTTGTATATGTTTGAAATATTCCATAAAAAAAAACTTTCACATTTAACAAGCATTTATTGATCACCTCCAGGGGTAGACTATATTATTGCTCCTAATAATTCACTCTCCCATTTCCTTCCTTAAGAGGATTATACAGCCTCACCCATTATCATTTGACTTGCAATGCCACCTGTGGGAGGCGTATACATCCGTGGCCCACTGACAATGAGCGTGACCATATGACTGCTTTGGCCAAGGACATGTAAGTGATGTAATGTACACCTTGATTGAGTAGAAGTTTTAAAAGCCATTGTATGTTTGCATGAGCAGTTTTCCTGCTCTTTCCCTCTGCCACAGTAATAACATATTGGGTTCCAAAAATGCTTCAACCAATCCACAGCTGACAAGATGCAATGTAAGCAAGGAGTAAACCAGTAAGCCACGGATATTTGAAGGTGTTGCTATGGTAGCACAACCTAGCAAAAGCTGATAGATACACCTACTACAGGCTAGGTACAAAGAATATTAAAATATTATAAGAATGTTTAGGAAAGTAGACACACACAAAAATGAACTATAGTTATCTTTGAGGGGAGAGTCTGAGAACCAGAGGGTGTATACGGATAGGGCTAAGATCAGAGGGAGACTTTATATAGTATTATATCATATTATCTATCACTTGAATTTTCATGCGTGTGTACGTGTGTTTGTGCGTGTGTGTGTGTGTGTGTGTGTGTGTGACCTGTATGTGTGACCTGAATAACGTCATAAGGACAGCTGGATAATTTGGGCGATTTTTTTTTCTTCCTTATGCTTTTTAGCATTAAAAGGGAATAAAAATATAATAAAGCAGATAATAATTGATTAAAAATGAATAAGAACTATCCTCCTACCCTTAAGGAACTCGAAAATTAGTTGCAATTTAGCTTTAAAGAAAACTTCTTTCCATAAAACATTCATTGTTAATTCTTTAAAGTGGCAAAGGCTAACTGGGAAAACAACGTTTTTAAAAATTAGGAGTATAACACATGCAATTCTATCAGTTTGCTCATCCTAAGGTTTCAGCAAAGCAAATATAGGGTTTTGTATATGGGTGGTGCAGCTACCGATCTCAAAGGAAATCCTCTCAATTACATTATTTTAGTATGCCAATTAAGCTGCTGAAGAAGCTCGCTCTAGGTGTTAAGTTTTGTGAATAAGCCTTAACCACAGACAAGCCTTAACTATAGACAAGGTATCTACTCCACTAAGTTAACCCATGTAGGGTAAAATTATTTTAAAAAGAAAAGGAAAAAATTCTAACCATGACTCTTGTGGTGATTAAACAACACTTGAATGGTTACAGAAGTCTCAAGGCCAATAAACTAATGCTTTACTACATGACTATGTTTTTACTTAAATTTGAGCAATAACCTGCAAATATGATTAGGGACATGTCCACACTTTTCATCTTAGGATCTCAAAGCACTTTACAAACATTAATTTAACCCTCATATCGCCTGAGAGTTAAGTATTATACAACATTATAACCATCTATCCTGCCACTAAAAAATATTTAAATACCCCTTCAGCAGTACTTGCCCTGAGGAGGTCTTGCCCAAACAGCCAATAAGACAGGAAGTAAGCTGACAGTGCATGGCATGTGCTACCAACAATCTCTGAAAAGATCAGACCCTTACCCACAAGAACCACTTCCCCTGAGTAAACCACAAGAGACTGTACAGGACAACCACAACAGATCAGCTTGTGTCTGGAACACAGGCAGAGTTTCCCATCTAAAATCTATGGAAGGATATGTCTAAGCACCTTCACAAGGTATATGTATTTAAGTATATAAGTATATTTGGGGGACTTGTTACTCTTCTGGACAAGACATAGCCACCTTCTGCCTTGTATGATCAATTTCACATATAATTTATTCAGATGCTGAGAAGTCTCCAGTTTTTCAACAACAGAATAATCTACATTTTCTGAATCCACAGAAGACCTGCAAAATCCTCCTTAAGCTCAAGTGTGTGAACCTAAGATCACCATTTAAATGTAATATTTAACCAAAACTGTAGTCTCAGAGCAATACCTTTAAATGCCTACAATAGGCAACAAAAGACAAAGCAGTGTGACAAGTGGCTAAGAGTAAACATTAACTAAACCAGGTTTTCTTACATATTTCCAATTTCTTCATGAATTGTTACTCACAGTCCCACGACAAGAAATCTACTTTTTCACTGCCATTATTAGATTTGCTTCTCTCTCAACACTGGGAAGCCACCCAGGCCTATCATGTGACTGTGATCTCAAAAACCAGGATTCAGCACTTGAATTAGTAAGAGATCCTGTTTTGGTATGAATCTAAACTGTCAGCTGCATTGGTGCATGTTAATTTAGTATGGAAAATTTAGTATATTTCTCCTTTTACTTAAAGTCAGTAATGCATTCTTATGCAATTTAGGCAAGGCCTCTGACCTTTGGCACCATCATGAATTACCTCTGCAAAATCAAAGAGCTGAAAATTATTCTTGGTACTAGCTTCATAGGTTTGTCTTGGAGTTAGAAACTCTCTTATAAACTTCTTTCTTATAAGGCTATCTTGGTACTCTAGATATCCTAAGTAGAGAAAGTAAAATGCCCTAGATCTGGCCTGTTTCCAAAATTCTAAAGTTTGAGGAAACAAAATCACTAGCAAAACACAAAAGAACAAAGACATCTATTTAAATAATTTTAAACTAAGTATCAACGATAAAGGTCTACTAATACAACATTCAAAAGCTTTATAATCTTACATCTATATATCTTATAATAATTTAAGTACCCACTTTTCCCTTCTGTTACTTATCATTAATAACAATTCTTGTAAATACAGTAAGAAACTAAAACATTATTTCAACATTAATAACAGTATATCTTACTCAAAAAATAGTGCTAAGCATTGAAAGTCTATTTCTTTTCACCAATATGTAGAAATAACAAGAAAAAATAAAGTAAAACAACACACGCACAAACAATGGAAAAAATGACACACAATTTAAGATAAGACTGAAAAACCACCGCAAAAAAAAAAAAGAAAGGAATAACAACTTACAGATGTATCTCACCATATGGTAACAGAGATTTTACTTTAAAGCTACAATCACATCTCTTCACTTACTTCTAAGTTCAGAGATGTTTCACCTTCATTTCTGATTAATTTTCAACCAAGGATGGCTTATCATTTGCTACACTTTTGACACATAACTGATAACACTGGTTACATTAGGGGCACTCATATTGGAAAGAATCACTTCGTAAACAAGGCTTTTATAACATGAGTAATTGCTTAATTAGTCGATTTGCTAATTATGCTGTTTATATAAACCTGTTTGGTTTTTTTTTTTTGATGGTGACATCTCCCGCATCCATTCTAAAAACTATCTAAAGTAAAACTGAGTTAAAATGATCTTGAGAATCTCTTTACTCATAATTTTGGGCTATGCCTGCAGAAAACTGAAGACCCCTGTATTACAGTAAAACTAAACTGGAACTTGATGTTCTAGCATATGGGTAAACATAAAATACAGAATATCATACTTTGCAGTAGGACAGCGCCAAAAGAAAAAAAATCACTTTGCACTAGAAGAGCAGTTGGAGAAAAGTTAACAGAATATTAAGAGGAACAGGTTAATTTTAGACACGAATCAACAGAACATACAACTTGGCTAAGCAAAGAATAAGGGTGGGGGAAGGAAAGGGTGGTGGATAACCGTCTGAACCATTCACAGTCACATAAACATAAAATGGGAGGAGATCATTATTTAGCCTGGTAGAGCAAGTATATACAAGTAACAGGACAACTTAAAAGAAAAGTCTGTGCTAAAGATCAGGAAAAACTTCCTGACTACAAGATCTATCAGATT
This sequence comes from Tursiops truncatus, assembly GCF_011762595.2. Taxonomy (NCBI): domain Eukaryota; kingdom Metazoa; phylum Chordata; class Mammalia; order Artiodactyla; family Delphinidae; genus Tursiops; species Tursiops truncatus. The sequence goes on from NC_047041.1 coordinate 12,695,336, forward strand.
GTTGTTCAGTCTCCTGAGGAAGTGACGAGAGCTTTATCCTCTAGAGATACTTAAAATTAGAATGGATAAGGTACTAGAAAGCATCCTGTAACAGAAAAATCCAACTCTGATTTAGTCAGCTTGGAAAGTTACAAGAGAAGTAGAACAGAAAAAATACACATAGAAAGACAGTAATTTAAAGTGAAAAGTGGGGGACTCGAGAGCCAGAAAATCTAGGTCATAATCCAGTTTTATAATCTTGACCTAAGTGCTACGAGTTGCCTAAAGTGTAAGTGATGACCTGCCTCACGCTGAGCTGAAGAACTACACTACTATTGGATATCATTACATACATCAGGGTATTTCACACAAAAGGAAACAAAATATTTATAATTTTGCTGATTTTAAAACTTCAGTTCAAATACCACTATTCTGAAGACCCTTAATTATTAAAAGGAAAAGGAGCATGTCTTCAAATGAAGCTTTAAAACATCATCCAAACCAAGTTTTAATGGTTGAGACTTAATGAAGTTAAGCTCCCTGTTTGTGAAAATGTGGCATGGTCAATTTCTAGGAGATAAGCAATTATATGATAAGAAACATTTTTAGTAACTTTGTTAGACAACCATGATGTAAAAGCGCTTCTCCAATTACCTCTGGAAAACCATTAATATATTCTGCTGCTTCTATAACCCGTATCAGTATGGTAGGCAATTCATACCCATTTCTAGACAGCTTTCAGAAAAGGCAATCACATTTTGTTTACTCAAAGATTTTCCAACTGTTTTCCCTAGAATCACAATGCTCCACAGAAAAATATGTAAAATCCATCATTTATGGGTTTCATCAATGTATGCCTCAAATATCATTTCCTAAATTGAAATTTTAAAAAAGTCGTACATGTTAACTCAATGTCATATGCTACATTTTAACAACTGGAAGCCACTAATGTGTTAAGTGGTATTACCAGGTTAACATATTTTTGTAATGATTCAAATAAAGCTTCTCTTGTCATCTCACTGAATACATATGAACATCTTATAAATGTGCCATTTATCTGTAAGACTATAGCGCTGTACTTTTAAAAAAATTTACTTCGGACTGTACATGTTGACTCATGTAAAAGTGTACAAGTGAATGTACTACTGCATACCTGTATGAATCAGGATTTTAAACTGAACAACTAGAAGAAAAGACAACATAAAATTGAATACGAAGCTAGCACTGTGATCCTGGTCCCCACTTTCAATTTGGTATTTACCAAATGACTGATTTTGTAAGTGAATGTGACAAATAATCTCACCTTGCAGATGACTCAAGCAGCCTTGAAGATAGCACACATACAGAATTTTGTTTTGTTTTGTTTTTTAACCAAAAGCATTCTTATATGGCAGTGTTGGCAGAAAAAGTATCATGAATGAAAACGCTAATTACTGGGTAAATGCATATAAAGCCACAGGTTTCCGGACTCACTTTAAAAACTTGCTTCAAAAAAAAACAAAAAACACAAAGAACAAAAAATCTGCTTCAGTTAAACGAGCTTAAAGCTGACCTTACAGTTTTTTTTAAAAAAAAAAAAAAAGCCAATATATTTAAAACCTTTGTTTATCTATAAAGCAAAAACAACAAAATCCACAAGTCCTAGACAAAAGTTCATTTACTTCAACAAAGACCTTTATAACAAAATCCCACCTGTATTGTCCCTGAAAACTCATTGTTCTAGAAGATAGCCTGAAATAATTTACTCAGTCCATTGAAAAAGCATTCTCTCCTCGTATCCCTCAGAAGAAATTCCAATTGCCACACAACCCCTAAACTCTCAGGGAGACACAAGCATCTAGGAGGATCAGAAACAATTAGGATATATTTTAGGACTGAATGCAGCAATCAATATAAACCGAACAGCAGCAATCAGATATTTCTACCACTTTTAAAGTGCTGGTTCTAAAAATTGAAAAACATAGTCTCCAGGTCTCAAAGAAGTTACAGAGCAAGACACTGGATGGTATTCAAAAGCTGGTTAGATTTTTTTTTTTTTTAACAGTTCAGATACACTACATAAAAACAGTAGCTACCGTGAACACACAGTTTGAGTTTTAAATTGATAACTACGCCTTTAAAAGGGGGGCTGGAGAGCCTGAGGAGTAGAGGATGAAGAGGAAAAAAATGGTAGTAAACAAATGTGTTAATTTAACTGCAAAATAATAACAGGATATAACAGAGTTCTGAGTATCCAAAGTAACCAATCAGAGCCTAAACATAGCTGAATTCCATCCCAGCCCCAGCACGTCCCTAACACAAGAATAAAACCCTTCTTATCTTGTTCAGCCATGTGTCGCCTGCCACAAACTGCAAAACAGAACAACGCCCAAAACCAGCTAGTCTGATTTCAACTGAGGACAGACAGACTCTGTAGTCAGAAGCACCACAATGAAAGAACTCTAACTCACACAGCTGGCCTGGTGGGTCAGCACACTCTACAAAACAAAGCCACACCACATACAGTACTTCAAACTTGAAAGGACCTTTAAAAAGGCACTGTTAATTTGCCAACAGCTCTAGAATCAGCAAAATATACCTACAGGTCACTGGAGTCAGACAATGAGAAAAGAGGATGAGGTAGGTAAGGCTGAGAAGAAGCCAGGAACTATTCTATACTCATAACTTTATTAAGGCATCCTGGCACAGAAATAACACTAAACCAGTACTTCCAGATTTCACCCCTACCTATGTTCAAATCAGGGACAACTACTCTCCTAAGAGCCAATGGATGCTTGATATTTACAGAATAAGATACGTTCAAAGAAAAAGCAATGGTCACATAAGAATAAATCTTGTGTGTGGGGGGGGAACTAGTAGTAAATTCCAAAGAAACACAAATCTATACTGTCTCAGCAATGCACATTAAATTAGGTGGCTTTTAAAGTCTTTCTTCTTTTAAAGAATATGTGAAATCAGGCAGCACCTGAACTCATCCAAGAATATTAATACCCAAACCAATTTGCAGATTCATCTTAGAATATTCATCTCGTAATCCTTTGTGCCTAGCACAGTGCCTGGCAAAAAACAGGCATTAATTAATTTCATGCTTATTGTACATTTTTATCTCATCTAAGTTACAGAAAATACAAATCCCAAGATTTTATTTCCAAGATAATGGAAAGAGGAAGAAAATCTCTGAGAAGCAAAGAAGAAGAAACGTCATTACTTGGGGGCTTTTAGGTGATTTTCATGCGGAATGAGCTAGTGACCCTAGGTTCTGTTTCTACAAAATTAAACACCCCTACTATTGCAATGAAAACTACCAACACCACATTAGTTCCTAATAAGACTTGTCTGCAGGGTCAACAGAGAAGGCAAGAATTGAATGAACAAGGAAAACAATTAACCCACACACCCATGAAAGTGATTTCTCAGAGGCAAAAAACACCCTGAAAGGAAAAGGAATGGGAATAACTAGAAGAAATCAAGATAAGCATTGTTGCTACTCGTATTAAATGTACTCTGAGAAGCTGAAAATTAAACACAGAAAAAAAAATACACAAACAAAGAATAAATAGTTTAAATATTTAATGGAATCTCTTAGGTGAACATTCACGTGATACTGAAAAGCATCAACAGGAACAGGAAATTCTGTTTCTGGAGTAGCTGTTATGGTATGACAATGGAATTTGGCCCTTTTAAAATCAACAAATGAGTCTTACAATTGGGTGAAACTCTCTTATTAGGAAATTCAACTACTTTCTGCTGGAGTACTATTGTTGTACTTCTCATCAAAGTGCTTTCTTTGGGCCCTTACTTCAGTTATTTGATCTTTTTTTTTTTTTAATGATGCAATAGTTTGAAGGTTGACCAAAAAAACAAAAAAGCTGACTGAAACTTGGGACCTGGATACAAAGTCATAATTAAACTGATAAATAAAATGTAGTAAAGGAATATGCTTTTATCACTTAACCTAATATTCCAAAGAATAACTCTTAAGAGTAAGGGAACTCCACTGAAACCACAAATGGTTTAGCTCAATTCACCAACCACCACCAAGCAACACAGTTAAGTACTATAAAGGACTCACCCAACTCAACAAATCCACCTGCCAGCTTCTACTACATAATTCGCTTAGGCTTTACACCCCTTAAATGCAAATGTTTCTGGAATATGAAATCCTAAAAATGCAATAATTAAGATCAAGCCCCATGATGTTCCTGAGCCCTTTTTCAGTTCCTTGATACTGTTCCCACCAGGAACCTGTGATTTACTAGTACTTCCAACATTCTGGAAAACTATTAGATAATAAACACTGTGCAAGTCAATGCTTCAAGGGCATCAAATTCATAAATCATGCGGCAGTCTCAGAGTGAAGTTCACAAACAGAAAGTCCTAAAATGCAACAGGCTCTAGAGAACTACAGGACAGGAGTAAAACTGATGATGCACCAATACCCCAGCCGACATCGGGCACTGACTGACCTTCACCCAAAATGACCTTCCTCTCTCTGGTTCCAAGATCAGTACAGAATCCTAATGCACACTAAGGGCAGAAAAACACAATCGTGGCTTTACCTACCCCTCCTCCGAGAATCTGGAGAAAAGTTTCTCTCCAGAAAAAACAAAACAAAACTACGTTTCCAAATTCAATCAACCGGGTAACTTGGCAGCAACCCCAGACTAATTGGAGAGCTCGGAAATAACCCTCTGTCCGCTGCCTGTCAACTTCACTCGGCAAAGGCAATCAGCAATCACTGACCCTCCTGCTAGGTCGGGCCCCATCCTGGGAGGCTAAGCGCAGGGGGAGCTTCATACCAACCTGTCGGTGATAGTAGACTGTGTGCCACTCATTGGGGCCCTTGGCGAGAGGTCCTCCTTTTATCCAACTTGCATTTTACAGTAACACCTCCACCCCACCCCCAGCGCTCTGGGATCAGGCCCGACTCCGTAGGGGACACAAGAGTCCAACTCAAAACTCCATTCAGTCATCTAGAACGTCCGACTGGAAGTGGTCAAGGAAAGGGGATGTGGGTGGGAGTGAGGCAAGTTATCTCCCAAATCAAGCCGAGCAAGTCCGCCAGCAGGCGAGTTCTAGAGCTAAGGAGCGATCCTCCTCGGGAAGGCACCGGAGAAAACTTTGTCACGGAGAGAAGTCGGCGAGCCTCGGGGAAGGCGGCCCGGGAGTCCCTCCGGGGCCGGGGTGGGATCGGCTCGGGGCTGGATGTCGGCTCCTCCTCGCGGCCTTGGGGGCCTGAAAGTCTCCGCGCCGGGCCGGGCCCGCTGGGCTCCGCTGTCTATCTGGGGCTGCCGGCCGCTCTTGGCCGCAGTCTCGGCCGCGTCTCGGGCCGCCCCGCGCCAGGCGCGCGCGGCTCCATGGCCCCGGACCGGGGGACACCGCTCGTTCTCCTCGCCGCCCCCACCAGGCTCCGGGCGCCGGGACAAGCGCGGGTGCCGGGCAAGGGGGGGTCCCGCAGCCGGAGGTGACAGGAACCTGGTCTCTCAGCGCCGCGGGCTGCTACTCATCCCTCGGAGGCCCGGGCTCTTCCGCGGTCTGCACAGGCGGCGGCAGCGGCTCGTCCCCGACGCGCCGGTAGGCGACGGTTCCCGCGAGGGGCGGGAGGTTCCCGTCCGACCCGGCCTGGAAGCACCAGCGCCGGAGGCCGGCGGCGACTCGGAGCGCAGGGCCGGCTCGCCGGGTTCTGGGGCCCTCGCGGGAGCGCGCGCGGCAAGCAGAGGAGGCCGCCAGCGGTGGGGGCCGCGCGACAATCGCAGGCGCGCGCACGGGTTCCGGTTCCGGTTCTGACTTCCCGGCCCCGGCCGCATCCAGCGCGAGCTCTCTCTTCCCCTCCCCCGTCCACTTTTTTGGCCTCCTCCCCTCTGACTTCGGGAAGCCGTCTCACCCGGGATCCCTCCGCGGCGCGCCGAGCCGCCCCCGCCGCCCGCGCGACCCGCGCTCGCTGTCCCGCGTACCGCCCTCCGCTCGCCGACCGCGGATGTGCGCCGCCCCCGCGCGGACGCCTCCGCCGCAGTCTTGTTGGAGGGAGCGAAAAAGTAGTTCTGCGGGGCGGAGGGAGGTGGGTTCCGTCTGGCTCTGGGAGTTCCACCCGCCAACCCACCGTTGTCCCCAGGTCCCCGGGAATGCCGGAGATCTGTACTTTGGAGTGTAGTTTGCACCAACTCGGCTTTCGCCTGAGACCGCCAAAGAGCACGCCCCCAATCCCAAGGAGTTGTGGATAAGAGGCTTTTTGGAAATTACCCACCCCCTTGTCCTCGAAACTTGTATTCTTTAAGGGAGCATACTTGTTTTCCTTTTCCGATAACACGCACATACTGCTTTTGGCCGATGGAAGCGAACTCAGATCCGGGTTGCCGGACTCCACTCCTCTCTTGTGAAACAAACCCCAGCAAAGAGAGGTTTTGGCCTTGGCCGCTCACCTGGGGCACCTGCTGGCCGCATCCCAGGGCAGGGGCCGCCGCACACCAGTTTTCGCTGCACGCACAGGGTTAGAGGATGGAGGTGTATAGGGCTGGGGAACTGGAGCCAGGATTTCTTCGTATAATGTTGCTTTTAGGCTGCTTCTGCCTTGGCAAAATGATATGTATTATTTGCCAAATTGAGCAAGCATGGTGCTTTCCACAGCGAGTTAACAAGCTTGTTGTGGAAAGAAATGGGAGCAGAAAATAAAATATATTTATCCAGTAAATAGCATTACAGTTCTCTTTGAAGAGTTCCCCAATAATATTTTTTTTCCTGCTGGGTAGATAGATTTAGATAACCGTCCAGTTTTGATTGCATAATTCAGGATTACAGCGATTCAAGTACCATGTATAATGTATTTCTTCAATTCCGCCTGCAAACATCTGAAGTGGCTGTCTCTTTATCCAACTATTTTCAGACTTTTGAGTTCAAACCTGTATTGATGGGTAAGGGTCTTTAGCCTCTTTGTGGAAATCAAGTGGCAAAGCAAATCTAACAAACAGTGGACGTGGAGAGGGGAAACAATTACTTCTTAACAATGCTGTTTCTAAAAGTCAATCCGCAACAGTGCATAAAAGGATCATTATCCCTGAATAGATGCATGAGCTAAGGCTGACGTTAGAACGGGTAAAAAAAAGAAAAAGATAAACAGAGGCCAAAGATGACTCTTTATTGCTTGATTTTTTTTTTTTTAAGTTCAGCGCACAGCCAGCTAATTTTGTAATGTTTATTTTGGGAAAGAATAGAAGCAGATTAGGGTTCCAAGCCACTTTCCTAATGATCCAACCAGGACACATTGCCACCTGCTGGTGTACCCTAGCATGATAATTCTATCTTGAAAACTCATAATTGCACATTTTCTATATGTAACTGGAAAGAGCTCCATCAATCTACAAAAAATGACCAAAATGCAAACCTTATCCCCAAACGTTTGTCTTTCTTAGACATACTAAATATCTTTTTGGCCCTATTCTAATAATTTTATAGTGTGGGTATCAAATTAATTGGACCCAATGACTCATCAAATCATGCATTTTAAAAATGAGTTCCCCTCTTCTCTTCAAGAATGCCTCACTACACGAACTTCAGGAATAAAACAAACTGGGAAAGTTTCCTAATTCACCTTCTCTTCCTTGCATACAAAACCTCTTGGCAGGCTGCTTTCAAGATCTTTCCAAACTTAAACAGACCCAAAGTTCTAGCTGTGAGCAAAGAGGGCATTTGCTGTGGGAAAGCTTCAGAAGATGGTAAGCAAAGGATTTAATTAAGTCAGTCGTTATTCACTCCAGAGCTATTTTTTTTAATGATGAAAATCTCTATATTCAGGCACAAAGCTCTAATGGTAAAAAATGTCCCTGAAAGCCTCTTTACAGCCGTTGATAGCTCTAGACTGTTTTAAGTCTGTGTATAGAATACCTTCAGAAGAGTCACACCAATTTAAGCAGAACACACGCCCCAGGGACATTAGTCCTTTACCTAGAAAAATGACATTGGTGACACCATCCACTGTGCATGCTCTTTGAGAACGTTTTCCAATGGGGGGTAATTCTAAACTACATCCTCATGCCTTCATCCATTCTTTCAACCTGCTTATTGAGCACCTACTATGTGTCTAACACTGTTCCAGGCATGGGAAGCAGAGTCCGAGGACAGCCGAAGGGCCTGTCTTTGTGGACCCAACTGGACATCATCATTCTCAAGGCAACTGCTCAAACAGGTGGCAAAATAAGAAAGAAATTAAGTTCTTCCTCCTTCTTTTGGCAAACTGTTTTCTATATGTAGATTGTTGCCTCAAAAAGTAAGCAGTATGAGGAATGGTGGATGATAAGAACAGCTACGAAGTATTTTACCGATAAGTATAAATATGGGTCAACGTTTCTGCAGGCCAAAAGCCTTTTTTTTTTTAAAGCTTCTGGCAGAACCAGAACAAAGACATAAAGCCAGACTCTGGGTTGATAAAAAGTTGTTTATTTTTATAAAATTTAGTACAAATCTCACTGAAATATAAATCCTTCTTGGGCAGTGTTAATGACTATTACATAGTAATCTAAATGCAAATGAGTAATGAGTACTCCATGTGTCCAACCACACCACATGTTAATGAGCCCTTCATGTACCTCTCATGTACAGACTCAGCATCTTAACTGCTGAGTCACCTTCATTTCACATTTTTCTCTCAGCAAGTTTCCTTCAGAGTTTTCAGCTACAACAGCAAGAAAAGCTGAAATGAGGGATTCTCCTTCCCTTATCACTAGATAGGTTTCTCGAAATTCAAGAAACCTAAGTACGTTCCCCTAAAAGAGCAAGGTCTGCAATCCCTTCACTTCTGAGGTGGAAGGAGAGAAGAATGGTACCAGATTAAGTCTATTCATTTGTCTGGTGTGGGACAGCTTGCACTGTGCCAAAACTCAAGAGACGGCTTTTTCCTTTTCTTTTTTTTTTTTCTTTTGTGCCAAGCCACTCTTTTTTTTTTTTTTTTTCTAACTAGGCTTTTGCTAAAATCAGCATTCCCCAGCATCCTACTTGGACCACAATTTTGTTGGAAAGAAGCTAACCAGCATTTCAGGGATATTGATCATAGAAAAAAAGAGATGGAGATGCTACTGTCAGATTATTCTCATGTCCAGCAAATCTCCTTAACCTGAAGACAGTCATTTTAAAAGACCCACGGTTAACATGCCCTTAAAGCCGCTTTTCTCAGAGCAATGATGACCTCATGCAGTTCCAACCACTTGGTCATACCTAGACAATGACGTCCATCTTCAAGACCACTCATTAGGCTAGGATTACCATTGAATGGGCTGATACTTCCTACTCACGTCCAGCCTTGACTTCAACATCCCCATACCCTCGCTCATCAGCTGAGCTACTCGCTCACCACTGGTCTCAACAACGCAATCAAATGAATAAATAAACAACAAACAAACAAATAAAACTTCCCTTTTTTCCCATAAAAGCCCTACATTAAAGACCTGCATTAATAAAACGCCACCTAATGCCTCTGTGAAATTCACAACGGGGTATTTCCTTAATTGACAATGGGGTTTAAACTGAAGCAGAGTAAACAAGTGACCTGCCCAAATGATCTGGCAGGTGAGTAGCCAAACTAGTTCAAAGAAACAAGAATTCTCGGTTCCTAAGCCCTTCTTCTACACTTACGTTCTTGCTTTTCCTAGCTGAGAGACTACTGATTAAGAAATATTTTTTCTTTCCAACACGGGCCTTGCCATGATATATTATCCAGAGAGAGTGGCACCTTTTCCAGAGAAAAAGTAGTAACAGGAGGAACAGGTAATGTATCTGAAATGGAGAAAAACAAATAGGCTCATCACCCTGAGGCCAGGACATTTGGTCTTTGGTTCTGGTTTGCAGTATGTATAGCAGAGCTGAAACCTGAACTGGCATCTCAAGCCCAGTGGAATCCACATGGTAAATCCCTATGGAATTCAGTCACAGCCTCTCATGCCTAGGAGATTAATGCACAAAAGCCCTGAGAACTGGCAGAGTTTTCCTGGTAGGGCAGAACTGGTACAACAGGGCCCGGTAAATCTGCCCACACCTCATTCATCTCTCATCCAAAGCTCTAGCTCTATGGTTTTTGTGCAGAAAAGAGTTAATATAGTAGGCCTGGAAAGGGCTGTTTGCAAGGTTGGCCCTTGGCTGACATCTGAAGACTTCGATTTCATTGGGAAGGTTCCCACATGAACTGATGAGACTGGCTCACTGGCTCTAAACTGTTTCTACAAACAATGTGGTTCACCGTGAAAACCTCCTTTCCTTCTGGGAGTCAGGAAAAGACTGCCTACATGACCAGCCCCCCATTAAAACCTTGGGTATTTAGCCTCTAACAAGCTTCCTTCTAGACATTTCACACATATTGCGAACAAATCGTTGCTAGGGGAATTAAGCACATCCTGCATGATCCCACCGGGAGAGGGCTCTGGAAGCTTGGGCCTGGTTTCCCCTGTACTCTGCTCCAGGTGCCTTTTCCCTTGGCTGATCTTTTGTTGTATCCTGTTGCTGTAATAAATCAAAGCTCTAAGTGCAACTGCGTGCACTGCACCCAGCCTGAGGGTGATCTTGGGACCCCCCAAGTACAGGGAGTCCTTTATGGTATATACCAAGTATATGGTATAGGGAGGCTCAGTAAGTAGCCCCACCCCCACCGTCACGGTTTCACCCACATCCTTCTCTCATCCTTCTGTCGCCCCATTCAATTTCCTCATCCAATGCTCAGAATGCCAAAGGCACGTATCTTCCTGAAAGTTCCTCACTTTATAGTAAATGAGGTGCATTTCTTTAAGCTGCTACACAGAAAGTAGGAAGAAGTATTTGTTGAAGGAGTCACTTCTCAAAGGAATAAGGAAGAAACAGCACTCATGCTTTTTGAGTTCCTTTCTAGGCTGTCTGATCACCAAGCCTCCCAGAGACAAAGGAGCCAGGGTCACCACAACTTAAAAGGAAGGCAGCATGCTCACCTCACAGTTCTGACTTACAACTACTGCTGGTAGTCTCACTTTCTACAACTGCACAGCTGCAGAAGTTAGTGTTTTAATACTGCGATGTGTCCCGCTCCAAGACTGACCAAACGGATGGATAAATTTAGCCCTTTTTAGAAACCTAAGCTCGTCATAAGCAGGATTCTGTAACAGCCATATCTCCAACCTGGTTCCCGTGGCTGACTTAACCCAATCCATTGTCTGGAGCAAGCCTTGGCTAGTGCGTCTTGAGAAGTCCATTGTGTTTTACCTGCCGCTCCTCACTCCGCCTGCTTCTCCAGGTGTGGTACTTCTTGCTGCTTTTCCTCCATGCAAAACGCCAGATGCTAACCATGAAACACCAAGACACAGCATACATCGCAACTCCCCCGACCTTCACAAACCACTTGGGCTTGGGTGAGACCATTTCACAGAAGAGGAGGTGAGCTCCTACGCCAATCCTCACTCCAGTGAACAGAGCTGCAAAGAGGAAATCCACCACGTCTCCAGTGAAACTATGGTAATGGCCTGTTTCACGAAGAAACCAGCGCATCTGTAGCAAGGGATTGGTAATCTCGCTTCCAAAGAGGACTGCATTGACCTCTGTGCCTGACTCTCCAAGCACCAGGGCCATGATGATGCCCAAGATACTCAGTGTGTGGTGAGCCAGCATCAGGGCCCCCTCAGACTGGAAGTAGATGCACCAGCCCAAGTCGAAGATGAAGTAGCCCAAGGTGAAACACAGAACGTGCACTTGGAGAGGTGTATTGGGTGAGCCTGAAATAAACCAAGACAGAAGCAAATTGAGTGGCTGGGAATCGTGCTACCTTACGCAGAGATCCTGGGTTGCTCTTTCTCAAACTTTTCTGTATCACTGAAAACAATTGCAGGCATGTGCTTTTTAAAGGGAACCAAAAAATAAAAAACCAAAACACTAAAATCTAAAACTTTGGTCTTTATCAAACCAATGTTACAGGGCCCAGGAAATGCTGTTCTGAAGCACCAGATCTCAATGAGTGATTTAAGCACCAGCAATTATCTCAGCATCCTCTCTGTGTAGCAGCATAAAATCCAGTTATTTTGTTCTTTCAATTAAAATCCTACACAGTCTCTTTCTTGTCTTTTTTTTTAACCAGCTAAAGCTCTGTTTCTAGACTCTTTTAGTTATTCTCTCCCACTAGCAGCAGATGCTAACTATTATATATAGAATGGACAAACAACAAGGTATAGCACAGGGAACTATATTCAACATCCTGTAATAAACCATAATGGAAAAGTTATTCTGTCCCAAATGTCAGATTAATTTCTTAGCTTAATGGGTTAGATTATTGGACATTGGTGGCCCTAACTCGTCTTGAAAGTGGACTCTGGAGAGAACCCCAAAAGTTAGTATGTTCCCATGTCCAAGAACATAGCGTGCAAGGACCTGACATGTTTTGAATCCATTAAGAGCCTTCATATAAAATATAAAGCTTAAGAGTTGCTTCCTATCAGTTTGACAGTTTGGGGGAAATTTCAGAAGCTCAATATGGGAATCTAAAGAAATTATAAAAAGAAAGAATCTAAGGAATTAAAAAAAATCATATTCTAGGGAACTTATGGACTGAACTATGTCCCTCCAAAATTCGTATGTTAAGCCCTAAACTCCAGTACCTCAAAATGTGAATATATTTGGAAATAGGGCCTTTGAAGAGGTAATTAAGTTAAAATAGGGATGTTAGGGTAGTGTTCTTATAAAACAAGGACATTAGGACTAGGATGTAGATAGGCACAAAGGAAAGACCATGTGAAGACACAGCAAGAAGGCAGCTCTGCACGCAAAGGAGCAAAGCCTCGGAAGAAATCAAACCCGCCAACACCTTGATCTTGAACCTCTAGCCTCCAGAATTGTGAGAAAATCAATCTCTGTTGTTTAAGCTACACAGTCTGTAGTATTTTGTTATAACAGCCCCAGCAAACTAATTCAAGGGGATATAGGTTTTGTATTCTAAGGGAGTAACACTTGTATCAGTACATCTAGCAGCTTAAAAATTAATATAGCTGCCCCCAAATAATGCGGCATTGGTTAAATAAAAGATAGTAAATGCATACAACACAATATTATATAACAACTGAAAAGGATAAGGAAGATCTATATATATAGACATGGAAAGATGATGTCCTTTGAATATACAATCAAGTAAAGATTGCAGGTTACCAAAAAGTATGTTTAATGCAGTCCCTTAGTGTCTGTTTGGGGCTGGTGGTAGATGTTGATATTAGCTTTATGATTTATACATTTTGGTCGATTAAATTGTGAAAAGCAATTAAGATTTGTTTTAAAAATAGAGAGTTATGAAAAGCAGAAACAATAGGTGACACATACAAATCAGCATTAACAATGAAGATGAATGGAGACTCCCAAAGCACATTATAATAGTAATTATTCTTCAATATTCTTCAGTATTATACAAATTCTGTGGAAAAGTCCCATCCTTCTAAGACTACCCCCAAATCATAAATTCCTAAGGGAAAACTCTCTAATGTCTCCCACCTACCTGGGTGGGTAAAAGGCCAAGGGCCATCAATGAAGCCAATATAAGCTGAGAGACCTATCGAGAGGACTCCGTGGGTGAACGTAACCAGCCGGCAGCTCCACTCATAGCTTCGGTGATTATTCAGGCGACAGAAAGAAATGTAGAGCGAGAGCCAGCCCCCCAGGCTGCACAGCGCCTGCAGACACAGAGCTAAGGCCATCCTACGATGAAAAGACCAAAACCAGAAAAACAAAGGATGCACCCTAAGAAAACAGCATTGGGTCATTTTGTGTATACGTCTTCATTTCTACTCTAAGACAGTACAAAAATATTGCCTTCCCGGAAACACTTTTTCCTTATCTACAGAGCCAAGAATCTTCTACTGAAGCGTGGCTGTATTTCTGATTGCGTGTTCCTTAGAGATAACTGGTCAAAACTGTAAACCGAAAAGCAGGAACTGCATTCTGAGTTAGCAGATGGTCTAATATGGTATATGTTGTTATGATGAGTAAATGTCAATAACCTCCCAGTGATGACTGACCTTGGACTACAATACACAAGTAATTTAATATGTGTATTAGATAATGTGTTCATATTTCAAAAATCTCAATAAGAAGCCCTCACGGAAAAACACCTCCGCCACTTGTGGTCTCTGCTAGAAGTCATATGACACGTGGCAGTTTAATGTGGTTTTAAGCTGATACTAAACTCAACTGAAGTCTGGGTTTGGATCATGGGTTTATCAGTCAAAATCAAAACTTGAGGTAAACCTAAAGACAGAACTAAACAAAGACCTAAATAGTTTGGAAGGGAAAAAACAATAAACTCCTAGTTCTATTCAGTTCTGAAATCCAACTCAAAGACTGACCAAGGGGGAAGCAGGAGTTTGAGGTACAAGTGGGGAGTTTTTGTTAAGATATAAAAATATCTTTAAGACAATTATTTAGTTAAAAATGAAACAATGTCAGAAAGCCACTGACTGAAATTTTTACCGGTGATAAATGTTTCAGGACAAGAATGAGTGTAATGGAGTCAATATAGTCAGACAGGACTAAAATCTGAAAATAGCCAAGATGTCCTTATTAATATTCATTAGCTCCTCTATTGAAAGTACAAATAAAAAAGTAAAAAACATTTCAGATATCTGTCTCATCTCAGCAGGAATTTTCTGCATGGCTACACTTATTGCTTAACCCTATTCTGACAAGTGAAATAGTGTCTGTGGACCAACACACTTCAATACACAAGCCACTCCCAAGAATGCTATCCAGAGAGGGCTTTATGAAGGTCAAGTGCTGTACAGCTTTCATCTGAAATCAGATTAGAAAACAGCAGTTGTCAGTCATTGACCTGAGTTCCAGTTCTGTCTCTGCCCCTAAATAGCCATAAGAGTGTGAGCACTCACTTTCACCTCCTGAGACTCAGTTTAAAAAAAAAAAAGAGAGAGAGAGAGAAGAAAGGAAAGAAAAAAGGATTGAAAATAACTCTATGATCCGGCCCAGTTCTGACAAGGAGTTCTGAGATAATTTCGTAAAACATCCAGGCCAATTTTCAGAGCAAGGGCCAGAGGTACAAAGGACCCAGAGTGAAAAGAACTGTCCTCTCTCACTTCCTTTTAAAGGCCAGGGTCACCGGCCAGTAATGCGGATCAGCTCATTTGGATATGCCGATTAGTATTTTTAGAGTCCTCTTCCCTCAATCCTAATTCCCTGGCAGAACAGAGGACACGGTAGCCCATTTACAAACAAATAAAAGAATGGACATTTATAAATGGCAGATACAACTCTGTGACCTTGGGAAAGTCACTCCATCTCCGCGTTTCGGCTTTTCACTTTTGGGTGAAAGAATGACAGGGTATTTAGATGGCCGATGGCCGTTCCAGCTCAGAATTCCAAGGCTCCTGTCCTTGCTCCTCCCGGTCCAGGGCCAGATTCGGGAGGAGGAGCGCTGGGCGGGCCCACCTGGCTCTGGGCCTCGGAGCAGGCGTGGCTGGAGCGAGCAGCAACCTCGGCGCCTGGCAGGCACCGCGAGCGCATCTCCCCCGGACGCGCCTACCTACAGTGTGGTCACGCCCGGCTTGGGCACACCTGAGCCGGACCGCTATGCCAGCATCCCACCCGGCGCCCGCGCCGGCGCCCAAAGCCAGAAGGAACCCCCTCCCCTCAGAGGCCAGGCCAGGCCATCTGCCCGCTTCCTTCCCCCGCAGCGGACCGCGCAGGCCGGGCCATCCACGTCCGGAGCCCATCCCGGCCGCGGGAACCGGGCGGTCCCCGCTGCGCAGTTACCTGGCCGAGCGCCCCGGGAAGCCTCGGGAACCCCGGCCCCGGGGCTCAGGGCCCGGATCCCGGGAGCAGGAAGCAGCGGAAAGAGGGAGAGAGGACGAGGCTCTGACGGCTGCAGAGGAGGAGTCGGTGGTCTGGGGGCACCTGCTGGCTGGGAGGACGGAGCGCACAGCCAGAGCTGGACCAGAGACTGTTCAGAAAGCGGGCGGGAGGGTCCTCCTTCTACGCGCAGGCCTGAGGGGGCGGGGCGTTGGTGGTGAGGGGTGATGATGACCTAGTGGTGACGTGAGACCTGCAGGCCGTTGCCCTTGCTTATGTGTTTGTTTGTTGTCTGTTTGGTAGAATAAATATCCATCCCCTCCCCCCACGATGGGACAGCCCATCCCATAACCAGTTGTAGAGCACCTACTAAGTGCTTGCACCCCTGCTAGGCACTGTGTGAGATGAAAGACATAGTCCCTGCCTTCACGCTTGAGTCTAAGTTGTGAAACAAGCACACAAATAACTAATTTCCAGGGAAGCGCTCAGGCCTGAAAATTAGAGTTACATATTCCTTCTCATGTCAACCCTGTCACCAACTTGGCAGTAGAGTATAAGGCTTGAGGGTAAACCTGGCTCCGTTACTGACTGTGTATTTTTGGACAAGTTACTTTTCTGTGCCTCCGTTTTCTCATTCATAGAATGGGGATAATAATAATAGCTGTCTCATAAAGTTATTGCAAGCATTCTACACACTTTTCATGTGGAAAGTGCTTACAGCAATGGCTGGTGCATGGAAGTCGTTATATGAATGTTAATTATTGTTGTTGTTACCTCACTTTGGGTTAATCCTCTCTCCTCTCTGGATCTGTTTTAATACCAGGGAAAGTAAGTTTGAAGAGATAACCAAACATAAGTGTGGAGATGCAAATGGGGTAAAAAGAGCATCTGAGTTGGTTGATCAGGACAGGCAAAGGTAGGATGCTGAGAGGCCCAGACATTCTTAAGAAGAGAAGACCTTGAGCAGAATTGTGAGCATTTAGGCCATGTCTGGGAAATAATAAATAGTCTTGTTTGGGTCATTTGTCTTGCCAGCCCTTTAAGAGTAAGGATCACACTCTTTTCATTTTTGTTTCCCTAGTACCTGGTACAGAGGCAGGCGCAATAAATGTTTGCTGGTTGAATGAATGGGCAATGAGCCTGGAAATGTATATTGGAAGCATACTGAAGCTCCTAAACCTTCATGACCATCTAGACCACTTGGGAAGTGTTTTCAAAATACCCTTTGTTCAGGCCGCACCTTGAAGGTTGTGCTTTAGTAGGCTTGGTGTGACGCCCAGGAATCTGTATCTTTGAAAATCTGCCCATAGATCTTCAGATGATTGGTCACATTTGGGGACCACTGATGTTTAAGGACCTTAAATGACTGATGCCAGCCTAAGATGCCAGGCTGAGGCATCTTATTATGCGGATAATAGGAAACCTATGATGATATTGGGCAAAGGGAATAATTTTACCATGCTCTCCAAGTCCTTGCTACTGAAAGTCTGGTCCAGGGACCAGCAAAATCTACATCACCTGAGAATTTGTTAAAAACACAAAATCTCAGACCCTAACCCCAGATCTACTGAATCAGAATCTGCATTTTAACAAAGTCCCCAATGATCTGTATGAACATTCAGGCAGTGGTTCTCAACCTTGACAGAACAATAGAATCACTTGAGGAGCTGTTTAAAATCCCAATTCCCTGGGCCACATCCCAGACAAAGTAAATCAGAATCTGTGTGAGTGTCAAATTTTTTTTTCAAGTTTCCCAGGTAATTCCATTGTGTAATCAAAGTTGAGAATCACTGCCATATAGAGACTCAATGAAAATCAGTATAAGACTAGTTGGAAAAGACCAGATAAGAGATAGTAATAGCCTGCAGGAAGAAAACAAGGAAAGATCCATTTCACTAAATGAACATATAGTATGCACATCTCAACTTTTTCCCCATTTGTTTTTGTTGCAGTGTTGTTTTTTTCTCCTAGTATCTGAATCTGGAATTACCGTCTTGCTGCCACCATTTCCCAGGAAAGAACAGAGTACACATTAAAGGCTTCAGGAGTCTAAAGACTGAGGGGATAAGGGAAGGTGCTAGTTCTTCCAGTGGAGCCTTTATTGGGCCTTTATCCTGGGGTGACTGGGATTCCAGGTTCAAGCTCCATTACTTGGGATTAAATTTTATTAATTCACATATCTTTGGCCACAACCCTTGTTCCACCAAATCATATGCTTGTCAACTGTGGTGTCCCCCAGGAAAGTTCTGGGCTGTTAGAGAGAGCAGAGGACAGGAAAGTCTCCACCAATTTATTTGAATAACAATAATATCATAATAATCAGGATAATAACAGATAACACTTATTAATGTATCAGGCATTGTTCCAAGAACTTTACATATATATATATTATATATATATAATATATATATTCATTCATTTAATTCTCACAACAACTCTACGAGATGGCTACTGTTGTTATCCCCATTTTACAGGTGAGAAACTGAGGCACAGAGCACTTGAGGAACTTGCTCAAGGTGACATGATTAATAGGAGGCAGATTTGGGTATGAACCCAGGCGATATGGCACTGGAGATCACGCTCTTAACCACCAAGATAGTCTGCCTCCACTACAGATGGTACTATATTTTTCTATATTCATAGCTCCTAACATCAGTGAAAGGCACTAGAAGTTGTTTAGAGGTTGAAAGAAAGCATTCAACTTTTAAAAACCTGAATTGCATATTATGTACTAGTCGCAGTGCTAGTCATGGGAATACAGAGAAAAAAACAGACTCAGCTACAAGGAGCTCCCCACAGTCTAGCACTAGAAGCAGGCGAGTCAGCAAAACCAGTCCATGAATGTAGCATGGGGATGCAGAATGCACAGGGAGAAGAGGCACTGAACCGGCAACCTGGGGCCTCAGGACAGGATTCCTAATTTGAGTCTACGACTAAACTCATTCTCTGAGTTGGACCAAAAGCCCTTAGTATTGGGCGCCCACAGCTGGGCCCACCAGTCTTGAGTCAACTAAAGATCGAAGTTTTGCAAGTGCAAAAAGCAGCGGCAACAATTCTTTTTCCCTTCCTTCCTCCTAAACAATGACTGGTTGTTGCCCTTTGATTCTCTTGTGCCTAATTAGATGCTGGAGAAGCTGACCAGGCTTCTGTTAAACTTGACTGGAATGATGAGTTTTACAGAATCTTGCAGACATGAAATGTGAATTGGTACCCACCTTCAGGTTTGACTCTGTTCAGCAACTGTCCAAGGCAATGGACAATGGAAGCTACGGGAGGCTGAGCAGTTAGACTGTAATTCTGTTTATTTCTTTCATGAAAACCATGGTCAAATAGACCCCCGTAAATACAGTCAACTGATCTTTGACAAAGGAGCAAAGGCAACACAATGGGACAAAGGTAGTGTCTTCAACAGATGGAGCTGGAACAACTGGACATCCACACGTGAAAGAATGAACCTTGACTCAGACTTTACACCATCACAAAAGTTAACTCAAAATGGATCACAGACCTAAATGTAAAACACAAAACTATAAAACTCCTAAAGATAACAAAGGAGGAAACATACATGATGCTGGGTGTGGTGATGCCTTTTTAGATACAACACCAAAGACAACCCATGAAAGAAATAATTAGCAAGCTGGACTTCATTAAAATTAAAGACTTCTGTGAAAGACAATATCAAGAGAATGAAAAGTCACAGACAGGGAGAAAATATTTGCAAAAGACAATCTGATAACGGACTGTTACCCAAAATATACAAAGAACTGTTAAAACTCAACAGTAAAAAAAAACAAACAACTTGATTAAAAAATGGGCCAAAAATCTTAATAGACAGCTCACAGAGAAGATACACAAATGGTAAATAAGCATGTGAAAAGTTGCTCCACATCATGTCATCAGGGAAATGCAAATTAAAACAAACAATGAGATACCATTATACACCTATTAGAATCCTGAACACTGACAACAAAATCCTGAACACTGACAACAAAGGCTGGTAAGGATGTGGAGCGACAGGAACTCTGGTAATGTTACTGGTGGGAATGCAAAGTGGTACAGCCACTTTGGAAGACAGTTTGGTGGTTTCTTACAAAACTAAATATACTCTTACCACACGATCCGACAATCACGCTCCTTGGTATTTACCCAAAGGAACTGAAAATTTATGTCCACACAAAAATGTGCATGCAGATATTTATAGCAGCTTTATTCATAATTGCCAAAATTTGGAAGTAACCCAGATGTCCTTCAGGAGGTAAATGAATAAATAAACGGTGGTACATCCAGACAAGAGAATATTATTCAGCATTAAAAAGAAGTGAGCTAGCAAGCTCATGAAAAGACATGAAAGAAACTTGAAGGCATATTACTAAATAAGCCAACCTGGAAAGCCTGTATACGATGATTCCAACCATGTGACATTCTGGGAAAGGCAAAACTATGGAGACAGTAAAAAAGATCAGGGCTTCCCTGGTGGCGCAGTGGTTGAGAGTCCGCCTGCCGATGCAGGGGACACAGGTTCGTACCCCGGTCCGGGAAGCTCCCACATGCTGCTGAGCGGCTAGGCCCGTGAGCCATGGCCGCTGCGCCTGCGCATCTGGAGCCTGTGCTCTACAACGGGAGAGGCCACGGCAGTGAGAGGCCCGCGTACCGCAAAAAAAAAAAAAAAAAGATCCGTGGTTGTAAGGGCGTAGCAAGGAGAGAGATGAATAGGTAGAGCACAGAGGATTGTTAGGGCAGTGAAAATACTCTGTATGATATTATAATGATAGATCTACATCATTACACTATTGTCCAAAGCTGTAGAATGTACAACACCAAGAGTGAGCTCTAAGGTAAACTATGG
Organism: Tursiops truncatus; assembly: GCF_011762595.2. Classification (NCBI taxonomy): domain Eukaryota; kingdom Metazoa; phylum Chordata; class Mammalia; order Artiodactyla; family Delphinidae; genus Tursiops; species Tursiops truncatus. The sequence continues at coordinate 12,715,938 of NC_047041.1, forward strand.
ACTTTGGGTGATTGTGATGTGTCAGTGTAGGTTCATTCTTGGTAAAAAAATTTTACTTTCTCGTGAGTGATGTTGATAATGGGGAAGGCTACGAACGTGTTTGGGCAGGAGGTCTATGGGAAATCTCCACAGCTTCCTCTTAATTTTGTTGTAAACCGAACACTGCTCTTAAAAAATAAAGTATTTTTTAAAGGGTCAAATGAGTGAAAACCAGCCTCATGGACAGTGCAGGACATCAGCTTTCAGCACTCACCTGAGCAAGATGTCAAGGTGGCCAAGACTGCTGCAGGAAAGCATCAGCTCCGGCACCCAGGAGTATGCAAGGAACAGTGCATACATACGTGTGTGTGTGTGCACAGGTATGCACAGCTGGGCTCATGGGTGGCAGAGTAATTTCTTTACATACTTTAATTATTGCTGCAGGCTCCTCTTGTCTCTTTGACACATACCGAGCCTCTTTCAACTGGATCTTTTCTTGACAAAGTAACCGCTACCAACAGGCTTTCTTCCACTTCATGACATGAAATACGAGTCTTAGTATAAGCCCCATCCAAACATGAAAAGCACTTAACTTGTGGTTATTTAGGTATGGATTTCTCCCTTGGATATTAGTATTTGCAACAAATGTTTAATGCCAATTTTAGTTTCTTCCCTTCAGTCATTACATTTTTGAAGGGCCTCCCTTTCCCACCACAGGTCAATGTTTGCGTCAAAAATGGTAACTCTTTAACTTTTTATTAACCCAAGAAAAACCACAGGGATAGCCTCCTTGCCCCTCAACCCTCTCATCAAAAGTCACAGTGCATTCCAAAGCCAAATAGATTTGACTTTTGAATTATCCCTTGTCTCAAATATCTATCACTTTCCATTGCGAATAATGAATAATTGACCTTCGGGACATCCTGAGATATGAACTATTAGCCTCAGCCTTCACCTCTTAAAGTCTACAAATGACTTGACCTTAAACATTTTCCATTCTCCCACTTACAAAATGAGGAAGCCAATCTCATACCTACTCTGTCCTCAAGGCTGTTCTGTCAAAAAGAGTAGAAACTCTGAACTCTTTGGAGTCCTGTATTAATGTATATCATCTTTAGCATCAGTTCAGGGAGTCACAGACTTAATCCACCAACGTGAAACCCTTTCTCCATCCCGTTTCATTACACGCACTCACATGTCCTGCACAAAAAAAGACCCAGAATAATCTAAACCTCTTCTTGCCAACAGTGGAATACTGTATATCATCACCATACAAACTTATTTAGGAACAGAGAGATTCCTTTGAATCTCATCGTTTTCTTGGACATGCCGTCTCTAAAAAAAAAAAGTTACCATTTCTGGAATGGCTTCATGTTACATGTTTACACACTGGCCCACAAAGAAGGAGACTCGAGAAAGAATGTTCCTGCAGAAATCAACAAGGATTCCCAGCCCACGTGGGAACTCTTGTGGAAGCTAGCACGGTATTTCACACTTTGGTATTGTTTTTCCTTTCTTTTTCTTTCTTTTTTGTTAAAGAAGATAAAATATTACAGAGATCTTCAAAATTCACACCTGAGTTAAATATTTTGCTGGAAAATTCCACACTAAAGAGAGAAGAACATAATGCAAAAAAAGGAAAGGGCTATATACAGGTATTTACCAGCGTAATTGTTGCATGTGTGCTTTTGTGTTCTTCCTTCTGCACCAGGAGAAGGGAGAGAGGACGAGATAAGGAGAAATACAGGAAAGGAGAGAAAGAACAAGCGTTTCTGAACTCTGGGGCAGACGGAGCAGACAGAAGAACACCTGTGGGCAGAGCATGTGCCCAGGGGGCTGAGTGTGGCTCAGCGTTCTGTAAAGAGGAGGGAATTCTGAGAACACAATCATGAATGGATGTGGTTCTGGAAAAGGGGCGGGGCTAAAGAGAAAATAGGGTGACCTGAAGACTCAGTCAGAAGGCTTTGCTGAACAGAGAAGACATCAGAGCTTTGGTGGAGACATCAGATTCAAATCTTTTCATAGATTCTAGAATCAGTTCGGAGATTGTGGCTAAGTTCAGAGTCAAAACCTTCTCACCCCTCTGGTGGTTTGGCACCAGGCAAATGGCTGTGCCCAGAATGGTCCTTTTTTTTTTTTTTTTTTTGCGGTACGCGGGCCTCTCACTGTTGTGGACTCTCCCGTTGTGGAGCACAGGCTCCGGACGCGCAGGCTCAGCGGCCATGGCTCATGGGCCCAGCCTCTCTGCAGCACGTGGGATCTTCCCGGACCGGGACACGAACCCGTGTCCCCTGCATCAGCAGGCGGACTCTCAACCACTGCGCCACCAGGGAAGCCCAAGAGGTCCTTTCTGAAAGACCACTGTCGCAGTGAAGCCATCTGACATATTTGGAACGAGAGGAGAAGGGCACAGGCAAGGAAGGTAAAAATGGTCAACTCCTAGGCGGGCTGTGCGTTTCAAGAGCACTAGGGAGCCAGCACACGGTTCAGTTGCAGTTTGGATCTCCAGAGGCCCTTGCTCCTGAACAAGGCAAGAGTTTGGGTTCATTGATAGTGGAGGTTCTCTTCTACTGTCCTGAAAGTAATCTGTCCATACAGAAAAGGCGTGACTCCCTTCCTTCCAGTGGGGAATACAGGGCCAGGTGGCATAGGAGAAACTTTTTTGGTCTCAGTGGAGGTAGGTGGGATGATTCCATCGGTACCAAGATCTAGAAGGAAGGAAGAAACAAGTCAGTTGGACAGCTTCTAATGAGGAGGGAAGATGGGAATGAGCAGTGAGTGTTAGCAGGTAGGTATGGGGTGGGGGGTAATGAAAATGTTCTGGAATCAGATCGTGGTGACAATTGCACAACCTTGTGAATAAACTAAAAAGCAGTGACTTGTACACTTCAAAATGGTAAATTTTATGGAAAGTGAATTATATCTCAAGACAATTCTTTAAAATGTACATTATATGTTTTTCTCTCTCTCTCTTTTTCTTTTTCGGTGGAGACAGCTGAGGAGCTCCAACCTTTAGGGCTGTGCAACAATTGGCCCATAAGGGGTGGCTGCCTTGCTGAACAGTCTGGGTGTGGACCAGCGGGTTCACTTCTTCCGACAAGCTCAGGTCTTCAACCAATCGCCTAACTTGCAAATCTCTGTTTTGTTCTGAATCGGGGAAGGATCTCTCGAGGCATCCGCTGAGAGCACCTCTTAGAGTAGATTCTTTGCTTCATTAATCAAAGATGGGAGGCTGCTTTTCCTGCTGCATCCCGGGTGGGAGCATGAGGTTACGGGGTAGCACTCTCCTGCTCTCACGGTGTCAGCCACGCTGGAAGCTCAGGCTCGGGGCAGAACACCCCAGAGCGGAGGGGCTGGCCTGGAGGGTAACTCTCCTCAGCCCAGTGAAGGACCTGGCCCTTTCTGACAGGAGGGTTTGGAAATTTCCACCCTCCCAGTGAGGAGGGAAATGTTGGCTTTGTTGACATCAGCTCCTTGCCAGGACTGCTCACTGGCTAAGGCTTCTCTTTTAAATCCCACTCCCTAGGGAGAGAGTCCAGTCTGGCGCTCCACCCTGCCCCCTCCCTGCCCCCCCATTCCCCTTGTCCAGCCCCGTGACAAGCTTTCCTTCCCAAGGTGTTGACCCAGACGCAGCTTCTCACATGTCCCTCGGCCCCGCTGAGGTATCTCTGGGCTCGCCCCTCTGCCTCACCCTGAAGAGTTAAAACTGGTGGAGGAGTTCACAGCCGCTTTGGAGTTATTTTGAGATGCAGTAGGGCTGCTGGCGTGGAGTCCTGGGCCAGGAGACGAAGGCCTGCTGTTGTTCCCAGAGGGGCAGGATGACGTTACTGAGAACAAGGAGAGGCAAAAACAAGGGGGAAACAATGAGGCTGGGTCTGGGGACCTCGTGACATTCAGACACGTATCCTCCAAGGGGGCTCACCCTGTCCCTACCCGCCACCCATCTGCCCAACTCCTACCATGTTAGCATCGACACCCGGCCCCAAAGGGGCCCTCCTCATACACGCTCTCCTCTGCCCGGGCCCTGGAGAGCGGCGTGGCTGGTTCTGCGAGTCCCAGACTAGCCGAACGCAGGAGATACAGATGCCAAAATCATCCTACTCCAGGACACGCCCTGGGCTGGGCATACGCAGCCCCGGACCACGGGGCAGGATGAGCAAAAGAACCAGAAGCCTTGGAAAGGAAGAGAGGAGGAAAGAAAGCAAAGTGCTCGGGGAGGAAAAGAGAAGCCGAGAGCACAGGTAAAGACGGCCAGCCTCTCTGATGTTGCCATCTCCAGATGGTTCGTGGTCTTCCAGAAAGAACACAACCAGGAGTGAGGAGTCCTGGGCCATTCACTAAGCAGCTCTGTGGCCTGTGGCAACTTGTTTCACTTCCCTGCATCCCCTTGCATCCCCTTTTCGACCTCTGTAATATGGCAGATTTGGATTAAACTGTATTTGAGTTTCCCAAACAGCATTCCGTGGAGAAGGTGACATATATTTCACCCTACAAGCTAAGATGCTTTGAAGGGTCGAAGGCACTGCTATCGATAATTATGTCAGGACAAGGGACTGTCATATGGTCATCCTCTCTAGCTCTTTGAAATGCTTTGGAATACTCTTTGAAAAATAGAGTTCTGTAGAAAATTGGTTTGGAAAACCCTGCCTTCCATACAGCTCATTTGTATGGAGAAACTGCGACAATTAAAACAAAAACAAACACTTGTTCAAACGTTGCCTACCCAGCATTTCCCAAACTTACTTGATCACAGAAGCCTTTTCTTCCTAGCACAGATTTTAACATCTTTTGAAATACGTTTTGGGAATGCTGACTTATGTAGGTACCTCTCAGTTCTCATATCCCATTATTTAAAAGAATTCTGGTACTATTCAGAAACCTCATGTTTAGAGCTCACCTGTTCCAGGCATGCTGCTGTGGACAGGAGGGACAGAGAGGGGCCCCAGAGACCCAGAGGGAGACACCTGAAAGGCAACAGAAGCTTATAAATGTCCACTTCTGCTTCCTTCTCCCACCTCTCGCACTTCTCCCAGGATGCTGGGCCCCAGACTCTGCAGAGACAGGGCTCAGCTTCCCGGATGATTTCCTAATCCCAAACCTGCACTCTGTGCCTTGTTTCACAGGAAGGTCTCTGGACCACGTACAGCACCCAGCTCTGGCTCTGCCCTGCTCCCGCGTCTCCCTGCTGCTGACACCAGGCCCTCCCTTCCCTGCTGCGTGTCCCCTGGCAAGGTCTCTTGGGCACTGCCAGGCTGAAGCTGCCCTGCTCAAGTGCTCCGGTGATGAGAGGAGCATGCCTCCTGGACCCCGCTGTGGCTGACACTGCTGGATGGCTGCCTGTCTTCCAGTCCCTTCTTCTTCCTTTTTAAAAAAGTATTTATTTTATTTTATTTATTATTTATCAATTTCGGCTGCACCGGGTCTTATTTGCGGACTTCTTAGTTGCGGCATGCGTGTGGGATCTAGTTCCCCGACCAGCGATCGAACCCCGGGCCCCCTGCATCGGGAGTGTGGAGTCTTATCCTCTGGAGGACCAGGGAAGTCCCTCTTCTTCTTTCTTAAAAGACCCCTGCACTTGCTCAGGGCAGCAGAGCCCCCAGCCCTCACCACCCTGTTTCAGGCTTCCCATCTTGACACGTGAGTAGACCATCCACTCTCCCGAGGTAACTGGACGAGATGAACTGCGGTCTCTGAAGCCTTTCATCTCGCCCTGGATGCCTCACAGCATCATCAGCTCTGAGTCTGGAAGGGACCTAAGATGACTTGGCTTAACCTCCCACACAGTTCAGGGATCCCCTCCCTCAGCATGACTGTCCTAGCACAACCTGGAACAAGATATAATAAAAAGAACAGACATGTGGCCCAACAGATCTGGGGGGAGCCCTGGCTCCACCACTGTCTGTGTGATTTGGGCAAGTCACTTAACCCCACTGAGATTTGGTTTGCTCATCCGTAAAAGAGCAGTAATACCTCCCTCATATTTTCTTTTAATTAAGATTTAATGAGATAATGTCCGTAAAGCTTCCAACTCAATGCCTGGCAAACGGCGCACGGCTGTTAGCTCCCTTCCTTCCAGCAGGAAGCTGTCAACTGTCGTGTGTTTCCAGCTAGAAACTGTTTATTTCTTCATTTGAGCTGAACCCTGCATACTTTTCCTCCCCCTTATTCTTCTCATGCTGACCTGGGACGCTCAGATCGACCTTTACAAAGGACCTTGCAAGGAAGTTCTGCTCAGGGAGCTGGGATTGGCCATCCTCCCCTCCCCAGTTTGGAACATCCCATCCCGACAGGATGCAGCATGTACTCATTTCCTAATTAATCAGCAATGGTTCTGCTGCTTTCGTTTACCTGCCCTTTTACAAGGAGCGTCCTCAGTCGGCTGGGGCCCACCAAGGGTGGAGACAGGTGTGGAGCAGCGTGGTAAGAGGTAAGAGATGTTATTGATAATCTCCCTCTCTCTTCTCCTCCGCCCCTCCCTGCTGCCACACCCCCAGACATTTGTTGTTGTTTTTAAATAAATAATGATTTAGTCACTGCGACCAGCTTCTTCTGCTTCCTTCCGGAGATGGACTATACATATGCAAGCAGACATAGATGTGGTTCCTTTAACATTTTGTATATAAATGGAAGCATTCTGTGCACACTGGTCTGAAATATATTTTGCCTTTTTCTTTTCCTTCCTTCTCTCTCTGTCTCATTCTTTTTTTTCCCCTTAACTGTGTATCTTAGCGATCATTTCACATCAGAAGCAGAAGGAACTATGTCTTAGTCCCACGGACAGTGTCCCAATGAGACCTGAGGAGAAGACAGGATTAGAACATTTTCTCTAGTCTTCCTTCAGGATGCCACAAGTATTAATGTGATTATTTATTTAACATCTTTCTCCCCCACTAGGCTGGGGAATTCATGAGGGCAGGATGATGCCTGCGTGGTCCCCTGCTGTGTCCTCAGTGTCTACTGCAGTGCCTGGAACTTTGCGGGTGTTAAGTCAATATGTGTTGAATGCACGATGAGAACCCATGACACTCCTTTACGGCACCTCCATGCCTCCCACCACTTTCCTCCACGTTGGTGTCCCAGGCTGGGATTGAACCAAAGTGATAACTGCCTCCCATCTATTCTAAACAAAGCCCCATCTTTAAAGATTCTGACTCTCTTATGACATGGTTCAGGTTCCTTAACATGGTCTACAATGCCCTACATGATTCCCCCGCCTACCACTGCAGCTTCCTCTTTCACACACTCTCTCTCACTCCTCGGGTTCCATTCCAACCTTCTTTCTTCCTCTCCCCACCCACCCCAGCCTCAGAACCTTTGTACACACAGTTTCCTCTGCATAGAATGTCCTTCCTGACACTATCTCCACCCTTCCATCCTGTCTCCCACTGCAACTCAGACCTTTTCCCCATTCAAGTCTACTCTTTCTTCTGCTGTCAATTTGAGCATCATTCCTGGAGAAGCCCCTGACATCTGGGCTAAGTTAGGTCCCTCAGATACCCACACATCTTATCTGGAGGCTTCATCACAAATTGCATTTGTTTAATGTCTGTTTTCCTTGCTAGACTCTCAGCAGAGATCACCAATAAGTATCCTGTGCACCACCATATCCCAGTGCCAAACAGATGGTGGGTGCTCAGTAAGTATTTAAGACAGGAATGGTGAATGAATATCACATTGTCCCCAACCTAAAACTGTCAACGGTTCTTCATATCTTTGAGAGTAATTTAGCATCCACGACCCACCATGATCTAGCTCTCATCAACCTCTCTTAGTCCTAAACCCTTAGCTCCAGCCAGACCAAAAGGCTTGTGATTCCCCAAATGCATCACGTTGTTTTATAATTCCATGCCTCTCACACACTGTTCCTTCTGCCAGCTATGCTGTTCTTTTTGCTAACTCCTAATCTGTTCTCCAAACAAATCAGGGGGTTAGCCCTCCCACACCCCATTCTGATTTGGGGGTCTTTTATCTGTGTTCCCAAAGCACTCTTGCAGGGCTCTTCGCATCTGCATCACCCCTCCATCTACTTCATTGCAATTTTTTGCATTTTCTGGTTCCTCCTTCTCAGTTTCTTTCCTTGGTGCTCTCCCTTTGCCCATCCCTCAAAAGCTAGTGTTCCCCAGGGTTGAAACCTCAACTTTCCTCTTTGCTTCCTCTGTACAAACTCCACAGGTGAGCTCCTCCTTACCCAGGATTCCAACTACCACCTGTGTGCTTACGACTCCCAGCCCATTTCTCTACCTTAGCCTTTCCTCCTGACCCCCAGACCCATTATTCCAAGTGCCCGGGGCATTCCCACTTGGGTGTCCCACAGGCCTCTCTGTATATCGTAATGATGTAAAGGATTGAAATCATCATTTTTTCCTGCTCCTAAGCCAGCTCCTCCCCCCGTGTTTCATTGTTCCGTCTACAGCACCAGCTTCTACCCAATCAGCCCAGCCTGACTGCTGAGAGTCATCTCAGAGTATTCTCTTTCCTTTCTCGCTCTCCCTGCCCCACCCAGTTTTCCATTTATTAACCAAGACCTAATAATTCTACCTTCTAATTATCTCCTGAATCTCTCCCATCCCCTTCATTCTTACCAAATGGGTTTGCTTCAGCCCTTATAAGGTCACTGCTGGATAACTGCAGTCACATCTAACTGGTCTCTCTGAAACCAGATGTGATGCCTCTCAAACCACCCTTTATAACTACAGTCAAAGTGATCGTTCTAAAAAGCAATCAGATCACACTAATGCCCTCCTTCACGTCCTTCGGCAACTCCCCAGGGCTTCAAGTTCCTTAGCCTCGCTCACAGCCCCTTGTGTCTGGCCCTTGCTGATCTATCCAGCCTCATCTTTCAACATTCCTCCACGTGGAACCACCGGCCATTCCGTGCATGTGCTCTCTTCTCCCTCCTCCATACCACTGTTCTCATACTATCCCCCTGGGGGAATTCCACCCCTCACTTATTTGCCTCTTCACTCCTCCTTGTCTTTTTAGACTCAGCTCAGGTATTAATTATCTCCTTGGGGAAGCCTTCCCTAACCACCACCTCCCAAGGCTTTGTTAGCTGCTACTCCTAAGTTCTCCAAGAGAAATCATCGTGTTGTTTATCATTTGTTTATTTGTCTGTCTCCTCTGCTAGGCAGTGAGGTCCTCTGGGACAGGGAACAAATATTACTTCTTTGTGCATCCCCAGCACTCAGCACAAGGACCAAAACATAGTAGATGGTCTATAAATGTTTGGTGAAAGAATAAACAAGAGTATAGTTTTATGAAGTCGCTATGTCCCACCCAGAACGAGGCTGAATTTCACCCATCCTTGAGTACTGAAAGACAGAGGACAACACCATTATCCCCAATTCCCTTAACCTTCAACCATCACCATCCCTAGGGTTGAAGAAGAACCTTCCCCCCCGCACCCTCCAGGCACCATCTCTCTCCTAGATGGAGAAGACATTGCGTATCCTCCAAACTTCCCATTCTGCCTGAACTTCAACTTATTGCCAGCCCTGACTTCTCCCCTTGAACCCCAGAATCACAGATATAACTGTCTGCATGACCCTTCCTCTTGGATGCCTAGGAGGTAAGTCTAACTTAATAGGACCAGCTCTGAATACTTAGTCTTTTTTCCCCCTCAAACCTGTTCCTCCTGCAGTCTTCATCATCTCCCAAAATGGTAGCACCGTCCAACCAGCTGCTCATCCTGGCCTCATTTCTCACGCTCCATATCTGAGCTAACAGCTCATCTTGTTGGCTCATGGTTGAAATTCATTCAGAATCCAGCCACGTCTCCTCACCACCATGATCTCCACCCTAGCCCAAGCCTCCACCACTCTCAGCCTGATTGTTGTAATTCTCAGGCTGGTATCCTGCCTCTACACAAATTAATCTCCACATAGCAGCCCATGTCAGTTCTCCAGTGTCTTCTTATTTCACTCAAACTAAAAGCTAAGGTCCTTTCGATGGCCTGCGAGACCGCGGTGAATGGCTTCCTGTTACTTCCCCGTTACTTCTTGGACTTCACCTCCCACTTCTCACCTCCTTCCTCACCCTGCCCTGGCGACACTGGCTTCCTTGCTGTTCCTCAAACATGTCAGGTCTTCTCATTTTCTGGTTTCTCTACCTGGAACACTCTATCCCTCAGATATTTCATTCCCTTTCAATACTTAGATCCCTGCTCAAATGTCACCCTATCAGAGAGGTCTTTTCTTACCCCTCTACTATAAAAGCATCTCCCCGTAATCACTTTCTATCTCCTTATCCTTCTTTATTCTTCTTTATATTATATATATTTTGTATACAGCCTCTCTTTGTTTATATAGTTATTCCTTGCTCCTCAACCCCCGTCTTCTTTAGGACGGGGAGGACTCTTTGCCCTCCAGGCTTTATCTCCCCCAGCGCTTGGTGGGCAGCTTGGCTCCTGGCCACTCACCAGCCGGGAACTGTACGTGGGTGATTTGATGGGTGTGGCCACAGGGCAGTTGATTCGCTTCTCCTTTTGACGGCGGTTGCAGAACCAGACCCTCACCACCTCCTTCTCCATGGACAACTGCTCTGCGATCATGGAGATCTCCTCTGAGCTGGGTTTGGGATTCTACAGAAACCAAAGAGATAGAGTAGTCAGGAGGAGAAGGGAATAGGATCAAGAATTGTGCGTGGGGAACAGATGTTCCGAAGAAGCAGGATAGAACAATAGATGGAGCAAAAGCTTTAGAATTGGACCTACGATGGAATAGTGGCTTGAGCACTTACTCTGTGGCCTTAGGAAACTTTCTGAACCTCTCTGAGCCTCAGTCTTATCATCTATGAAATGAGAGAAATAATGCCTACCGTATAGGATGATTATGAAGATTAAATGAGAAAATGTGTATAAACTGCCAAGCACAGGGCCTGACACAGGGTGGAGGCTCTTCTCTCGCTCCTTCTTCAGAAGTTCTGAAAAGAGGAGCCCACTGATGAGTTAGGTAGGGCAGGCAGAATCCCCAGAACACACGCTCCCTTCTGTTCTTTCCTCAGAATCTGATACCCTTCTCTTGCGTCATTTCTTGCTGCCTACCTCAAAATAGGAAATGATAAAGTTAAAACATGAGGACCCATCAAGACTATAAAGGAGACATGTGTGTATATAAATAAATAAATACACACACACACACACACACACACACACACACACACGTTCCAATACACATCCATCACTCCTTTGTTCTGACCCCTCCCACCCCCACCCAGTCTTTGATCTTAGCTCCCTTCTCTCTCTTCTGCACCCTCCCTTACTCTTGCTGCTGTCAGAAACTTAATCAGAAGGAAAAGCCAGGTCTTGTCATCCTGCCAGCAGGATGCAGCCATCAAGTCCTGAGTCATATGTGCTGGAGAGTCTGCTGGAGAGACAGGAGTCCTGGAGGTCTGGGGCCTGCAAGGTGGAACTAGGCCACAGGCGAGCCCTGTAGGGACCGTGTGGTGTGGATGGAAGCTCTGGAGGCTGGTACCTAAGGGGTCCTGATTAGAGGCTGTTTAGACCACACCTGTTTATCCCTCTTCTCTTCCCCAGCTCCCCCGGAGCACATAACTGGTATTATCAGTGTCCACATATTGGCTCAAGAATATACTTTTGCTGCAAGTTTAAAAAGGTGTCTACGTAATATGACTACAAATATTGAAATATACGTAGAAGAGAGAAATAGAAGGACGTGCATTTAGATGGCATTGGGTGGTGGATTTTTTTCCTGCCTCCCTGCATTTTCCAAATTGTTTACAACAAGCATTTATTATATATATAATTTGAAAAATACAGAACAATGCAAAGAAAATAAAGAATTTATATACAATGCCCTGGCTTTGCTCCCTTTATCTCAACTGGATACAGAGATACACTCTCCTCTGGGATTCTATACCCCTGTCTTTAAATCTCCCGGCTCGAGGGACAATGGGCACCAAACAGAGGTCAGGGCGAGAAGGGTCAGTGGGGGAGGAAGTTTCTGGAACCCAGCCTCTCATTCAAACACCGGGGCACCCGGAAAGGGAGCGTGTCTATGTGTCCCGACCCTTTCCCAAGGCAGGTGCATGGGGGCTCAGGGGTGGCGCCGGGGGGGTTGTGTGCGTCTGCTCAACCTCTGTGCAAGTCGGCCCACCCGTCGCCACCCAAAGGGCCCGCTCACATCTTGAAATCTCTTCTCCAGAGTCAGGCGGATGCTGGTCTCGATGCTGGTCCGCTTCTTCCTCTTCCTCCCGAACACTTCACTGAGGGTGGGGTAAGAGCTGGGGGTGCTCACGGAGGGGTCTGATGGAGAGGATTCTGTGGGGAGGGGAGAGCAGAGGAGGCTCAGGGAAGGGAAAGCAGCTGGTTCAGGCTCTGGCTCGATGGACTTGGGGTCCAATGACCCTTCCCGGCAGGTTCTGCAGCCCCCTCCCCGACACAGGGGAACCAGACAGACCAAGAATCCTGCTTCCCCTCGTTGCTCTGGGCAAAAGGTCCTCTATGCCTCTCACTGCCGTGCCTCCAGCGTTTGCGGTCATGGTTCGGGGACGTCCAGACATCCGCGGCACGTGTGGGTGTGAGTGGGGGCAGGCAGAGCTCCTACGACTGACGCCCATGAGCCTGTCTTTTATAAGCAGGCCTGGATGTGAATCCCGAGGAAAATGAGGACTGGTGTTTTGAGCTAAAGGCAGTGGCACTTGGTGGCGGAATGTTGGTGTGGAAGCCACTTCCTTTTCCGTGTGAGTGTTGGGGTTGAGGCTGTATGAGGGGTCGGCGGGGATGTCCCCTAGGAAGGATTCAGGCGCAGCCAGGGAATCGCACAAGAAATGATCCGCAAGATCTCTTCCCGAAGATAAGACCTTCTGATCACCTCTTTCACTTCGGCGCTCCAGTAAAACCGCCGAGGGATCAGCCTTCCATGGGTGGGGGTGGGGCGGGGCGGGCTGGGGAGCTTCCTCACCCCCTCCCTTGTTTCCACGTGGAGCACCTTCCGAGAGGGTCACACCCTTGGCTGCCCATACCCCACTTTCCTCTCTCTCCATAGTAACCACTGACCCACATTAACTACAGACGAGAGCCCAGCCCTGACACTGGCTCTGCTCCTAGACCAGTGGTTCTCAACCTGGGGCGAGATTCTGTACCACCCTCACTCCCCCAGGGGACATTCGGCAGTATCTGGAGACATTTTTACACCTGTCAACAGGGGGCGGGTGCTCCTGGCATCTAGTGGGTAGAGACCAGGGATGCCGCTGAATAGCCTACAGTTCCTAGGACCGCCTCCGCCACAGATCAGTATCTGGCTCAAGCTGTTGCTAGTGCCTTGGTTGAGAAACCCTGTCCCATGCTATGCCACGACACCAAACTCTTCCATTCATTATTGCAAAGGTTTTGCCCTTGGCCTACAACCCGGACCTCCTGGCCGCCCACGCCTGACTGAATCCTCCTGCAAGCCCCACTCTTGCTGTAAGCCTTTCCCAACCAGTCTAGCTTGGAGTAACTCCCTTCCCTCTGAAAACCTACTCAAGAATTCGCCAGGTGAAGATCTTGCGTTGTGCCTACTGCCTCCTCCTCCCAGCCATGAGACCCTAGAGAACCTACTTCCCTAACCCCCTGACCTAGACCTAGTCCAGACAGCATTCTGGGTAAGTGCATTTGCTCTGCAGACCCGACCTTTGTCTCTGGCGAGCTGTCCTACGGTCTAGGCTGGGTGTGTCTGGGGTAGGGAATAAAATGGGGCAGTCTTCGTGGCCACAGACCTAAAGCTATGTCTTCCATGCGCTTTATCAGTAGTGAAGCTGACATTTTCATCTCTACTTGGCTGTCTCCTGTGTCTTATTTCTCAATTGGTTCCAGACTCAGGAGGAGAGGAAAGGGTGCTATGTATTGACTGCCAAAAGCCCCAACACAGAGGACTTCCCCGGTGGTCCAGTGGGTAAGACTCCACGCTCCCAGTGCACGGGGCCCGGGTTCCATCCCTGGTCGGGGAACTAGATCCCGCATGCATGCCGCGACTAATAGTCTGCGTGCTGCAAGTAAGAACCTCGCGTGCCGCAACTAAGGGTCCATGTTGCAACTAAAAAATATATCCCGCATGCTGCAACTAAGACCCAGCGCAGCCAAAAAGAAATAAATAATAATTTTAAAATGTTGTTTAAAAAAGAAAGAAAGAAAGCAAGCAAGCCCCAACCCGGACCAGTCACCACCCCCTTCCCTGCAGACCTCCTAAGGCTCCATCCGTCCTCGTGTCCCTGAGGCCCACCTGCATCATTCAGCCACTTCTCCAGCAGTGGCTTGAGCTTGCACATGTTCTTGAAGCTCAGATTTAGAGCCTCAAATCTGGAGATGGTAGTCTGGCTGAAGTCGTTGCCATACAGCTTTCCCATCGCCAGACCCACGTCTCCCTGCACGCGGGGATGGAGAGGGAAGAACTTTGAGAGGTAGGCCCCTTCTCTCCTTTGTCCACATCCCTCACCATCCTAGCGCCTATCCACACCCAGCGAACCTTTGCTCACCGTGGCTCCCTTCCAGTTTCTTCCCTCCAAGATGGAGACTTGGTTATTTCTCTCCCTGGACTCTGAGAGCGCTGTGCCCTCGGGCCTAGCTCCTTGCCTGGCTCTCATTCCTCTCCCCTCCACCAGTGGTGTTCCCATTTTCCATACCAACGGCAACTGTGCCCCATTCTCAGGGGACGCAGGAACACGGTGGGTTTGCCCCAAACACAATGAGCTCTTAAAACCTCCACTCGGGAACCCCAGTCTCTACTCACTCGACCCAAGTTCTTCCACCTCCTTGCCCCAAACCGAACCTGTGTGAAGCCCAGCTTAATGCGCCTCTGCTTGAAGGTCTTGGCAAACTTCTCCAGCTCCTCCAGGTCACTGGGCTCATCGGCTCCTCCAGAGCTGGGGAGATGCTTGGGGACTGGGAGATGCTGGGATGCTTCCAGATGCGGTTCTAAAGAGGATCCTGGCACCCCAGGGCACCCAACTGCCTAAGAACAGACACACACCAAGCCAACGCACAAACAGTCAACAGATCAAACGCATTTCCTGATATTTTGTACGAACAGGTCCACTTAGAGGATGACAGATTGGATTCCTATGATTTCGATGGTGTGCAAGTGGAAATTGGAGTCTCCATGAAGGGACTGGCAAATAGCTGCAGTAGCTGGGGTAGAAACAGTAGGAGTGCGGGACAGGGAGGTGGCCTTTCTGGGTTTTAGTCTATGACTCACTATTTGAGTCTGAGCAGGTAACTTCCTCCTTTCAGATTTCTACCATAAAAGGAGCTAGCAGACTCGTTTACAAAGATCCCTGAAACAGATCTCAGAACGGGACAAGGAAAAGTTTGTTTGCCTTGCCTGTTCTTTTCCACAAAGCAAAGTAACTGAGGTGTTCAACAGGCATTAACTGAAGATAACAGAGGGCATCTGAAATTCACTGCATTAATGGAATTTCCACAAAATTCCAAACTCTTATGACTGCCATTTTATTTTCTAAACAATCATCTTCTTTCCGGAGAGTATTTTGGTTTTTGTTTTTTTTAATCAGAGGTATTCCAGTGCTGTCTAAGCACACCTTGATCTCATTTGTCGTTGTCAGGAGATATTCTTTCTTTAGTTTATTTTCATAGGAGAACAGACCCTTATACCTAGAATCCATGTTGTACCCATTTGGGGTCAGGAATAAATCCAACCCGTCCACAGAGAAGAAGCAGAAACCCATCAGGCTTGGGGTCCTCATGGGCTTGTGTCCAGGGCAGGGGCTGCTACCGATGTGGATGGCATGGTCTAAGTCCACCCTCTTCTCACTCCTTTCCAGTTTACTCTTTTCCGAGACTGGGGTTAACTTTACTCCTTTCTTCCAAGATATTCAGGCTTCCCATTCAGACGGGCCGCCTTGTGATGACCAGAGAGAAGTTAAGGACTCTTTTCCCCCGAGGGAGGGTCTTTTAGAACAGAATGATTTGAAACCATTAAGCTTTGATCCTGTTCTGTGGGAGAGAAGGTGGCGTGGACCAGACCCTCAGGACAAGGCCTCGGTCCTCTCTCAGCCTTCCTTTTCATGAACTCATTTGTTCTTTCATCCCACAAACGTGTCTTGAGCTCTCTGCTAGACCTTCCCCCTACTCCCTTCACATCCGATCAGCGGCCGAATGGCACTGAGTCAACTTCCCCAACATCCCCTGTCAGCCCCTCCTCTCTACCCTTATTGCCACCACCCAAAGCCAGTCCCTTTGCCGCTGCTCCAGGATGATCTTAATAACCTTCCAAACAGTCTCTCTGCTTCTGGTCTCGCCCGGCTCTCGTGTTATAAGACACGAGAGGTGATCTTGAACCCTCTCTCAGATCTCTTCCAGATCTAAGTCTGTGATGATGCGATTCGGAGAGCAGTCAGGAGAAGGTCCAAGAGCTCAGGACTCTTGGTGTCCCCATTTCTATTAGCCACTAGGGGGCACCCACCCCCTTCCAGGGGCCTCCACTGGACTCTAGCCCTGTAAAGCCAGGGCCCTGAGTGATCGATCCACGGGGATCTTAGCCCCGAGAAGGGACATTAGGGGCTCTGCAGTCATTCCCAACTATTCCACACGTCCGTCTCTGCAGAGGCGCCTCATGCAGCAGTGCAGCCGTTAACTGCACCGGGTCACCCAGATAAGGGGAGGAGTGGCAGCTCCAGTGTAGCTCCTGTTGCCCTCGCCAAGCCACACTCCCTGGCGTGAGGCCGCGTCTGGCCAGAGGAAGAGGTGCCTTTTTTCTCCCTGGAAAACAGGTGCTGTGTGACACCACGGCAGCTCTGCAAAGGGCCCTCTCGCAGGCCTCCGTCCTCCTGACCCTCGCTTTGTCCCCTCCAGGAAGCAGTCTAGAAGAGCAGTTCTTAAGAGAGGCCCAGAGATGAGAGGCCCTGGCTTGGTGCTCTCAGAACATCAGGTCTCTGGGCTTCTGGTCTCCCCCTCGGCGCTTGAGAGCACCTGGGCAGGGCTGGCAGTCACCTTGGCGTCCCTGGAAAGTTGGCTGATCCCAGGTTCTCAGAGGAGTGATGCCAGGGCCTGACTGGGGCGGGAGTGGAATGCCTGCACACAGAGCAGGCTAGCCCGGGAGCTGAAATCTCTGGCTTCTAATTCTGGCTCCACCAGTGATACTGGGTCCCTCATCTCCTCTGGCTGTGGCTTGAATTTGCCCCCGTGCCGACTGGGATAATCCCTCGCGATTCCCTCTTCCCAGAGGGGTAAGTGTACCGTATAGTGGGTGGGGGAAGCCTAGGAGCTTAACTCTGTCAGGAGCTGGGACAGGAAGAACGTGGGTGTTTACCTGGGACGCCAGGCCAAGCCCCGTCTGTGGGAGGAGGAGAGAGCTTTGCTGCTGTGGAAAGGAGAGAAGATTTGACTGCAGACCTGGGTGAAAGGGGGAGGAACAAAGGAGCAAACGAATCAAATCCAGGCTGAAAAGACATGCTCTACAGGTTTGGAACCATGATAACTGTCCCCGCCCCCCACCCCGGCCCACTACCTAATCATGTCCATCCACCCCGCCTCCAGCCTTGTGGAGAGGCCCCCATGGGCACTGTCAGGATTGCCACACACAGGTGGAGGCGAATCAGACACAGGGATACACAGATGTAAACAGCAGTTCCCAAACCAGTCCTTCTGCCTGCCCGCCTGTCTGGAGTGGTGCAAAGGCTGAGGAGGGTCAAGGCAACCTGCTCTGGGATTTGAGAACCAGGCCTGGAGAAACCCACGGGGGAAGGAGATGTGGGGATGACTACTAAGAATTCAAGCTGGAGCTGAGGGTTTCCGTTTTGCCTGCAGAAGCACCTGGGATGGCTACAAAGGCCTAGCCTGATCTGCAAAGATGCCAGATCAAGGGAATGGTACCGTACAGCTCCAAAGGGCAGCAGCCAATTGGCAGAGGCTCTCGGCAGGACCCAGACATTGAACACTTGGGAGGAAAGGCTGAGAGAGAAGGGAAGAGCCGGGGGCAACTCTACCTGGTGGTATGGACTCTACCTGCTCATTGCACGGCCTGAGGATCGCTTTCTCCAGGAAAACTGTCCATGAAGGACTCTGCCTGGATGGTGGTCGTGACAGTGGCCTCCCTCTAAGAAGAGCCACAGCCAGGAACTCTCACTCTCACTGTGGGAATGGGGCCATCAAATTACCGAAGCCCACGATGAGGCAGGTCACCCCAAGCACTCAGCACACAGCAGAACTTTGGGCTCTCTGTCGTCTCTAAGCTGTTCTGGGTCACTGATGTGTAGATCTACTGATGCTGACCGTTTTGCTCCTCAGTCTAAAACAACCAGGGCTTAATTTTTCGTTATTAAAGTACATAGGCAAAAAAGCTCTTGTAAGGAGCCCTGGACTGGGAGTCGGAAACTTGAGTGCTAATAGTAATCTGACACTTACGTTGCCTTTTGAAATGTACAAAGCCTTCTCACATGCATTATTTCAAATAACTCTCAATAAGCTTGTGAGGCAGAGTTTTACTATGATTCCAGTTTTAGGGAGGAGAAAATGGAACCTCAGAGAGGTTAGGTAAGTTTCTCAAGGAGACACAGCTAGCAGGGGACTTTTTTTTAACCAGTGAGTTTTTCTGATTCCAAATACTAAGCTGTTTCTTTCCCCCTGGGTCACACACTGACCTCATTGGTTACATGCCTGAGCCAGTTTCACAACACCGCCTTTCAAAAAGAAACAGAGTGAACTGTTACCTTCCCTTTCCTATTCCAGAAGTATGATATGTACTGTTTAGCTAAGATAAATACTCACAGGTTCACATATGTTCTCATTCATCATCATAATAACACTCTGAGATGACTTGGTAACTAAGGATAACTATAACTTGGGCAGGTGCTAAGGACAGAAGGCAGAGTTACGTTTTCTTTGGGTTCTGGGTTTCCAAAGCCTCTCCTCGTGATTTGTACAATGGAGGGAAGCTTATACTTCATCACTTTCAGCCCTAGTTGGTGGAGATGGGAGAGGGAGAGGCAGTACAGTGCAATGCCAAGAACGTGGGTTTCCGGCAGACTTTTATGGAACTTTCTAGTAGGTCACCGGTGACATAACACAAGGTTATTTTGAAAGATGTCAGGAAAATCACTCCGCAGAGCTCCTGGCATATCATGCTCAAGAAATGTTAGCTATTATTGTGAATATTCTAATCTGTTTGTTCTTGGCCAAGGAGAAGTTGCCTGTGAGTAACTTCCCTGCCAAAGAAAACCTGAAAACGCTCTCCACAGCCTGTGGGCGGCACTGCCGCTCTACCCAAATGGAATTCCAGCCTCCCAAGGGTGGAAGTCTGAGTCCACGGCCACAACCTGGGGAGATTTCCAAGGATCCGGGACTTATCTGGACTGCGATTCCCAAGGGGCTCCTCCTTCCTTGTTCTGCCCCAGCTCCTGCCACCCTTGCGCCTTCGGTCTCAACTGGCCATGAAATTGAGGACGTTGGGAGGGGGAAGCAGAAAAGGAGACTCAACCTGGAGGGCCACACCAGGTCGCCCTCGGGCCCTGAGGTGGACAAGCCGCTCTTAATACTAGAGGGTGAGCCAGTCAGCCACGCCCCACACTTGGGTCCCAGCAGGCAGAAGCAGATCCTTAGCACACTCATCTATGTAGAAGCCCCCAGGGTTTCTCACCTTGCTGCCCAGGCTGGGACTGAGATAGCAGGAACTGGGAGACAGACTGTAGGTGTCCGGGAACCAGCACAAGCTGCTGGAGCGGGTGGAGGGAAGCCATGTCCTGTGCAGGGAGATACAGGCATCACAGAATTTACAAGCTGCAAGTGTGGGCTCCATCTGCCCGCCGCCCATCTGTCCTGTGGGTCTCCGTAGGGACCTTGCCCTATGCCTCTGTATCCCTGTGTCTGACACATAGCAGCTACCCCATTAATGATGGTGTTGTTACACCTCCTGCACTGAGCCGAGCTGTGCCTTGCTTAAACCTTGCCTTGTTATTTAACTTTTTTGTGTATCAGAAAGGTCTCCCAGCTAGACTGGTAATGCCCCGAGGGCACAGACTGTGGGTATTACCCATCTCTCAGAGGTTTATCCTAGAAATGACATGCAATCCCAACTTTCTAATTTTTTAAAAAAAAACCTCACGCCACTTGATATGCTAAAAGCCGCTTTTGTCTTGGCCATTTCCTGGTCCTGAACCTTTCCTGGAGGAAGAGGCACGTTATTCGTTCTTAATAAAACCACTTTGATTAAACAGAAAGTCCATTTCCCCTGGGTTCCTCCCAATAGCCCCCAAAAGGGAAATACTACTTCCCAATACCTGGGGGATCTGGGAGTCCTCTGTGACCTAGACCCCCAGGGTTCTGTGACCCCACAGGACTGAGCTTAGGTCTGTGCACAAACGAAAGACTTGGTAAATCCTTGCTGAATAAAGAAGTGACGGAATAAATGCACGCTCTAGTCTTAAATATTTCCAGGGAAGGGTCGGCTCTTTCCTCCCCTGGGTATCCAGATCGAGAAAGGGGCTTGCCGCGTGGACACCCGCCTTCTCAGACATTTGTCGTTACTATTTCAGGTGCCTCTTTATTCCTTCTAGTATGACAAAACCTTGGGGGAGGAGAATGGGCTTACTGGGGACGGAGATGCTCTGTAACCACAGCAGCAGCTGTCATCATGGGGCTCCCCTGAACATGGCTGGCAGACCCCAGCCCCATTGTTAGGGGCTAGCTAACCCCATTGTAGGGGTTAGCTCCATTGTTTTGGCAAGATTGACTCCTATTTCTTCCCGAGAGGTGGAGACCTCCTTCTTCCCATAACTAGCCAGGCTTCATCTTTCAGAGGATTTTTCTGTAGCCCAGCCCCCCTCCCAATGCAGGCCTCCAAGTTTCCCTGCAGGGGATTTTTTTTAGCCCAATCTGCATTCACTGAGAGTCAGATCTAGAGGTGAAGCATTTTGCAGGAGGCTTGACTTAAACTCACTGGCCCTCTGAGAGTATCAGGGCTTCCCGACTCGGGCTGCCATTTACCCCAGACATTTGGTTTCCAGGTATCATGGCAGGTCCTTGACTCAGGTGGCATGGCCGATGAGAGAGGGTCTGCTGCAGGGAGTCACTGAGGTCCTCGGTTTTAATCTGTAAGTGGAGGCAGCGGGGAGAGCATCAGTTCTGGGCCTCCCCAGGCAGACAGAAGTAGAAACTTAGAGAAGACCGAGGCAGGAGATAAGTGACAAGCCTGGAGAGTCAAAGAACTAGCTCAGCGTCTACTGGGCTGCAGCTTGACTTTCCTGCCTGCGTGAGCCCTTCGGGCCGGGGCAGCTGGTAAGGGACAGAGGTGAGAGTCTCTCTGGAGTAACCATCCTCGAGATGGGGAATCCACCTGGATTGATCGTTCCCGAACACCATTCCGGGGCATGTGCTGGTACATAGTGCAATATATGCTCTTCCTCACTGAAACGCCAAAAGACGAGGAATTTTTGTAGTGACTTTAGACATTTCTTTTAGATTCCAAGGTGATGTTCTTTTTTCTTGGCGGGTGGTATGTTAGAATTTCTTTTAGGAAATGATGGTGATCCTAGATGGTATTTTAAAAACTCCCCACTTTCACAAATTAAAAAAAAAAAAATTGGCAACCCTTTACCAATCTCCTTTATATTATGTTTTTTTATTTTCCTGGTCCACGAAATCCCAAAGTCTGGGAGCCAGTTTCCCCTCCGTCCCCCCTTGTTTTCCACACTTGTCTGCCCTCTGCCTGCTGAGCTACCTTTGCAGCTGGCCTCTTCACCCATGTGGCTTAGGTGACAGTCCTTGCCTGTCTCCCTACAGGCGGGGACACGTCTCCTTCACAATCACTGCTGTAGTTGCAGCCTGAGGGGACTGTGGTGGTGTGCAAACTCTCTCCAGCCTCCACCACCCTTCGGTGGCAGCGCCAACCACCCACCCGTGGGCTTTCCAGGTGTCCAAGGGCAGGGCAGGAAGCACTACTTGTGCCCACCCCTCTTCCCACCCTGAGAACAACTACAGTAGGTCCCCTACATACGAACCTTCAAGTTGCAGACTTTCAGAGATGCGAACATCCATCTGGTTCCAGCAAGGAACCAGAACCTGTGCCATCACTGTCGGGCGTGAGTGACATTGCAGCTTGTCCTCCGTCTCTTATTGCTGACGATCCGTCAGCTCTACAGTCTCCCACCTCCTCTCCCTCCTCCAGTCAGTAACTCTTCTTGTCTGTTCACTTGATGCCAGCCCCTGTATGCCAGCGGTTGTACTGTACTACTGTACTTTTCAAGGTACTGTACTGTAAGATTAAAAATGTTTGCTTTATTTTTTGTGTTTGTTTGTTATGTATTATTTGTGTGAAAAGTATTATAAACCTATTACAGTACAGTACTATATAGCCGATTGTGTTAGTTGGGCACCTCGGCTCTCTTTGCTGGATTTGTGAACAAATTGGACGTAAGAATACGCTCTCAGAATGGAACTCATGTGTATGTAGGGGACTTACTGTACCCTCTTGCAGCATTTCAGGAAGTCCATCGTGGTGATGGGGGCGTTGGGTAGGGAGTATGCAAGTGACTTTGGATTCATATAAGCTTGGAGCTTGGGATCTAGACCATACCTTATAAAAGACATTGGGCGACCCTCTGATGGAACCTCCTGGCCAGAGCGACCCTGGCTTAAAGCATTTTCATGGTCTATACAGGGAATATCACTGACATCCTGGAACCTTTTCTGTATTAGTTTAACCCAAGGTAAAGGTTCAGACTAACGGCTCTACTTGTGTTTAATCGCTGTGGAAGAGTGGTGCTCTGGATTACTCAACCAAGAGTTCCCTTTGGTTGGAGAGTTAGGAAGACCTTGTTGAGTGACAGAGACTGAGGAGGGAGCTCACGTCCTAAATATGGTGCCTTGTACAGAGTGGGAACTGAATGCATGCTAACTGAATCAAAGACATAATCAGAATCCACCTCTCCATCCTTCAGCGGGATACAGCGAGGAAGACATCAAACAGGGAGCTAGAACTTGTTTCCAGTCCTAACTCTGACTCTAACTGATGATATAACCTTGAGCAATCATTTCATATCTATGAGACTTGGTTTCCCCATCAGTTGTATGATTCTACATCATTTTTCTTTCAGTCCTAGAATGGAATTATAAAATTCCAATTCCGTGGTGTATTTGGCAGAATCTGGCTAGTCCACGTTGCTGTAGTGTTCTTAGATAAAGCAGATCTAAACAGCACTAGGAAGTCCTAGTTGCACCCAAATTGGTAAGAGGATGCTTCTTTTAGGGACAGTCTTTACAAATCACTTCTCTCTTCTCTCACCTAAGGAGGCTATTCTGGAGTCTTGGAAGCAAAGAAGAGGAAGGGAGAGTGTCAGGAAGCAGCACAATGGGGGCAGAGAGTTAGACATCAGGAAAACTCCAAAGGCATTGCCCCCCTGGAGTGATCCCCAGGACAGCCGCCATCCCTACCCCCAGTGCCCTTCAGCTCTCCCCACCCACACTTGGTATCTCCATCTAAGAAGCTTGCTGTCCTAGATCTTCCCCCAGAAATTAGAGTTTTCACATCCTAGATTCCGGGGAAACATTTGTTAGCAGGTTTTAAAAAGCTCAAAATAGATGGTAAACTACTTATTTCAAACCACCACCAATCTTAAGCTTTGCTCAGAGGGGAGATTTTACTTAAGGGAAGCCTCCCTTCCCCACATCTCCCTTCTGCAACCCCCTCCTTCTCCTGGACGTCCCTCATCCCGAGTGGGGATAGGTGAGGCAGGATGGAGGGGGACGGAGGGAGAACATGGAAAATTGGAGCTCAAAGCACACTGGTGGAACCACCGCAGGCAGCTTGGCGCGGCTCCAGCTCAGAGGCAAGTGGCAGGGTTCCTTTATAGACTCATTATGCGCAACGGGGAGATAAGGGGGTGCAGCTATGACACAGCTTGAAAACATGTGCTTTGCCTCCAACCTGGGTGCTATCTGTTAGAATCAGTGCCAGGTCTTCCTGCAACACTTAATTTCAGAAACCAGCACCATCATGAAAGAAAACTCACTCTTTCATCTGCTTCCTGGATCAATTGCCCTCCAAACTCTTTTAGGGGCACTGCCGACCTCCCACTTCTGAAAATGAAGTGTCTGATAGCAAAAATAAATCCCTCTGGGTGTTAGCCTGGGGCGTTTTGACAACTCTGTGTGTTCCTCTTCTCAGTTCTTGCTTTATTAACCTCTTACTCTTTCATTTTTCATAATTCATTACCCCTTGTGTGTGAGCTGCTGACGGTAAACCCCAAAGGAGACAATCCTAAACAAACCAATCTGAAAGGCAGTAAAGCAGACTGCTTCTCCTGTGACAAATTCTAAAATGTCCACTTTGGTCGGTGGGTCTCAGAAAGAGTAGAGCTGTACCAGGAGGAGAAGAAGATACAGCGGCAACTCTGCCTGCCCTCCCGACCCCGGCACACTTCTCCGACGATTCTCTGAGAGTTCAGGGGCTAGCTAAGACAATAAGAAATCAAGTCCCTTCCAAATCCAAAAAGCCCTTTCACAGCTGTCGAATGGAAAAGTTTGGAGCCTTTCCAGGCAACTGGGTGTTGGCCGTGGATTGGGAAAACGAGACAGACTTCTGTTGGATCTCATTGACTTCTAATGTGAGAACCGGAGGCAAATTGGATGAAGACCCAATTTCCCCCGTACTTGTGAAAACCCAACCAAACCCACAGCCTGTCTGGAACCGTGAAGATCGTCTCCAGGGTCCCTTTGGAGCTTCTTCTCACGCAAGTGAAATATTTCTCCAGGCCCTGTTTGGGATGGACTAATCCCTGGGGATGTGGACCACCACAGAGGCCTCTGCCTGGTCACAGCCATCGGTCATCCCGTCCAGATGTTAGACATGGCTTGTTAGTTCAGGATCTTCTCCACCCACGGAGCTGTGCAAAGGTGTTACACTGAGTCTTGGGCAGTAACCCGGGAGGTAGAAAGGTATCGTGGGTGATTATCTTTTCTAATCCCAGCGAACTCCCCGACATCACCTGCTTTAGAAAGAAATAGCCTCATTCTGGGAAGAGAGAGCCCCTTCTGAGGAACTGGAAACCCTTCATACATTCCTTACTTGGCTTCACCGCCCAGCCAGGAAGTGTGGGGATGAGCGTTTATCTTCCCATCTCACAGAGACCAGGAGTGCTTCAGAGATGCGTGTAAAGTTACACGACAAGACACTGGCTAAACGCTACAAGACAATGGTCCTCTGACCCTCCCCAGGCACTCTATCTACAAAACAATACTACAAACATCTCAGGGATGGGAGAGAGAACAGACCATAGGTGATGTTCTGGCCCAGACCTACACTTGGACCTCCTTATTAACCATCTGTTTGGGGTCATGCAATGGGGCTGGAGTACTTAGCCTTAGCCCCCTCCCCGGGACATTTCACGTGGCTCTCTCTTGGGGGGGAAACAACTCAACATTAATGAATATATCACTGGTGATGAAAATGATCAAAGCTGTAGTGCCAGTTGCATAACTCGTTTGTGGAAAGTGTTTCATAAACATTTCACAAGAAGGAGAATTTCAAAGCGTGAACATCTCCCAACCTGCCTTCAATTACAGGCAAGATTTTTTTTCTTTCTTCCCCCCTTCTATACGTCTCCCTAGCAGTGAGGAAGAGTTTCTGTTTCGTAACTGATCTATAAAAGGGTTGACAAACGTTTTGCTCATGAAAAGATCCTAAAAATATATTCCAAGCGGTAGAGTAGGGCAGGCTGGTAACTTATCTCAGATGAACAAGGCTGAGAGCCCCCTAAGAGATGCTGGCTGTATTTTTGCTTGGGGGACTCTCCTTTCTCCATGGCTCCTGGCCGCTCCCTATGAGTCCAAGGCTCCTGCCTCTTTGGATGCTACCCTGAATTACCTGGGGAGATGGCCTCATCCAGTCCCTGGTCTCTAGTCAGACCTACGACAGACCAGCCTAGGCACACCTTTGCCCATGCACATTGGGATCTTCTGGAAAGCATCGAACTTCTAGACAAAAGAGTGATGGAAGTGAGGAGACATGGGGCCCTTTAATAAACATACGGTTTCTTAGGAGGCTGGAGCCACTTAGAGTTGTTCCCTCCCGAAAAGAAGCTTTCCAAAGAGGCATCCTTGTTTTTCCTGCTTGTACCTCCTCTGGAAAGGCAAAAAGCTTATCAGTCATGTTGTTTAATGCTTTGGCTTCAGTTCTTAGGGCACAGCACTGCTAGTGCTGACACATATCTGAAAAAACCCCGTCATTTTAAGCCCATAAACATTTTCTTCTCCCTCTGGCATATAGGTCCGTGCATTCAAGTTTTAAAACTCTAGGAAGGAGCTGTGTTCTCTTTGAGGACACATCCTCTCAGATACTTTTGGTGCCCAGGACTTGAACAACTTTAACCATTGTACCACTTCCCAGCCCTCGGGAGATGCCAGCAGCGTCTGCTTCCAGTGAGGAGCTGGATTGATGCAAGTTCTCTTTTTTGACCCAGATCTTTTTTTTTTTGGCCACGCCACGCAGCTTGCAGGATCTTACTTCCCTGACCAGGGATTGAACCCCGGGCCCCAGCTGTGAAAGCACCGAGTCCTAACCACTGGACAGCCAGGGAATTCCCAACCCTGATCTGTCTTGAGTCAGAGTCTTCTGGTTTTCCTGGTTTCCTACCTGTTGGACAAGGGCACAGAGCTACCTTCTCTGGTTCTTTGGCTGGGAAGGAGCGCCACACAGAACTGTTGATTCGCCCACATAGATGGCTGCTCTGCCCCGCAAGAAGTGGAATGGCAGGAGGTGGGGTGGGGTAAGAAATGCTGAGCACGGTCTCAGAATCAGACTCTGAGAACTGTTTGCCAGTGGCTCTTCTTGGGAATCATCTTGTGTGTGAGTGCTGGCTGTCATCACACTGGGTTCTTTTGCATACATTGGGTTGCCTATCATGGGAAGACTCTGTAATCCTTTTTAGAGCAGGGAATGGAAAAAAAAAAAAGAAAAAGACATCCAGGAAACAAGTACAAGGCTCAGGAGACCGGACTTCGGGCTCTGTCCCTGCCTCTAAAAACCTGCATGATCTAATATTTATTTACTGCACTCATCCATGTAGGCCTAGATTATGCCTCCACAAAAGGAGGAAAATAGATGAGATGGAACCTACTTAAGAAATTTGGAATGTATAGAAGAGAGAGTAAGCATTGACTTGTGAGCCTACAAATGTGTTTATTGTGTCATTAGACCCATTTTGCAGATGAAAAGACTGAGGCTTGGAAAAGTTAAGAAACTGGCTGAAAGTTACACTGCTGGTAAATAATAGATCTGGGATGTCAATCCACATCTATTTGATTCCATAGTTCTTCTACATAAACCTGACTACCATGTGTGATAGAATCATAGACTCTTCAAGGTAGCTTAGCGCGGACTGTGTCGGGTGCATGCAAGACATTCAACAAGCGTTGGTTCCCTTCCTTCTCCATCAGAACTGGAAGGAAATGTAGCTATCACCTGGTTCAACTGGCTCATTTTACAGCTGTGACTCCTGATGTCCAGAGAGGAGAAATCACCTGCTCAGGGCAACACAGCTAGAGCTGCAGGCAAGCCAGGCCTGGAGACTAAGGCAGGGCCCCTGAGGACTGGTCTCCTAACGCTCCACCCAGTATTTGGTCCATTCCACTGCACTGCAGCATGGCTCTGTCTTCTATCTCTATCACTCTGATGCTGTTGCCTATTCTGGCTCCTCAAGTAACTCAGTAGTAACCCTAATCCCATTGCTCTAATAAGATTTAATCTCAGTCCCGATTCAGAGTTCTCCATTACTACACAGGGTAAGGTTTAGGCACAGATAAAGCACACATCTACTTGATGTGTAACTTAATACACTTGGTTTGAGAACGAGCATTCTGTATTCCCTTGACTCTCACATGGATGAATTAACTCCAGGGGGTTGATATTTGCTTTCTTCCTCCCTCATCATGAGGAAGAGAGGTAGAGAGGGGAAAGGCAAGGCTCAGCCATGCCATGAAATCCTCACGCCAGTGGACATTTTACTCTGGGGCCCAAAGGAGACTAATGAAAGGACGGACAGATGCCTTGCTCGTCCCGGACACACAGGCACACATGCACACACATGCATGCATATACACCAACCTGTGACTATGAAGCACTATACAGATTAGCTCCAAGAGCATCAGTTCGAGAAAGGGAAAAAGGAATATTTTTAAAGCATTTTAGAAATTAAAAAGCACTTTCAAAAGTATCATCATTTATTCTTCATGATGATTCAACGAGGGAAAAAATCTTATCCAACCATTTATACAGATGTAGGAACCAAGAGTAGGAGGAATTAATATGTCCATCACACAGCCAGGAAAAGCAGAGCCTGACTCTCTATTTGGGTCTTTGGCTTCCAGGCCCTCTTTTGCCTATACCACTCTGTCAGGCGGCCCCACTGGGTTGCCACCCAGAATTTCCCATGTAAAAATGAGCTTGTTGACCTCTGCCTCCCCATGTGCCATGCTGTTTGCACGTGTGGTGCACAGTTGGTGTAAACATTTCCATACGCAAGTGTAGCCTGGGACTTTTACATGGATGTGAGGCCGACATAGTTATCGGAAGCAAACTTTCAACAAGTCTGAATGAGATTCTCTTCGGCATCCCCTGGGGAACTGCCTGTGACCTGGAAGCCTGTCTCTGAAAGCCTGAGTGTTGGCTATAAATGCACGTAAAAGGCTTTTCCCTGGTAAGATTCATATTTGAGAACAGTCTTCTAAGTAAGGCTGAGGCCCTTATCTCTTGTATTCTTCTTGTACCCCAAATAAAACGAGGCACCTCTGTGGCCCTCTGACACCGGGTCTGCTCCAACAGCAGTTGGAGTAGACAGTCCTCCATGTGGCATGCTTTAAACAGAGGTTTTCCTGCCCCATAAAGGTCCCCTTCCCAGTTTAGCTCAATAAATATTTGGTATACACCCATTGTATACCAAGAGGAACAGGGACACAAAGGTGAATAGGACCTTCCAGATTAATTAGGAGACAGCAAGTAAAAAAGCAATTACCTAGAGTGCAGTACTTACAGCAATGGGAAGGCGGTAGAGTGGTCACATGGAAAGGTTGTGATTTGCTTTGTCAGGGCAGAGGATAGCTAGAGAAAGGGGAATGAGGTAGGAAGTCTCCACGGAAGAGAAGTGAAGCCTCTGAGGAGCCCTGAAGGACAAAGACAGTTTCACCAGGAGAAGATAAAGCAGGGCATGCCAGGAAATGGGAGCAGCTGGTACATAGTCACAGATGGTGAAACAGGGCTTCATGTTCAGGAGCGACAAGCTATTCAGCGTCACAGCAGCGTGGGGTGGGAGAGGCCTGGGCAAACAGCCAGGGCCTGATGACAGAGGTCCTGTGGGTCACACAAAGGAGTCAAGGCTGGACTTGGGGGCAAAGTGTAACTCAAGTAAAGGGCAGGGACACGCGAGAGTTTTGTTTAGTTCGATTATGTTAACAGCTGTGTGGAATATGGATTTCAAGAGAGGACAACTGTAAGTGGGACAGCTAGTTACAAAAGCTGTTTATTGCAATAGTCTAGGTAAAGAACTGATGAGGACATGCCTAAGGCCAAAACAGTAAGAACGGAGAAGAGGAGACAGAATGGGAAGTTTTTAGGATAGAAAATGTATTTCCACCCCTAAAGGTTTATCCTTTATAACAAAGGACTATTTCAGGAATTCTCTGTTGAATGCCTGCAGGACTGAAAGAACTAACACAGAAAAAATTCTGAAAGGACATAATCCAACTGCTAATAAGAGATAGAGTGGAGGGTATTTGGGGTTTCAGAAGGTATTCACTTTCTAAGTCAAATATTTCCGCAGTGTTCAAATTTTTAAAGGTAATTATTCATTTTAAATTAGAAAAAATTAAGATTAATCTTAATTTAAAATTAATATTAAAAATAGTAAGCACTCAAAATTTCATTAGTCTGTATGGAAGTTCTTAGTTTATGAGGTATTCAAGTTAGTTACAGTTCCCTCCTTTACCTGGTGAAAGGGAAGTCTTGAGAGGTTTAGGGGCACATTTTCTAAATAAACACACATATATGCAGATATGTGTATTCTGTGTGTGTGTGTGTTGTGTATGTGTGTGTATTTTTTTTAGCAATAACTGGGAATCCATCTCCTTCTTCTGCCGCATCTTGAGTCATTGTCTACCAGCAGGCAACACCTGTAGGTCTGTGGCCTACAGACCTCACTTATACCTTTCCATGATGTTCTACAGCTTACAAAGTACTTTCAAACATATCAGTTTGGTCTATTTTCAGAATATTCCCATGAGATTGAAAAGGCAAGTGATGCTATTCCTGTTTTACTGTTGAGGAAAACAAGGTTCATGAAAGGTAAATGGTGTATCCAAGGTACATGGCTGGCTAGCAGGAAAGCTCTGATTTGAACTCAAGTTATCTGATTTAAAATTCAACACTTCTTTCAAATTTCTAGGATTTTCTGAGGAAGTTTCCCAAATAAGTGGATTTTCAGTCACTGAAATATATTTCTTACATCTCCAAACCCTTTATTTCAGTTTTGGATAGATACTTATTGGTTTCATTTTTGAATAGAGATCTTGTATTTTATACATCTCTACTTGCCCTTAAAGAGTACTTGACAAAGATATCACAAATAAAGAAAATTACAGGCCAGCATTACTGATGAACATAGATGCAAAAATCCTCAACAAAATATTAGCAAACTGAATCCAACAATACATTAAAAATATCATGTACCGTGATCAAGTGGGATTTATTCCAGGGCTGCAAGGATGGTTCAGTATTCACCGATCAATCTGTGTGATATACCACATTAACAAATTAAAGAATAAAAAATTATATGACCATCTCAATAGATGCAGAAAAGGCTTTTGACAAAAGTCAACAACATCCTTCTACAAAGACTCTCCACAAAGTGAATATAGAGGGAACATACCTCAACATAATAAATGCCATATATAACAAGTCTACAGCTAACATCATACTCAATGGTGAAAAACTGAAGGCATTTCCTCTAAGATTAGGAACAAGACAAGGATGCCCACTTTTATGCAACATAGTATGGGAAGTTCTAGCCACAGCTACCAGACAAGAAAGAAATAAGAGCTATCCAAATCAGAAAAGAAGAAGGAAAACTGTCGTCACTGTTTGCAGATGACATTATACCATACATACAACATCCTAAACACACTACCAAGAAACTACTAGAGCTCATCCATGAATTCAGTAAAGTTTCAGGATACAAAATTAATATACAGAAATCTGTTGCACTTCTATACACTAACAATGAACTATCAGAAGGAGAAATTAAAACAATCCCATTTAAAATCACATCAAAAAGAATAAAATACCTCGGAATAAATCTAACTAAGGAGGTAAAAGACATGTACTCAGAACTGGTGAAGGAAACTGAAGATGACACAAACAGATGGAAAGACACACCATGTTCATGGGTTAGAAGAATTAATATTGCTAAAATGACCAAGGCAATCTCTAGACTCAATGCAATCACTATCAAAATACCAATGGCATTATTCACAGGACTAGAAGAAATAAAATTATTTGTTGTATGGAAATTTGTACGGAAACACAAAAGACCCGAATAGCCAAAACAATCTTGAGAGAAAGAACAGAGCTGAAGGTATCATGCTCCCTGACTTCAGACTATATTACAAAGATACAGTAATCAAAACAGTATGGTAATGGTACAAAAACAGACACATAGATCAATGGAACTGAATATAGAACCCAGAAATAAATGCACACACTATGGTCAATTAATTTACAAAAAAGAGGCACGAATATACAATGGGGAAAAGGCAGTCTCTTCAATAAGTGGTACTGGAAAAGCTGGACAGCTACTTGTAAAAGAATGAAATTAGAACATTTTTTTTCACACCATATACAAAAATAAATTCAAAATGGATTAAAGACCTAAATGTAAGCCCAGAAACCATAAAACTCCTAGAAGAAAACATAGGAAGAACACTCTTTAACATAAATTGTAGCAATGGTTTTTGGATGGATCTGTCTCATAAGGCAAAATAAAATTAAAAAAAATTAAATTAAATAAAATAAACAAGACCTAATTAACTTAAAAAGCTTTTGTGCAGCAAACAAAACCATCGACAAAACAAAAAGACAGCCTACAGAGAATATCTTCTCCTATGGGAGAAGATATTTGCAAATGATATGACCAATAAGGGGTCAATATCCAAAATATATAAACAGCTCATACAACTCAGTATAAAAAAAAATCAAGCAACTCAATTAAAACCTGGGAAGAAGTACTGAATAGACATTTTTCCAAAGAAGACATAAAGATGGCCAACAGGCACATGAAAAGGATGCTTGACATTGCTAATCATTAGAGAAATGCAAATCAAAACCACGATGAGATATTACCTCATGCCTGTCAGAATGGCTATCATCAAAGACCATAAATAACAAATTTTGGTGAGGATGTAGAGAAAAGGGAACCCTTGTATGCTGTTGGTGGGAATGTAAATTGGTGCAGCCACTGTGGACAACAGTATGGAGATTCCTCCAAAAACTACAAATAGAACTACCATATGATCCAGCAATTCCACCACTAGGTATATATCCAAAGAAAATGAAAACACTAATTCAAAAATTCTCCAATGTTCATTCAAATTCCCCAATGTTCATAGCAGCATTATTTACAATTGCCATGATATGGAAGCAACCTAAATGTCCATCAACAGATGAACGGATAAAGAAGAAGTGGTATATGTATACAATGGAATATTAGCCATAAAAAAGAATGAAATTTTGTCATTTGCAACAACATGGATGGGCCTGGAGGGTATTATGCTTAGTGAAATAAGTCAGACAGAGGAAGATGAATACTGCATGTTATCTTTTATATTTAGAATCTAAAAAATAAAACGAATGAATATAACAAAACAGAAACAGACTCACAGACAAAGAGAACAAACTAGTGGTTACCAGTGGGGAGAGGGAAGGTGGGAGGGACAAGATAGGGGTAGAGGATTAAGAGGTACAAACTACTATGTATAAAATAATCAAGCTACAAGGATATATTGTACAGCACAGGGAAATAGCCAATATTTTATAATAACAAATGAAGTATAATGTATAAAATTTTTGAATCACTGTGTTGTATGCTGAAACTAATATAATATTATAAATCAACTGTGCCTCAATAAAAAATCATTCAACACATCTTTCAAATTCCTAGCATTTCCTGAGGAAGCCTCCCCAAATAAATGGATTTTCAATCGCTGAAATCGATCTCTTGTAGCTCCAAGTCTTTATTTCAGTTTTGGATAGATATTTATTGGTTTTGTTTTTGATATTTATTAATGTATTATATACATCTCTTCTTTCCCTTGAATAGCACCTGAAAGATAATTTAGTCAATGACTCAATCTTAATTGTGAACTCTTTTTAGAAGCAATCGTGCCCTCGGGGACACTGAAGTGCTTGGCCTCTCTGTTGGCAGTAGCACTAAATGGCCCTGAATTGCCTCTTTTTGTTTTCGCAGCTCTGCTTTTTTCCAGGTTTTCTGCCTCCTTTCTCACAACCGGGTTTTTATCCTACTGTTGGTATCCTTGCTTCTAGCAGCCCCTATTTCAGCTCAACTTCGCAACTTCTATTTGCTAAGGGCTAGAAAAAACAGATAGTTAAGTTTGTTATAACTGTTTCTAAAATAAAAGTTAGAGGCTCTGAGAAAGGGTTTGGCTCCAGGTCTCATTTGCTTCCTTCTTATTCTCAGCTGGATTCTAAATTGGTGAGGCTGCTGGCTCTCTGGATAAGTGAGGCACTGCAGTGGCTCTGTGTAGCTGTTTGACATGGGGCTCGCCCTTTGGCTCAATTTTTACTGACTACGTATCAATCCTGTTACCCTTATTAGCCTGCAACAGGGCTCCAGGCACAATGGTTGGCTGAACCCACACAACTGACAGTGTAAGATAAATTCTCTAAGGCTGAGGAGCAGTTACCAAATTTATTGCCAAAAGGCGGAGTAAACTTGAGCCAAGGGACTCTCTGACAGTATATCTGTTTCCCTACTTACAAAAGGAAAATCATCTCTGAGTCTTACCCGGGTCTCAAGAGTTAGGGCTAAATGTCTATAAAACCTATTCTAGGAAGAGCTTTCCCTGCTTTTGTCACCAAAACGATATGAAGTTAATGATTCTGCACATTTACTAGCTGGGACACCTTTATTGCTTGTCTGTCACTTA
This sequence comes from Tursiops truncatus, assembly GCF_011762595.2. NCBI lineage: Eukaryota > Metazoa > Chordata > Mammalia > Artiodactyla > Delphinidae > Tursiops > Tursiops truncatus. The sequence goes on from NC_047041.1 coordinate 12,750,073, forward strand.
GTAAGTGCTTAATTAAATAGATGCAGAATTGATGTATAAATACTTTCAATAATCCTTGAATTTAGGAAACTGGGTCTCAGAGAAGTCAAAGGATTTTCCAGAAGCCATACAGCTAGAAAGCGGCAGAGCTGGAATTTGAACCTACGTCTGACCAGATCCAGAATCAACCCTCTTTCTATTGTATCACACTGACTTAAAAAGGCATGCCGAACTAGGCTCATTTCCTTTTATACAGGGTTCTTAGAGATGAGGATCAGGTGAATGCTGCAATTATTGTATGTATACATATATACATGTCCCTGGAGGTCAAGGTGGGGTCATAAGAGCTGAGACAGTGTTAGTTAATGAATCAATGCCATCCAGGAGGGATGTCTCCAATGGCATGTCATGGGACTCTCTTCATCGTCCAGTCTTGTTAAGAGTGTTATCAGTACCTTAGAGTATGATGATGTATGTGCCCTGCATACATCTCTGTATGACGAGCAGGGCTAGCTAGTACCTTGCACAAAGACATCAAGGTTAAAAAAAAATCCTGAAATTGTGCAAGGAAGGGAAGAAAGTAATAAGATAAAACATAAGAGGAACTGTAAAAATCTTTTACTATGAATATGAAAATTAACTGTACAAGTTGAGGCAACAGTGCAGATTTTTTAAAAAAAGACTTGAGAGGTGTTAACTGACCCTAAGAGCATGTAAGTTGAAAGTGTGATACAATTATCTTTTAAAAAATCTGTAGGGTAGGCTGTACCATCCTAGTACAGTAGAGTATGGAGGGAGGTTCCCCTACTTAACCATGCAAGTTCAGGCGGAACAAGGCCTGCCACTGTCTTACCTGGGCTTGGAAAGAAATCAGGGCATGATAAAGATATGGTACCCGCTCCACCAAGTTTTGTTGAATGAATAAATGGATGAATGAATGAACCGAGGGTCCCACTGTGCTCTGGCCTAGCCAGATGTCATCTGGGTATTGAAAGTTGTACGCTTGTGGATACTACACTTAAAGAGGGTGATTGGAAGACCGAAACCTATACATATAAAGGCATCAAGGCGCAAACAAGTTCAAAGAGTTTGTATAGCATGGTACAAAAATATTTGAAGCAACCTAATGCCCGTTGATAGGGCAATGGAACAGTAAAATTACATGGAAACAGTAGAACAGTATGTGGTCATTAACAACGATCATAATCAATCCTATACGTACTGCCACGAAACAATCTCTAAATCTTATTTTTAAATTTCAAAAGAAAGTCTCAAAAGAATACACACTGTATAATTTATACCTACCTACATATGTACCTATATATGCATTTTTAAAACTCCACGTATATTTATACATTTCCGTTTGTATTCATATCCATGTACGTGCAGAAAGAAGATTCTTCTAAACACATACACACCACACCGATAAGAGGCGTTTCCTCTGGGAAGAGGGCTGAGGCTGAACAGGGAACAAAATTCTTCTTGTTTATCTCTATTATTAAATATTTTCACAAGCAAGTATACATAGCGTTCACGTACTATGTGTGTAATTGCTTTAAACAAGGCAATCAGAAACCTGATACGTGAAACTATTGAAGGAATTCTGGATGTTTACACGGAAAGGGGAAGACTTAGGCGTGAGAACTCTTCTCGGATACTGAACGGCTGTCAAGTGAAGGGGATGGACTCGGGCCTTGGAGCTGAGGCAGGCAGAGTGATGACCACGGGGGGACCATCACAGGGAGGTTGATGGGGTCTATCAGGAGGAAGAATGGCCAAGCATTGCAACCCGCTCAACCCTGGAGGGGGCTGTCTTCTGGGTGGTGAGCCCCAAATTCCTGGGAGAGCTTTGGCAGAGGTGTGGAGCCGGCGTCCATCTGTCAGGGGTGTCAGCAGTGGAACATGTGCCCCAGGAGGTAGGTTAGGCTGGAATCACACTGGTTCCTAAGCTTTTGAGGCTCCTGACAAGTAAATCTTTTTTTTTTTTTTCAGACTTCAGAGAATACTCTTTTATTTTGCCAAATAATATTAAAGTAACCAGTATCACCTACTCAGGTCATCATTTCATTACATACCATTAATATTTTAATACCAAAAAAATGCAAAATCTCAGACTGTTAAAATTGAATACATTGAGCTTTATAAAAATTTGCTGTTTTCTTCTTTTAAGATGTCACTGTGGATGGTGAAAATTTAGCCATAAGATGTAATATTATGAATAAATAAGTGTATCGACAGACAGGATAGGAGAGAGGAAGAAGGAAGGAAGAAGAAAGCCAGACTGCAGAGGTCTGTGGAACCCTTCTGGGAACAGGGGGACAGGTGCTAAGGGACCCTTTAGCCCTAAGGGTTTATGTGTCTCTAACTCACTCCAGAGTTAGAAGCTCAACCCATATTTGACTCCACAGTTGACGAAAAATAAAGTCACAGTGATATCAGATGTCACTGGATATCCCCAACCACACTCTCCATTGAAGTGGCCAGGAGAAGGCAGTCCCAGGAGAACCTCAGTCCTGTCTTCCCTAAGGGGCATTTGTAAAGGGCCTATTCTGGCTTGAGATATATAGCTTGGTACTGAACTCTCAACCTCAAAGACTTTAAAAAAACTAGGTTAGCCAGAGTCCTATGTGCAGATGGATCCCTGGAGGGTAGGCCTTGGCACCCAGCGCCCACTGAGCAAACAAGCTAAGACGCCTCATCCAACAACTCCTGGGGCCCAGCCAGCAAGTGGCGAAGTTGGGAAATATTTCCCAGAGCTGACTGGATGGAGCCCACCACACACGCTACCTGCAGACACCCAGCAAGCTCCCCTCCCTGGGAAAAGGGGTGCGTTTCTGCGGATCGCTGGCTGAAAGACGACAGGGAGCAGAGCAGCATGAGGAGCGGAAGGCCCTGAAAAGCAGAGAGATGGGAGTTCCTGGCACCCAGGATGGAGGGATGGGCGGATAGGTTCATTCCAGCTATCCATCAATCCATCTACTCAGGAAACACTTATTGAACGTCTGCTCTGCACCAGGCACTGCTCTACCGTAATCAATACAATACAGGCTGTTTCCTCAAATATTTCCCATCTTCTGGAGGGCTACCTGGAGAAGAAGACATTTGAGCTGAGTTTGGAAAGATGAAGGAGGGGCTGGCAGGGCGATGGGGAGTGAGGGGGCGGGGTGGGGGCGGGGGTGTGTGCGGGTAGAGAGGCCAGTCCTAGGGCTCATTCAAAACAGAGTTGAGCTGGAGCTCGGTGCTTTGTGACCGCCTGGAGGGGTGGGATAGGGAGGGTGGGAGGGAGGGAGACGCAAGAGGGAAGAGATATGGGAACATATGTATATGTATAACTGATTCACTTTGTTATAAAGCAGAAACTAACACGCCATTGTAAAGGTGCTGCCTCTTCCTTTATTCTTCTCTACTTTCAGGACACTTCCATCATTTCAAAGAGGCTCATTTCCCGGCGGTACTTGGAAGTCCTTAGGACGGGGGAAGAAGGGGGCCTGGGGTTCCCTTGTGAGCTTAGACCACCCCGATCCTTCTCCCGCCCACGCAGGATGGGGCAGCTCACACTAAGAGTGCTGGGCCCCTGCTGAGTGGCCAGATTCTGGGCAAAGTCCCAAACCCCAGGTCCTGCCATTCCCCACCCTGCTTTATTGCAGAAGAGTGTCTTTCTCTTCCAGGCCTCGGGCCAGGCCAGGCTGGGGAGTGCCCTGATAGCCAGGAGGTTGTTCTCTGCCCCGCCAGGCCCAGTGTAAGGGGAAGCACCAAACCCTCAGAAAGGAAGTCGGCTCTGGTTCACTGCAGAGAGGAAGGGACTCCTTGCCTTTGGGTGGCTGCACTGCTTTCTCCTCCAGAGTGCTGTTAACCCTTTCTGGCCTGGGGGCTCTTACCCTAGCAGCCTCACCTCTGAGAGTCCCAGCCCGGGACACGGGGCACAGAAACACTCCACCACTGGTCCCGGCACGAATCAACATCTATCCCCAGGGACTGGGTGTCCAAATCTTTCTGGGCCTCAGTTTACCAGCTACCCAACTGGCCTGCAAACCCACTTCCAAGCCCTCAAGTGAGCCAGTCCACAGTGATGGGGTAAAGTTTAAAATTTTCCTCGTTAGGATCACACACTTTCTTTGAGAAGATGTCATCGAGGGAAAGCCAAATTGATATGTAGCTCACTTTAAGCAAACCCTATAAATGATGCTTGGCTCCAACTGCCTGTAAAAGGGCATGCTTTATTCTCTGAAAAGATCCAGTGTAACATTTCTTTAAATAGCAGGCTCTTGGTGGAAAAAAAAAAAGAATTTAGTTGATAAAACTTTGACTTAGGTACAGTATTTCAGGAACCACCCTTTTAGGTATGGTGAGACATGCCTGTATTTACCCGGCACCAACTGAGTCTGGCATATTTTTCTTATTATTCCTCTAGTAACAGGCTGAGTCAGGTACAAGGGCACAAGTAAGAGCACTCAGAGGGATGCCAGCAGTTGAGGGGAAAATGAGCAGAACTGCCATCTGGAAAACGGTGAACCTCCGGCCTTCAGAGGATCCCAAGGGCAGAGCTAAGAGGAAGCGCAAGCTGGAGCCAGGCTGATGTGAAACGGGGCATCTAGAACCAATCCTGTTGCAAGAGCAACAATAGCCCAGTTTATTGAGCACTTACTATGTCCCGGACAGTTTATACTCAAGATTGCTTGTAATCCTCCTCCTAACAATACTATTAGGTTGACGCTATGATTTACCCCTTTTTTACAAAGGCAGAAACTGAGGCTTGGGGAGGGTGAGTGACCGGGTTCCACAGCTTCTGTTGGTAGAGCTGAGATTCAAATCCAGGTCTGTGTGACGCCAGAGCTGGACCTCTGACCACTACTACACTGCCATGTGCAAGTCTAAAACCAGACACCCTGCAACAGTCCATGCCAGCGAAGTCTGTGGAGAAAATGTTAGAAGATGCCAGCTCAGGGGAGGGGCTGCCAAGACAGAAAAACGAAACAGGGTGTGAACCAAGGATCCTTGGGGGTTGGGAGCCAAGGGTATTTTAGTGGCCTCGCAGGGGAGAGGGAAGGGAGTCCTGACACCGGATCTGAACAAAAGCAGCAGAGGCCCAGGCGGCGATGGGGGCGATGGGGTCAGCCGATTAGTAGAATAAGCTGGATTTGGAGACAGCAGACCAGCACTGGACACAGCGCCTATTATCAAGTAGACACTGAATAAAGGTACATTGAGTAAGTCCTGGCTCTGCCACTTAATTGAAGTCACTTTATCATTCTGAGTCTCAGTTCCCTTGTCAAATGAGAATGATAACACTTGTTTAATAGCTATTGTGAGTTAAAACTTATTGGCTTAATGGGGTCCTCGGTAAGTTGTCAAGCAGAGGGGGCTGTGAGATGGGATGTGGCCTGGTAGGGAACTGAGCAGCTACAAGGAAACAGCTCCTGAGCCCTAAGCGCTGCCTCCAAAGCCATTCTCAGGCTGGACTAGGAGAGGGAAGTTTGAGGGGGAAAAGTTTATTTTCTGCCACAGCTGTGATTCTGGGAGAAGGAGAATCTCCCAGGTACTAGAGCTGCCTCGGCAGCCCTCTGACAGGGGGGCAACGAGAAGGGCAGGTCCCACCCCCTGCCCTGCAGGCACACACACAAGAAAACGCCCCTCTCCTCCCTGCACCCTTCTCACGCACAGGCCCAGGGAGGTGCTCCGGCACTTGGGGTAGGGGAACCCTCTGGGTAGGAACCCTTCTTCGCCCCGCCCTTCCCCTGGCAGCCTTCCCTGAGCCTGCAGATAGCATCTCTGCCGTGCGAGCTGGCAAGCCCCGGCCGCGAGAGGTCTGCGGTGTGAGCATGAGGGCTTGGGACCTGTGGAAAAGTACTGTGCAGATATCAGATGAGGGGCTCTGGGCAACATTAGGGCTTGTCGATTTGCAGGATCTCTCTGTCTCTCGCAAAAGCAGCCTGACACGGTGTAGAGTCAGACAGGCCTGTTGTATATCTGAGCTCCACCTTGGGTAAAAATTACTTAACCTCTCTGAGCTCTAGTTACCCCAGCTATATAATGGGAATAATCATGCTTACCTCACCGGGCTGTCGTAAGGATGAAGTAATATCCAGTAAGATATAACTTTAGGTAAAGTGCCTCGCACATCCCATCATCCTTGGTTTGAATCCTGGTTCCAAGCAAGTCTCTTGACCTTTCTGAGACTCAGTTTCCTCATCTGTAAAATGGGAGTTCTAAAAGCTATTGCTCTAGGTTGCTGTAAGGTTTCAAGGAGATACTGCTTATGAAGGGCATGGCCCAGTGCCTTTCAACTCAGGGTGGTATTAACTTCTTCTGCCACTGGGGCCAACTCCAGCTTCCTTTTCAAGACCCCTGCTCCAAAAAGACTCCTAAGTGAGAGGGGGATGAACTGGCCCTGCTTTACCAGAATCTATACCCACCAAAGGCAACTCGTTCAAATCTCCAAAGAAACCCCCCTTTTGGATCCCTGCAGAATCAGGGAGAGGGTTCTGACACTTCCCTCCTCCTCTTGTGCCTCACCACTCTGCACCCCACACCTGAGCGGAGAGGAACATTTGGTCTCCACTCGCCATCGAGATGCACTGTGGGCTTGTGCCCGTGCTGCAGCCTGAATGAGCTGGCCCGACACCCAGTACCCCAGAGAGGCTTTGTGCTGGTGTTGTGGGTAGCTGGGTCAACCAGGGTGTTCTAGGGGCAGGGCTCCCGAAAACCCCGGCCACTCCCATTCCTACCTGCTCCACACCGTGCTGCTCTCAACAAGGCTCAGTCCATCGAATGCCAAGGCTGCTGCCCAGGCCACAAACAGGACACAGTTGACAGCTGAGCCTCAGGCCAAAGAGCAGAGCATGATTGGCAAAGGAGGACAAATTTCCACCTCCCCAAATGCAAAGACACTCATCATTTGCATCCCACCCAAACTTGGGGTAGGTGGGGGAAGCTTAGATGGAGAGATCGTGGATCTCAGAAAAAAATTTCCTTTCTGATAACATCTAAACACCAGTTTAGATGCAGCCCATCTAAACTGGTGCAAGCCCAGTGCAGCAGCCATCCAGGGAGAGAAGGGGAAGAGAAAATGATGGGTTCTCATTCATCAGAAGTAATAGCAGCTAATGTTTATTGGTCGATGACTGTATGTCAGAGCCTATTCTAAGTTGTGTATCTTATCTATAATTAACCCTTACAACATGACTGGAAAGTAGGCTCTATGACTGTTCTCACTTTTGGATGAGACTGTGAGACGCGGAGAGTTGGCCAACACAGACAATCGGCTCAGCTGCTACGTGGAACCGCCTCCTCCAAGACGAGCAGGGCCATGGAGCAGGAGAGCCATGGAGTCTGGAGTCTGGCCAGCCTGGCTTTAAATTCCCCACTTATGGATGGAGTGATTGTGGGAAAATTCCTTAACCTCTCAGAGTCTCAGTTTTCTCATCTATAGAATTGGAATAATCCCAATGACCTCACAGTGTCGCTCTAAGTAATAAATGGAACAATAACCATGAAGCGTTTGGCGCTCAGCGCCTGCACACAGGCAGGATCCAATAACGATTTCTATTGTTATATTATCTTGACTACAATGGGGAAATCACTTTGGAGAAAGGAATCATTTCTTCTCACCAATGATCTCCTGCCTGAAAATTCTGTTCTCCATCAACCTTGTTACTCAATAAGCCCAGCTTATTCCCTGTTGAAGCTGCACTGGTTTACGTATCCCTCGTTCTGACATTTTAAGGAACTTTTCAGACCTGTCTCCTTCATTGGATAGCAAGTAAGTTCTCTGAGGGCAGGTCTGTGTGTATTATTTGGGGGTGCCTCTTCCCAGTGCTGGGGAGCCTCCATTTTCCACTGCCTTGTCTTTCTGTGTGGAAGGATCACAGCTAGAGGAGCATCTCGCCCTCTGCCTCCTGGTAGAAGCGACCTATGTCCCTGGTGAGTCTAGGTCAGCTGTCCTCACTGGGGATGACAGCAAACCTGAAGGTCATTCTCTGAAATCTATGTGGTGGCTTTTCTGTCTTGATAATTAGGTAAATTTGCATTTACCAGGCAGAGGACAGGCATTCTAGACATCCTGCGACGCAGGAGACAGTACCAGACAAGAAACTCTTGTTTGTGTCCTGTACAACTCGCATCCGACTTTCAAACGCCCCACTGGACACTCGTGTCAGTAAAAAGCCTGCCTGTATCACACGAGCCTAGAGCCCAGTTCCAGTTTTTCTGCAGGCGCAACGTATCTTTGGCACACTTCTGATATGCACTGACTTTTTCCGGGATGCCATTTTCTGTATAAATTGAGGAAAGATTATATTTTATTTTGTTTGGAAGTTTACCAAGAGTTGTTTAACATTTTGGAAAATCATGGCTTTTCAGCTGCCAGCAGAGCATACCAATATCAGTCTGTACTTGTGTCTGTCACCTTCATATAGGCTCAAGCATCCTACTAGCTCCTCAAACCTTCCAGAGGAATGTGCCCAAGCATTTACTTGCTGAAATACATATTATATCATTTTAATTTTTTTCATTCTCCTTTGAATCCTTATTCAAATGAGAGTATCTTACCGATTTTTATGTATGTTTTCTATAAATTTCATTCTAGGATATTGAAGGGGCTTTATAGCATCCTTGTTACAAGGAACATTCGGTCTGATAAGGCTAAGAACACAGGTTTAGAAGGAAGTGGGTGTGTGCGACTTGACTCCTTCTGAGACCTGCCTGTTGGCTAGGAGGGTACTTTATGGTCTGTTCTCCACCAGCTTTATCTGTGCCAGGTGGATGTATTTAATTCCGGAGCAAGGCCTTTGAAAGTCCGTTGTGGCTACACATCAAAGCCATGTCCCCCAACAAGTTAAGTGAATATAAGTTCTGGCCTGTTGTTCAAGTGCAGCCTTTTAGAATAAATTGTACATTTTTTAAAGGGTATCTCCTAAAAGCAATATTTTATTGCGCTCCTCTCCTCTTGTTTGACAAAGATATAAGAGCTATGTTTTGATGTCCACTCTACATTTTTTGTCCATCTAGGCTTTCTGGTAGAATTATCCACTATCTTTGTCATTACTTTGTCTCTATAATTTTATTGTTAAATGATTTTTATAGCAATGTTTCCTAGGGTAGCCGTGTCACTTTCTTTTTGGCGATAAAAACACTCTAAAAACAAACAAACAAAAACCAACCCAGTCCCCCCTGCAGCTCTATCTGTCAGGCTCCTGTATCTATTTTTTTCAACTGCTTTGGTACCTTGGAGGGGGAAGGAAGAAGGATGTTATACATCAACACTCTAAAACCCAACCCTACTGCTTAGGGTTGAGCAAAATGTGGCTTGCTGGCTCTACACCCTCTTCTCTTAGTCTTCCCATCCACCCTCAATAATCCTGCCTCAACCCGGAAGTACAGGACCAGAAGAAGGATCTTGCAGCAGAGGGAAACAAGCCTCAGAGGATCAAGAGTTTCGCCATCCTTAATTCTCATCCTCCAAGGTCTTTCACAGGGAGGTCTCAGAGTCTCCCGCCAGCTTATGGGGCCAACTACCCCTGGCTCTACACGCCTGCCTGGCTTTCCTAGACTCACTGAACCAGCCCCATCAGGACTGTTACAGTGCAGGGGCCCTCCCTCCCCTCCGCAGCCTCTGCTGCATTTTCTTCCCACCAGCTGGGAGCTCCCGTGGGCAGGGACCACGTTCTACTCCCCTCTGACCCCTCACAGCTAGACACAGGTTTGTGCAACTAAACGGTCAAATGTGGTCAATTAATTCCCTCCCTTGTCCTCTGGCGCTCAGCTACTGTGGTGCCGGCCCTCCTGGGGCTGCTCCCTGGGTGCCTGGGGGAGGGGTTCACTATGTCTTCACTGCAGACCTTCACTTGAGAGTCTGGTCCTGCCTCCCCTGTGTCTCCATCACGCGCCTCCCCGGAGAAGCCTCTCCATCGTTCAGAATCCTCAGAGACCTTTCCTTAGTCTGAATTTTGTTGATTTTAGAGAAGATGTCCCACTGAGCTGATTAAACACTACAATCAACGCATGCCGGGAGCAGCCAGAATCCGTGGGACTGACATATATACACTAATATGTATAAAATAGATAACTAATAAGAACTTGCTGTATAAAAAATAAATAAAATAAAATTCAAAAAAAACACAAAAGAATCCGTGGTAGCTCACAGTCATGAAAACGGCGAAGGAAAATCCCATTTGATTCAAAACCAAACGCTCTATGGGAGCACAGTGGGACCACTGCTCTGGACTAGCTGGACGGGTTCCCGAGAGAGGGACTGGAGGGCTGAATGTTGCGGCCGCAGGAGAGCTGAGAATGCTGCCAGGCCTGGGGCTGAGATAGAATCCCAGGCCACTGGGTCTCAGTTTTGGGGGTAGGAAGCTCAGGGAGAGAGACACCTGCCAGCTTGCTTCAGACTCTCTTCTGGCCTCAGAGAACTTTTGTGAAGACTTCTAGCAAGACTTAGCTTTCAACAGCATAGGTGGAGACATCGCTCTGATGGGTCTGGTGGACATCCACAGCCCTGGATGACGAGGAGCCCAGAAGTCACCGGCACAGAGCAGGGCAAGGCTCCCCAGGTGTGCATCTGTCACTGTGGACTCTCCAAGCCCCTTTAAGCCAATGATACTTCCTAGTGTTCTTCTGAAGTTAGCTGTTGGTTGAAAGAGCAGGAAATGGGGACTTCCCTGGTGGTGCAGTGGTTCAGAGTCTGCCTGCCAACTCAGGGGACATGGGTTCGATCCCTGATCTGGGAAGATCCCACATGCCATGGAGCAACTAAGCCTGTGCACCACAACTACTGAGCCTGCGCTCTGGAGCCTGTGAGCCACAACTACTGAGCCCGCAGGCCACAACTACTGAAGCCCACACGCCTAGAGCCCATGATCTGCAACAAGAGAAGCCACCACAATGAGAAGCCAGCGCACCACAACAAAGAGAGTAGCCCCCGCTCACCAGAGCTAGAGAAAGCCTGAGCTCAGCAACGAAGACCCAATGCAGCCAAAAAAAAAAAGAGCAGGAAATGGAAGTGGAGAAACTCTGTGAACAGGAGGCTGTCCCTCAGGCTCCTGACTTCACCCACAGGGCACTCAGCCTTTCCTCCCTCCCTTCCTCCCAGAAGAGCCCTTCTTTTCTTCTAGGCTAAACCCTGCACCCATGTTCTCTCTTTTCTGTCTCCTCTATGGCATCTCCTATCTCTCCCCAGGCCCACAACCCACCAAAGTCTCCCTCATCCCCAAAACCTTCCCTTCACACTGTCTCCATTTTCAGCCAACATCTGCATCCCTTTATCATCCCACTCCTTGAAACGGAATTCTGCAGTCCTCGTCTCCATCATTTCCTAACTTCTCCTTACCTCTCGACAACAGCAATCTGGCTTCTGCTCTCACCACAGATGCTAGAGATGCTATGATGAGGCCACCAGTGTTCACCTCACTGCCAAACCGTGGCCACTTCCAGGCTGGGGCTCTACAATATCTCTGCGTGCTGTGATGCTGTCTGCTATCCCACCTTCATATGAAAGTCTCTCCTTTGTGGGTGTGGTTCTCCTCCCATCCCTTTAACCACTCCTTCTTGGTCTCATCTATGGGTGCCCATTCCTCAGCCTGTCCCCTACATGTTCCTTGTCTCCAGGTCTGCCCTGGGTTCTCATCCCAGTCTGTGCACCTTCCCTATAGGTGACCTCACTCCCTCCCATCACTTCGGTTAACACGATTCGATGGTGACTCCTCAGTATGCATCCTGACCTGACTGCTGGGCTCCAGGTCCAAATTTCTCATCACGTATTGAGCGCCTGTTGTCCATTATCTGCCCTTCGTCCTCTTCCCATCATCTGGACAAACTGGCTGGACCTCCCGTTCTCTTGATCTCTGGTTACAGTCCCACTAACGCTCAGTATCCCAAGCTAGAAACCTAAGAATCCTGCTGGACCCTTCCCCTTCCTTAGCTGTCCATATCCAAACTGTTGACAAAATCCTCCTGATTTTATACCCAAAATCTCTCTCAAATCTGAGTCTCTCCATGCTTTCCTGACACAGGAATAATAATAGCAAATACCTATACAGTTTACACGTTCTAGACATTGTCTAAGAGATATACACGCGCACGCGCACACGCACACATACACACACATGCTAACAACAGCCCTGTGAGATAGGTACCATTATTATCCCCACCTGTAAGATGAGGAGACCGAGGAACACAGAAGTTGAAGAACTTGCCCAAGGTCACACCGCCAGGTAGTGCCAAGCCCAGGAGTCAAACCCAGGTCGTCTGGCTCTAAGTCTGTGTGCTTAATCCCTCTCTTTGGCATTGCCAACTCCTCCTACCACAATGGCATCCCATCAGGCCTCTCTTGCATCAGTGCATCATTCATCCTTCCTTCCCTCCGCACCCACACCACCTTCTAAGGCTCTTCCATTAAATCAAACTAGTTATGCTTGAAAATGCCCACAGGATAAATCTAAACTTCTTGGGAATTCCCTGGCGGTCCAGTGGTTAGGGCTTTGCGCTTTCCCTGCCGAGGGCCCGGGTTCAATTCCTGATCGGGGAACTAAGATGCCACAAGCCATACAGCACAGCCAAATTAACAAATAAATAAATAAACTTCTTTGCTGGGTGTTCAAAAGTCTGCACAATCCGGCCCAGCCTCATCTTCCACCATCACATCCCATGCTGACCTTCTCACAGTTCCCTTTTACATAGTGAGGCTTCACCCTTACTGTCTCCTATGCCTGGAATATTCTTGCCTCCCCTCTCTGCCCGTCAGTCAAACCCCCTTCTCTTCCCTTGTCAACCGCTTCAACACCATCTCTTTGGTGACATCCTTGGGCACTATCTCAAAGCTCAGTACTCTTACGTCTCTTACAGAATGCACTGCAGAGTTCATTGCCATTTATTTTCTTACCAGTGACACACTCTCTCCAGCTCTTAGGAAAGACTAAATATTCAAAGAGTGAATGTTTGGCCCTAGATCCAACCTGCTGGGCCCTCCTGTCTCTGCCCCTTGAATTTCAAAAGATTCTTTTCGCTGGATCACACAAGATCATAAAGGCTGGAAAGATTCCATGTGACATATTTCTCCTCACTCTCTACAGCTCAGGGTGAAGAAATGGACACTCTCTTCCCCATTTCTCTTCAAAGAAAAACATGAAAGGAAAGTGGAAGCAAAACCAAACAGAATATGGCATGAGAATATTGATGGGACCATAACGTACAGACTGCCGGGGCCTTAGCAATCATCTCAAGCAAACGTCTTCCTTTTATTCACGAGGACACTAAGGCCCAGAAAGAGGAAGAGGACTGTGCAGGGTGGAAACAGCACCGGCACCCAGGACCTCTGATTCCCTGTCCAGGGATCTGGCCTTGTTCGGTTGCCTCCCAACTCTGTCTTAAGCTTTCCTGGGGACTGAGGGCTGGCCCTGTTTCTGGGTCTCTGGGTCAGCTCACAATTATCTCCCAAACAGGCTCAGGCTGCTTTCCTGGGACCAGGAAGTTAAGAGGCTCATCATGAAACCTCATGATGAGGCAGCGTCCTTCGCTCATGCAACCTTAGGACAGCAGTGCGCCCAGAGCCTGGCTGCAATTCCCAGCTGCACCGCCTGGCTTGGGGCCTTCCAATGTGAGCCTCACCAAGGGCAGCGACTCATCCTTTGCTCTCCTGCGTCTGCCACCCCGTCTCTGTATCAGACACAGAGGCCGCGCCTACACAACACTCCTTCTTCCCCTCCCCGCTCCCTGCACCTCCCACTTCCTCCCAGTTAGTCATGGTGAGGTCACACCCAGCCGCTGGCTCCCAGGCCTCTCTCTAAGGACGATGTGTATGTTCAGGAAGAGGGGGGTTGAGAGACTGCAGAGGAGGAGGCTGCAAGGCATCATGGGAGAAATGAGCTCTGGAGTCAAAGAGATGTGGGTTCAAGTCCTGGCTCTGCCAGCTGACCAATCGGAGTGACCTTCAGCAGATTGCTTAACCTCTCAAATCCTTTGCCTAATCAGGTGGGGCTGCCTGGGAGGCAGTTTCCTTACCTGTCTAAGGGGGATAGTAACACTTGGTATACAGTGAGAATCAGATGAGATAAAGTGACAAAAGCACTTTACCCAGGGGCTCGGGGTCGCCAACTTTGGTTTACTTCCCTTGTTATGAAGCACGAGGGTATCACTGTCAGTGCAAGGGCCTGAGAAATCCTGGCGCCCACCTGCAGGCCCGCAAGTGAACTGGTGAGAGTGTGAGGGTGTGGGCCTTGGTATCTGAGGCATCCGAGAGACAGTGAGAGGGAGCGAGGAGGGCCTTGGGGAGGGCGTGGACATGTGTGCTTGTGCACAGAGAAGAGCTCCAGTCTAAGTGTGTAAATGAGCGTGACCAGCTGAGCCTCTCTTCCTCCCAAATTCCAACCTCTTTAAAGAAAAGATCTTTGTGTCTGTTCTCGTCAGTAATGAGAAATCCAAAAAGCCTTCCCAGGGGAGGGTGGAACTGCCCCCTTCCCACGAGGCTCATCAAAGGGAAGTGAACGCTAGTGAGGCCCTCCCCTGACAGAAGCCAGGAAACTTTCTCCCAACTGGTGGGGAAACCATACCCCAAAGGATGTTCAAAGGGTCGGGGCCTCTCTGTAGGCTGCTGGGGCCAGAGGGGCTGTCCCTAGCCTTGTCCTAAGCACGAGGGTTTCCCAAGCTCTAGAAAGATCACACAGGCAGCCAAACCCACCGGGCCTGTGGAGCGGGCCACCTCCGGGCTGGGCTGGTGCCACCACGTCTTGGTGTGGGATGGGCTCCTCCACGTGCATCTCGTCCAAGGGACTATGAGAGGCGGACCCTGGGCTGGGACCCTCGGAAAGCACAGGCAACAGGCCGCGTCCCAACCTGCCGAGGGCTCCTTCAGGGTCACTCAGTCCTCGGGAATGTCCTCCATCCTCCTGCCCTGGAAACAAACCTGGCCAAACTATCCCTTAGCTGAGAATCTGTCTCATCTTTAAAGACCCTGAGAGAGAAGCTGATGCCACAGTCTCCCTCCCTTGGTAGCTTTTCCATTGTGTGATAAGCCACATTGGCTGCAAGTCCTTCCTCGTAGCTCACCTAGATGTGTCTTTAACTGAAGCCTACCTCTGTCTTAGGTCTTGAGGGAAGAGGGAGAGTAGCTGGCCTCCACGTGTTAGCAAACTTCCCCAATGGACACAATTGCAGAAGTTGCCTAAGAGGTTTTGGGTTAGGACTCCAGATTGTTCCTCTCCAACCGTGAAGGATGTACCCAGAGTTAAAAGCCTTTCAGGAAATGTTGGTAGGGACTTCAAATCACTCTACAGATCAAGGAGGAGAAGAACATATGTCTGAGTTTGACCTCCACCCCTGACTTGCTTCTAAACTTGGACTCTGGATATGAGTGGGAAGGACCCCTAGTGAGTATCAAATGTATCCCCAAATTGGGGCTGTCTTTCCTTCCCCCTGGCTGTCTCCTTCTCTAGCCCATTCTTCTCTGCTTGACAAACTCTACTGACTCTTCAGAGCTAGAATCAAATATCACCTCCTCCGTGAAGCCTGCCCTGAGCTACCGGGAAGAATGAAGTATTCTCATTTCTGTTTGACACCATGCTTTTTACACTCCTTCAATAAAGCATGAATGAGATTTTATTATAATTATCCACTCAAGAGTTTCTCTCTCCCCTCCCCTCTCCCTCTCCCTCTATCTCTATCTCCCCCACTCCTCAATCTAGACTGTGAGCTCCTCCAGGGAAGAGATCATGTCTTAATTTTCTTTGTATTCCCACATCTGGCACAGTACATGTTCCCTCCCCCACCCCAAATTTATGAAATAAATTAATTTTTCAGCTGAGAAAACTCATACTAAAATTATTAAGTGACTTGACCAAACTTATACAGCTAGCTGGTGGCCCAAACAGGACCCAAACCCAGGCTTTCTGACTTTGTTTCTAATTCTCACGTCTCTGCCTCACTCTAGGGCCCAGTGTTGCTTCCTGCTTGTCTCCAGTTTAGACTTTGTCCCCCCAATGAACCCTCCCACCATCTGCCTCTGACATCACACCTTGTCTTCGCCCTCAGCCCCCAATCTTCCCATCAGCCTCTAACTTCAATGGGAAGGTCCTCTCTTCATTCACCCTCCTCTTTACACATCCAGATCTATCCATCCTTCAATCCATCCAACACCACCTTCCCCTGCCTGAAACCCTCCCCGACTAACTTGAACTCCACCCAGCTTGTTCCTTTAAAGGCGCCCACCTTGTATCTCCATTGTCCCACTGAGCTGGGTTACACCCTCCTTCCAGAGCTCTTTTTGTCCTGGCTCCCCTGTTTTGTCCTCTATCTTCTTTTAAATCGGGAGTTCCTTTGGCTATTTACAATAGCCAGGACTTGGAAGAAACCTAAGTGTCCATCGACAGATGAATGGATAAAGAAGATGTGGCACATATATACAATGGAATACTACTCAGCCATAAAAAGAAATGAAACTGAGTTATTTGTAGTGAGGTGGATGGACCTAGAGTCTGTCATACAGAGTGAAGTAAATCAGAAAGAGAAAAACAAATATCGTATGCTAACACATATATATGGAATCTAAAAAAAAAAAAAATGGTCATGAAGAACCTAGGGGCAAGATGGGAATAAAGACGTAGACCTACCGAAAATGGACTTGAGGACACGGGGAGGGGGAAGGGTAAGCTGGGACAAAGTGAGAGAGTGGCATGGATGTATATACACTACCAAATGTAAGGTAGATAGCTAGTGGGAAGCAGCCGCATAGCACAGGGAGATCAGCTTGGTGCTTTGTGACCACCTAGAGGGGTGGGATAGGGAGGGTGGGAGAGAGGGAGACGCAAGAGGGAAGAGATATGGGGACATATGTATATGTATAACTGATTATCTTTGTTGTAAAGCAGAAACTGACACACGATTGTAAAGCAATTATACTTCAATAAAAATGTTAGAAGTAAATGAATAAATAAATAAATCAGGAGTTCCCTGAGGAACCCAACCCTCCATCTTTTGCACCTCCACAAATTCCTCTACACATAGTCAGGCCATGCAAACAGACTTGCCCAAGAGGCAACTCAAGCTGAGCTTTGATGGGAAAAGAGTTGTGGTCTTAGATTCCAGACCACATCCAGCCTACAGATAATCCTAAATAGGGCTGCGCTGTCAGTACTCTTTTGAGGACATCATGAAGAGGTGACCCCAATGTTGGATTGTGGATTGGGGGAGAGGTTGGATGCAAAAGCCCTTGAAAGACACCTTTCAATTCTGAGACCTATGAGTCTATGAATAAACACCCTCAAACTTCCCTTAATCTTCTTTGTGTCCCCACACCTAACATAGTATGAATGACCCCCAAAATTTATAGAATAAAGGTTTTCTTCTGAATGTCCTTACCTGCCTGTTGAAATCTAAGCCGTTTCGATCATTTCCTGGAAGAGATTAAAAAATAAAAAACATTAATAGCTAGCAGGATTGGAAGAGACTGAAAGTTAGTGGAAAATAGGATGTTGGGATGGGCTTATCTTTATTTTGAAAAAGAACAAAATGCCTGCCCTATGGCCAGAATCTTCTTGCTTATCCTGTTTCCTGGAAAAGTCTTTGGAAAATCTCCTTCAGGAAGGTAGGTAACCAGGGAAAGGGGAGATTGACTTGTCCAAGGTCACATAGGGTCTAACTGAGATTAGAACTTGCCACACCAGATTGCTTCTGCCAAATGCCCTCAGACAGAAGCTGTGATACATGCTGTAATGGAAAAGCAAGGAATGGCCGGCCACAAATCCTAAAGGAATTGCCCGAAGGCAGGAAGGCCTCCCGCTATCCCAGCCCTCCAGCATTGATGACACCTAAATCATGTCAGGTAGATGAGTGTCACCCCTGTTTCCACCCACCCCCAACTTTCATTCTTGGTTTTATTCATCTTTTTCCCTTTATAATAAATGTTGGGTTGAAAAAGTAAATGTGTGCTTAATAGAGAAAACTTTTTGATACAGAAAAAGTAAAAAGTAGCAGAAAAATCCATCTGCAGAGAGGCAGCTGCAATTAATATTTTTGTATATTTTATGGTCTTTTTTATGCTTGTTTTTCCTCATTGACATATATCGCTCTGTATAGATTTTTTTTTTTACTCAATTTTTTTTTTTTTTGCGGTACGTGGGCCTCTCACTGTTGTGGCCTCTCCCGTTGCGGAGCACAGGCTCCGGACGCGCAGGCTCGGCAGCCATGGCTCACGGGCCCAGCCGCTCCACGGCATGTGGGATCTTCCCAGACCGGGGCACGAACCCGTGTCCCCTGCATCGGCAGGCGGACTCTCAACTACTGCGCCACCAGGGAAGCCCTGTATAGATTTTTTACCCTGCATTTTCCAGTGAGCGTCATAATCTTTCTCCTACACTATTAAGGAACGTCATAAATCTTTCTCCTATGTTTGCAAAGATCATTTTTAATGGCTCCATAATATTCCATTTATGGAGATACCAAAATCTGCTTAAACATATACCTGTTATTAGGGAAATTGCTTCCATTCTTTGCTATAATTATATTTCCTATTCATACAGCTTTTCAGGGCAGGAGCTGCCAAACAATCTTCCTTTGTGCCCCATGGATTATTGGCTCTATAATGGCAAGAAAATGATATTAAATACCACCCAGAGCCTAGCACTAGGCTTAGTATATAATAGGAGCTCAAGTTATATTGGTTGAATGAATGAATAAATGAACATGTGAATGAATTCAGAACTTTCAATCAGAGAATTCTTCTGCTTTCCATCGGTTCTTCAATAGCTTTGGAATGAAGTCCAAATTTCTTAGTATAACATATAATTCCCTGTATGACCTGGTTTCTGCCTACCTTCCCTGCTTTGTCTGCTGCCTCTCATGATCTCACCTCCCTCCCTCCCACGTACCCTGTGCTCCAGACTCATGGAAAGCTCGCTCATGTCCACACGCGCCACACCTCTCCCGTTTCCACACCTCCACGCACTGTTCCCTTCCACAGAGTTGGTCCCCCTTCTCTCTGGTCCTTCAGGCTTCTCTACCAGCCGCATGGCACATGTCATGTAACTCTTTATTTGTCTGCATGCTTCTCTCTCCCTCTAGTCTCTGAATTCCCTGAAAACTAGGAGGATGACATTCATTTTTCTCCTCGATGGCCACCACAGTTCCTAACATGGGGCAGAGGCTCAAGAAACACCTGACAGATGAGTGAATGGGGTCCAGGAGAATCCTCTGGAGCCTTAACCTAAGGCCCCTTCCCTCTGCTCTGTTCTAAACAACGGGTAAGTGAAGCCCTTGCCTGTATGATTGGTTGTGAAGCGTCTCCGAGAGCAGCTGGGCCAGCAAGATGACAGCAGAAGTTGAGGGCTCCAGGATTCCGAGAAAGAGGAAATTCGTGAGACGGGAAGTCCTCTTTGAATAGCAGCCTGATTTTGAGACTAACAAAGACTAAATAGATAATCTGTGAGGGGAGTTAAGATGGGAAGGGCCCACAGACTGAAAATAGCGTGTGTGTGTGTGTGTGTGTGTGTGTGTGTGTGTGTGTGTGTGTGTGTGTAGACTTAAAGATAAAATTGCTTTTATATTAAAAATTATTTCATGACATTGTAAAGGTGGCCTAGTAAGGAGTGATTTTAAAATTGGACCAAAAAGCAAATTCATTCATTCCACAAGTATTTGCTAAATACACTCTCTATACCAGGCACTGTTCTAGGCACTGGAAATATAATACTGGAAAAGATAGACAGAAGTCCTTGACCACACGGAGCTTCTTTTCTAGTTGAGGAGACATGAAAGGAATAAGAAAACAAATATATAATTTCATTTAGAGAGAGTTACTATGAAGAGCAATAATACATGGTCAGGGGAAGAGTGTGTCAGAGGCTGTCCATAAGCAGGGTGGTCTGGGGAAGATCACTCCAGACAGAGGGATCGGGACCTGAGGGAGGCAAGAACAGGCTTGCCTGCTGAGGAACAGTGACGAGGCCAGCAAGGCTGGAGACATGTGGATGGGTGTGACCAGGGGAAAGATGCCGTGGGTCTGGCAGGCGGGTTGTGCTGAAGACTTCAGCTTTCATGCCAAGGACGTTGGGAAGTGATCAGAGGGTTTTGAGCAGAGGAGTGACATGATTTGACTTAAGTGTTTACACCTGCGGTGATCAGCTGTAGGGATGAGCAAGGAGGAAGGGAGAACAACCAGGAGGTTATCGCAGTGGGTCAGATGAGAGGGAGCAGTGTGCAGGATAGAAGGGCAGCCGTGCAGGTAGTGAGAAGGACCTGGATTTTGAATTGATAGCTGACAGGGCCAGCTGATGGCTGCAAGGAGTGGTGCAAGGGAAGGAGAGACAGGATGATTCCTAGGGTTGGGCTTTCTCCATGGAGTGAGTGGTGGAGTCATTCCCCAAGATGGGGGTGACTCAGGGAGGAGCTGGCTGGCGGTATAAAATCAAAAGCTATGTTCTGGGACGTGTTAACTTTGAGATGCCAGTTAAAGATCCCAGGAGAGACAGGGAAAGGAGTTTGGACTCAGGCTAGGTGTCAGGTCAGAAGTACAGGGTGGGTAGTTTTCAGCTTATCGGTGGTATTTAAAGCCATAGGACTTGATGAGTTTACAAAGGAACTGAGTCCAGATGAAGGAGAGTAAAAGGGTCAAGGTTGGGAATGATGGGGAAGGGCCAGCAAAGGAGACTAAGAAAGAGTGGGCACTCAGGTAGGAGGAAGACCAGGCAGGTATGGCGTCTGGAAGGCAAGAGAAGGTGTAATATCATTACCTCCAGAAGAGGTAATAACATACATGTGAATGAGACCTAGAAAGGGGGAGAAACCTTGAGGGCCAAAACAGTCTATCCTGGAGAGGTCATCGGGATTGTGAACAATTAAGAAGTCTTTACTTTCGATATCTGCGGATGCCGTCAGAGTGTTTTTTGTGAGATCCACAAAACGCAAACGATAAGCAAACAGCGCGCGGAGATTAATTTTAAAACCCACCAGCCAACAAGAGAACAATTTCTCTTGTCCAGGAGTTTCTCCAGGGTCTTTCTCCAGAGGTCTCTCCCCTTGAGGACGCACCTGCTGCGCCTGGAGCCTGAACATGGAGTCTCCCCTTCTCATCAAACTCATCCTGGCCTGCATCGGTATCATGACCTAGTCCTCCTGGAGTCCCAGGCTGACTGAATGGCTGGACTGGAGGGACCCAGGCCAGCCAGGCCTCCCAGGAGACAGACCCCTTTACTCTGGGGCAGCAGAGAGTGGCACTAGCTCAGCACTGGGAACTGAATAAAGGTTCAGTCCCCCAAAGTGACTTCACCTCCGATTCTGATTCCACTGCTAAGCAGGTCAGAGTATTCTCAGGAGACATGGCTTCCCCCGGCTGGGGAGAAGGAACTCAGAGCATCTGGGGGCCTAGGTGGAGACACCATGACGTAGTCTAATACAGGCGCTAGTTCATTTCTGATGACACTGTTGATTCTCTCTCCAGATCTGGCTGAGGGGAAACGGCCTCAGCCCTCATTTTAATGCTGCTTCTTCCTGCTTCTCTCCCATGTTCATGGACCTTGTTCCACCTGGCACCTCTCCCCACCCAGCCTACAGGAAAGGCCTGGGAGGCGGTGCCTGGCAACTCTGGGACAAGATCAAGCTCACTGGGGTTCTGCTGCTGCCCTAATGCTCTAGGTTGAGAGGTGACCGACAAGCCATTCCCAGGACCCAATTTATTCATTTTTGAAACAGCGAGGAGGGCACCCCTCTTTCCTAGAGAAAGAAAGGGATGCAATCACCATATTGTGGGAAATACTGGTCCACAATCACCAGAAACTTGTTTTCTACCCCTTTAAGCTGTGGTGTGCAGGAGTAGTAGGGCATACTTGAAACAGTCCTGGACTTGAAGTCTGAGAATTAGGGCTCAAGTCCTGGCTCCATCGCTCCCAAGCTGTGTGACCTTGGTCAAGACAGGAAGCTCCAGAGCGTCAGGCATCTTGATGGCAAAATAAGGTCATAGTTTCAATTCCACCCACTTCCCAGGAATACAGTAAAGCTCAACTATATGCTGGGAAGCACTCTCCAGTTGCGGGCTGGGCTCCACACGTCCCGGGCCACTCCTCCATCAGGCTGAGCCTGCTCCTTTGTCAGGGACTTTGCACACGCTGTTCCCTCTGACTAGAATGCCCTCTCTCCCTAGAATATACACATTCACCCTCCAAGACCCAACTCAGATGTCACGTCCTCCATGAAACTTATCCAAAGCAAAATGAGGGATTTCCTCCTCTACGTTTCCACCTCTCCTACTTATACCTCTTCCAGCACCTACCACATTTTTTAAACGTCAGTGTTTTGTGTGTCTGTTTCCCTCATGAAACTGGGAGCTCCTAGAGGCCAGGGTTAATACATCTTATTCATTTTTGTACCCCAAGAGCCTAAAACAGTGTTTAACACGTAGTAGGAACTGAATGACTATGTGTTTAATTGATCCAAATCACTAAGAAACTGCTACAGAAACGAATCTTCTATTCAGATCTAAGACATCACAGGTGCCACCAGCTGCAGAAACCTGATCATATTCTATTATCCAAGTTCTGGCTTTGACAGATGGCAGCCACTTGCAGAAAACAAACAAAGCAGGACAGACACACAGAGGGGCCGGAGCATTATTTTCAGCATTGGAAAGATACTGAAGTCCAACCTCAGAGGGGAGCACCTTGCGGTGGTCACACAGCCTCAGAGACCTTGATTTCGGACCAAAGCTTGGATTTTGCAACTCCCATACTCACACAATTTTCGCAATAAACCCACTGCATCCCAAGTCCAACACAGAGAAGACCAAGTACTAGACTGTAATCAACAGTTTAGGCAAATAAGCAGTATTGATGCCAATCAAATCTGGAAGTGATTTAAGGCAGAGAGCGAGATTAATTCAGACAACTGGATGATGAAATCAGGATTAGAAAATATTTTGGTCGATTCTAATAAGAGGCCAAAACCAACAACATAGAATGTAACAGGAATACATCTAAGCCCTACATTTAGGTTAAAAAAGGTCAATTGTATACATAAAAGACAGAGGAGGCTGAAATTAGAAATGATTAAGGTGGTAAATTTTATGTTTAAATTTTACGTTTTATGTTTAAATTTAATATTGTATGTTTTTTACCACCCAAAAAAAGGAGAAAAAAGTAAAGAGTTTTTTACACTTAGAGAATTATGTTTTGACAACTACTCTAACCCAGAAAGCTAATTTTCTACCTCATACTGGGTAGGCAACTAAAGAAGTCAAATTGCTCAAAAGTATGCCCTACCTTTAGCCTATCTGCTACATACGATCTGGCAATCCTACTCTGGGTGTATAGCCACAGGAAATGAAAACAGGGTATCAAAGAGATAGCTTCACTCCTCTGTTCACTGCAGCATTATTCACTATAGCCAACCTAAGTGTTCCTCAATGGGTACATGGATAAAGAAAATGTTATGTATATATAACTTGTTACATGGTTACATTCAGTCATGAGAAAGAAGGAAATCCTGCCGTTTGCGACAACATGGATTGACCTTGGGGGCATTACGCTAAGTGAAATAAACCAGACTGAGAAAGACAAATACTGCAAGGTATCACATACGTGGAATCCAAAAAATAAAAATGAAAAAGAGTCAAACTCATAGAAACAGAGAGTGGAAAAGTGGTTGCCAGATGCTGGAAGGGTTCCGAAATAGGGAGAAGTTGGTAAAAGGGTACAAACTTTCAGCTATAAGATGAATCATGTCTGAAGATCTAATGTATTACATGGGGACTATAGTTGACAACACTGTACTGTATAATTAAAAGTAATTAAAATTAATTAAGATTAATTAAGAGTGGAACTTAAATGTTCTCTCTCACACATGTAAAGATAAATATACAGGTGATGGATGTGTTAATTAACTAGATGGTGGGAATCCTTTCACAATGTATACACGTATCAAATCACATGATGTACATTGTAAAAATCTTACAATTTTATTTACCAGTTACACCTCAATAAAGCTTAAACAAAAGACTCTGGGCTACAATGTGAAACCTGATAAAGAGTTTTTTCAACAATACCAATAACCAACCTCAAACTAGAGCAATGGAATAACACAGCAGATACATATGGTGATTAAAACTTCAAGTGTGCATAATTTAAGATACTTGACCATCAAAATATCTATACTCTGTATTTTACATTTTCAAAGAGGTTAAATCTCCTAAAGAAATATAATATAACTCTCCCTCCCAAACAAAAACAAAAAAGTGATTCCCATTTCTGTTTATTGGCAGACAGTATCTGGAAATAAACAAACTGCAGTTCCTTGTGGGGAGGGGAAGAGAGAGGAGGCTGGCGCTAGTGAAAAAGCGCATGTGAAAAAGAAACCCAAAAAGGGAGAATTTCAGTTGACTGAAGCCAGTATTGGCCTGAGTGTACTGCACAGGTGTGGTGTAGCTGCTTAAAGAGCTAATGCTATCCTGTGCATCAGCAGGCATGCAGACCGTTGCACATCTCTGCTGAGAGCATCACGTCCAGTTCAGGGCAACATTTTTTAAAGGGACCCTGATGAACTGGGCTGCGCAACATGAGGACCAAGACGGTAAGGGGCTTAGATGTCACACCAAATGAGGAAAGGACATTTAGCCTAGAGAGGAGAACACTTACCCTTAGATGTCTTTTACATTTTAGACACACATACTGCCATATTTAGGATTGAAATGTTATAACGTCTATAATTTACAAGAAAATATTCCAGTGACGGGAATGGCAGAAATGTGATGGTTGTTGAGAGTAGGCAATGAGTATATGGGGCTCATCATTTCAGTGTCTACCTTTGCGTGCGTTTGAAATAAAAAGTTAAAAATAAAATATTTCCCCCCCCAAAAGGATGAAACCAACATGGCAAGATGTTAACAACTATTAAATCCAGGTGATGGGTATACGGCTGTTCATTAACAGCTGTTACGGCTGTTTCTTCTCTTTTCTGTGTATCTGAAGTTTTTCAAAATAAAAAATTCTTAAGTAATTCAATGAGGGAACATTTGTAAGATCTTCTTGGCATAGTGCCTGGTGCATAGTAAGTGCTTCAGTAAATGTCAGTGTACTCTTCCTTCCTCCCCCAATATTGGCATGGATGTGAAACAGGCTTAGTCTGCAGCTGCAAAGACCCAGCTCCACAAAGGTCATTGGTAGAGGTTCCTGGGAAGCAGGCTTCACCTCAGTATAGGGAAGAATTTTGTAAAACATGGAATTGTCCAGCAGTGAAACCCACAGTTTCACATCAACAGGGCTCCCCATTGCTAGGAATATTCAGGCAGAGGTTGCTTATTTCAGGGATGTTATAGAAGTGGTATTCGAATTGAGGGGCAATTTGATAATATCAAGAGGAGGCTCTCGGGTGATCTCAGGGGACTGAAAATTCCTCCCATCTCTAAAGTCCTAGGATTCAATGCAGTGGATTGAAATGTACCAGGGCTTTTTCTTCCCTTCCCAGAAGCTGGTCACTGTGTAGCATTTGCAGAGGGAGGCAAGGAAGGACCAAAGAACTCTCCCCACCGTTTCCCTCTGTCCTGTTTGTTCTGCCCACAACTAAAAGATATGAACACAGAGGGCAGAGATGGGGCAGAAAGGGCTCACAAAGGAAGCTTCAGAATCCTCTCTTTGGATGTCTTGGGGCAGATGGGTAAGAACTGTGCCAAGCTGGAAGGGACACCAGCTAAGGTCTCGCCAAGCCTCTTTCGGTTCTCATGGTCTCCTGGGAATCTCTGGACCATGAAGCTTCTAGCAAGAAAGCCAGAGCGCAAACACCTTGGAACTATGGCTCACGGGGCTGGGAGGAACCTGAAGAGATGATCAGGGCGAGCGCTCTGCCTTTGGGAAAATGAAGCCTTATTACTCACCCCCATTTTACAGTGAGAAAACTGAGTCTCAACAAGGTTAAGTGATAATATGTACGAAGTAACAGAGCTTTTAAAGTATGGGCATGTGTTGGGAATGATCCTCAGGGGAAGACAAAAACCCATGTCTCCAGTCCCAACGTGGTACATCCTTCCCACGCTAGCGTTAACGCCACTGCTAGCATCTCTAAAACTCAGACAACGTCTGAGGACTCCATCCAAGCTCCAGCTAAATGGCCCAACTCCTGAATCTCCCTGGTCCCACACGGTACCCAGAACTGTTCATCTATACCAAAGAGCTCCAGACAAAGGAAGAGGCCGAGAATACAGTTCGAGGGATTTGGGTTAATTATGAAGACAACATTCCAGTTCATAGAAAATGGGATTTAGTGACCAAAAGAGGGTAAAAGGCACCTTGAATTGGTGGGGAGGCCCGGGATTCTGGATAGAATTTCCTTAGGCCAGGATGGCCGTAATACCCAATGGAGTCCCCATGAGAAAGGCCATAGATCAGTCTGTAGGAGGTGCGCAGGGGTCAAAGGCAGCTTCCGCCTCTGCCTCTCCTTCCCTGGCATCTGGTGGGCACCAGGTCAGCAGTCCGAGCCACCTGGCAAGGACCCCTGTCCGACAGTAGACAGGAGGAGCCGGCGCCAGCCCTCTGCTTTCCCACCTCTGAGCCACAGCCTCACAGGCCCGCTGATTTGCATGCGTTGGCAGCGCTGGGATGTGAGTTTGCCTGGGGAGCAATTCTCTGGGTGAGGGAGGTGGAAGCACAGGAATCCTGTTCCAGCAGGATTTTCACTCCTGCCTGGTAAACATGCAGAGAGCATTCTGCAATGCGGCCGAACCTCTCCCATTTCCGGGCTGCTTCTCTTCTCACCAGCTCCGCTCCCAGGTTAACCCAGCAAGACTTCCCCTGTCATTTTATGACCACTTGGCAAATGTGCTGCCACTTCCTGGGATAGCAATGATTAAAGCAACCAGGACCTTGGAAGCACTGCTGGGCAGGCAGCCGCCAGAGCAAACCACGAGACTTCCCAGTGAGGTCATTCAACCCAGTCAAAACACTTTTCCCCAAGACCCCACAGACACTATGCCTACCTTTTTTGTTACTTGAGATCCCTCCAAGGAACTGGGCACTGTTGCCTAATGGTCAGAGCTCTGTACAGAGAACACACTGTAAACTGAGCTTGAGGGTTACTTCAAAGGCTGTTTTATGCTGGACCTTGGGCAAGTTGCTTGACCTCCATAGCCTTCAATTTTCCTTACATGTTAAAACAAAAAATTCTGCCTATATTCCTGCCACCTGCTTCGTAGGAGCAAAGAAAATGCCCAGGAGGAAACTGAGGCTGGCCCCTGAAGCCACCTGCAGAACAGGACACAGGATGTCCTTGATGGGCTGTGGGAAGAACACCGGCATAGGGGATGGGAGATCTGAGCTTCAGGTCTCCACCAGCTGAGTGTCCCCGGCTGTGGATAGCAGATGCAAAGATGCAGCGTGTGAGCCATGCCCAGGGCAGACATCACTAATGGACCACCTCACTTGCTTCCTTTTCCTAAACTCAGTGCATAGTGACCACCACTGATGATCAGAAACAGCTCTCCTGAAGAAACCCACTTGCTACCCCAGGACAGGATGGTCTTACAGGGTCCCTCCACCTCTGACCGTCTGTGGCTTTGGGGATTTTCATGGGTTAAAGCTTCTTCCTCTCTAGAATGGCAGAGTAAACGCGACTGACCTCAGGGCTTCCTTGCAACCCGGCCTGTGTGAGCGTTCCAGTGAGTTTCTCCACCTGCACAGTCATGAGGCTGAACCCCGAAGCCTTGGTCTGCAGGCCCTTAACACAGATGTCAGGAGCGTGGAGCTGAGGAAGGCACTCACTGCCCACCTTTGCTAAAAGGGAAGCCCAGCCTCCTCCGACTTCCCTTTATTATCTGTCATCATTCTTTGATAAATGAAAGGCTCCTCGCCGAGGTTTTCGAATTTTTTAGGAAATAAAATTCCTGTTTCTTCTCAGTCTGAGCTATAGATGGGGCTCTCTGGGGCCCCCTGCATTGCCCCTGTACCTCCTGCTGGCCTCACACTGAGGCCCAAAGTGGGCAGCATGGTCAGAGGCTATGCTGAAGAGGCCAGGGACTCAGGCCCCCGCCTGGAATGGGGCCAAAGGGCCAGGTTCCCCAGCAAAGTCTCGATTCATGATCTGCTGACCCTAGAAAACAATAAAAATCCAACTTTAAAGGAAAAACTCTGTTAAAGAAACCCAGGGTTCCCATCGCTCCTAAATAAGCGCAGGTCAGAGAAGCACCTTGGTCGCTACTTTTCTATCAGAACTTTCTTGTGCTCGAGGGGACCACACAGACACTCCCAGTGCAGCACCCACCACTCACAGGTAGGGAAACTAAGTCCCAGAGAGGATGAGTGACGAGCTAAAGGTCACACAGGTAACACATGGCAAAGCAGGAACAAAGCCCGAGCTCCGATGCCTAGACTTGTCTCTCCACCATAGCCCAGGGGTTCCCTAAAGGTCACCTCCAGACCAGCCCCTTCTCTACTCCTTGCCCAGCCCTGAGAGGGGAAGAGGTTCAAAGAGGTTTAAGGTTGGTAAGAGACACTTCGCCACCCCCTTCCCGGGACTGAGTGAAGTGGGGGTGAGAAGGGTGGGTGGGAAGAGCAGGGATAGCTACCGAGAGGGGCGTGCAGCCGGGCGCTGGTCCTCACGTGGGCACACAGATGTCCTTTGTGCAGCTCAGAGGGGCACGTGTGTGGTAAGAAAGCTTAGATGGGAGATGCTATCTCACATTTGTAGAACAACTCTCACTTCTGAGAGCTGCCACAGATACACTCTTGTTTCATTCATGCCTCACAACTTGTTTTACAGATAAGGAAACTGAGGCTGGGCCATGGCGCCTGAGCTGGAGGAAAGGAAGTTGGATCTCAGGGCTCTGGCTGCAGGGCTGGTGCGCTGGCCAACACGCATGGGTCTTGGGGCGTGCACTGGGTTTGTTCCTTTCTGTGCAGTGCACTTTCGTATCCAGTCCTTATTAGAGTCTCGCCTGCCTGTGAGTTCTACAGAGCCGGGATTCCAGAACTCCTGTTTCACCAGTGAGTACAGTGAGGCTCAGAGAGGGCGGGGCTGGTTAATGTCACACAGCCGTCTTCCGCATCCAGACACCATGCCATGCCCTTTCCCTCACGCGGGGTAACATAGCTTCCTCTCCTTCTGGGGCCTGTGTTCCTAGGGCTGGAGGGGCCACTTCTGAGGGAAGGGTGATGGGGAGGGGGGAGACTTTGTCCAACAAAACAAGGAAACAAAAGCATAAGACAGGGGACTGCCTCTAGGGTAGGGAAAGGGCTTTTAAAGAAACAGGGATCTCAACCCGTTGCTGTGACCTTGAGAAAGTCATTCCTCTTTTCTGACCCCACTCTCTTTCCCATAAAATAGGAGAATGGGACTAGATCAGAGAATTTTCAAACATTTTGGCAGGAGAACACTATTTTCAAATAATAGGGATTAATTAATAGTTGACATTTATTGAGCATTTACTATGCACCAAGGTTTGTATTAAACATTTTATACACAGGAGAGCATTTAATCCTCACAACCACCCTGTGAGTAGGTGCTCTTATTATCCCCATTTTACAGATGAGGAAACTTGAGGCTCAGAGAGGTCAATCAACTTGCCCACCGTTACTGATTAGTAAATTGCCGAGTAGAAACTCAAGCCCACGTCTGTCCACCAGCCAAGGCTGACCACACCACAGTATATATTGACATACTATCTCCAAACGAAAACACATATGGAGTCGCCACAGAAACTTGAGGGGGGAAAAAAAGATTTTTCCAGAACTATAAACATCATCTAGTCTCCTTGAATCTGTACCATCCTTAAACACTGGGTCCTGGGAGGAGGGGTCTTTCCACCAACTCCCTCCCCTTCTTCCGGCCATTTCCTGATTGCCTGGAGTCAGTTTGTTTGAGGGTCCTTCACCAAAGCACGCTTCCCACTCCCAAGCGCAGGTGGATAGGACAGTGTGTTGGCCAGGAGTGAACGAATTCACAGGTAGGTCTACTCAGGAGACAGCCCATATTCCTAATAGAGGGCCCCTAGATTGGCCATTGGGTCACGTGTGGACACTCTGTCCTTCTGATACTAATACTGGCAAATGGCATTACTGTATGGCAGGCTCTGCTCTAAGGGCCTTACACACGTTGGCTTATTCAGTCCTCACAGCAGGGGCTTCCCTGGTTGCACAGCAGTTAAGAATCCGCCTGCCAATGCAGGGGACATGGGTTCGAGCCCTGGTCCGGGAAGATCCCACATGCCGCGGAGCAACGACGCCCGTGTGCCATACTACTGAGCCTGCGCTCTAGAGCCCGCGAGCCACAACTACTGAGCCCACGTGCCACAACTACTGAAGCCCGTGTGCCTAGAGCCCATGCTCCGCAACAAGAGAAGCCACCGCAATGAGAAGCCCGTGCACCGCAACAAAGAGTAGCCCCCGCTCGCCGCAACTAAAGAAAACCCGCGTGCAGCAACGAAGACCCAACGCAGTCCTAAATAAATGAATAAATAAATAAATTTATTAAAGAAAAAAAGCCAAAAAAATCAAAAAAAAAATTCCTTACTCTCCATAATATTAAAAAAGAAAAACAAACAAAAAAAATCCTCACGGCAACTCTAGGAGCCTATCCCTGTTATTACCTCCATTTTACAGTCTAGGAAACCGAGCAGAGACATTAAGTAACCAGCCCAAGGTCATATAACTAGTAAGTAGAAAAGCTGGGATTCAAATACAGACTCTGGCTCCAAAGTCTATGCCCTTAATGCCTCCGCCTTGGTAAGCTGGGGGCAGCAGTGCCCTTCCTAACACGTTACAGGAACTGAGAGGTACAGCAACCCCCACCTTTCAAATAATAACCAGTGAGCACAAAGGGTCAGCATGTGCTCACGGATCTCAGCATCTTAGAGCCGGAAGTGATCTTAGAGACTCTCAAGTTCAGACCCTCCGTCCAATGCACGAACTCAGGCCTGAAGACGGGAGGTGACTTGCTGACACAGGTTCATGGTAGAGATGAGTCCAGATTCCATCTCTCCTCACATCTCCTCAACCACACGAGAAGGTGCAGACTGTTTCTCCAGTTTCACTGGTAGAAAAACTGAGATGACTAGTCTCTTGTCAGCAGAGGGAGACAGGCCTGAGCCGAGGACCAGAACTCACTCAATGGTCCTTAAGAGCCCAAGCATCCTGTGACGCTGGGGTAAACTGAGTTGGGGCTAGGCGGGGACGGGGACCCAGCTGGTTCTCCCGAGAGGCAGAGGTCACAAATACCCCACCCAGCCAACCACCCTCAGGCCTCCAGGGCCCTGAGGGGAGGGGACAGGGACAGGGTGGGAGCAGCCAGCCCAGTGCTACCTCCCTTTGATACCTTGGAGTCCAGAGCAGACATTTCCCAGCAGGCTTAACCCTTCTTGTGCGTGCTTCCCTTCTCAAGAAAAGCTTAATCATCCTCATTTGAATTTCAAATGACCTCTCCCCTCTCCCCACTCCCTGCCCCAACAGGCTTTGAGGCAGGGATATGGAAATTCACCCAGCAGTATGGAAATCATTGCCCTATGCAAATTGGGCACCAGGACCCCATCGTCATAGCAACTACTGGGTTTCCTCTCCTTTTGGCCCCTCTCTGGGCTCTCTGGCTTAGATTTTTTGTTCCTCTTCCCAGCAGGCGGGGGGGGGCACCCCTCACCGAGGTGCCCAACGGGGCCCAGACCCGCCAGGCTTCCTGCCTGCTTCTCTAGTGCAAATCTGGACCCAGATTTGGTCTCAGCCAAGCGAGACCAGCCGCTGTTTTTTCCTCAGGCTAGCCTAATCCGAGGATGGGCTGGATGGTGGTGAGGAAGTTCTGGAGTCTGGAGGACACAGCGATGCCCCTAGAGGGGGTGACAGGAGAGGAGAGACCTAGAGGGCTTCGGTGGTGCCAGTGATAGGAGATGGAAAGCAGGCACGGAACCTGTATGTAAAATGCCATGCAAATGAACACCTATTATTTTTTGAGTCAACAGCACGAGTGCTTTCTGGGGAGATGCCTGCAGCTCTGTTTCCCGTGCTCCGAGCTTGGCACAAAGGCCTGCCGTCCCTGAGTCTCCCAGGGCCCTGCTGTTACCCAGGAGCTCCCCCACAGTCAGCTCTAAGCCCATGGAGAATCCAGGAGGGGACTTTGAACTGTCTGTGGCTGAAGTCCCTAGAAATGAAATTCAGCCTCCTTTGAGGACTCTGGTCATTCGCTCAGCTTCCCCAGCCCTGGCCTACCAGACCCTCAGGCTCCAATGAGAGGAACGCAGCCCCAGTTGGGATGACCTCAAGGGGCTTCCCTTTTAAGGACGTGTCTGCCCCTCTTCCCCTTGGCTGTGGGGAGTGGGGAGTGAGAGGAGGCAAGGGGAGCTGCACCTGCTTCTCCCCTCAGCAGCTCTTCCTAAGGATGGGTCATCCTGTCAGAGCCCTTCCCTTCCCGAGGGGGACCCACTAGCAAATGCGGGCAGAGACTCCAACTTCCGTCTCCCCTACCCTTCCTGTAGTTTCACAAACCACCCCCCACCACCACCCCAGCCTGCCTTTGATAGAGCCTTGACCAGAAAGGAAGACTGCCAGTGGGTGTACCCCACCACCAGACTGCCCAACCTGCCCTGAGGGCTTTGAGGTGGGGATTGTGTGAGTCGTGTGTGTTTGCACGTGAGTGTGAGTTGGGCGTGTGTGTGTCTGTGTGTTTGGGAGTGGGGCGGACGGAGTGTAACTGCATTTCAGTTGTCCGGATTGGGGCTGCTCTTTTTTTTTTTTTTAATAGGATTTACTCTTTTTTTTTTTAAATTTATTTATTTATTTAGGGCTGTGTTGGGTCTTCATTTCTGTGCGAGGGCTTTCTCTAGTTGTGGCGAGCAGGGGCCACTCTTCATCGCGGTGCACGGGCCTCTCACTATCGCGGCCTCTCGTTGCGGGGCACAGGCTCCAGACGGGGCTGCTCTTCAAGCCCGAAGACGTAACCCTAATTTGGCTGCTCATTTCTTTTCAAATTCTTTTTCCACTTGTTCAGCATTTTTCCACACCAGGTGTTCATTGCTGTAACTGTTTCTTAAGGAGGAGGGTGGACCCAAGAGACCAAAAGCATTTACTCACAGCTTATGAGGGAGGGGGGCTGCAATTTGGGTGCCTTAGTGAAGGGCTAAGGCCCAGAAGCTACAGTGTTGAGTCTCTGGACGCTGCTCAGGGCCTGTGTGTGTGTGTGTGTGTGTGTGTGTGTGTTGGTAGCAGGTTGGGGGTGGGTGTCATTTCACCCTTGGCAGCAAAGGATAGCCTGGGACTGACCTCTCCTGCTGGATCTCCCCATCATTGCCCCCACGGCACCAACAGTGGGAGTAGGAGGGATGCTAAGAAGGTCATAAGATGTACCCATTGCCCATGGGATGCCAAAGGAAAGGGGCATTCTTATGCACACTCTTATCCTCTAATGCAGGGCACCTCCAAGTGTGGTCCAACAGCCAGGCTGGTCTGAGCTGTTCATTAAGGTCGGAGACCAGATGCATCCAAACACAGAGAGTAAGAATTTAGAAATGTTCACAGCACCCCAAGTACGTCATTAGTGAGCGCTCCCTGTGGACGCAGTGGAGACAAGTCTGGGCCCTGTTGAATGTGTGTGGTGGGTACGAGCTGCATACCAGTCCTGCACGGTGGGACTGTGGACTGCTCTGTGACAGACCGGAAGTAAAACGACCGGTCCTGCAGCCCGCGTTGTTTGAAGCGGTGCCCTAAGGAATGACTGCTGATGAAACCAAGCGGAACTCCAGATGGTAAAAGCCAGCACACAGATGCCCCCCCACCCGGCCCCCTCGCTTTGTTCCCTCTTAGGCTGGAGAGAAAAGGAGGTCCATGTTCTTCTGGGGGCTGCAGAGATGGCAGCTGGGGTGGGGAAGGTGGCCTTCCTTAAAGAGATCTCCGAGAGGAAGAGGGACGGGTGTCAGGCAGGACTTGGCTCATCCACCTGCACTGGTGCTAAGGTTTAACGTAATTTTATATTTACAAACATACCTGCTACCCAGAGGCAAGTACTAATTTAGTCCATATGGACTATTACCCCTCTTGAGATTGTGACATACACACTCCTAACACACTCATATATAGTGTGCTTAGACTTTAAAGTATCTTGACTCATTTCTGGACACGAATGTGTTATAAACCTCCTGATTTCAAGCAGCATATAAAAAACCACTGCTATTAAAAACACTTCACAACACTTTCATCTGAGCAGCATGGTCCTGCCCTGTGGGCTTGGGTTTGGGACTAGATGGGTGAGAAAGTGTGGCACAGGTGGGAGCTGCTGTAGTAATTCTTCTATTTGCAGAGGTTCTCTGTGTGCTAGAGGCAGGTACCTCCTGACGCCACAGGCTGCTCCCCCGGGACCTCTGGCACACACAGCCACAGTATGAAGCCTGGATGGTGAATTAGTACCTCCTCATCTCCCTGCACAGAAACTGGAAACGTGGTGAGATGGAAGCCACTCTGGTTTGAGAAGGCCAGAACCAGGGGCAAGGGGCTTAGGCTGCAGCATGAGGGCTGTAGACAAGAGATAGGAAAGGACTTCCGACACTGAGAATTGTATCCTACAAGAATAGGTGGCCAAGAGAAATTGTGGGGTTAGCTTTTCTTAAGGATGGAAGATAAATGAGGGGAAAATAGCTCTAAGAACAGGCTCCTTTATTTTCCAGGGATGGTTTTGAAATGGCTTCAAAGGAAGAGAGAGGTACGGACAAGATATCCTCTCAGAATCCAGGGATTCATGTCAGTTCCCCCTGGACATCTGGAGGGGCTGTG
The DNA here is from genome assembly GCF_011762595.2 of Tursiops truncatus. NCBI lineage: Eukaryota > Metazoa > Chordata > Mammalia > Artiodactyla > Delphinidae > Tursiops > Tursiops truncatus. Next base: position 12,784,752 of record NC_047041.1, read on the forward strand.
GCTTCCTTTTTGTCCTCCAGAGAGGTAAGGGAGAGAGTGGGTACAGACCAAGGCACAGGACCAGAGTCATCAGGCTTGAATCCTAGAGCCCACCCAGCTCATTCTCTTCACTTTACTCCCTCAAGCCCTCTCTCCCGCCATATTATGACAAGGAAACTCAAGTCTAAGGCACAAGCAGACTTGTCCCACACTCTGCTCAGTGACAGAGCTTTGTCTTGTCTCCTGAACGTTTCTGATAATTCTCAACCTAATGATGGACTGTATTTGTATGGTGACATTCACTTTGCAAAGTGCTTTCACACCCACTCTGTCATTTAAGCATAAAAGGGTGTGTGTATGTGTGTGTGCGCGCGCACGCACACGCGTGCGCCTGTGTGTCTCACTTAGAAAGAGCTGTCAATAGGAGACTGTTCTGCACCTTCCCCCAAGTCTCACCTCACCCCAGGTACTTCCTAGACTTCTCTCGTCCTCTCTGTCATTGAAAGAATAGTTTTATTCCATAAACATTTGGGTTAAAACCCACACACGTCTCTAGAGCCTTCCACCTGTTTCTGCCTGGAACTGTACCTCTTCGTCGCAGTGAGACGTAGTTTCTTTATCCTTAGCTCTTTTCTTGGGGACTCACTAGGGTGGAGATGGCGAGGTCCCAGGAATGAACTGACCAAGACGGGGCTTCTCTTCTTGGGTCAGTTACTCATTATTTCTTTGGGCCTTAAGGAGAATCACTAACCTCTCTGGGCTCCCCTATATAATCGTGTCCATTCCGTCTTAAAACCATGCAGAAAGTTGCCAGATTTAAGTGAGGAGACTCTCTCCAAAGGGTCCCCACACAGCTAGCTCCCCTGGATGGTCCTTCCGGACGGTGGGACACGGTGAGCCATTTCACCTCTCAGATAGGCAACTGAAGCAAAGAAGAAGGGCAGCAGGAAGGGATGACTGAACAGAGTCCGGTCCCCACCCCCTTCCTTCTTGCTCCCCTTTTCCTCCCCTGGGCTCCCCTCGTGGAGCCCTTCCTTCCCAGATCTCTGAGCAGCACAAGGGTCCTAAGGCATCTGCTCCACTGTCATCTGGGCCTGCAAACCCCCACTCCACCCATGACAACTGAGCCTGCAGAATGCGGGGAGCCGGGGCTGGTGTGTCAGTGAGGCTGGCCCAGGATGAGAGAAGAGATGGAGACAGTTCTCTCCAAGGCCAGATTCTCCCTCTCCACAGTTCACCAAAGGGAGTAAGTGGACCCCAGCTCTTTCCCTCTCTTCCCCAGCAAGCACATTTTGGCACCAGACAAGGCTTCTGCCTCTTGGATGAGACCAACCCCCCAGCAGGGGCTTGGCTGTCCTCTGGCCAAGGAGGAGAGCCAAGCCCCTTGGCTGGAGCCGCCTGCCATAATTTCGGCATCTCCCTGATGCCGCCACTCTCTTGTGTCCTCTGTCCCTGGTTTCCTGTGCTGGTCCCCAGTCTTCCCACCACCATCTCTGGGTAAATAGTCACTAGAAAGACCCAAGTTTAATTCTGTCATTTGCTAGATACAGAACCCTGGGGAGATCAGCTAACCAGCCTCAACTTCCCCGTCTGCAAAGTGGGATGGTGTCATCTACCCTCACAGAATTGTTGTAAAGTCCAAACGCACTGTTTGAACGTGCTCTTCCAAACACAGGTTGGCCCTGTGATCCACTCCACCATGAAGCCCTGGAGGAAAGCTCCTGGAAGACAGGGACTGTTTCGTCATCTTTCTGAGCCCAGGGTCTGACACAAGCGAGGACTGCCAGCGAGGTCAGAGAAGAGGACGGAGCCTGAACAGAGCAAGGCAGCTGGAGGTGTCAGAAGGAGAGCGGGCTGAGAGGGGTGGTGGAAGGAGAGGATATAGGGGCTGAGGGAGGTGACGGGGTAGACGGGCAGAGCTCAGGGCTGAGGAAGTCCCCACACAAATGCACAGTGTGGGAACTGATGGCAGAGAATATGGAAAAGCAGAACTGCATACACATCTTTAAAAATTCAGCCCTTAGAGGCTATCCAGCCCCAAACCCTCCTTAATGGGGAGGAAAATAAATGTCTGGGTGGGAAAACATTTGCCCAATAATCTGCAGGGAGTTAATAGACTGCAGTCAGGATTGAGTTTGATTACTGGTTAGAAGCTGTGTGATCCTGGGCTAGTTAGTTTCTCATTCTGAGCCACAATTTCCTCATTGATAAAAATGGCAATTGTAAGAATTAAATGAGGTAATGCATGTACAGTTGGCTCCATGGGCCTGGGTATGGGAAGGAGGCTCCGTGGATGTGACTGGCCTTTCCCTTCTTCTTCTCAAGCCCACCGTATTTGTCCTCCCCCTGTGTAGGAGGCTACACTGTGACCAGAGTGGTCAAAAGTCATAGGGTTATCTGCTTGGGTGCTTGGGGATGGTCAGTTATGGAGCTGGGAGCTTTTGAAATGTGGGTAAGGCTATGTTCTTATCAACCACTCAGTTGAGAACCGGAAAAAAAAAAAAATCGGTGTCAGTCTCAAGAAGGAAGGAAAAGTAAAAACGGGAAGTAAGAGGAAGGATAGAAAAGCTGATAGTTCAGAAATCTAGAAACAGCTTGGCCTCAGTCTTCTGCAGGGTGTGGAAACAACACTGGCCAGGGGATCGGGAGTCTTCTCTGGTCCCGAGTGCTGTCACAAAGACACTGAATTTCTCCTCTGTCCACCCATGCCTCGGCTTCCTCATAGACCGAAGGAAAGGAAAGGATGAGCTAGCTTCCCTGCCACGTCTCTACCAACCGGGAGGTCTGTGTCTGGACTAGAGAACGCTCTCCTTTGCAGTCCTGGCCAGTGTGGAGGGGAAATTCACTTCCCTTTCCCAGCTCCCACCTCGTGCACCTTGGGGATTTCACACAACACAGAGGGTGCTCTCAGGGAGCTGGGGCTTTCTAGGTCACCTTTGTTTATAGTTTCTTTAAAACCCAGAGACAAACCACCCCTTAATTCAGGCACTGTTGGGGAGGGGAATCTGCCTTTTAAAAATCCAAAGGAAGCCATTAAACCAAGTTGGTAATCGCTGTGACTCACGATAAGTTTTCCTCTGTAGAAAATGAGTCAGAATGACTTTCCAGGAAGCTTGGTTACTTTAATTAGCTGCCTCTTTTTTTCTTGCCCTTAAAAACATGCAGTAATTTGACAGTCACCTAAGTAAGGATGCTACCAGCCACCAAGCTGAGCCGCTAGAAGTGAAGGATCTGGGAATGGAGGCGTTCTGACAGATGAACTAAAGGGACTCTTTGGAGTTGAGGAGGACCCACACAGACTCTTTCCCTGAATGGTGGAAGGAACAAAATCAACCTGTAGGGTTGATCCACTTGGCCTGAGTGAAGGGGAGAAGGGCACCCCAGCTACCTGCAGCCCCAGAACACTTAGCATCAAGTCTCGTTGTGTATATTACAGAATCTTAATGATGCCATTAGAGGAAATGATGACCGCAGCTGTCAATGTGCCAAGCACTGTGCTGAGGGCTTTAAATATCTCAGCTAACCCTCAACCCACTCTCTACGATGGACATTAATTGTCCTCTTTAGAAGAGATCAGGCTAAACTAACTCATCAGATCACATAAACCAGTCAGCAGCAGAGCTGTGATTCTTACCCCAGGTCTGTTTGATTCTAAATCCATACTCTTCAAAGGTCATCTGTTCCTGCCTCCTAGGGAAGCAAAGCGGCTGGTCCAAGGTCACATTCTGAACTGGCAGACACTGAGATGACACTCATATTCTGAAAGTCCCAGTTTATGTTCAGACTCTTTCTCCTTCAACCTTTCTCCTTCAAGCTCCCACAGTCCCAGACAGGAGGCCAGAGCTTGCTGAGACTGCCTGTAACGCCTTAACCTTCCTAATCCCCAGGTTCTGAACTCCCTCTGTCTCCTGGATCGCTTTTCAGGGTCTCATGTAGGTCCTTCTCACTCCTGACACAGTTGTCTTGACTTGGTCCCGTAACTAATAACAGAGCACCAGAGCTATCCTGTTAAGTGTGGACTTCCACCCTCATGGACACTCTCTTAGCTGTGTCACCACATACCTGGGGCAATATACCTGGCCCAGGTGAACAGGGTCAGCTCTAGCCAGCCTGCTACTGGGAAAGGGTGACTCAACTTCTGAATCAAGGCTTCTGGACTCTGGTTTTTCTCTAGGGAAGAGTTCAGAGCAGAGATGTACCTATTACTACTCATCAGGTGAACTGATATGAAAGCCTTGCTGGAGTTCTGGAGATGAAAGGGAATTTTCTTCACAACTGGGGAGAACAGATACCCCACTCTACAGACCTTTAAACATACTCAGCTAATAAATCAATTGACAAATGGTTGCAATTGGCCCACTCTCTCCAAGCTTAACTGTTCCCAGACACAAAGCAAAGTATAAAACATGTACCACTACCCGTGTAAACAGACAGTTTCAAGACTAAATTGAGGGCGGAGGGGCAGAAACGTTTATGGTAAATGTATGCTGCAGATGCCTCCACAAGACCCCCAATTATCATGTCCCTGATCCTGAGTCTTTTAGCTTCAAGAATGGAACTAGACTGCACCTGAAGACTTGGGAAAAGATTTCAGCTCTGGGGGACATCGATTCTCTTCCACTTCTAATTTCTATGCCTCTAATGATCCAGATGAAAGACTAATTGAGGTCTTGTTGGGATACTATTAAAGTTATTTGGTGGTGTTACAACTTATGCTCATCTTTCTTCAAGTTCTTTTTAATTATATGGAGTTTTCAAAGCAAGGTTTGGACTATGGAGTTAAAAGAGAGAGCTAGGGGCTTCCCTGGTGGCGCAGTGGTTGAGAGTCCGCCTGCCGATGCAGGGGACACGGGTTCGCGCCCCAGTCCGGGAAGATCCCACATGCCGTGGAGCGGCTGGGCCCGTGAGCCATGGCCACTGAGCTTGCGCGTCTGGAGCCTGTGCTCCGCAATGGGAGAGGCCACAACAGTGAGAGGCCCGCGTACCGCAAAAAAAAAAAAAAAAAAAAGAGAGAGAGAGAGAGAGCTATGAAACTTTCTTCTCAACTCTTCCCTCTCCTTTTCCTTTTATTCACAAAGCAAAGACATCTAAAGGCACCAAGCCCTCCTTTCTGGGTCTGTTTGCCACCCACATGCATGTAATTTGGAAGAGGAACACTTGTCCATGGGCCTCTTTGATTAGTTCCTTGAGTAGGATTATTGAGAAATCTGGGGTTAAAAGGCCTTAGTTCCCATCTACCAGAGACACATTCTGACTTCCGTCAGTCAGTAGCAGCTGGGAACACAGCCTGCTGCTTCTAGGGGCCTTGAAAAAAAAATGGTACTGATGAACCTTGTTGCAGGGCAGGAATAAAGATGTAGTCATAGAGCATGGACTTGAGGACATGGGGTGGGAGGGGGAAGCTAGGGCGAAGTGAGAGTAGCATCGACATATATACACTATCGAATGTAAAATAGTTGGCTGGTGGGAAGCAGCAGCATAGCACAGGGAGATCAGCTCGGTGCTTTGCGATGACCTAGAGGGGTGGGATAGGGAGGGCGGGAGGGAGGCTCAAGAGGGAGGGGATATGGGGACGTGTATGCATATGGCTGATTTGCTTTGTTGTGCAACAGAAACTAACAGGGTATTGTGAAGCAATTATACTGCAATAAAGATCTATTAAAAAAATAGTAAAAAAAGCTAAAAGCAAAAAAACAAATGTTACTTAAAAATGAAAAAAAAAAAGTGAATCTCCTCCCTGACTTCTTGTTTGTTTCTAAGGATCTGGCCCTTTCCTAGCCTAGTTTCAGAGGCTTTGTTCCGTTGTATACCGATGTCTACTGTTCAAAGGCTCCAGGGTCATACCCCCTGTCTCTAGGGAATCCCTTCATTTCCTAAGACCCAGCCTTTGGGTCTGATTGGCTGAAAGACCAAGCCGGAAGAGGTACCACGTTATTCCATTATTCGATGAATTCCAGTAACTCTGTCCTGCCCTTGCTTTTCTGTTTCATTTCCCAGAAGAGAAGACCCTTACCTGTCTCCACCTGGCTGAGAGCACTTCGAGCAACTGTAGAATCTGCTACATCCCCACTCATCTTGATATCTGCAGGGAGAACACAACTGATTTTAGTAACAGGTCACAATTTTTCTCGCTATGACATATGTGGCTTTAACTAAACAGCGAAGATGAATGGGTAATTACAACAAGCATCAGACTTTCAAATTCCTGATTCCTAAACATACAACTATTAGAATATTCATAAGCTTGGAGCACATATCCCCTCGTCCCAGGCTTGCCTCCTTTCCCCCTTTCTCCAGTGCTACTGCAGGGTCTCTCCCCTTTGCATCATTCACGGCCACTTCCTTCTATCACCAGGCTCAGTTGGTAAAAATTTAACAAGGGGAAGGGTACAGCGGAGGGAGGGGAATGGGGGAGAATGCTCCTCATTCTCCATCCTCATTTCCTTTGGGATTTGGGGGATGTCTGTTATTTTTTAAAGTAGCACAAGAAATATCCATCTCCCGTCCTCCCCCTCATAATAACTCTACCTTGACAGGTAAGAGCACCCTTGAACCAAGGCTTGCCCTTCTCATCTTTTTTAGCCAATCCTGCCTCTATTCTCTGCCTGATTCTCAGAGGTCAACCCACTGTCTGGTGATCAAACCCTAGTTCCTGTGTGGCCCTCCTTGGGAACCCTTACCTTCTCTCCTACTCCTTCAACGTTCTCAGTAAGAAAGGGATGGCAGGCGGGTCAGCGTCCCGCGGAGAGAGAAGACCTACACAAGGCCCCCTGTCTCAGCCCCCAAGTGCTGCGGGTCTGGCCTCTCTGCCCTGCTTCATTTCAGTAAATTAAACATTTACCCACAACAGACAGCTGCCGCTGCCTAAGAGGCCCCTAAGTCTCCTCAAGGGTCAGCAAAGAGAAGGAAAGAGACAACTTTGAGCTAACTCACTCTCAGCTCCTCTCCTTATGAAACCACCCCAATACTGAAGCCGTTAAAGACAGAAGAATATTTTATTCAAATCATGTTGACCCCCCCCCCTTCTCTGGGGCAGCACTTTAACTCTTTCAAACCAGATAAAGTCTTGGTGAGCCAATTTGCATACCCGGCCCCCCAGCCAATCCCGGGTAAGCAGCCCATCTTAATTTGGGCCACATAATTGGGCAGTTGACAGTCTGGATGTCTGAGGTCTGGAGATGACCAGGACGAGGGAGAAGGGTGGACCTCCACCCCAGGAAAAGCAGGAAGAAACCGACTTTTATTTCTTCTTCTTCTTCTACTTTTTTTTTTTTTTTTTTAGGGCAATGATGTGTGTGGCTCTGGCAGAGGTTTAAAGTGTGGTCCCAGGGGATGCAGTGACTGCAGTGCAGGAGGGGTGACTGTTATGCCAAGCAAGACAGAGATGGGGAGTCCCGAGGTTCTACAGCCCTTGGAACACCCCAGGAGCAGGGGAGGGAGTAAGCAACCTTGGGAGCCACTGTAGTTTGAGGAATAGTTTTGAGACCGGTCAAAGTGATGACTCCCAGGTAAACACTTGGAGCTCCGTACAGCCCTCCCCAGACATCCACACTGTCCTGCGTGGTTACAGACCTCTAGGGGAAACCCTGCAGCCACACTTGCCACCCCTCTCAGTGCACTACATTTAAGAAGGCATTTCTCCAGCCTAACCAAAGTCCTTCCTGCTGCAGTTTGAAACTTTTTGTACAGTCTGTCATGCATGAATATGCAGAGTAACTAGTGTGGGCCACCCGGACAGGTCTGCAAAGGGCTTCTGCTACTCCACGCTTTCTGCTCCAGGGGGGAAATGGGCTTAGCTTCGTCCCACCCATGAAGGGCCACGCTGGAGCTGGGCATTGCCTATTATAGATCGGCTCAGTTACACTTCCCCATAGGGATCCTTCAACAGTGCAGAGAAAACGTCAGAGACTGCTGGGAAGGGGCGGGAGGGGGTGAGTGCTCACCACCTCTCCCGTTGCTGAGCACAGGCTCCGGAAGCGCAGGCTCAGCGGCCATGGCTCACGGGTCCAGCCACTCCGTGGCATGTGGGATCCTCCGAGACCGGGGCACGAACCCATGTCCCCTGCATCGGCAGGAGGACTCTCAACCACTGGGAAGCCCTCTCAGTGGGCTTTTAAACATGCTTCAGTGGCGCTGGGAATTCAGAGCATGGGTTTTGACAGCAGACAGACCTGGATTTAATCCCAGTGCCATCCTAACTAGCACAGGGGGACCCTGGCCACATATTTGAACCTCAGTTTTCTCAGCTAAAAAAAAAAAAAATGAGAAAAATGATACTTCCCAGAGTTATAGTGAGGAGCAAATAAGATACTGAATGAAAACCGCCTGGCACAGTTCCTGGCACAAAGGAAGCACGTGATAAATGAATTAACTAAACAGATACTTAGGCTTCGATCGGAGTCCCCTTCTTCCATTACAGTTAACAGCTTTGGTTTTTCTGTCTAAGCAGTATCATAATTTGTCCTTTACCTGGGAAGCCATCTGCATTCTCCCAATTCTGACTTCATGGGAAAAACGCTCATGGGGACAAGAAGAGTTTAAGAGGTAGTGAGGGTGGGATGATGACCAGGTATTCTGAATCAACTTATTTCAAACATCTGACGTTTAAGAAGGGTGACATTTTAGCTAAACCGTAATTCTATGCCTGTAACCCAAACACTCCTCCAACACCCATTCCCTGCACCACCTTTAACTCTACCCAAAAGCCATCTCTCTGATCTTTTAAATTAGCATAAAAGGTAGTCCTAATCATGTCTAAAATTAACTTTTGAAGGAGTCAAAGGCTCCACACTCTTCCAGGACATCTACTCATTGGATGTACCCATTATGGGAGCAACATTGTGACACTTCGGGATTGGACAGGGATTTGAGTCTGAATGGAGGGTCAGGCTGAGATGATCTGTGAAACCTCTTAATGCCCATAGGATGTTAAGACACTGAGAACCTGTTCCTGTTGGGTAGGAGGCCGAGGCTGATGGGTGCGACGAACTCGTGGGTCTCAGCCTAAAAATGGGCCAACACCGAAACTCGCTGAGACGCCACAACCCTTCGCCTGTCGGACAGCACATGCCGGAGGTGAGTGAGAGAGGTGTGGGGTGCGGTCAGGCTTCTCTGCTGTTCTAATCTCAGCTGGCAACTGAGGAGGCTCCTTGCCATCACTCCCTTCCCTGGGGAGGCTCAGCTGGTCTGTGTAAGAACCCAGATACCAGACGCAGCCCCTCATCTGCTTCACCGGCGCTGTCACCCGCTGAAGCTGGAGCGAAATGTTGGCCGCTGGCCTTGACCTCCCTGTGCCTTGGCATGACCCAGCAGCAGCCCCTCCTTACACATCTGTGAACCAGGATGTGTGTGTGAACCTGCAGGAGCAAAGTCCAAGGGGCAGCACTTCCCCAGGCTGCAGGCTGAGTGTCCACGGTGTCCTGGACCTCCTGGGTCCAGGCTATGCCAGGAGAACAAAAGGCCCACTCCTCTCTCTCCTACTGTCCATCTTCATCTCTTCGGAAGGGACTGGAGCTCCCTCCTGACTTCTCCCTCCCACACCCACTGCTTCAGGCACTTCTACCAGAGGGAATTCAAGGGGCCACCGGTCCTACTTCTGAGCGAGCCAGGGTTCCAACTCTTCCCTGGAGGAGATGCTTCTCACCTCTTCTACAAGAGAAATGCACTTCCTCTCAAGAGACCTTCCAACCCCCTGAGCTGGAACTGGTATCAGTCTGTGAGACTCGATCCTCCTTTCCCAACGCTGATAGAGAACAGCTCACAGTGAGGAAAAGGGCAAAAAAGAGATGCTCTGGGACTAACCAGCTGTCCCCCTCCAGCTGGTTTCCCACTGTTTCCTCCATCTCTTCTCTCCCTCCTGAGCTTTCTGTCTGACTCTTGTCTACCTGCATTGGGCCTGGGAGGGAGGAGCCCCTCCTTAGCCTGGGTGCCCCTGTGTCTGGTGACGTCATGCCTGCTCAGGTGTTTGTGCTTCCACGTGAGAGGTGTGCTACAAAATACAAAGTGCTGAGGTCCCAGGCCAACCTGAATCACGGCTGGTACCCAGGTTATCAGAGCAAAAAGATGGGCTGACTCAGGGGCCGCAGTGCTTGCGGAGCTGCTGAGTGGGGGACCTTACGCATTACTTTGTGTGCCCCTGCTCCCCCTCCAACCCCCCCAAACTGTTGCAGTAGATCCATGGAGGGGGAATCCCCAAGGGCCTAGGACTGGGGATTTACAGGGCAAGTGCTGCTTATAACGCATCCGCAGGACACAGGATCACTGGGAGGGGAAAAGTAGGGCTCAGAAGAGACCAGATTTCCACAGAGAGGATCCTGGACTGAGACACCCTAGAGAGGGGCCCCCAGGGAGACACTCCATAGACGGATCCTCCCTCAGAGACCCCACAGCAGGGCCCTCGATGAAAGACCTTACAAAGATGACCCCGGACTAAAAAGCCCACTGAGAAGACCCAGCAAAGGGAGCCCTCAAATGGAGACCTAGTTAGAGAGGCCCCACAGAAAGTCCCAAATTGAGCGATCCCTTTGAGGTCTCCAAAGGGGAACCAGACACCACAGAGAGGCCAGGAAACCTCACAGGGAGGCCAGGCAGCCCTGAGGGGAGATGGACTACAGAAGCGGTCTGGGGAGCAGTGGCAAGCAAATGTAGAGAGATGACTCAGGTCACCCACCCGAGGTAAACAGGTGGACGGAGAACCCACCTGAGGAGTCAGCGCACCCTGGGTTTAGCTCAATCACCCCCTTTGTGTCTGCCTGCAGGGGACAGGGCTGGGGGAGGTGCCCGGGCTTCTGAAAAGCGTCAGCCTGGAGCTTCCTCCCAGGCCAGGCATGGAGGGCTTGGCCTCCTCACCTCAACCTCACCCTCTCTTTCCTGCTCTGGGCTAGATCCTCTTAGCCCCCAGGCGGCCTCCCTGCTGGGTCCCAGCTGCCCCCCCTCCTCCCACTTCCCCCAGAGCAGGAACCCCTAGTAGACAATGAGGTGGAAAACCCCCAGGAAGTCTCTGATCTTGGTCCTAAACAACTTCCCACTGGGGGGTGTGCCTTCAGGTTTTGCTCCCATGCACACCTAGGCCTTCTTGGTGGAAAGTGGAGAAAGGAGAACCCGGGATCTGCCCCCAGCTATGTCCAGCTCCATGCTGGTACTACGAGGTCTGAAAATGGACTTTCCCCAACCATTGGATGATACCCAGTTGGATGATTCTTTCCGCCACACCGAGCCCTCCCTGGCATGTCCTGGCACCTGGGGATCCACTCAGAGCTAACACCTCACCGTCTGCTGGTTTTCACTCAGCCCCACCAGGACTGCGTCTGGGAAACTGGGTCTCCCCCGTGCACCCACTGCTGCTTGATTTCAAGGATTGGCGGCTCCAGGAAGGGCCAAAGCCTCCAGCCTGCCCTGCTCCTTGGGGTAGGTCATGAGAATTGACTCCCTCACTCTTCCTCCAGAAAGGAGAGCAGGTAACAAAATTCCCGTCAACAGCCCTGAAGTCCTTAATGAAGGTCATTCATTGGGTGTTGCTCCCTGTAAGAGGCAAGTTGCTGGTTTGAAATGGCCAAATCAGGCTCAGCTTTCTCCACGTCAGTCCGTCTCTGCTCAGGCCCTCAGACCTCCAGAAGGCCCACCCCGACACCAAGTCCGACCTCCAGGATTAGTAGCTCCAGTCCTTGCCTGGCTGTGGAAGGAGGGATCAGCAGGGTGACTGGAGGGGTCTTGGTTCACTCCATGCCCATAGACCTTTCACGCAGGGGAAACTGACTCCCAGAAAAGCATTTCCATGGCCTAGGTTCCCACCCCTGAGGAGAGGAGGGCTTGGTATCTAAATCCATGGGACATAGAACACAGAGGATGTATCTCTCACTGCCCCCCTCACCCCCCAGACACAGAGATGGAAGCGCTTTCCCACAGGGTCCTGTGCAGGCTTCTCCTCCTGTGCGTCCCAAAGAGCTCCGGCTCAGCCCCCGCACGCGGACTCCCCAGCCCCGCCGCGCACCAGCCTACGGCACTGCCTAGGCTCACGGAGCAGGGGAGCAGGTACACCTTCACGGGTGGGGTCTGCTCCACCTCCTCTCCCAACACACATGGGCACAGGTAGACTCACCTCTGACACACACGGACACATGCTTCCCTAGGCCCTGATCAATACGTGTGCACCGTGGCACCTGCCCCAGGTGTGCCTCTGTAAATGCCCAGCTCCACTCACTTTTCCTAGGCACCCCCTAGACCTTACCAATAACCACTCTCCCCATACTTCACGTAAATGCCTGGGACACCAAACACGCAACATGTGGATACACGTATTTCTCTCACTTCTGCACTCCAAGGTCCACACCCCTGGCTGAGCCAGTGAGCCACCCTTCTGCAACCAGTGAACAGGGCAACTTCCCCGAGACTACCACAGCTCAGCACGCCCAGGTCCCACAGGGCTGCCGCTCTCCAGATGCCAGCGCTCTCCGGATGCGAGGCTTCAGAAGCCCTCCCACCCTCCACCGCAGCCCCTACCTTCATTCTTCCCCAAAGTCCCCCAGACGGACCCTGCGCCCGCCAGCTCGGGGCGACCCGCTATCCACACTGCCCTCTCCTGGCCGCTGGGGAACAAGACCCCCCGAGAGCGGCGCCCCTGTCATTCGCCCCTGCCCGAGCACAGTGACACCTGTCAGAGCTCGCGCCCTCCGCCCCTCACCTGGGTGCATGGGTTCCAGATTCACCATCCTGCCCCAGGCGGGGCCAAAGCCAGCTTCCCCCCAGGCCCCTCGCGGCTGCCCCAGCCGGGCCTCCGGGGAAGCCAGGGTCTCCTTCCTCCCGCCCCCGGCCGCCGCCGCCGCCGCGGGAGCCGCCGCCGGAGCCGTCGCCGCAGCCGTAGCGCGCTCCGCTGCTCCCTCCCGCCCACCCGGGCAGCACTCGGCGCGGCGGGATTGCCACACGCCCCAGGTGAGCACGCGGCGCGGCGGGGCGGGGGCCTCGGGCCACGCCCCCTGGCAGGGCCCCCGCGCCTGGCCCCCGGCCCAGGCAAAGCAGCGATTTGCATTCGGGGAGCCGGGGGCCGGGGGAGGGGGCAGGCGGTGCTGCCGGGGCGGGTCCTGACCCTGCGGAACACCTGTCCACCTCGGACCCGCCAATGGCCTCTCCCCACCGCGCCCGGCCCAACAGCTTGCCCTACTGAGGAACCCCTGGCAGATTAACCAGCGGGGCGGCGGGGGGACGGGCTGAGCTTCCGTCTGGACAGACACCCCAGCTCTGCGAGGAGCTCTGGAAGTGTTTGGAGAAGCCGCGGGAGTGCGCTGGGAAGAATCTGGTGTTGGAATCCTACCTCTCTGCCGCTTACCGGGCTGTGTGACATGAGACAAGGCTCATCACCTCCCTGAACTCAGTTTACTCAACCGTAAAACGGGGGCAGGTGTTAATCTTAACTGGCATCTATCTATCTGAAGTTAGCAGGTGGTCAAGCTCACCTAGGCCCCCCGTGCATCCTCACCACAACCTGGGACCTAGATGGGGCCCAGCTAATTATCACATTTTCTGGGTGAAGATAGTGTCTCTTGCCTGCCCTACCAGGTCCCAGGTTGCTGCGAGGCTCTATGAGAGTATGATGTGAAAGCTATTTACTAGTGTCAGGGGCTGTGGGAACAGCCACCTCCTCATTTACAGAACTGGGAAGTGACTTGTCCAAAGGCATACAATTCCCTAGTGGTGGAAGGAAGCTGGCTGGGATCAGGTCTCTGGACTCCCACTCCAGTGCTCTCTGCAGCACCCATCATAGACTCGTCACCTGAGCTTCCCCCACCCTTCTCCTCCACTCTTCAGGTCCCAGGAAGAGGTGGCAAGGCGAAGAGACCACCTGTGTATAAGCCTTGAAAGCCGTGTGCCCACAGCAGGCAAGACCTCGCCTTTCTTTCCAGACAGGTCTCCCTGTCAACCTGCTTACAGAACAAGTCCTGGGCTTTTCTGCCTCTATGCCTTGTTTGCACTGTTCTTTCCAGTTGGTGTGTCCACCCACCATCCACCCCAATAATCCCCATTAGAATATCCAGCATTTATTGAGCTTTCAGTGCATTAGGCACTGTGCTAACCAACACTTGAGAGGCACCTGATCTTGTTTAGTCCTCATAACAACTCGAAGACGGGACTGTTATTATTTCCATTTTACAGATGGGAAAAATGAGGCTTAGAGAGTTTAGTGTGCCCACAGTTACCCTTCCAGTAAGTATCAGGGCTCCTATTCTAAAACTCTGCACTCTTCTCCCTTCGTGCCCAATTCAAATGCCACCTCCTTCTGAAGCTGGAAGTGATCTGATCTGTTATTAAATTACCATAATGTTTCAATGCTCTTACTAGCCCTGTGGCTCGCTCTGCAGGACTTTTCTTATCCTATCTCCTGGCCGTTAACTGATTGGCTGCCCCCACAGCACCAAACACCGTGCAGGGTACACAGCAGGTGTCAGAAAGGGCCCAGTGGGTGCCACAGTGGCCCTGGAGGGAAAGTGTTTAACAAGTGCTTCTTCGGGTCCACACAAACCACTCTCCCCCAATCGCACCAACCTTTCTTCCTCCCACTCTTGGCAAGAAGGGAGGAGACTTTCTTCCTGTTTCTTCTGGCTGAGGAAAGAGATCAGTAGCTTTTCAGAGGCCTAGTGAACCCAGAGACACGCCCCCCACACCTTGGCACACTGCCAGACTGTCCCTTCCTTCCCTCCTCTTTCCTCTACTTTCCCTCCCTTCCTCCACTTCAGGTTTGGCCCCAAGCCTGAGGCCATTTCTTATCTACAACTGCACTTCACCTACCATCATCCTAGAAAAATGCCTGCACATAGTTTATATACCCCTGTGCGCTTGTGATTTCCATATCTCTATTTACATAGCATTTGTGTAGCCATGTTCCCCAAGGGTCTGATTCTCTGACCACCAGTATCTGGAACCTGTTTCTCTTTTCCATGTGCAAAGTTACATTTCTTTTCTGGGCTTTAGTTTTCCAGAAGCCAGAGGAGCATGTACCTAATGATTTCTAAGGGTCTTCCAGCTCTAGCAGCCTAGGATACTGGGGTCCTGGGGATGCGGGTGGGGGTGGAACCCTTGGAGATGGGGCCCATTGGGGAAGAGATGGGGCGTTATAGCTTCAGAGTTGGAAGGACAGTTTTGGGTTCCGGACCAGGAGAGGGGGTGATTGGGGGAAGGATGGGAAGGTGAGAGGGGTGGGGGAGAGGTAGCAGACAGGACCTCACCTTCATTCACTTACTCATTCATTCAATCCATATTGATTGAATGCTTTCTATAGGCCAAGAAAGTGCTACGTGCTGGGCATGTACCTTTTTATTCAGTCATCACACCTTTAGGAGGAACATACAATTTTTAAGTTCCTTTTATAGGTGAGGAAACTGAGGTTCAGGGAGGTTAATGCAGCTAGTAGATGGCAGAGTTGAAATTTAGACCAGGCCTGCCTGACTCCAAAGCTGGTACTTTTAATCCTGGCCTCCAGTGTCTGAGCCCGAGTCTCCTCTTCTCTGCTCTTCCCTTCTATGCGCATACAACTCCAGGTGGAAGGAACCTAGATAATCATATGAGGGACCAGAGGTCCACAGGGGGTGGGACTTGCCCAAGGTCACACGACAGCAAGCAAAGGCGGAGCAGAGACCCTCTGTTCTCTCTGCTCCTCCTTCTTCTGTTCTTTCTGGGCCTTTGAAGGGTGGGTGGGGCAAGGGGCAGGGTTCGATGATTTTTATTCCTTCCCTCTGTGACTTGCTTGATGACCATTTCAACTAGATGAACTGGAACAGGAGTGCACAAGACTCCTTTGTCCCTCCCTCCTTCGTGGAGACCATGAGTGCTTCTGTGGAACACTCATGGTCTCCATGAAATCAGCTCTTTGAGTTCTGGGCAGGTGGGAGGTGGGGAAGGTGCCACCTCTGTGGCCTAATACTCCATTTCTCTGTTTAGCCAGGAAGAGAAAAAGCTGTGGGGGAGAGGAGAGAGATAGGGAGTTGCCTGGAGGTTAGAAAGGAACAGAGGAAAGAAAGGGAAAAAGAAGCAAAGACAGGAAATTTCAGTGCCTTTGGACATCAAAAGAGCACCATGCAAATCACATACAAATGATATGCAAATGACCCAGCACTTCCTCCTTTACCCCCTACCCTCTCAACAGCTGGAGGGCTTTTTCAGAGAGCAGCCAAAGCCTAACTCCAGGATCCTGTTGTCCCCAAACTGTGATCAACGTGGATCCCTCCTGGGGGTCCTTCTGGTCCTCCTGGGATTACGTCTGATCCCCTCGGCTGCACCTCTAGGAAGTTACGAGCCCCCCCCCCCACCCCGCCCCGGCCCCATTTCTATGTGAGCATGCTAGCAGCTTCTTTTGCTTCAAGGACGGAAGGCTCTAGGAGCTAAGCCTCCCCGTCCAGACACATTGCTGGAAACAGGCTGTAGCCCTGGAGGAGGTGCTCGGGGAGCTAGGTGGGCCCGCACCCTGTTCCCTACCTCAGCAAAGTGGATTTCTTGGCCGCAGGCCTTTCTGCTCACCCTCATTTCCTGTCATGTCAGCTGGTGTGAGTTGTCAGGATTGGGAGAAGGGTGGAGAGCCAGGTGTCCTGGAAGGCCACCAAGTAGCAAGTCCTTTCTAGCTCTTTCTGTCTGCCAGATGGGCTGTAGGGCCCAGGGCGGGGGGATGTGGGGCGGGGGTCAGCTCCCTGCCTTGGGGTGACCTCAGGGACTGAATCCGTGCTCAGGCTTCCTAAAAGAGCGGATGGAAGGAAGATAGAGGCCTTTTAAAACCACACCTCAGAGTCAATCTCATGGCACATTTGCCAGGAGGAGTATTGCAGGATGGGGGTGGAGGGGGTTCGTGTCAGGGTGACAGAGTGAGAGGTGCGCTGGGAACCAGAATAAAGCAAATTTCCAGGGAAGTGGATGGGAGAGGACACAGCTGTTTCCTGCCCCTGATATCCCTAACGCTGAGCCTCAACCATGGACATCCCACCCCACCCGTCTAGAGGGAGTACACACAAACTCATTGCCCATTTTGCTCTTGAAGGTTTTGAATAATAGATAATAATATATGTATTTAATTTTAAAACAGCATAACAATCCTGTCCTCCGATGAACTCTTTTGACCTCGGGGCCAGCATTGGGTCTGGGTCCGGCCACTCTAATCACACCTTGGGGCAGAGCCCTGCCTCAAGACCAGCCTCTCCCCGCCTGGTCCCCCTGCACGCTCAGGGCAAGTCTAAGCCCAGGGCGCCCTCTTGTGGTTATAGGCGTGTATGATCCTGACTTGAGTCCCCACGCCCACCCCCACCTCCACCCCGCCCCGCAACCTCTCCTTCCAAGCGGTCTCGCCGCCACTGTCTCCTGTGGTGAGTGGCGGTCCATGTCTGGGGGAACCCCAGGCAAGGGCCCCAGTTCCAGGCCAGCTGGAGATATTGAGTGTTAGTTTCAGGCTGCTGTTGGGTCTTCTGGTCCGTGCTCCCCATCCAAGGCCAGACTTTACCATGGAAGCCCAGTTTTGGAGTCACCCAGTCACCGCCTTGACGGGCTGTCAGTCCTGTTGCCGGACAGCTCTGCTGGTTAAAACGTCCTACATCCCACACTGCCCTCCGGAGCTTCTGAGCTCCACGCCAATCCTACACCCGCACACATAGGAGGACAGTGTCATCGGTCCATTCATCCATCTGGAGCTGGGAATTGAGTACCCATCGGAGCTGTGCATTGGGCTAGGGGCAGGGAACGGAACAGAGACCAGGCAGTGTCCCTGCCCTCAGGAAGCTCACAGGCTGGCGATGCTTGCGGACCAGCGAACAGTAAGTCCGTCATCCTGGGGCCTGTGCTGTACCAGGGAAATAGGGGGGACTATGGGGGCCCACAGTAGGGCACGACTTACCTGAGTCTGGGGGTGGGCATCAGGAAAGGCTTCTTAGAGGCAGGGACATCTAAGCAGAAATCCCCAGGGAAGAGGTAGTAGGAGGAAGGGAGCCTAAGCCGTACAAGCAAAGGGAACGGCCTATGCCAGGAGGGTGCGTGGCACACTGGGGGGAGCCCACACAGTACAAGGCGGCTAGATCACAGAGTACAAGACGTGGAAAACCACGAGTGAGTGAAGGTGATGGTATTTGCACAGGGAGGACCTTGAATCTGGCCTAACTTAGGTGGAAATGATTCACCAGTTTCAGGAGCAGGTGACTTTTCCTGACTGCATCACAGCATAGGTTTGAGTGCCATGGCATGGGGGAGGGGGAGAGAGGAGGGGGAGTCTGGCAAGAGGTTTGACTGTGAGGACACAAGGAGAAATAGGGCAGAGGTGGAGTGGGACTTGGGTTTGAGGTGCGTTTGACTGCACTTTTTAAATGGGAAAGATTTAAACACTCTCAGCACAGATGGGCAGGAGGCAGGAAAGAGCGAGATGCCAGGGGAAGAGCGGAGAACACTTCTCCAGAGAGGAAGGGGAAGGGCTGGGATTCAAAGCCCTGGAGTCGGGCAGAAGGGACACTTCCCCACCATCAGGACGGGCGGGAATCCTGAAAGGCAGGTATGGATGCAGGGGGTAGAGAGGTTTCTGCTCCTGGCATGCAGGAAAGGAGGGCACTGTGGGTGCAGTGTCCCTTCATCCCGCCCCCCGCTCCCCTAGGAGTCAGGACATTCTCCCAGCGGGAGACCCACAGCGGGAGCCAGGACCACTAATTCGCCACCCCTGAGAGGCTCTGCAGGCCTGGGTCCTGAGGTAGCTTGTGACCTGCCTTCTCTCTCCTTTGTTTGACCGGAAGCCCCCTGAGGTCTGGACCTTCTCCCAGGGAGAAGCATGTGGGCCTCTGTCCACCTCACTTTGGCCCTCTTCCCGTCCACCGTCCATCCTTCTGGGTCCCCATCTGGGACGGCTGTCGTCATCAGGATCTCTACGGGAAAACAATCAGCTGAACTCAGAAGGCCTTTGATGAAGTATTGCTTATTTACAGAGGGGCCAGCAGGGTTACGGGACATTGAGAAGCTAGGGCTGAAGAGGAATGAGTAGCTGTCCAGGAGTGCAAGGAGGTCTGGAGCCTTGGAGGAAGGAAGCCAGGGCCAGACCCGTGGTGCTGAGGAAGTAAGGGGCGGGGAATCCAAGCCCCAGAGTCTCTCTCATCCTGCCCTCTGACGTCTGGCGCTTTTCCTGGCTGAGCCAGAGGTGAGAGAGCCCAGGGGAGACCAATCCAGAGGTCGGAGTCCTGGGGCGCAGAGCAGGGCAGAGGGAGGTGGAGAATGCAGGGGGCGAGGGGCAAACAGGGAAACAGCGCGGCCAGTCACCTCTCTATGGTCACTTGTTCGTATCGGAGGATAAACCCTAGAACGCGTTGATGCTTCTCACAGTCAAGATGACCAACGCTTGGTGATAATATAAAGTGATGGCAGGTGTGGTAGTTAATGTTCTCTGTCAGCTTGGCTAGGCCATGATGCTAGTTTCTGGTCTAACACTAGACTAGGTGTTGCTGTGAAGGTATTTTGTAGAAATGATTAACATCTACAGTCAGTTGCCTTTAAGTAAAGGAGATGACCCTTGCTAATGTGAGTGGGGCTCATCCAATCAGCTGCAGGCCTTAAGAGCAAAAGCAGCCTTCCTGAAGAAGGAATTCTGCCTCAAGACTTAACACAGAAATTGAATCTGAGTTCCCAGCTGCTGACCTGCCCTACAGATTTCAGACTTAAGGCTGCCACATCAACTTCTGCCTAGCCTGCCAGCTGCCAGCCCTTAGCTGCCCAGATCCCCAGTCACGTGAGCTAAAATCAATCAGTGTGTGTGCGTGCGCGTGCGTGTGCGTGTGTGTGTGGTTGACCCTTGAACAACATGGGTTTGAACTGCCTGGGTTCACGTATCGGGGGATTTTTTTCAATAGTAAATACTATCGTATTACACGATCCACAGTTGCATCTGTGGAGGCAGAAGTGCGGATGCTGAGGAACCACAGATACGGAGGACCAGCTATAGATCATGTCAGAGGTTTGATTCCTGCTCCCCTAGTCCTTGCCTTGTTCAAGGGTCAACTGTATATGTATGGATACAGTTGTGTATATGTATGTATGTATGTATATATATATGTGTGTGTGTGTGTGTGTGTGTGTGTATTCTGTTCTGTTTCTCTGGAGAACCCTGACTGATACAGCAGGAATGTGTGGAAACAGGGCCTCTCACACACTGCTAGTGAGAATGTAAATTTGGACAGCACCATTTGGAGGTGAGTCGACAGTATCAACCAAATACTGGCCGTAGGAGCCAGTCCATTGCCATCAGTAGCCAAATGGCTACTAGCCTGCAGTAGGATGCCAGGCAGCAGTTACACGGTGAGTGCCAGTGTCGGGGAGGACAGTCTAGACAAGCCCTCTCTCTTAGGGGATGATGGAATTGGGGGCTTGGAAGGGGAGGTGACCCACCCAAGGTCACCCAGAGGTGGGACTAGGCCGGTGCCCACGTTCCTCACGTGAATTTTTAGCCTCAAGTTTTGCTCCTGGGGAGCGGCCCCTGCCCCACTTTTTGCCAGATTCCTTGACAGCTCCACGCACCCTATCCAGGTCCCACGAAGGCCCTGGGCAGAGATGCTCCAACTGTAGGGCTCCACAGTTTCCCCACCGAAGACATCCAGTGGTTAACAAGACCGCAGGGAGAGGAGCCTGAAGAAAACCCACAGAAAGTACAGGCCCGGCCACGCTCGGCGGATCCCGCCGGGGAGGCCTGGTACCACTTGTAGCTCCTCTGGCTTGAAGAGGCACTGCTGAGATCTGGTCTCCTGGGCTCCCACCCGAGGGCCTTGCTTACCTTAGCCAAGGGAACCAATCAGAAGCCTGTTCCTGCCAACATCAGTCCCAGGGGAGCTTTGGGAACCCCCCCCCACCCACTCAGTCCTCAGTGATGGCTACTGCAGGGCTGGCCCTGCTCACCCTCCCCCGGTGCGCCGTGCTGAGGTTCCGGTGGGCCCATCCGATAAACCCATTTGGGTTGTAAGTGTGCGTGGCGTAAGAAGGCTGGGTTTGGATTCCTCACTACTCTCTGACCTTGGGCAAGTCCCATCGTTTCATAGGTGAGCCGCATTCATGAAATGTCACAGAAGCGCTGAAAGAAGCCAAGTGAGCTCATTCGTAAGAAGGCGCTTCGTCAACCCTGAAGAAATGAGAACTATTGTAGGTATATGACCTCTCGCAGGTGTTTTCTCACATCCACAAAGGACTGCTGAGGAAAGTAAAGCCTTATCTCTCGAATAGCGGACCATCTACATCTAGGTAACAAGCTCCGAGTCTGATAAACACAAACACGACACTTCCAATTGGAGGCACCGTCGCAGAGCCAGAGCTTGGCTGGGGAGGTTGGGAGGGTTCCTTGGAATGATGGGAGGCGTGGACTCCGTCTGAGCATAGGGTCGGGCCAAAGTCACAGGGAATCTTCATCCTCATCTCCATGCCCTGAGACCGACAAGGGGCCCCAGGCAGGGTGGTCTGTAGTAACAGTGTCCAGCAGGCCCCTCCCCGCAGGACACAGGCAGGCTTGGAGGTGCTCATCCCCCCCTTCCCAAGGAAGATCAGAAAAATACTCCAAGTCTTGAAAACATTACTTTTTTCAAAAGTATTATTCTTGGCTATTTGGAAGTGAGTAGGGAAGGCATATGGTGTGGGGACCACCACCCCCAGCAATGAAGACACACCCACAGAGTTAAGAGGGGTGGGAGATGCCTTCTCCAAGTAATTCCCTCCCTCACCCGGAGCAGGGGCTGGGCAGGAGGTGAAGGAGAAAAACGCTTGGGGAGGAAGGCCTCCCCAAATTGCCCCCCAGCACGGGTGAAGCTGGTTCTTGAAAACAGGTTCAGAGAGAGGCACGCCCACTTGAAAAGTATGTCTCCCCACTCCTCTACCACTAACTCGACCATCAGGCAAGCCCAGCACAGTTCCATGGGCAACAGCAGCCTGTTCTGGGGGTGCTGGGGGGCAGAGTAAGGGGGACAGCCCTGCCAGCCCCTTTCCTTCTCCAAGGCCTGTGAGGAAGGCTCTGACTCCCCGCCTCCTCCCTCCTAAGGAGATGGGACCCCTGGGACTTGCCCAACGCCTGAAAGACTCCAGTCTCTGCCCTGTGCTCACACAGTCCCCTCCACCTTGCCAAATCCCTACCAGCCTGCAGCCTCAACCCACGTCCCATCTTGTCCAGGAAACCTTCCCCAATCAACTCAGCCTGCACATCCCTCCTCCTTGAAAGTCCTCAGTGCCCAGCCCAGCACTTCATGTTACAGCCTCTTTATACTAGAAGATACTCTTGAAGCGAAGAGGCCTTCGGGATGTCTGGCTCCATTGTGTCGGGTTTATAAATGAGGAAACGTCTGCTCTTTTCACTAACGGTAACAATATTAATAGCAGCTAACACAGTGAGCACTCACTATGTGCTGGGCACTTGACACGTATAAATTCACTTCAGTCTCACAATTAAGCCCATTTTATAGCTGAGAGAGCTGAGGCACAGAGAGGTAAAGTAACTCAAGATTGCACAGCAAATAAGAATCATGGCCAGCAACAGGGCCATGAAAAGATGCTCAACCTCGCTCACAGAGAAATGCAGATCAAAACTACAATGAGGTATCACCTTGCTCTGGTCAGAATGGCCATCATTAAAAAGTCTACAGGTAACAAATGCAGGAGAGAGTGTGGAGAAAAGGAAACCCTCTTGCACTGTTGGTGGGAATGCAAATTGGTGCAGCCACTATGGAGAACTGTATGGAGGTTCCTCCAAAAACTAGAGTTGCCGTATGATCCAGCAACCCCACTCCTGGGCATATATCTGGACAAAACTCCAAATCAAAAAGATATTTACATGCACCCTTATGTTCACAGCAGCACTATTTACGATAGCCAAGGCATGGAAACAACCTAAATGTCCACCGACAGGTGAATGGATAAAAAAAGATGTGGTGCATATACACAATGGAATACTACTCAGCCGTAAAAACGAATGAAACAATGCCATTTGCAGCAACATGGACAGACCTAGAGATTATCATGGTAAGTGAAGTAAGTCAGAAAGAGAAAGACAAATACCATACGATATCACTTACATGTGGAATCTAAAATATGACACAAATGAACTTATCTACAAAACAGAAACAGCCTCACATAGAGAACAGACTTGTGGTTGCCAAGGGGGAGGGGAGGAAGGGGGTGGGGGAAGGATGGACTGGGAGTTTGGGACTAACAAATGCAAACTATTGTATATATGTATAACTGAATCACTTTGCTATACATCAGAAACTGACACAACACTGTAAACCAACTATACCTCAATAAAATAAATTAAAAAAAAAATCATGCCCAGTATTTGACCCCTGGAAGTCTGGTTCCAGAGTTTTCACCATATCTCACATCTCAGTCTATGTCACGGGGTCTTTTACTGCCTGGCTTGCCCATCTATGTATGTCTCATCTTCTTAAGCGCAGAAATTTTGTCATATCTTTTCCTAATAATACCCACCCCCATCTACATCCTCTCCCCCCAACACAAGGCTGAGCACACAGTAGGTGCTTTAGGAGTTGTTGTCCCAAGATGGGTCACCAAGAGCACAGGGACACTTCTCCTGACGCCAGGTGGCAGCATTGGCCAAAAGTTCTCTCAGAACTCCGAGTCTAGAGCTATCAGCCAAGTAAAAATTTAAACTTTTATTTCTGGTACAAACGATAAATACTTTGCATTAAAAATCTGGGATTCAAGTTTTCCTCATACTTCATGCTCCCTCCCTGCCCCAAAACCTTACAAAAATATTTCTGCTTCGAGGGTGCAAGCCGGCTCCAGCTCCCTCGGCAAAGTCCAGGTCTGCGGAAAGGCACCTGTGGTCTGTCTCGGGGTGGGGGGCCCCCAGCTGGCCCCCGGGCAGCCTCAGAGGCCAGTAGTGAGAGGAACGTGTTGAGATCCGCTGTCGGCGCTGCCCCCTCCCTGGGGCAAGGATCCCCTCCCTGTTGGGCAGCGGGAAGGTGCACAGGGGCCAGCTCCTTCTGGAGGGTGGGGCAGGGGGCTGGGCGTGGGGAGGCGGGTGTCACAGGCATCGACGCCTTCCAGGGTCTAAACCTGCAGAGAGTTAAATAGAGTCACGCGGTCCTATTTTGGTTGCTTGAAAGCGAACATTTCAGGGGAGATGCGGGGGTCAAGCTTGGAGAACCGCCTTCTCCCTCCGTCCCCATGGGAGTGGGGGGCTGCCTTCATGAGTTAACCCCTGCCGTGCCACACCCCTTTTCACAGTGACAAATCAGGGGCCAGAGGCTCCGGGATTAGGAGGGAAGGAACAGCAATAAGGCCTCGGTTGGGGGTGGCCACGCCCTCTGGCGGCTGGGGGAGGAGCAGTGGGCCCCCGCAGCTGCCTCCGGGACCAGCCCTCATCCCGAGCCGGCTAGGGGTCCTCATCCCAGAGGCACAGCTGCCTCTGAGGCACGTAGAAGTCGAAGCTGTAGCTCTTCTGGCAACTGCGGATGCCACACTTGTAGGGCGTTGGGCGGTCACGGCCGCGGCAATACTTGACCATGCAGGGGTACCAGGCCAGGCTCAGGCCGTAGCGGCAGACGCACGGCTTCCCGCGGTCCCCCACCTGCCCACAGCGAGGCAGCAACATCGGCTCTGAGGCCTTGGGCAGGGCCTCGAACACGAAGCTGTCCACACCTGGGGGAGAAGGCGGCGGTCAGGGATGAGGGAGGGGAGGGGACCTCCTGGCATGGCCCCTTCAGGCATCCCGGCACCCCTACGGGCTAAGTGTTATCATCCCTGTTTTACAGATGGGAAAACCGGCCCAGAGAGGTTTAACCATCTGGCTGAGGTCACACAGTAGGTAGGGGAGTCAGGACTGAATCCCAGGTCTGTCTGACTTCAGGACAGTCCTGGGGAAGGTGACCCAGAGATGGGCCAGCAGTGAGGTCCCATAGGCCGGAAAGGCAGGGACCGTGCAAAGATGGGAGGCGTTCTCAAGGATCCTGGGAAGGTGTGAAGGGAAAGAGAGGAGCTGATCTCTGAGAGGTGACAGAAGAGGTGGCAGCTGGGAATGGGCATCTTTGGGCCCCATCCAGACCCTGGTTCCTGTTCCCGTGTCCCACGACAGAAGGTTCCATCTGTGTTCTCACTAAGGGCAGGGCTGATGGGGGCTTTGCCTGGGCATTCCCTCCCCGGGGCCTAGCAGAGTCACAGTTCTCCACGTCCCTACCTGGAATTGGTTCCTTTCATCTGCTGACTCCTCTCAGTAAAGAGCCACACAGGCATCACTTCCTCCAGGAAGCCTTCCCTGACCAGTCCCAGCTGGGTTTAGACCTCCCATATCTCGTCATTGCTTCCCATCATATCTGAGACGATACGGCAGCGGGCAGCACCCAGCTGACCTTGCTCCAGCCAGAACCGGACGTCCTCCTGGCGGGTATAGATGGCATCCGCGGCCTCGGCACACACGTTGCGGAGATGGGGGCTCAGCAGGCCCCCCTGGCTGAAGTTCACGGTGACGTCCATGTGCATCTGCTCCAGGCCCCGCACCTCCTCAGCCTGCCGCACTGCCCGTGGATTTTTCTGCGTGGAGAAGAAGAGCTGTTCCCACCCGGCCTCAGAAGGCCCCCTGCCCACTCTTTCCCTGGTCGCTGAGAGTCAGACAAGCCCACGCCGGCTGTCTTCGGATCCTTGGGGCCACCGGCAGGGTGGCAGTCAAGGGGCACCCAGCCCCCTTCCAACTGGCGGAGAAACTGATACCCAGGGCACAGTCGAGCCTTTTCAGCCAGCGGCCGCCCGGGCTGACCTCTGGGGCCTGAGGGAGAATTCTGACCCGTTGCTGGGGGGTGGTGTTGGAGGTGGGCAGGCGAGGCGAACTGTCCCAGGGTCAGTGACCTCTGGGGCCCCGTATTCTCCAACATCCAGGCAACTGAGTCACTCTGGGAAAGGCAGGTAAAAGGGAGGGGCCTCGGACAGCTCCTGCTGGGTAGTTCAGGGAAATTAAATGAGGCCGGGGAGAGGCCCGGGGTCCAGGAAGGGACCGGGAGAAGGGCAACAGGCTGAGGGTTTCAAAGGCCGCACTGAACACTTAACATGCACTCTCCCACTTAATTCTCACCATAACCCATCTCTCAGTAAGAAAACAGGGGTTTTGAAGGCGAGGTGACTTGTCCAGCGTCACCGGGACGATGAGTGGTGGCCCTCGGCCTGGAGGCAGATCCGACCTGCCTCCATCATAAACGGGGAGGAGCTGAGATTAGGGGACTGGCAGAAGCTGGGAGATGGTGGTTCAGGGCAGATTAGGGATCTGGGGTTATGGGGTCAGGTTTGGCATATTTAAGGGGTTCAGGACTAGAGGGTAAG
The DNA here is from genome assembly GCF_011762595.2 of Tursiops truncatus. Taxonomy (NCBI): domain Eukaryota; kingdom Metazoa; phylum Chordata; class Mammalia; order Artiodactyla; family Delphinidae; genus Tursiops; species Tursiops truncatus. The sequence continues at coordinate 12,811,023 of NC_047041.1, forward strand.
AGTGGGGTGCCGGCAATCAGGTGGGAGACTGAGGCTGGGGTAGGGTCCAGGCCAGGAGTCAGCTGCAGGGGTGAGGGCTCTGGGTCAGGTCCAGGGTGGGCACTCACCTGTCGGAGCTTGGCCATGGCCTCGCTGGGAATGATCTCATTGTGGTGCAGCCGGGTGGCAAAGCAGAGGGCCTGGAACTGGCTCTGCCCCTTCTCCAGCTCCCCTAGGATCAGGGCCCGGAAGATCTTCACATCCTGATGGAGAAGAGCAGAAGAATGGGAACCGGCCAGAGGGGGCGGGGCCTCCTCACCAGCCCACCCAGTGCTCAGCTCAGACCCTGCAGAGGACACAGGCCTGGACGCTGCCCTGCAATAGACGCCTCCCTCTTGCCGGCATGGAAAATTTTCTCTTTCCCGTTTAAACCTGTGACTTAAAAGAAAGAACATGCCCCAGATGTTCCAAAGCCTCCTGGAAAATTCACACAGGGAACTGCTGGAAAGCTTTCCAAAACAAAATTGTTTAAAAGTACAGAACGTCACCTTAAAGGAAACAGCACCCTTTTCGGCTCCTGGTTCATTCATAGCTGATGCTTCCCCTTGGTGGTACCCCCATATCACCCTGATCAGGGTGAGTCAGGGCCCCTACAACCACCCGACTACGGCATCATGGGAGAGGGCTGCATTTTTACAAGTACAGATTCTAGAGTTTCTCTCGCTGACTTTCCCATTCAGTAGGTTTGGGGAGAATGCCCCCGGTGCTTCTGGTCAGCCAGGCTCCTAGCCACCTGCATCTCAGACGGAGGTAGTGGGGTCAGGGTGGGGTTAAGGGCAAGACACAGCAGCAGCTATTGCGGCCTTCTGACCTGAGGGAGCCAGGCTGGCTCACCTTTCCCCTTCCCTCTCCACTTCCCCTTTCCCCTCGGGGTTACTAATGGCATTACCAGCAGGCCAAGGGCTCTTTCCTGTCACTGATTCACTGCATGAATCAGAGAGGCTGGGGGAGGGGGGGCAGAAGGAGAAGGGAGAAGGGCGGTGGGATCGGGTCCCCTTCCCAATCTGGCTGCTGGAACCCTGGGTACCTGAGGTGTCCCTGGCTCTCACCCATCTCTGTGCCTTGGCTAACAGCTCGCGGTGAGAGGTCAGCAGGTCCCAGTCAGAAGTGGTCTGAATACGTCAAGAGCCCCCCTGCGAGAGACCCAAGCCACAACGATGGCTCTCCTCCAGGAACCCCAATGGCCCTGCACCAGCACGGAGGGTATATAGCCCCGTGTAGCTATGCATCCTTCAGTGTCCGTGCCCTGGCCTCGCCCACTGAGAGCCCCCATTCACTGAGCACTTACTGTCCATGTGCCAGAGTGAGATACTCTGAGAACAGGGTCTGAGGGTCCCCCTTGGATTCCAGTAGAGGCAGCGAGGGGCCCAGGGTTCCACTCCAAGTCTACACTGTATTAGCCGGCATACAGGTCTATCTCCCACCTTCTCTAAGCCTCGTTTGTGAAATGGGGATGATGCCACTTTTTTTTTTTTTTTGTGGTACGCGGACCTCTCACTGCTGTGGCCTCTCCCGTTGCAGAGCACAGGCTCCGGATGCGCAGGCTCAGCAGCCATGGCTCACGGGCCCAGCCGCTCCGCAGCATGTGGGATCTTCCCAGACCGGGGCACGAACCCATGTCCCCTGCATCGGCAGGCGGACTCCCAACCACTGCACCACCAGGGAAGCCCAAGGGGATGATGCCACTTTTACCTGGAGGCTTATGGTGACGACTAAATGAGTTAGTGTGGAGGGAAAGCACAGCAGAATGTCCGCCCGGAGTACGTGCTCAGCGGTGGTAACTGGGGCCACTGTCATCACTGCAGGTGACCAGCAAGTGTCCCAGGTGATCTGAAACTAGTCAGTGCTGTCCTCACACAAACCCCCATGCCCTTTGGAAGTCCTCTGACTCTACAAGGACATTTCCCTACTTCCTTTCACTGTAAATGATCTCTGGAACATTGAGGGGTGGGAGTGTCCGGGGAGATTTTCCGCCAAGATTGCAGCAAGGGAAACTGAGACCCAGCTGGTGAGAAAGGTTCCATAAGGTTCCTCATGGTCCCAGACTTGCAGGCAAGGTGAATCAGAGCTCGGATAACCTCAGCTTCCTCTCCACAGGAAATCCACTCTCGGGCCACGAGGCTGGGATCTGCTTGCCCCGCCAGCCTGGGCCATCCAATCTTCCACCCCCTCAGGTCGTTTGAGGAGAGACTGGAGGCTGGTACACTTGTGCATTTTCTGTTCTGGGCTCAGTTCCTGCCAGGTGAGACTTGATACCAGACTTTCCCTCCCAGGGCTGAGTCAGGCGGATGTCCCTGGCAGGACCCCCAGGCAGGATCCAAGTTCCACCTCCGGGGTAATTTCAGCAATGACCCTTTAAAAGAACCCATCTGGTATATTCACAGCATCTTCTCCAATACCACAGGCACGTGTCACCGCCTGTGGTCTGAGGGATGCCCCAAGTGGCCTCGTTGCTTGGATATCACCCGTCTACCATTAGCAGGAGAAAGAATTTGAACTTTTAGACCAGACCAGGGGGCGAACAAAATCTGTTAGAGTATTTTCCCTGCTTCTGTATTAAACAACAACGTCAACGACAACAACAAAACGCTACCAAAATGGGAACTTGACTGGGGGTGAAGCGAGGGGATGAGAATTATTTTGTTGAGATAGATTTCCTCTATATCTCCTATTTATTTGTGTAGGACAAAGCTGTATTGAAGTTTATAACTGGAAGGGACAAGTCATTGTTACCATGAGTCAAAAAGGATGTATCGTCCGGTTTAAAATCTTTATAGCAAGAGGAGATAGGAACTATGATTATTACCGAGTTTGGAATGGATAACTTGCTCAAGGTCATGGGACCAAGAGGAAATGTAGTCAGAATTTTAACCCAGGCGGTCTGACTCCAAAACCCAAGCTCTCACAGCCACAGTGCACAGCTGCGTCCTAAATCAACGAGTTCGATTTCTTTGATGCCCAGTTAAAGAAACTAAAGCTCAGGCCCAGAGAGAAAGTGTGGTCTGCCCTAAGCCACACAGCTGGCGAGTGGCAGAGCCAGGATGAGAAGGCAGTGCCCTCTTCTAGCTGTGCCCGTCGGCGGTGGTCTGTATGTCCTCTGCAGACCTGCCCTGGGAACGTGGCGGCTCCTATCCAGGGCTCTGTGTGACTAACAGACAACAGCATCTGACGCAAACATCAGGGTAAGATGATGCAGGATCGCCCTTCTAAGCCCTCTGCCTGCCCTGCCCAGAGCCTCTTTAAACCCTGAATTCTCCAGCCTTCTTAATCCTATGTCTCCGGGAAACCATACTCCATGCGCTGAGCCCCGGGAGGCAGACAAGCGGCCCAAGCATCTGGATCTCCGGCTCCGTCATCATGACCAGTGTCCCTCCTACCTTCTACTCCCCACACCTCAGACTCACTGCTAAGGTTCCAGGGCCCCCTTTCCCTCCAGCACAGAGGGCAGGGCAGGGGGAAAGGTCTCCCTGCTCCAAGGAACATCTGGCTAAACGCTAAGCCCAGGCCAGATGGATGCCTGGCTCCCAGGTTCCCTGCTCGCCCGAGAGTCCCCTGGGATGGTCCACCCAGAGGTGCCCTAACCCCCAAGGCGAGACCACACAGCTGGGGAAGAGCCCATGGCAGGCTCCCCAGGCCCAGGACGCAGGCTAGGGTTCCCAAGATGGGCAGTTTCTATAAGGCTTCTTCTCCCACGAGCTCCCAGGAAACTCCAGCCCACCAGGAGCCAGGCCACCAGGAAGAAGTGGAGTGGCCAGTACTAGGGCTGAAACTGGGCCACACAGAGCGTATGGCCATGGAGAGAGCATTTGCTGAAGTCCTTTGGGGGTGGTTTTAAGGTTCCCAAAGAGCACGGTAGTTAAGAGCAAAGGCTCTGGAGCCAGTGCTGGCCGCGTCCAAATCCTGGCTTTGCTGATATGAGTCCTGTAACCCTGAGGGATTTACTTAACCTCTCTGTATCTTAGTTTCCACATGTGTAAAATGAGTACAACTAACAATACCTACACCTCAAGGGATTACTGTGAGGAAAAATGAGTGAAAGGTCTCAGAACAGAGTGGGCCGGATTCCTTAAGTTTCTCTATTATTGCTGCAATCCCTGGCCTTGCTCCAGCTGTGATCTACTCCAGACCTGCAGAGGCAGGACAAAAAATTTTTCTCCCAGAGATGTACCTGAGGCCCAGAGAAGTCAGGTGGCTGCTGGATCTCGCAGGTAATCTGTGGGAGGGCACTGATTACACAGGGCAGAGCCTTCACGGGCGCCAGGGCGGGGCAGGGGAGTGGGCACGGCCAAGGCCAAGGCTCCTGTCTTAAGGGGCTCAGAGGAGAGGCTGACCTCCAACTGATGTTGCGCACTATGATAAGGCCTAGGGTGAGGTTTATGCAAAATGCTATAGGGCAAAGGATGGAGGAGGGAGCGTTCTTGTCCCCTTAGGGATGGGCCTGGGAGGGGTGGAGGGAGGAAAGGCTTCCTAGAGCGGAGGACATTTCAGTGGTTCTGGACAGTCAAAGGATGGGTGGCTTTCTAGCAAAGAGAGAGGCATGTACAGAAGATGGGAAGGTACCAAGGCCTCTTAATGCCCCCACCCCATCCCTCCCTCCACGCTACTGTCACACAATCTGGCCCAGTGCCCTTCCAAGGCTCCTTTTGTCCTCACCATAAAGTGTACCCCCCAGAGGCTGAACCAAAGAGATGGCAGTTCCCAGAATGAGCGAGGCCATGAGCTGATGCCTCTGCCAGGGATGAGCTGTCCCCTTCTGCCCATCATCCTTCAGGACTCAGTTCAAATGCATCCGTCACCCCTGCCCTCACCAACCCTCCAGCAGAGTTGGCCAGGCCCAACCCCTAGCCTCCAGAGCACGAATCCCACTGTGTCTGCAATGATCTCTTTCCTTCCAGACTCAACTCCTTGAGGCTGGGAGAGTATCTTATTTGCAGTGTATCCCTGACCCCTGAATACAGCAGGCGCTCAGTACCTATCTGGAAATGAATAAATGAAGCGCTGAGTGGGCAGACAAGAGCAGGCCAGGGTGCTGAGGAAAGGGAGGGGGGTACCGGGGAGGGGAGGGCTGGGTGTGGAAGGAGGAGGCTGGCCGGCAGGAGGGCAGGGCACAGTGTCCGAGAGCCCAGCCAAAGAAGTCTGAGCTTCATCTAGCAGATCACTGGGCGTCATCTCTGGGTTTTGAGCCAGGGTAGGACGTGAATGGATCTCTGGCTTAGAGCTGAATCAGAAACTCGAGCTGTGCTGGGCCAGTGTGCATCTGACCTAAACGCCTCGGCAGAGGGCCCCGTCCTCATGTAGCGTCTTCTGCCTGGGCAACACGTGCCCCGGGCCCTTCGTGTTGCGCCCCAGCCCCAGACGGGGCTCCACTTATTTATGCAGCGTCCTCAGGGTCTGGCACGGAGCTGAGAGAATGGACCGGTGCTCCGGGGCCTCCATCAACCCCCTCGCCTCCAAAAAGAAGACGGCTCTCTCTTCTTGGGCTTCCTTGTAACTGGGCTTCTGCAGGCTGGTCGTCCTACAGCTGTAATTTGGGCCTCTAGAAGATTTAGGGGATCATTTAGTTCATGCTCCAGTGAGGTTCCAGCAGGGGACGTGACCTTCAAGGTCACACAGCTGCAGAGCCAGGCCCAGGAGCCCAGATCTCCTGACTCAATCCAGTGATCCTTCTGCTCTTGCGAGCTCCCCCTGCCCCGAGCCCCTTCCCAAATATTCTATTCTTCTTTGCGTCCACTCCCTGCCACGCTGTATCTCACAGAGAGAAGGCTGTTCTGGGAAGAGCAGGGGGCAGCTCTCTGTACTTCCAAGAGCAGACAGTCCATTACAGGCCTCTGCTGCTGCCTTCCTGGGGAGAAGCTCCAGGGAAACCTCAGTGTTGAGGATGGGTGGCAATCCCACAGACGGAGCCCACCGGAGCGCTGACGGCTGTGATGCGGTCACATCAGCCCAGCTGCCGGCTTCCAGCCTTAGATGAGACTGAAAGGGGGAAACAAATCTCTCTCTTGCTCCGGCTGCTGGGGGGTTTTATGTTACTCACAGCCAAGTTGAATCGTAACTGGACGCACAGACACTTGCTTTCCCCCATTCATGGGTCCCACGGCCATAATCTTTCACCCAGACGTGCTGATCCTCCCACCACCTCCCACCTCTCACCCAGCGGCACCCAGGCCCCCCAGGCCCCTCCCGCCAGGGCCCACGCCGTGGCTCGGCTGTACGGCCCCTTCTCCCTCACACCGTTGCTCCTAGGAGCACGTTTCCTCCCTCACAGCCTCTCCCGGGAGACTCCCCACCTCCCCCTTTCTCTCAGTCACACGTGGCAGCCCTCACAGATTGTCTCACAGGCCCACCTCCTTCCGACAGTCTCTCCCACACCCTCCCTCCCTCCTTGAATTCCCCCAAAGTCTCACACGCCATGTCTCACACCCCATCTCACACACGAGCCTCTGCACACATGCTGTTACACTCCGCTGCCTTGCACACCCCCTCATGGGCATCCTCTCCTACGTTCGTTCGCTGCCCCAGCCTCAGCCTGGCCGACCTCCCCTCCTCCTCTGCCTTCCTGTCACCCTCCCAGGGGCCTTCCTCAGCCCCCCAGTGGGGAGCAGTGGCGGGGGGGGCTGTCCTATCTCAGACCTTGCTGTCAGCCCAGCCTTGCACCACAGGGGACCTGAAAACTAAGAGGGCCTGACGGCGGAGCTGCCCTTCCCTCAAAGCCCCTCTCCCAGCCCACCTCTGTGCCACGGCGGCTGCACAGCCCAGGCTGAAGGCCACCTCTCCAGGGTCTCCACAAAGCACCAGCTCCCCTTTCCTCTTTGCCCTTGGACGGCTGATGCTGTCTCCTGGGAGTTTCCTCTACCATCTTGGTCTCCTTCCCGTCGTCACACCGGACTGTGTGATTCTGAGGCCCGGGCTGAGCCAACCCAAGTATTTATGGCGCTGCTCCTGGCTGGGGCTGCTTTATGGCTAGAGAGGAGCGAACTTCACTGCACTGGGGAGGTGAGGGGTCGCCCTGGAGGGGCAGCCAGGAACCAACACCCTCTTCTCCCCATGCTGGCTGCCCCGGGGCACACTCAGGGGCACCTTGGCCCCTCTGCCCTGTCTCTCCAAGCAGGTACAGAGGCGAATGGACTCAACCCAAAGCCAGGCCGAGCACGTTCCCTGGCCGGTGCCCGGGACGTAGGCCGCCCCTATTACGAGATGCCTGCAGACCCTCAAGGCTAGGCCCGGACAGAGGCTTCTTGTTACAGGTGCCACGACCAGCTGGGGGCAGTGCCGCCTGCCCCCTCCCAGTGCCCCCAGTGCTTTGTCAGCCAAATCCCAGAGGTCGCCAGTGTCCCGACTGCCCCTGGAACAACGTGTGGCTGTATGTGGATCAACTGCGCCCCAATGTCCTGCTGACTCAGGGCTCCCGAGGCGGGTGCCACGCTTCCCTCTCACCTGCATTCCCAGCCCCAGCCCCGCCCCCAGCCCTTCGTGGGAACCTCAGTGGCAGCCACTTCAGCGCTAGCCAGCTGAAAGGACGGGAATCCTAATAATGCTCTGGTCCCCAGAGCAGGAACCATCTGCTTAACGGCCTGAGGAAGCAGGGCTGGGGCCCCGGCTAGAACTGCTACTTCTCTTCTCACGTGCCCTCGCTGGCCTCTGCTTCGCTGAGGCCTCTTACTCACTTCTCACAACACGCCTGCCAGCATCACACTGTGTTTGTGTCATGTCTGAACCTGGGGCTCAGAGAGGTTACGTGATTTGTCAAGTCACACAGCTGGGAAAGGGCAGAAAAATGTCTAGTGAGTGCTCAGTAGTATCTGTGAGATGTTTTAAAAATGGTCCCCTCACCCCCACCCGCCATCTCTCCAGAGGCCATGGCGGGAGGGGAACGGGGAGTGTCTCAGGCACAGTGAAGGGGTCAAAACTTAAAATTCGTGGGAGGGGTGGGGTGGGGGAATTGTGATGAGCCTGGGGGAGGGGTGCAGCCCAAATCTGTACAGAGGAGGTTTTCTCTGTAGATCTGTTCCTCTGCACCGAGGCTCTTTTCAGTCTCCTTCTTCCCTCTCCCCTCCCCTATTCAGGTTTCTTCAGCCTTCTAGGAGGAGCCCGCTTATATGCCGCAGTAGCACAGGCGGTCAGAATGTAGTGGAAGGCTCCCTGGGTCCCAACCTTGGGTCATTAGCTACTGATCTCGTGCAAGTCACTTCATAGCTCTGAGCCTCAGTCTGCACGTCTGCAAGATGGAAGCCATACCTGCTGCACGGTGTAGTGGTGAGGATCGAATGAGGCCAGGCGTGTGAAAGCAACTGTCAGTGTGTGATCTGACAGCTCAGACATATGTGATTCTTACCTCAAAGCTGGCCTCTGCTGCTCCACCATCACCACCTCTGTGTACCCTGGGAAGCCTCGTAGGAAGAACCTCACTTCTGCCTCTCCCCGTCATCCCAACAGGCCACTTACTTGTCCCAGGTGGCAGTCCTCACTGCCTGACCCGGGATCTTCTGCCAGGACTCCATCTGGACATAGGCATTCGGGGGATGGGAGATGCCTGGCAGACGCCAGGAGCTGGGCTGAACCTCGGGGCAGGGCTGCTGATCCCTGATGCGGGGAGGACTTCCTCAGACATGGCAGAGGGACTGCTGTTAGACCGGAGGGTTCCATGGACACAAGCCGGATCATTCTTTCTGGTGACTTCTCATGAACCGCCAGGGTGGGGAAATACCCTGGATACCAAAAAACTCTGGGCCTCTCCTGTAAGCACCTCGACTGCCCTCTGTTCCCCCAAAAGACATCCTCTCCAACAAATACCCCTACTACGAATCACCAAACTGCAGGGTAGGGGGAGACTGGACTCCAAGAGTTTGTCCTGCCTGACAGTCCCGTGATGTGATATCCCGTTAGAATAAACAGCCTCCGGCAGCAACATGGCCATCTTTGCTGACTACCTCTCACAGGCTGAAGCTGCTCCCCGCACCAAGGCGGGGAGCCCCAGGGCAGGGACGCTGGTGCTTTCTGGACCATCCGGGCCCAGAGCAGGGCGCAAGTTTCCCATCTCTCTGGGTCCCTCAGAGTGACCTCGAGCTCACCCACCCTGTTATACGGCTTCCCCTATCTTGGCGCCAGCCCGAGGCCCCTCTTGACCCCCTCCCTCTACACATTGGATATGGCTCCTTCCTCCCATTGCAGCCTTGACCCCCCCCAACCTCCACGCAGCTGCTCAGGACTTTCTCTTATCTTTCAGCCCCACCCTCCCCGTCCAGTCAGCACCAAACCGCTTGAGCATGACTCATCCCCTCCCACAGCTTTTAGACAGTCACACTGGGAGACAGAGGGGAAAGAGATACTTGGACGGGCACAGCAGCCTGGGGGACGGGGACCAACAGGGCTGTCAGACCAAAAGCCGGGATGGTGCCACGCCCGCTATTAATATGCCCAGTAAGTCTGTACATCCGGGTATAATTACATACCTGGGCTTTGGATTCTCAAGAAGAGCACTGCCTGTTGACAGTGTGTGATGAATTTTAGTTCCTGCACTGAGGACACGGAGAATTAAGCCTCGATATGCTGTTGAAACACATTAGGGACTATTGCGGGTAGAATGACAGGTTTCAACGAAGTGACCGAGTTTGGGATCTACCTTCATTTACCAGTCTAACCTGAAACCTCCTGCAAGCCCCTTCTTCCCTGGAGCAGCTATGCCAATGCTTCCCAAACTTTGCTGCTCATTGGAATCACCAGGGGCTCTTTAAAATTCTGGCTGCCTGGCTCCTAGCCTCAGATAGTCGGACTTAATTAGTCTGGCTTCGGGGTTTTCCAAAGCTCCCTCCCCAGGCGATTCAAATGTGCAGGGAAGCCTGGGAGTCGCTGAGCTCTAGCACTTCTTTGAGAGCGGCAGCCTGATCTGCTTGACGGGCAGCAGCCTGTGGGCAGGGCTTACAGTAACTCACGATGGTGATTCGGTAGCTCCAGGCTGCTTGTGGAGTTCGTCATCCTTGCCCGGGCTCCAGGCTACATACGTGTCCTAGAGCAGGTTGACTACTGTTACAGCTTTACTGGCTTCAGGTCGTGTGGCTGTGTGGGGAGGGCCAGGCCATGTTAGAGACCCATCCCGGCAGACGCAAACAGGGAGGGTGGAAGGGGTGGGGGGTGGGGTGTGTGGGTGTGGGTGTGGGTGTGGGTGTGGGTGTGGGTGTGTGGTGAGATCATCCAGACAGAGGGCTGCATGGCATCCAGCACAAGGGGCCTCGCTGCTGCCCTGAGTAGACTGACAGGACAGGGATGGCTGCTCCCTGCTGGGGGGCTGGCCAGCAATTTTGGAGTGTGATGGTTAACTTTATGTTTCCACTTCACTGGGCTAAGAGATGCCCACATAGGTGGCAAAATATTATTTCTGGGTGTGTCTGTGAGGCTGTCTCGGAAAGATATGAGCATTTGAAGTAGCAGGCTGAGTAGAAGGTGGCCCTCACCAGGGTGGGTGGGCATCATTCAATCTGTTGAGGGTGTGAATAGAACAACAAAGGTGGAGGAAGGGCAAATTTGCTCTCTCTGTGTGAGCTGGACATCCATCTTCTCCTTCCCGCAGACATCAGTGCGCTTGGTTCCCAGGCCTGTGGACTTAGACTGGGACTACACGGGCTTTCCTGGACCTCCAGCTTACAGACAGCAGACCATGGGACTCAGCCTCCGTAACCGTATGAGCCAACCCCTCATAATAAAATCTCTTTCTGTAGATCTGTATTTCTACCCTATTATTTCTGTTTTTCGGGAGAACTCTGACTAATAAATGGAGCTTCAAAGAGAAGCTTACGATGAAGGATTAAGGCTCTTCCAGGCTCAGTGCTGACCTTCTGTGTGACTTTGGGTCGGTCATTCAACCCCTTTGCACCCAGGCTTAGCAGGGAAGGTCCATGTTGAGATGCGACGTGAACTATGATTATGAAAGTTACTGGCTTCTACTTCTGGAGCACTGAGTACAGCCGCTGACACACAGTGAGTATTTCATATGCATTGCCCTGTTTAGTTCTCACAATGGCCATGGGATCGGTACCATTATTACCCCCATTTTACAGATGAAGAAATGAAGGCTTGGACAGATCAGGTAGCTTGCCCAGGGTTAAACCAGGTCTGTCTCATTTCAGTCTGGACTGTCTCCCAAATGTGCAAAATGGCCAACGTCACTATTGCCAAGTGGACTAGGGACTGTTTCCAAACCACCCCAAATGGATTTGGTACATGAAACAAAAGAAACACCACATCCAGGACTTTTTCCTACAGGAAAATCATTACTTCTAGATAGAAGCTTCTCGTGGAAAGCTGCCAGAGATCTTGAGGACTGGGCGGGCAACAAGAGAGGTGACCCACCCCAGAAGGATCCCGTATAAAAGCTGCTCTGGCCAATGCAGACAGTGGACTGGGGTGGAGATAAACCCCACTCCCAGCCTTCCCCAACTCCACCCTGCTCCAGGCCATCTGAGACACCCAGAGTTAGAGGGGACCTTGGAAAGCTGGTTCCCTTTCCATACTTTCCACTCCCAGTTCCCTCCCTTGCTGATGAAACTGGAGATGCCAGGGGTGGGTGTGAAATGCCAGCTTCTGGGTCAGAGGCTAACCTGAAAAGCACACTCTGGAAACCTGGGTGGTGGTTTGGACCGCTGTGGGGATTAAAATGTGGCTCTTAATGCCATTTGCGGCATGGATGGACCTACAGATTGTCAGACTGAGTGAAGTAAGTCAGAGAAAGAGAAATAATGCTTGTATGCGGAATCTAAAAAAAAAAAATGCTGTAAGTGAACTTATTTAGAAAACAGAAACAGACTCACAGACTTAGAGAAGGAACTTACGGTTACCAGGGGGTAAGGTTTGGGGGGAGGGATAGTTAGGGAGTTTGGGATTGACATGTACACACTGCTATATTTAAAATAACTAACAAGGAAAAAATAAAATAATAAAAAAATAGCAAAAATGAGGCTCTTACAATCAGCTCTGAATCGATTCTCTAACTGGGCAGTCAGCCCCCTACTCCACCCTCAGCCCCAATCCCCAGGCCTTCACCCCACTGCCACCCCGCCTCTCCCCTCTCCTCACCCTCAGGGTAGAGCAATAAAATCTTTCATGCTGCAGCTAGAGGCTATAAAAGCTGAGCGCTACCCCTTGACTCTTTCAACCAGTGTCCTAGCCACAGCCTTGGCTGCCAGAGAGGTGGCAGGGTCGGGGAAGTCTCTCTAGGGCTTCAGCACAGCCGTAGAACAATGTGCAGTGGGCAGGAAGGTGGGAGACTCATAGGCTGGCCTGACGCTCACTCACAAGGACAAAGGGCTTCAGGGGAAGGTCAGAAGGGAAGATCAGATCCCTGTCTCCTGGGGAGGGTCCAGCCACTATTTGGGTTTTCAAGGAAAAGAAGAGACTTGACAAAATTCCCCTGGAGTTTAAGTGGGGACTCTGGGGGTGTTCTGGCCCTGTCAGCTTCCCTCTCTCCGCACACAAACTCACCTGCCCCTACCTGAACTGAGAACCTAGCTTGGGCCTGCTGAGTGAGGAAGGGTCGCAAAGTCCTCCCCATTGTGACACTCAACCGCCCCTCCCCCCACAACCTGCCACCCGCCACTGGTCTCCCTACATCCCTTGTCAGTGAAAACTCAGTAGTCCAGGGACAGATCTCCGTCAAGCCCCACCTCCACCGTCCACAGAATCACCACCCACCCACCTGGTACTATCTTCGGGTGATTCTGCTGGGTCCCTAGCTGACACTCCAAACTCTACCCTTTCCCCGCCACCCCAGCTCCCAGTCTCTAAGAGGAAGGAGAGAGAGATAGCTCAGGCAACAGTCCCACCGCCCCGGGCTTCCCCAGCTGCTGCCTATGTCATGGGCCTCACCTCTCCACTCCCCCAGAGACAGAGCCTCACAGGGCTTCTTTACCAGGAGAGGGACTTGGGGAGGGGACTTTAGGTGATCAGGAGACTCCCTTTGTGTACCTACACCTTACCCACCTTCCTCCCCTCCAGGATTCCTGCTGCTGGGTCACCGTTAGTCACTCACCGCCCTTCCAGGCCCACTTCCTGATAAGCCCAGCACCTCCACTCTCTACCCCAGCCCCAATCCTGGGGGTCCAGGCCCACCTACTGGTTCCCTCCACCACACACACACACACACACACACACACACACACACACACTCAGGAGAGGCTGTCTCTACCCACTTCCCCACAATCTAGGCCAAAACTGGGGGTTGGCCAGCCCTCCTGCCAAGCAGGGTGAGAGGCGGCACCTCTCCCATAGCCTGGGGACCTCATCTGGGGCCTCTCCCCAGGTCTTCCGCTACAAGTTTCCCAGACTTTTGGACCAAAGAGGAGAAGTGGCTTGGGAGGGACATGGGACAAGCAGCTCTTCCCAGGAACCCCCTCCCCCAGCCCAGGAAAGTGAAACAAGGAGAAGTGGTACACAGCCTCCAAGATGTCAGGGCTGGGAGGCCTGGCGCCACCGGCTTGCTCTGTACAGAGGTGAGAAAGGAGGCCCGGAGAAGGAAAGGAACTTGCCCTAGGTCACACAGCGAGAACCCAGGACCTCTGATGCCTGGCCCAGGATTCTTCCCTGATAGAGCCTGAGAAAATGACTCCAAAAAGGGAGACGGGGTTATTAACATTGACTCCCTTGAAGTAAGGTCTGCACCTAGAGGGCTCTCGGAGAGTGGAGAGTTGAAAGACGAAGTGGGGAGCTGGTCTGGTGGCCTGGGCAGCCAGAGAGAAGAAGTGAAAGGCTGGAGGGGAGAATCGGAAAGGCAGCAGAGCAGTTCGTGGGGGAGAATGAAGGGCCGGGTCTAGGCGCTGGGGAACAGGGCAAAGAGGTGTGGATAAGAGCCCGGCGTGACCTTGGCTAAGTCGCGTCCTTCTCCTGGCCCAGTCTTCCGTCTGCTGGCCTCGGTGCGACTGGGACCCCGGAGCGCTCAGGCACGCAGGTCCCCCCGGGGCGAGCGAGGGTGCCTCACCTTCTTGAAGTCGGCGGTGAAGGAGATGAGGGTGCCGTCGGGCTTGCGCAGCTCCAGGCTGATGCTGTCGGCGTCGCTGTCCGCCTGCAGGCTCTCCTCGGTCACCTGGCCGTCGGGCAGCCGCACGCGGACCCGCAGCTCAGACGGCGCGCCAGCCCCGGTCCCTGCGCCCTCGCCGCGCGGCGCCCCCAGCAGCTGCATAAGCACCGGCAGCAGCAGGAACAGCAGCGCAGGGGACGCCGGGGGGACCCCGCCGCGGCCGGGTGGGCGCATCCCCGGGGACCGCCGCCGCCCTCGCGGTCCCGGCGCGCCGCGGGCGGGCGGGGAACGGCTCGGCCAAACTTCGCCCTAACTTGGAGGCTAGTTCGCGGCGCCGGGGCGCGGCTCCCCTAGGGGCTCAGCCGTGGGGCGCCCGCGACGCGGCGCCGACGCACGTGGGCTGCGCTCCGTCGCGCGTCCCCCGGCGGCTCCGAAGCGGACACCGCGCTCCCAGGGCCCCCGACTCCGGCGCTCCGAGACTCTGTTTTGCACTTTTCATTCAATCCCACCCCCCGTCACTTCCTTCAGAAAACAGAAACCACCAGGACCTGCCTTAAAGAGACCGCGCACCTCTCGGCCCTTAAAGGGCCCGCGGAGGCTCCCCGCGCTCGGCGGCGGCCACGGACGGGGCCGGCGCGGGCCGAGGGGACCGGTGCAAGGCGGCCTTGTGGGAACAGGGCTTTCTCAATCGCCCTCCCTCCCCGCCGCGCCCGGCAGCGACCGGGCTGGCCCAGGAGTTGACTCTCCCAGCAGGGGCGGGACGGGTGACTCTTCCCCCGCCTCCCTTTTTTTGGCTTGTTCTTGTGCCACGTGGATGAGAGAATCGGGCTTGGTGTTTTAGGGGTTTTGTTTGGTCTTTCAGTTTCTCTGACGCAGCGAATTTCTACAAAGCTTCTGCAAAATCAGACCTCGCCTCGCATTCAGCCTTTTGACTGCCCTGGGTCGGGAGAGAGGGGCTGGGGTTCTGCTGGCGTTGACATCCGTCAGGTGTGAAATCTTGATCAGTCGGGGCACCTCTCTGACGTGGTGGCCCTGAAAGCGCCCGCATTCTGTGAACCCCTGTGCAGTTTCTTTTCTGTCTCGTTGCCCTCACTTCCCCCATTCACGACCTTTCCCCAGTCCTGCCCACCTCCCCAGACCCCCATTCTCTCTCCCAGTAATAGGCCAAGCAGATTCAGGGAAATGTTACATTCCAGGCCACTCTGGAGAATGTCTGGGGATTCAAGATGCTCTTGACCATCAGAGGCTGTCCCACAAGCCCCAAGAAAGTAAGACTGCCCTGCCATGCACCCCAACAATGAACTGGGCGAAGGCAGGAGGGATCTGGATTCCTGCTTTCTCTCATTAACTGTGTGCTTCCGACACATTTTAAAAATTCTTCGGGCCTAGGTGTCCCGCTGGGTATAGTGGGAGTTGCTGAGACATACAAAGTCCTGCCAATCCCGGAAGAGACAACCCCAGGGGGATGCTCTGAACCTGGGGTTCCTTGATGTCCATTTCACTTCTGTTTATTCTAGGGCCCCCTATTCTTTCCAAGATCTTGATCACAGATGGTGAACACCCTCCTCTGCTCTGCAGCCGCCTTCCCTTCTAGGTTTTCCCCAGCACAGGGTTCTTATTAGTACCGAAGATGACAACAGGTACTCCGGCACCCAGGGACCTTGAAGACACCAGCAGACCAGATGCCCCTGAACTGCAGGGTGGGGCCCAGAACCCACCTCCTTACTGCTAACCCAGGGCTCTTCTTACTACACTTTGCTGCCTAAATTTAAGACTGAAAGTGATTCAAGAGGTTATCTAACTTGATGTTTTTCAAATTTGCCTTATCAAAAGAATCACCTAGGTGCTTGTTAAAAACACAGATAGCTGGATTCCTAAATCTAGTCCATCAGACTCCTTAGGAAAAAGAACTGAAAATTTGCATTTTAAACAAACGCTCAGCGATGCTTGATATCAGGGATGGATAGCTGGTACTTGACAGAGGGTTAAGCTTAGAGGATCTAAAACAAACAGCATCTTTCCTGGGGAAACATCCTGGTCCCAAAGGAGTTTATCTCTCCATTATGGAGATAAGGCAGGCAGGCAGAGAACAGTGGATTAGCATAAAGACTGCTCCCCTAGGGCTTCCCACTCTGGGCTGGCAGGGCTGGAGAGGTGCCCAGGGTCTCAAAACTGGCCTCCTGCCTGACAGGACACTCATCGCAATCCAGCCTTAGAGATAGGTCTTCTCACGTGAGTCATTAGGGCCTCACCCACATTTCCTAACTTCCTCTGTTTCAGATCCTGTCCCCCATCCATCATCAACTCTGCCCCCAGCCATATTCCTAGGCCCCTTCCTCTTCGCCCCAATGAGATCCCAGAAGAAGTAAACAAAGAAGCCCTGTGTTTGGTTTCTTTTCTAGGTGTAGGCTGTCTTTGTCTCTATTCAAATTCTGGGTTTGGAAACAAGGGTAGAAGACCTCATCTCTTCCTACCACCTCTTACCCATAATCAATGTCCTTGTTGAGTTCAACCACAGATCAAACTAGATTTTTCTTTTAGGATAGAGAATTTGTAGTCTCACTCCACTATGCAAGCCCTCCCTCTGTCCCTCTCCTTCCTTTTGATTTTACCTGACCAACTCTTCAAGATCCAGGACAAAACTTGAGTTTCCCAGGAAGACTTTCTCAGCTACTGACCTACAGCTCTGCACTATTCTCTCCTGGCTCTGAACTCCAACAATAACAATTATCATAGCAGCTACCATTCACCGTGTTCTTATTATGTCCACGTTCTGTGGCAAGCACTTTACATGTATCATCTTATTTAATTTTCGTGGCAACCCTCCAAAATATGTTCTATTCTTAGCCGCCTTTTACTGACTAGGAAACCGAGGCTTCCAGAAGTCACACAAGTAGGGGAGCCAGCAGGAATTCAAACACGAGGCCGCCTGACCACAACCCCCTTGCTTTTAACCACAATAACATCTGCCTGCCCGTGGCCCTTGCTTTCTTCCACCCCATTTGGACATGCATCCTGTGCTGTCTTCTTCTGTAATCTAATGGTTCCAAGTGTGGCAATCTTGTACCCCAGTGAGGCTGTCAGTTCAAACAGGACAGCTCTGTTCTGGGAACAGAGACTGCTTCCCTTAAACCAGCCAGGCACAGAAGCATCTATTCATCTTACACGTAAAGGCCCTCAGAGGAAGAGCTCTAACAAGCCCAGTTACTCTGACTACAACCAAACAGCCCTCATTGTCAGAACATTCTTAATGTCTAATCTCAAGCCCTCTGCCACACCATAAACCAATTTCCTTCCTTTCTGATCCCTAGTCCTAGGAAAGCAGTTGTGAGTCGTGGTTCAAAACAAGGGCATCAGCATCTCAATCCTGGAGCTTGGCCACTCAGGAGCTGTGTGATTCAGGGAGCCTGTTTCTTCATCTGTAAAATGGGTGCATAAATGCTTACCTCACTGGGTTGTTTTAAAAATTAAATAAAACATTATGTACAAAACACTTCACAACGTGTTTGGCATATAGTAGAGGCCCAAGAAATGGTGGCTATTATTACTTTAAACTGTTTACCCACTCCTCTTATATCAACTATTAAGTCCCTGTTTGACCTACACGGGGTCCCCCCTCCCCGGCCCACACTCCATGCACACGCACAACTCCCTCCGGAACACTTTTTCTATTTATTCTCTTTAGGTCTTCCAGTTTATGCTACCGAGACCACTGAAACTGGGAAGTGGGCAGCAACACCTGGGCAAGCACCTCCCCTTTGCTTTTCAATCTTAGGGTGCCTCAATTTGGCAGGAAGAGAAATGCCATGCCATCTCCCGATCCCTGTCCAAGAAAACAGGTGCTGACGGAGCCCTGCGGAAGGCTGAAAGGGAAACTGAACCAGTGACCTCTATCTGGAGATGGGGAGAATGCGATAGGGAGCTTGACTTTGCAACAGTGGTAGGAGTTTTCTTTTAATTTCTTTCTGTGGCTGGCGTCTGGGTTGGGTTACGGTACAGTTGCTCGGTGCTGGGCACTTGCCGATGGGACTGGTCATTCGTGCTTTGAGTCTGAGAGGGACCTGGGGATGGGGTGAGGTGCTCGCCTCTACCTCTCCAGGTCACTGCAAAGCTCCAGTCACTGCTCTGCCCAAGCAGAAGTGCAAATTAGTTTTACAGCATCACACAGCTACTTGGTTACATAAATCCAAGGGCGTGGTGGGAAAGTGAACTGGAGAGGCAGCGGCCAGGATAGAGAGCGGGAAGGGCAGAGGGGCCAGGACTGCTGGGTGAGCAGCCATTCTCCCCAGGCAGAAAATCGGGCTGAGGGAAGTTTAGATGAAGTTGGGCTGAGTCAGTGACCTTTAGGAAGGAAAAGGAAGCCTGAATGATCGGAACTGCCAGAGAAGGTACATCTCAGCTCATCGATTCTAGACCAGGGACTCTTGAAGTTCTCAAACATAACCATCTTCTTCTCCATGCTAGTTCTTTCCGGGGGCCTTTCTTACTCTCCTACCTGGATACTTATCCATCCATCCATCCCTCCATCCATCCATCCATCCCGTCAGTCATCTAGTCACATACTCTGCTAGATGCTGTGGTCACAGCGGTGGAACAAAGCAGATGCAGCATTTCCTTATCCTGAGATGGAACCTCCAGCTGCAAGGCAACTAGACATTAAAAAAAGAAGTGCAGAAACAAATATTTAAATTATAATTGTAACTGGTACTGTGGAGAACTAGAGGAGACTCTAGCTTAGACCCACAATGTCTAGGTTGACTTAAAAGATGAATCAGGATTGATACGCAAAGATGATATTCCAGGCAAAGGGAATGGCTTAGGTATGGGCCTGAGCCTGGTGGGCTTCCCAGAAACTTCACCAAGTGCCTGAGGTGAGATGAGGGGAGGAGAGCTGCTGGAAATAATGCGGGGCCTTGCAGGCAATGTTAGGATGTGAGTATAGTTTTGTTTTGTTTTCCTAAGAACAGGGGGGCAGTCACTGAAAGGTATTATATAAGGGAGTGACATGAGCAGACTTGTATTTTGAAAAGGTCACTGTGGAAGTGGATTGCAGCAGTCCAGAGGAGAGGTCATGGTGGCTTGGACCACGGTGGCGGCAGCAGGTGAGAGAGGTGTTGGACTTCAGCTGCATTTTGGAACTAGGATTTGGAAATAGGATTTGATGTGTCTTCGGACTTGGGGTGGAGAGGGAGGGTCAAGGACATTTGGCTTGGGCCATTGGGCAGCACCACGCATGGGGATTGGGAAGCCTGGGGAAGAAGCCCTTACATTACTTTTTTGGTAGCTTTTCTGGTACTTTTCACCCTTTGCCTTTTGTTTTAATGATTCCACAGCATTTGTTCTTGAACCAGAAGGTATAAAAGAACTGAGGGGGAATTCCCTGGTGGTTAGGGCTCCGAGCTTCCACTGCAGGGCCACGGGTTCGATCCCTGGTTGGGGAACTAAGATCCTGCATGCCCTGCAGTGCACCCCACCCCCCAACAAAATAAATTAAATAAATAAAAGAACTGAGGCCCGCTATTAGTGGCTCTGCTCAGATTAGAAGCCAGCTTTAGCCTCCTCTGTGATGCCTCACAGGGTTTCCCTTTCATGGCTGGGGCAGGGTGTACTGGCTCATCTTCGTATTCCCCTTGAGCCCAGCACAACACCCTGTGCACAGAGGGTTTCAATAATGAGGTTTCCTACAGCCCTGTGTACCTGGCACTGTGCCGTGCAGTGAGGACCTGAGGCATAGTCCTTGCTCTCAAGAATCTCACTGGTCGTGTGAGAACAGGGCCCCCTCGGGTAGCAGGCTGGGCCACGTCATCAAAACGGAAGCCCTCAGGCCATCTGCAGAGGCCAGCACTGCTCCCTACTGCTGGAAAGCACAGATGGAGGGAGATACAGATGTGTGTCCCTGAGGGCATCCTGGCCCCTCACGCACCAGTAACTCCATCACCATGGGGCACCCTTGGAGACCTTGCAGAAGAGGGGCCTTGCTTCTGCTCTGCGGAGCCACACCTTCAGCTCCAGCAGAGACCTTAAGCAATAAACCTGCAGCAAAATGAGGGGACCTGGCAGGGTGTATGCCTTGCGTTTATTACATTTTTCATGGGTACATATCCTTTTCTTTATGCAAAGCCCTGAGGAAGTTTATTACTAAAAACTGGAGGGACTTCCCTGGTGGCGCGGTGTTTAAGAATCTGCCTGCCAATGCAGGGGACACGGGTTCGATCTCTGGTCTGGGAAGACCCCACATGCCGCGGAGCAGCTAAGCCCATGCACAACTACTGAGCCTGAGCTCTAGAGCCGCGAGCCACAACTACTGAGCCCGCGTGCCACAACTACTGAAGCCCGCGCGCCTAGAGCCCGTGCTCCGCAACAAGAGAAGCCGCCGCAATGAGAAGCCCGCGCACCGCAACGAAGAGTAGCCCCCGCTTGCTGCAGCTAGAAAAAGCCCGTGCACAGCAACAAAGACCCAACGCAGCCAAAAATAAATACATTTATTTTTTAAAAATTAGAAAAACCAGATTTTTAGCCAGGTTTTTACTGCTTTTACAAAATGAATGTACCTGTTATGGCTTTGGGTGAGATCCTGCTTCTCATCAGGGAGCTGAGTATGAGTGAGTTGGGCCTGGACAGGGGCCGTATCTGACCAGAGTCATCAGCTTTCCCATCACAGGTGCTGCTAAGGGTCTTTAGCATCTGTTTCTCTGGCTCCGATTAGATTGAAAGAGGGAAGGTCAGGTCCTAGCTGGGGCCAGAAGGGTGGGGAGGATCACATCTCTTCCTTACATAATGGAAAAAAGAACATCCTCCTTCTCCAAACTGGGGATCTCAGAACCACCATCAGTGTCATGACTTTTTTTTTTTTTTTGTGCTATGCGGGCCTCTTACTGTTGTGGCCTCTCCTGTTGTGGAGCACAGGCTCCGGACGCGCAGGCCCAGCGGCCATGGCTCACGGGTCCAACCGCTCCGAGGCATGTGGAATCTTCCCGGACCGGGGCACGAACCCGTGTCTCCTGCATCAGCAGGCAGACTCTCAACCACTGCGCCACCAGGGGAGCCCTGTGTCATGACTTTTTAAAAGAGGTTTATTTTATTTTTCTGAACAAATGGAAAAATACACCAAGGGCAAACAATATGGTAACAATACATACATTTAGTGCACTTTCAATGATCTCAATAGGACTTTAAAACATCTTTCCAGTAGACTATTTTTCCAGCGATTTTAGGTTCATAGCAAAACCGAGTAGAAAGTATGGAGCTCCTGTATTCTCCCCGCCCCATACACACAGTCTCCTTTACTGTCAGCCTCCTGTTCCAGAGTGGTACCTTTTTTACAATCCATGAACCTCCATTGACACATCTTTATCACCTCAAGTTTGTAGTTTACACTGGGGTTCATTCTTGGTGTTGTACATCCTATGGGCTTGCACAAATATGTAATGGCATATATCCACCATTACGTATCATAATGGTGATATCATCATGTATCATACAGAGTATTTCACTGCCCTCAAAATCCTCTGTGCTCCACCGATTCATCACCCAGGGGAATATATGTATATATATATTCACCTATATATATATATATATATATATTTGTCTATATATTTTTAAATGCATACAATGGTCCTGATCAATATTTATTTCAAAGTATCTTCTGAGCTTTAGGGCTTTTATGAAGCTATCAGGGCAAGCTTTGTGTTTCCTGTTCTGCTTTTCTCAACATAATTTCATACCTGTATTTCCATATATTGACACCGTTCACATGTCATTCTTAATAGTTATGGAGCATGCCGTGTCTAAACAGTTGGTAGCTCTCACTAATCATTTGTTATCATTTTTCTCCTATGTGATATTGCAGAAAAGATTTAAAAGGAGATGTGAATATGATTGTAAGATGCATCACTAGAATATGAATAATAACAGCACTCTTTGCAAAGGTTGACCCCCTGGACATAAGCATTAATTCATGCCTCCAGCCAGGGCATATACAGCAGCCTCTGAAACAGAGTGTTCCATCTCTGTTTTAATGTCTGTGAAGGGAAAGATCCCATTATGTCCTGAGGGGACTCATTTACTGCTGTGTAAATACAGGATCTTAGCCAGCTTTCAACTAGAATGTTCTTTCTAATGTACAACACGAATCTCTTTGACGTGATTTAAGCTTTCTACTCTTCCTCAGTGTGGACAGTTTCTCTGACCTGCGTATAGCATCCCTGTGCAAATCGGAAGAGTCTGATGAGTTATGGAATCACTTATATGGGCTAATATTCTGCTGGGGGATGGCAGAGGCTTTTCATGAATTTTCATCAAATCCTGAACAATGCTTTGAGGTAGGTACTATTATGATTTCCATTTTACAGATGAGAAAAAAGACGATTCAATCAACTCCCAGCTTTAAAAAATTATGTCTCGGGGCTTCCCTGGTGGCACAGTGGTTGAGAGTCCACCTGCGGATGCAGGGGACGCGGGTTCGTGCCCCGGTCCGGGAAGATCCCACGTGCCGCGGAGCGGCTGGGCCCGTGAGCCATGGCCGCTGAGCCTGCACGTCCGCAGCCTGTGCTCCGCAACGGGAGAGGCCACAACAGTGAGAGGCCCGTGTACCGCAAAAAATAAAATAAATCAATAAAAATTATTTCTCATTTTACATGTCTCCCATTTGGAATTTCAATGTACTTCTCCCAAATACCCAACTTGTTAAAAACGAAGTGGTGAGAGGCCCTGTGACTACTCATGGATTGCTTACTGTGAGCCTGGGAACTTTGGATTCATTTTCTTACTTAATTCTTATGATATCTCTGGGAGGCAGGTATTATTACTCATTTAATAGGTGAGGAAATTGAAGCTCAGAGAAGTGAATGTACTTGCCCAAGGTCACACCAGAAAGGAATGGGACTCGACCTGGAACCAAAGTCCAGCTCCAAGGTCTTGAGCTTCCAGCTCTGCCTACTGTCTTCCTAAATGTCCCGGCATCTCTCTCATCTACACAGAGTCTAGCTCTTCATTTTATTTGTAAGTTTTTGCCTCTTCCTGGAAATAGGGGATCTGAAATTCCCTCTGTGTGTATGTGGTTGCCCTGCTGCCCCTGAACAAGTCAGAGGAGACCAAGCAAGCCTTCAAACCCAAGACCTTGCGTGGGTGGGGGTGGGGGACCTGGTCAGGGCCCTCAGGGTGAAGGCAGAGGGGAAGGAATCTCCTTCTCACTGTCTATTTGGAACCTCCTTCTCACTTCCTGCAAATAACCGAAGGGAAGCTCAGAAAGGGCTGGCAGTGGCACCAGAGGAGGACAGAGCAAAACTGTCCCTTGAGTATGCAGTTTGAGACTGTCCCAGTCCCATCGTTCAAGGACGATCGCGGCTTTGGTGTTTGTTAGGCCTGGTTTTGAAATCTTGGCTCTGCCTTTTCCGGGCTGTGTGAGGTTGAGCCAGTGATACCCCTCCCCCGCCCAGTGAGTCTCCGCGCCCTCTGTCACATGTGAAAAGGGGATAGGAATTCCTGCTAGTGGTTATATGGAGGACTAAATGTGATGAGATGCACAATTAGCCTGGCGCCTGCACCAGCTGCAGTTTAGAAAAACCTCTTTTCCTCTCCTTCCTTTACTGCCTTCCCTGGGACACTCTTGGGTCATCTCAGCTGCTTCCTGCCCCATGTCTGTCAGAACCCCAGCCCTGCCCCTGCTGCCCTAGCTGCCCCTCAGCTCTCCTGGAGAGATGGAGAAGGAAACAAAGAAACCCAGGCCAAACCTTGGCTTCCTGCCCACCCCTCTCCCCAGGTGGGGGCAGAGCCCCGAATGCCTCTCCCTCTGTCCAGACACTCCTCTGGGCCCTCCCCTCCGCTTGCCCACCTCCCAGCAGTTAACAATGACTCACAGATCAAAGGATGCCCCAGCAGGGATCCTTAACCACCGAGAGCTTCAGGGTCCAGAGCTCTGGATATTACAGGCAAATCTTTGCATGTATTTGCATTTTTCTGGAAATAGAATCTTCAGGGATCCCTGACCTCTCTGGTTAGATTGGAGGTGGGGAAAAGGACTCTGTGTGTTTCTTCTGCATGGACTAGAACTTTCCTTAGAACTTAGACAGCCACTTGCAACTTCAGCGGAAGAAATCTGGTCCCACCCACAAAAGGGAGTGAGCCAGAGAGGAGGGGCCCACTTTTCCGCGAGGGAGGGCATTCCTAGAGGAAGGCAGATCTTCGGTTATAGACCCTACAGATACTCAGTCTCCTTCTATTCTGCCCACTCACTCACTCACTCATTCATTTTATTCTTCAATCAGCATTTATTATTGTTGCCTACTGTGTGCCTGGCTTTGCACTAAGTAATATTGGACATACAAACATCAGACCGGCGTTCTCTAAAGTGTGGTGCTGCAGACCAACCTCATCAGAATCCCCTGGGTGCTTGTTAAAAACACAGGTCCCATGCTTGGTGTCAGTTGATTTATCTCTTGTAAAAATAAAATACAGTGTGCGTGTGTGAAAAAAAAAAAAAAAAAGAGTGAACTTCCAGGAGTGAGATTAACAAATTAAAGGAAATAACTTTTTGTGGCACTACTCATAAATGCTTTCCAAAAGTGTTATACGTATATACAGATGCCTTATAATACTATCAGCTTTGGATGCTATGTTCTCGCAATTTTGTTACTATAATAATATTACCTAGTATCTCTGGATTTTAAAAATTTATCTTTTCTAATGATTAAAAATAAATAAATATGTTATTTTTCATAAATAATTGTCATTAAAATGAATATCCCTCAATAGCAAAAAAAAAAAAAAACAACAAAACAGGTCCCTGGACCTCAACCACTGAGGGCATTGCCTGGGACTCTGCATTTCAAACAGGCTCCCCGGGCTCATTAAATTAGTTGAGAGCCATTGCCAGAGACTGGCGTCTCTCACAGCCCTTGGCGTTCATAGCACGAAGTGTGTTAGCTGGCCTGAGAACATGGTCCCGACCCTTTCATAGGAGAGGTAGTCCCATCCCTGCCTCTCCCCTGGCTCGTCCCTGCCCTTCTCCATGCTGGGCCCTGTGAAGAGGAGGGAGGGGAGAAGCTGCCCGCCCATCCACCCACCACAGCCACTCTGGGGGTAGAGTCTTGGGCAGATGGTGAATCTCAAGGGCAGAGAGGCTGTTGCAGCCTGCACCACTCCATCCTGACTAGGCAAAGACCTGATAGCCTCAGTTAATGCCAGCAAGGCTCCCTCACGGCCTGGGCCTGTCCCGAGGCTTTGCTAATTAATACCTCTACGGTCCCTTGGGTCCCTGGATGAAAGGTTTGGGAAGACCTGGGGAAACTGAATGGTTCATCTAAAAGGATCTTTCTACCTATAATAAGTGTAAGGAAACTGAAGCTGGAATCAGCAGTGGCATGGGAAGTGGAATCTAGAAATGTACCAGGTAACACTTCTGGAGCTCACTACAAAAGCTTTAAATACAGCATCCCATCAATACCCACTTGCACTCCAGGTGGCAGAAACTACGACGCCCCCCACTTTGTAGGGGGTCACAGTGAGACACGGTGTTCTGTCCAAGGTCACGCAGTTAGTGCAGCAGAACTAGGGCCACACCCAGGCCATCTGACTCCGAAGTCTGGGCTCCCACTTAGATTCTCCAGGGGCTTCTGTGCTACACAGCCCTGGGTCCCACCCAAGCCGTAGCCTCTTGCCCAGGGCCAGATGTGCCCTGTGTGCTCGGCCCCAGATGGGGAGGGCAGGGGTGATGTCCCCGCTGCTGCAGCCCTTGGCTCCCACTCCCAGCTGAGCCTTTGGACCTGATCATGGACTTCCTGTTCCTGGGGAGGATGAGGCAACAGGGAGTGGGGGAGGGCGGGGACAGGTCCTTCCCCTCTCCAGGGTCAAGGGCCTCTAGGGGAATCTACACCCTGGGCCTTCCTGGACCGTGCAACTTCCCTCTCTAAGGCCACTGGAGAGCAGACTCCACCTCCCAGGAGGGCACGGGGGAGGGCGAAGTGGGCTGGAGCATTATAAACACATGGCCAAGGTCTTGCCCCAGGGAGCCTGTCTTCAGCATGACTTTGGGGCAACTTTGAGCCAACTTCAGATTTCTAAGAAACGTTGGGTCTTGGGCAAATGCCGTGGTTCCAAAGTGGGTGGTAGAGCATGGGCAGTGGAATCAGACAGCCGCAAGTCTGAACTGTGGTTCTGCCACTTTCCAGCTGTACGGCCTTGGATGTGTAGCTAAGCCTCTGAGACAGAGAGCCTCAAAAGTAATCATTCCTATCTCATCGGGTTGTTGTGATAATTTTTAAAAATATTTATTTATTTATTTGGCTGCGCCAAGTCTTAGTTGCAGCATGAGGGATGTTCGTTGCCACGTGTGGGATCTTTTAGCTGCGGCACGCAGGATCTTTAGTTGTGGCACGTGGGATCTAGCTCCCTGACCAGGGACCGAACCCGGACCCCCTGCATTGGGAGCGCAGAGTCTTAACCACTGGACCACCAGGGAAGTCCCGGGTTGTTGTGATAATGTAAGGAAGTATTGTATTCTATGTCCAGGCATTCACCTCTGCATTTGGGCCTGTAGCAGAGGTGCTGGGCAGAGGGCAAGTCCACACAGCTGGAGGTCTGGGCTGCGTAGCAAGAGGTACCTGATAGTCCTCTACACACGGCAGCAGGTTTTCCATAGGTGCTTAGCCATTGGCAATGTCGCCTCCTATCTATTAACTGGAGACAATGGAGGCCAATTTGGGGTGACACTTTTAGACCCCAATCAGAAGGCACTGAAATCCAGAAATAATTCCAGGGCATCTCAGGCACTCCTGCCTGGCGTTCTGCTTTCCCAGTTCCCCTCCGCCTTTCCCCTCCTCCCTCCCCCCTCTCCCTCCCCCCTCCCACCATCCACATCTGGATTCAACTAGAGAACAATAGGCTTTCTGTGAATGCCTCTACCTTCCTCTGCCCTGGGTCCTCCAGTTCAGAACTATGGTTCTCACAGGCGTGGAAGGGGGAGAAGTGGCCAGAAAATCTGAGGGATCTTGTTTCCCAAACCTATAGTGCACGCCCTCCCCGGGCCCCATTCTTAATGTTCCCTGTCGTCCCAGTTCCAGCCTGGAGCCCTAGTTCCAAGCTGGGGCCGGCTGTCCCCAGGCACGAGGAGGAGATTGCAGTCCTCCACCCTTCACCCCCATCCCAGGCCACCCCTCCTGCCAGGGAGAAGTCCTGCTGTACTCCTGGAGGCCAGGCCATAAATTGGAATGCCGCAGTCACAGTTGAAGGCGGCTGTAACTCTCATTAAAGTGACATCAACCCCACCACAGGAGGATGCTGTAAATCCAGGGAAAGGGGGCACTCATCCAGGGAGAACCGCAGGAGCAAAGAAAAAACCCATAAATAGAGGAGACATGGTGTCTGGAATTAATGGTGGAGCCCTGCCCAAGGCCATGCTGAACTGGGGGTGGGGAGGGGCTCCCCGGCCGAGGAGGGCTGAGGGTCCTGAGGTGGGGGCTCAGTCTCAGTGAAGTTAAAGGGCGCAGCCAAAGCCCCTCCCCATAATGATTCTCCGCTGCCCTTTCTGTCCATTCTCGGGCTGGCGCTGGGAACAGAGCTGGCTTGTGTCCCCGGGAGAACTGCTGGGGACATGGGCTTTCTCAGGGACAAGAGGAGCTGTTGGCATTGGCCATTAGGACTTTTTTCATGGGAAAGATCAGTCATGGGTCAAGCTCTGGGCTTGTAGCTGGCCGTGGGGTTCTAATCTGACTCTGCTGCTTGCTTCCAAGCTGTGGAACTTGGGAGAGTAACTTCGCCCTTGGAAGCCTCGATTTCCCTCCATCAGAAAAATGGAAACGGTCACCTCTACCACACAGGCTTGGGTGTAGATGAGCTTGTACCGAGTCAGGCAGGCTGTAGGTGCTGTTTGTTGAATGACTGAATGAACTGACAAATCCCTGTAGCCTCAGAAGCTGGGATTCGCATTCAGATCAATTTTCCTTCTGCCTGAGTTTGGGTTCAGCCACTAACTTTCTGAAAGACTTTGGGCAAGCGACCTAACTTTCCAAGACTTCGGGTGTTTCCTGGGAAATGAAGGGGTTTTAAGATGTTGACTCTGGCGGGGAGGGGATGGTGCTGCCTTGGGGATCTGTGGAATGGCCCAGGTCTCCAGGTCCCTAGGAATGTTGGGCTGCATTCCAGAACCTTCCCCTCGACTCCCTCCTCACCACTACACCAGGAACCTCAGACACTCTGCTGGGAGGCCACACCCCCCTTTGCTCTCCAGTGCCGGTGGCAGTGGCGCTAATGGTTGGCCTGTTCTGAGGTAGGGTCAAGGCCAGCCGTGCTCTCCTGAGGTTGACGAAGGGGGCTTCCTGCGTGGTCTTCTTCGGAGGGCATCAGAGTCACCTGGAGGGCCTGTTCAACGACAGGTGGTGGGGTCCCCCTACCCAAGTTCTGTTTCAGCAGTTTTCAGGTGAGGCCCAGGAATCCTGACAAGTTCTCAAGTGACGCTGCTGTTGCTGACTGGAGTGGTCTTGCCAGATTCAGGCTTCCTTTCCTCTCTTACTGCAGACCTGCAGCTGAAGCAAATGGGCAGCTGAGGCGGACTCCAGAGGCCAGTGTGCAGACTTCCGAGTCACCTGGGTCCCTCCGAGGCCAGCCTTCACAGATGCGCAAAGAGCTGGTGTTGGAGGCCTTAGCAGAACACAGATCCTGAACCTTTCACAAGCTCCTCGGCCACAGAGGCACTGGCATTGGAAATTCAGTGTCCTTTGAGGGTCCCCCTCCCTTCTCCCCACCACAAAGACTTAGAGAAAAAGGGGGTGAGGAGAGAAAAGAAGCAGGAACTCAAATGGGTAAAAGGGCTTAGATGGAGGAGTCCAGGCACAATCAGTGGAAAGGAAAAGCATTATAACCAGCCTTCTGAAACACCTAGAAATGATGCCCAAAGCTGGGCTTGGGGGAGAAAATGTGACTCACCTCTGTCGAGGGCCAGAC
This sequence comes from Tursiops truncatus, assembly GCF_011762595.2. Lineage (NCBI taxonomy): Eukaryota > Metazoa > Chordata > Mammalia > Artiodactyla > Delphinidae > Tursiops > Tursiops truncatus. Next base: position 12,840,001 of record NC_047041.1, read on the forward strand.
AGACACGGTGTGGCTAGAAGCAGCCTGCTGATTTAAAGGATGTTTCTGGGTGCATCTCACTCCCAGGGAGGGCAGCTGATGACGGATGCAGGTGGTGGCTGAGACTTCCCAGCGGTCAGGAGCCGACCAGGAGGGCCACTTGCTCCACCTTCAGGACCAAGAAACGAGGCACTCCGAGCAAGCGCCCCAGTGCACGGCATCTGCTGCCTCCTGTCCGGGCACCGCAACACTGTTCTTCAGCCTCTTGGAAAAGCCAGGCCTGAGCCCAGCAAAGGACAGTGTCCAGGGGCTCAGGGCCCTGCTGTCCGCACACCCAAACCAATTCGGGTCCTGCAAGCAACACCTTTGTCATTCCGCTGCCCTCTGGGTGGGCCGTGGCTGGGGTGATCCATGCTCCACGCCTCAGAGAAGGACACACAGCCCGACAGGAAGGCATGAGCTTATGGGCGCACAAGTAAGCGTAACTGGAATTAGGACTGACTCTGAATTTATGGTCTGTGTGGGCACCATGCTGCAAAAATCCCACCGGCTTCAGAGCATTTCACAATTTGCACGATGGCCTTTTAAGTTCCCCACAGCCCCCTAGGAAAGGCAGAGAGATGAGCAGAGCCTATTTAAAGATGAGCAAACTGAGGGTAAAGAAATGAAAGAACTTGTCCAAAGCCCCACATTTAAGAGTTTGGGCCCAAAGAGGAATGGCGCCCTTCTCATTCCCAGCCTGTGTTCGTACTAGAGTGAATTTAACTCACTTCTTGGAAACTGGTATTAGGTTTGGGGCAGGAGGAGAGAGCTGAGAGGCTGTAGGGCGAGGTGTTGCGGTGCGCAGCCCAGCGCCCCCTTTAGGACGGAGGCGCTCATTGCTGCCCAGAGTCACGTCCCTGCAGAATTGCCCTCAGCCTGGGGGCTGCACTGCCCAAGGTCATGCCCCTTCCTAGGTTGGGGGATACCTTGCATCCAACGACCAGCTGCCGTCGGGTACAAGGCTTAGCCTTCTTGCCTCAAGGTGGGTCATCTCTGCAGGGCCACCCCAGCTCCAAAGCTCCCAGTGGGGTCGGCCGAGGCCTTGGATGCCACTGCATCACAGACCAACTTCTCCCTCTACCCAGCCCTGCTTCCTTCACTCGCCCACCAGCCTCATCCCAAGAGCACGTCAGTAAGTGTGTACCAATCTCTTAGAGTCTGTTTCCTAGGACCTTAAGGCAGAAGAAGAAGGGGGCGACAACAACTGGGTGCTGGGTTTTTTTAGACTGTCTTCTTTAATATAAATCTGTAAAATAATATTTTTTGCTATTTTATTGTTGTAATGACCCAATAGTTCATATCTGGCAAAGCTGGGACTCTGAGCCAGATCCGCTTCGACATTGAAAGTGCCCAGGGACCCTGACCTGTGGGGTCTCTAGTGGAAAGAGCTGGCCAACCAAAGACCTGCCTAACATGCTCAGCAGGGATGTAAACACCCACGAGAGGGGCGTTCACACCTTGGGTACAAACTGGGGGGAAGCAAGGGAGGAAGATCAGTGGCCGCACGTGGCAGTCTCTGATGGCTAAGGGGGCAGCAGGAAGCTCAGGCGGAGGAAGACCTCAGGCTGACCGTGGGTCCCGGAGCTGAGCCACAATCAACGCTAAGCCGCTGCCAATGGCAAACCCCAAACCTGCTCCCCACAGGTCAGGCATGGTGGGGACTGCTGGCTCTGCATCTGCTCTGGGGTTACAAAGAGGGGTCACCCATGCCCACGCTGGATGGCAAGACCCAGGCCCGATCCTGTCCCAGTGGAGGACGGGGGCTCCCTGGGCTTCTCTGCGGGTACGATGCTCTCTCCCCTGTCTCCACACAGCCAAGGGCTCACCCGTGCCTGGACTCTGGGGCTGATCTGCTGGTAGTCAGGGGCGGAAGAGGGAGTTCCCGGTTGCCTTGCTGCTGCAGCAACAGGCCTGTCTTATAAATTTTCCCTTGGGCTCCAGCCCCCAAGCATCTGGAGACAGTGGGAAGAGGATCCTTCCTGAACTTTTGTCTCTTGAGGCCTAGACCAGACTCTAGAGGGAGGCTTAAAGCTAGAGCCATCCCCCTGAGCGGCAATGGCCCTGGAATCGCACCTGGGGAAGAGAGCAGGCACGTTGGTTCTGGCTCATTTTCTTGGCGCTAATTGCAGCCCCTGTCAGCTTTGGCATCAAACTGGAGAGAGGCTCATTGGGCCGGTACTATCGCCTGGAGATTCCGAACTTTTTTTTACAGTTCATACAAGTAGAAACAAAAATAGCTTATCTCCTCCTATGAACCAGGTCCTTCTGCTGTGACCATGAACTGCAGACAATGCAAGCCTTCCCCTGAAAGTGGGACCCCAGGCATCCAGATGTGACACCGGCTGAATACTCCCTCGGGAATTAACAATCTCTAATTTCCCTAGGATGCTTGACCAGCGTGGGCAGAACTCCCCTCGCCTCAGTGATGGATGAGTGCCTTGAAAGGGGAAGGCAGCCTGGGTCAGGAGCTGCGGTGCGGGCTTCGGGTGCTGGCCAGCCTTCACCCAGGAAAGAGTGGCGGCCCGGCCCTGCCCTGCCCAGCGCCAGGCCTTGGTTTTCTCACCTGGCGGGGAATGTCCTTTCAGCCACTGGAGGAGGTATGTCTGTGACTGCTTTTTCTTTTCTTCTATTTTTTTAATTTTTGTGAGAAAACCCCTGTGGTTCCACTTGTTTTCTTGGAGCTGTTTTGTTAGTTGAGGTGTTTCCATTGCTGAGCAACACACACTCATAATTTCCTCCTTAGCAAAACATTAATTATCCCACCCGGTAACCTTTCTCGCTGGCATTTTTTTTTACCACCCCCTAAGCTGTTGGGCACCAAGCAGTTTCTGTATTTTCCCATCACTGCAGCAAGCCGACTGCGTGTCTGGGTAAGAGCTGTCCCATGTGGCCCGGGGCAGGCCCCCCCTGTGCCCCAGGCACCCGGCTGCTCTCCCAGCCCTCCTCACACCAGCCGGGAACCATCTGTTTACATCTCGTGTGGTCTCCTCATGAGGCTGTGAGCGGACTCACTTCTGTATTCCCCACGCCCAGGATGGTACCTGGCATGTTGTATAAATGTTTGCTGCAGAAGCAGGTGAATGAATGAACATGAAAGATGGAAGAAAGAAAGGATGCTCAGCACAAGGTGCCGGGGTAACAAATGGGGCTCCCCTTTGGCACCACCAGCCCCCCATCTTTTGCCTATCTGCATGAGGAGCGCTGGAAGGCTCACTTCTGGTCCTTTGCTGTCCCATCCCCTGTGCTATCTGCAGCCGTTCTCAGCTGCCAGCCAGCCGGCACCTTCACTGGAAGCCCAGTTTCCTCTTCCGCAGGCTCCCCTGGGCTGAGAGCAAGATAGGTCCTCCTCAAGGGCTATAGATGACAGAAGGGAGAATTCTGGAGTCTGGGATGGAGGGACTGGGGGACAAAGGCAGGGCTTAGCAGTCATCTGGCACCAGCTCCTCCTCTCCCTGGTCAAAGAAAAGGCCCAGAGCGCCGAGCTGTCTGGTTCAAGGTTCCCTGGCTGGTGAGTGGTGGTGCTGGGACTCAGACTCCAGGCACGTGTTGAGAAACAAGAGCGTCCTAATTAATTCTGGGTGGAGGGCCTTCTAGTCTGTCCTGCTACCATGTGCAGTGCAGAAGAGGCGAGGGAGCAGCCTGATCAGCCCCGTGTGTGCAGCACAAATGCCTTTCTTCTCCTGTCTCCTTTGACCTACACAGCATCCCTCTGCAGCAGGCAGGTGGTGATGGTTGTCTCCATGTCACAGGCGAGGAAACAGGGGTGCAGAAAGCAGAACTGACCTGACCAAGACAGCAGAGCTGGTCGGGGTTAGAGTTGGGGCTGAAGTTCTGTTTATCTGATAAGTCCAGAGCCTGTGCCCTCACCCACTCTGTCTCTCCTGTCTGGTCTGTTCTGCTGCTCTGCCCCTTCTCTCCAGGACCCTGGGTTCTCTGACTTGCCCTGGCTCCGATGAGAGCGATGAGAGATGCCCTGCTTCAGAGGGGAGTCCTGGGGGTCAAGACAAGAACCCAGGATCCCTCCTCCTGGCTCCGGGCCTGGACGCTGTAGACAGTGCAGCCTCCCCGTGCAGTGCTGGACTTCTCGGCTCTAGGACGGGAAGCAGGAGGGCTGGGGAGTCTTCAGTACACAGGACAGCAGACTAACGTGCTGAAGTTGCCAAAGCCCCCCTCCTGCATCTCCAGGCCTTCCTGGGTGATGTTTGCTGAGATAAAACCTCCCTCCAATGGGAGAAAGTTTAGAGTGAAACCTCCCCAGAGCATTTGTCCTGCCCCGCTTGGGAAAGTGGGCAGGTGGCTCACAAAAGGATTCTCTCTCAGCTCCCACCTACCTTTCTGGTTCTAGAATCGAGCGAGCTGCTCCCCAGCGAGAGTGAGACCCTGGGTGCTGGCTTGGTCCACACTCTAAAGGGTGGAAAGGGGCGCCTAGGACAGGATGAGTGACTAAGCCACTCTCCTCTCGGAGAATGCCCGAATGCCTCCTGTGCTCTAGATGCAGACAATGATACGGCTGCTCTGTAGAAATGTGTTTTCTCCAACACAGGACTTTTGCATCATAACCCATCTCCACCTAGGACTGATTTCTGTTGGCTGGTCTGAGGGAGAAGCTAAGGAGAGAAGACTTATCTGAGTTTATCTTATTATTTTTTAATTTTTTGACCACACTGCATGGCATGCAGGGTCCTAATTCCCTGACTAGGGATCGAACCCGCACCCCCCACCCTGGCATGGGAAATGTGGAGTCCTAACTGCTGGACCACCAGGGAAGTCCTGAGTTTATCTTGTTTATTTGATAATCTGTTTTGGTCTGTCCTACCCCTATAATGTAAATTGTAACGCTGTAATAGGTTTATATAGAACCCTGTAACGCTAAAGGTCATACACGTGAATCCTGCTACTGTATGGAGTTCCCGTGTCAACTGGCTCCCTCTGAGACCCAGATGCCCCGCAGTCAAAATCATTTTGCACTGTCCATAGCTGGCCCAGGTGAAACAGAGCAGGACCCTGTGGTCCTTGCCCCCCATGTCCTCAGCCTGCCTTTTGTCTGTGGAAGAACTTTAGCTGAAGAATAAGTTTACTCGGAGAAGTGAGAAAATGCAGAAACAAAGGAAAACAGTCCAACAAGATTAACTAATATTAGTTTAGTCATTAAGCAAAGTCAAGGACCTTTAGGTCCTCCTCAAGGGCTATAGATGATATTCTGAGCCACATCCTGTGAGCTGTCTTATAGATACTGAAACCCCCATCAGGTGGAAGAAGTTAACTACATGACGAGCAGACTGTAGTCATGACATAAGCTGCCACAATTCTGAGAACTGGCCTCAAAGAAATGGGAACAAACCGACCCTGGAACTGAAGACTAACTGTACTTAAAAAACGATCCAGATGACGCTGATCAGATGATCACACGACCAATCTCAAGATGACTGTCAGAGCCGACCCTGCCGTTTCTGCACGTAGCCCCCTCCCTCCGCCTATAAAAGCTCTTGCCCACTGATTGTCAGTGGCGGGGTGCGGGGGGGAGTCGGCCTTTGTACAGGCGTCCGCCCTCCCCCTGAGGTTGCCAGCCTCTGAAATAAAGCAAACTTTCCTTTCCTCCAGCCTTGCCTTTTTATTGGCTGTTGAGTGGCGAGCAGCTGGACGTCACTTTCTGTAACACGGGGGCTCACTGGTCTGTTCACGTCAGTGCCCTGCTCCAGACCTAATGGCTTCCTCAGCCTGGCCTTCAAGGCCCAGCACCATCTTCCTCCTGTCACACCATGCGTTCCGTGTCCTTGTGCGCTGGCATGAGTCTCTTACCCTCTCTTTCTTTTTTATTTGTTTTTGAATTTTATTTTATTTACTTTTTTATACAGCAGGTTCTTATTAGTTATCCATTTTATATGTATTAGTGTATATATGTCAGTTCCAATCTCCCAATTTCTCTCCCTCCCTTTCTATCTTCCTTCCATGTTTTAAGGAGCACCAGACCCCTTTTGAAGTGCAATGGACTTGCTTTCCCTTACATTACAGGGGTGGACAGATAAAAATAGATATCCAAATACACAAAGTAAATTTAGAGAAGCGCTATATGCATGCACCACAACAGGGTGATGTGCGAGTTCTGTGGGGTGGGAGTGAGGCCACACGTCTTGACCTACTCCTACGTGGGCAGAGGGACATGCCCATGGGTAGAGGCTGCCCGCAAGCCACTCCCCCGGGAAGTCCATCTGCTTTGGGGGGCTGGCAGCGTTCTCTCCCACCTGTGGAGTTTATCCCTGTTTCTGACACGGTGTCTTGTGGCTTCATTACAGTCCATGCCCCATCTGCTGCTGAGCTGTAAGCTCCCTACGGGTAGAGAAAGCAGCTCTTCCGGTCCTGTGCCTCTCACCTGCCCCACACGTGCAAGGCACAGAGTAACTGCTCCAGGAGAGTTTGCTGGGTAAGATGTGCAAGGATGTCTCCCACCTCAGAGGGCAAAGGCAGAGGGGGCCCAGCTCAGGATCGATGCCTAGAAGAGAGCCACTTCTGTGCCCTGGAGAGGGACGAGGGAGGGGTATAGTTGAATGGGAGAATTCATCACTGGGGGAGGGGGTTTAAAGCAGCGCAGGTAATTGTGGGACAGGAACTAGTCAAATTCTTGTAAAGCTTTAAATGGTTTGCTCTGATGAAGAGCCTGAGAACAGTATCAGGCCTATTCCTTGGCTTGGAAAGGTCTGGAACTGCATATGGGGGCAGACTTTGATGAAGGCTGGGGAGTGGGTGTGCAGGATCACTGCCTGTGGAGGTGGGCGTGTATGGTTTGGAGTGTGGTCTGGCGTTAGTGTGCAGTGGGGCAGTTGTGTGGTGTCTGTGATTGTGGTTCTGAAATATTGGCATAGGATGTGAGGGAGGATGTGTGTGTGTGTACGTGTGTGTGTGGTCAGGTGTGTGGGTGGCGGTGCCGTGGTGGCTGGGTGCATGTATATGCGAGGTGCATCCCTGACACACAGCCCATGGTGTGGAGGGGATGGAGGTATGCTGGTGTGTTCTCCCAGAAGACAGTGGGGCACTTGCCCAGGGCCCTGCGGGGGACCCTGCTCCCTCACGGAGAGGCGTCAGGAGAGGCGGAGTGGCAGTGGGCTGGGAGCTGGGGGCCAGCATCCCTGGTGGCTGGAGACATCGCTCTCCCAGGTGGTACCTGGGGCCCTACAGCTGAAAGCCATCAGAGACTCCTGCCTTGCCCCCAGGCCCCACACTGGCCTTTGGGGGATGGTCTTTCTTCTTCAGTTTCCCTGTGACCTGCAGTCCCTCCTTTTTGAACCTTATCCTCGAGCCCCATCCCCATTCTCTATCCTACTATCCAGAACAGACACCAAAATATTTCTGCGTTTCCTCTGGAAAAATCCCGGGAGGTCTGCTTATGACTGCAGCAGAGCAGCCCACATCTGTGCACAGTTCAGCTGGGACAGCTGGAAACCCAGGCACTGGAGTTGGCCGAAGCTCGGAGCACATCAGTGCTTCCCCATCTCTGCACGACGGGCACAGCAGAGTGAATTCATGTGCCTATAGCTAGCCCTTCACGGGTCCCTGTATGCGCACACCCGCGTAGGCAGACACACTTGCACACAACAGATTTCCGTAAGACATACGGAGGCTGGACAAGGACACACATGAGCACACAGGTGAGCCGGAACATTCTGAGAACCACCTCAAGACATAGAGGCCCGGTGCCCTGGGGCCTGTCCCACACGTGCAACGCCTCCCTCCCTCCCTGGACGTGCAGGACAAGGCACGCTGATTCAGCACGCCCAGAGGCGGACGTGCAATGCATGTGGAGGTGTGATTCACTTTCAGCCCCCTGGAAAGCCCTCCACACCCAACCTCAGGCAATACCTGCCCTTTCAGGTGGACAGGCCTGCCCTCCCCTGGGAGAGCTGGGTACTCCCGACCCGGCGAGTGTCCCTGTCCTTCCCCATTTTCTGCCCTTTCCCCGACAGAGGCTGCCCGCACCTCCTCTTGGGCCCTTTGCACCCTGGATCTCCTCCTCACCAAGTGATCAGGAGCTGCCCCTGTGTGGCTCTGGGCCTCAGTTTCCTCCCTGCAAAGGAGGGGCTGGACTGGAGGACTGCTAAGTCCTGTCCATTCTAACCCTGGACTCTACGCCAGTTTCTCGAGGCCCGACTGGGCTGGAAACAGGCCACCTTCCCAGGCCAAGTGCTCAGGCCATCTGGGGAGACAGGACTGCCAGCCTCTCTGGGAGGACTGGAATCAGGGACCTGCCCGTGTGGAGGAAACTGGGGACAGGGAAGGGGGCAGCCTCTAGGAGCTGGCTGGGCAGGCCGCGGAAGGCCACCATGTGCCAGGATGCTAGGAAGTGTGCGAGGGAGGGGGCTGAAACAGGAGGAAGCCGCCCAGCTGTGCAAGGGTTAACCTGGGCTGGCGGAGGGGGAAGCCAGCCAGCCCTGCTGATGGGGCTTCAGAGTGTTGTTAGACACAGGCCTGGAGAGGGTGAGGGCCCCGAGTCAGCACCCCGAGTCAGAGCAGCTGCCGTGCCTGGCAAGGCCCAAGGCTGCCGGTTTGCCACTGACGTTTTGGTCTCCCCTGGGCTGGGCCCCTCTTCTTGACTTTTGCTATCCATGGCAGCCTAGACCAGACGCCCTGGGGGCGCTGAGCGGGACTGGAGGCTGGCGGAGGCGGGAGTGCCTCCCCAGCTGCCCCCCACTGCCATGGCCCCCGCTGGAGGGCAGGGCAGGGAACCTGAGAACCCCCTATCCTCCACTCCGCATCTCTCTGGAAGCCAGGTGGGTTCCGGGGCCAGTTGTCCCACCAGCCCCCCTCCCCCTGCCGGGAGCGCCCCTCTCCCCATTGCTATGACCCCTCCTTCCTTCAGTCCTGCTCTCGGAGCTGCAGCCACGACTGCCTCTTCTCCCTTAGCCAAACCAGGCCTCCCAGATTCCAGCAAAGCTTCTCGGTCAGGATAGGAATTTGCTCTTTAGGGCAGATGGGGGGAGGGGGGAGCAGGCCAAGGAAGGGGGAACGGGGAGAGGGCAAATGGGAAATAAAAGTGGAAGGAGACGAAAAGAACTGACATTTGCTTGGGTCTCAGAAGGAAGGAGGGGCGAGTTAAGTGTGGCTGCAGGATGCCCGGTGTGTGCGTGGCCAGGCAGCAGGTGTGGAGGAAAGCAGGGACCGAGCTCTTCAAGTTCCCTTGTTCTGCTGGGGACCCATTTTAAGGCACTGCCTGCTCCACATGGGGACAAAACCTGTGTCCTTGGTCTCTCCAGCAATGTATCCCAAAGACCTGATCTTCTCAGGCCAGAGCAGGATTCTCCGGGACCCTTGGAGGTGTGTCCTGGGCTTGGGGTGCACTTTAACGCCCTTCATCCATATACAAGGCCATCTTGGTGGCTTCCGGGTCCAAAAGAATATCCAACCTCTGGGACCTTCCCGGTTCCCCTTGGGACCCTCCCTCTGCATACGAGCCCAGGCTGCACACAGACCCTCACTCATCCTTCTGAGCTGGAACACCACAGCTATACTCAGCTTTCTGTCCACACTCTATGAATAATTCTGGAATGTTTGAACTCAGTAATGAATTAACCCCCCCTCCCCCCACAAAAGTCTACTGGAAGCCTTGAGGCATTCTCCACCCTTCATTTCATATTTGTGAGGTCTGGGGCAAGTTTCTTCAAGGCTTTGCACCTCAGCTTCTTACAGGCAAAATAGGGACCCCCCCCCCACCATCCCCCAGTAGGACAGTTGGGCTGTCAGTGTCTCCTGGGCACCCAGCCCAGTGCCTGATAATAGCAGGAGGCCCTTGATCAGCGTTAGTTCCCCTCTCCTTCCTCCCCACCCCCTTTTAGTATTCTGACACCATTTAAGCCCAGGAGGAGCAAGCTGACCCCACTGCCCTGGGACAAAGGAACGATGGCCTCCATTCAAGGGCAAAGTACAGGAGTTTTTGATTAACTCAGGAACACCACTGGCTTCCAGCAGCCCAGCTGCTGTGGGATGGGGTGGGGAAGGGAGGGGATGTTGTTGAGGGAAAAAATTCAGAAATCCTCAGAGGACAGGAGGGCTGAAAGGCTGTGCCAACGCCCTCTCCCATCTCTCCTCTGCAGCCCCGGAAGGCCACAGCCCAGGGGCAGAGGCTGGGGCCCTGCACTGACTCCACCGGGAGCCTTAGTGAGAAGGTGGATTCCTGTGGGACTGAAACGGCTCCTATGCTCCCGTCCTCTGCCCCAGGCTCCCTGCCCCCAACCCTGAGTGCGTCAGATGTGTTTCTTTCTGGACTTGGCTGGGGTGAGGTCACTCTGGCTTTGGAGGGGAGGAGCTATGCAGCCTCTAGGTCAGTGCCCCTGTGGAGCAGGGACTTGGCCAGAGGGCACTAGGTGCGGAGGGTGGAGGTGTTGGTGGGGCCCAGAGCACAGAGGGCACAGTGCTCCCTGAAGAACCCCGGTGTGCTCCCATCAGAGGGTCTCCCAGGGTCAGGGGGCCCCTCCACTGCCTCCAGGCCAAAGGACTCCCCACCTACCCCAGGAAGCAGGCCAACTCTGTCCTCCAGAGAGAACATTCCACATGGAGGCTGTCCTGGTCTGCACAGTCTTCCTGATTTGTAACCTAAATCTTTCCTGCCAATCTGATAGAATTCTTTAGGTTTCAGGATATCAGTTTGTTTTTCCCCCCGTAGATAAACAAAATTTGGGGAAGATTCTAAATATCTTCACCCTCTTTCATCCAGCTCACACCCTCCCAGCTTCCTCCCCACCCAAGGACATGGGAAAATCTCCAGTTAGCCCTCCCAGTCATGCGAATGAGACCACGAGTCAGAGGCAGTGGGCAAGACGGAGGCCACCCAGAGCAGCCCGAAAGAACCAGCCCTTTGTGCCGGACTGGGGTCCTTGGGGGATGAGTGCATTTTTGGCGTATTTGGAAAGATTTCTTTTTTATAATGAGGAGCAGAGTGGGAGAGCCAAGGGAGAGACAGAGAGGCCAAAGGCAGGACTTGGGAAAAGAGGAGGGAGGAGGAGGGGGGAGGGCCGGAGCGGGGAGGGCCAGGGAGGGAGGTTGTAAGAGCACATGGAGAAATGTAAAAGGAAGCACAGCTCGGGAAACGGGAGACGGGGCCCAGCAGGGCAATTCTTAGGACAGATGGAAATTGCCCCGTTGCCGAAACAGAGAGCTTCTGAAGAGAAAGGGTGTTTGTGTCTGGGGGCAGAGGGGTGGAGGAAATGCAGGTGCCCAGAGAGGGCTTTACCTCCACTTTACACGTGGGAAAATCAGGCCTCCAAAGGGATGCAGGAGTTGGTAGCCAAGCTGACCGAGCCTTCGCACCACACGGGGCATAGGGCATCGTGCCGAGGGCTTCACAAGCAGTGGCTCATTTAATCCTCACGGCAGCCACACGTGGTCCGGGGTCTGTCATCACCCCCACTGTGCAGGAAGGTTGAGAACCCGGGCACCATACTAACACTTAATGTGACGTCAGCCAGGTAAGAAGCCATGGTGCTGGTGCTGAGCCTGCAGAGCTCCTGGGTGCCTCATGCCGCTGGGTGGGGCGTGGTGCCATCAGGGGTGACAGAGACACAGAAGCAGGGGCGGTGAGCACACTTGAGGTGCCCCCTGGCCGGAGACGATACATAAATTCCAGCTGTAGACTCCACGCCTGGTCCTTCCTCAGGTGAGTTCAGAAGGTCTCACGTAGCTTTTGACACGATGCATCATCTCCCTCCTGCCCGCGAGCATGTCCCTCCACCATCTGACTCCCTTTGAGAAAAAACTGTTTTTCTTTTTCTTGAAATGCTCTGTGCTATGGGGGGCCTAGGAAACACCTTTCCTCCTTAGCTCTTTGTAGAGCAGACGTCAGGCCCTAGTGTGTGAGGAGCCTGGGATGGGGTGGGGTGGAGGGAGGAGGGCAAGTCCCTGAGGGCTTCCTGGACGAGGTGTGGACAGAAAAGAGTCTTGAAGAAAGAGAGATCCTCACCTCCATCAAATTCTGGAGGATTCTGATTCTCTATTCCCCTTTCCCCACTCTTACCATCCATTAAAAAAAAATAGCAATAGTTCATTCATTGGTTAATTCATTTGAAAAATACTGCCGGCCCGATGTGTGTCAGGCCCTGTGTTAGTCTTGGGAACTCAGCAATGACTAAGAGCTGGTCACCACCTGGCCAGAAGCTCCCAGATAAGTGAGAGCCAACAAGCAGGGAAGCAGTGACCCCCACGGGGCCCACCGTGGAGTCCAAGCCAGGGCAGCCCTTTCACTTGTCCCTCCCTCCCACTGCCATTCACGTGGGCTGGTGGCTTGCCCAAGGTCACGGGGCAAATAAGTAGGGGATCTGTGTGTGACCCTTCCTCAGTTCTCAGGCTCCAGGACCCTGTTCTTGGCTCTTACCAGTCTGGTCCCTGCAGGAGCAAGGGGCTGAAGGTGGGCTGGCTACCTGGGGGTGACCGCTCTTGGGGTTGGGCTGCTGGGTCTCCCCTGAGAAAGTGGAATAGTGCCCCTTTCCTCCTGGGCGACCTGTGGAAGGTCTGGTGCTGGGTTGCGAAGGCAAAAGCTCTAGGGGGTGTCCCTGGGGGCGTGGCTGAGCTGGCAGGTCAGGACGCCCCTCCTGTACCTCTGCTCCTTCTTCCTGCCCCTCCCCATCTTCCCCCTCCCCTCCCCCATATTCCCCTCCCCCTCCCCATCTTCCCCTTCCCCTCTCCCTCTTCCCCCTCCCCTCCTCCATCTTCCCCTCCCCCTCCTCCATCTTCCCCCTCCCCTCCCCATCTTCCCCCCTCCCCCTCCCCATCTTCCCCTCTCCTCCCCCATCTTCCCCTCTCCTCCCCCATCTTCCCCTCCCCCTCCCCCATCTTCCCCCCTCCCCCCTCCCCTGCTCCAGTAAGTCCCCCTCCTCCTCCTCTCTCCTTCCCTTCCTGCCTGTTTTCTCCCCCCACCATCCCCTCCTCTTCTTCCTCCTCTTCCTTCTGCTTTTCTCCTTCAAACTAATTGCTTAAGGGGTGAAGACCAGGTCGGCTTGTGAAAACTCTGATCCATCGCCATGGTGATGCTAATTCAAGCTGAGTTCAAAGGAAATTGTTCCAGTTAAAACTAACAAGCTGGAGCTGGGGCCCCAGGAAGGACCAGTGCCAGGAGGCGCGAGCCCCGGGCCCAGAGAAATAGGAAAAACAAAGCCAGAGCTGGATCCTCACACACCAGCTCTGTTCTGTTCCGAGCCCTCCCTGGGCCTTCAGATCTACCCGAGATGAGAAGGAACCTGAGAGGTCATGGCAGGGAGTCCCCTGCCTCCAGCCAGACTCCACCCAAACCACCGCACGCAAGCCAGTGCATCGAAGCCCTCCCTTGAAGGCCTGACAGGGTCGCCCTCACTCTGTGGTTCTGGGTTGTAACCACCTTTGCTTCTGGGGAGCTCTCCACAGTTCACACGATGCTTCCCAGCACTTTCTAATAAACGTGGATTTGAAAGCAACCGGAGTAAAGCAGCCAGTACTCCAGGAGTGTCTGCTCTGGGCTGGGCTGGTCCTATTACCACTCTTATCAATACTTTTTGGGTTTCCAGGCATGAGAAAGCTCCCAGCGGAAGCACCTGCTTCATTTGAGCTTAGCCAGGTCTGGCTAGTTCAAGGGATGGACCCTGAACTGGGGGGAGATGCCTGACCGGTGGACAGGGGCAGGTCTTGAATCCCAAGTACAGCGAGCAGCCTCTGTGCTTTGAACTGACCAGCCCTCCCCTTCCACCTCCAGTCTGCACAGCACGTTGCCTGGACCTTCCTGCATCCCGGCTCGTGTCCCTTTCGGTCTGGGTGGCTGCACGCGTTCTTCTTGACTCTGAGGGCAGGAACCGTGTCTTCTTTGTCTGGGGCCCGTGAGCGGCCAGGCTGGGGCCAGGTTAACCGTTGTCTACCCATTGGAATGCTGAATGGGCCCCTAGTCCCTCTGGAGGGGGATGCTTTGAGGCCCGCCAGGTGAAGGAGGTTTGGGGAGCCCCCTCTCATGGAGGCCAACTGAAGACCAGCAGGAGACTTTCTGGGAGGACTTGGTGGTTCTAATCCGCCGGCAGAGGCCAGCACTGGAGCGCATCCCTTGGCAGCCCTCGCCTCTCCACTCTGACCTTCCAGGAGACCTCACTCTCTTGCTCAATCTCCTGTTCTTTTTCTTAACCCTGAAGTATCCAGTGATTTTCCAGGCGCTGAAGAGGTACTGGTTGAGCACGAGAAGACATTCCTTCAGGCCGTGCCCGTGCGGTGCCTCTGTCACAGCGCCGGCAATACAAAGCACAGGGCGGGAAGCTCCTAGGAGAGCCTCAGGTTTAAAAGAATGAGTAACCGGGGTCTGGCTGCCCTCTGCGGGGAGGACGCCAGGGGGCAGAAGGCCTCAGATCTGCTCTCCCCTCAGATGTGCCCCGAGACCTTGAGAAACCTCTCCAGCTCTTTGTTCCTCACTTTCTTCAGTGACCCACCGCCCTCTCCCAACCACATTCAGAGGGCGGCAGGAAGCTGTAACTGCGTGGTAGCGTCCCCACTAGCATCAAGGCCAGAGCACCTCCCTCCCCTCCCAGTGAATGGAGGGTCATGCCTGGCCTGTGTGCCGCACACACTCTCTGGGAACGCCCCATCCCCCCCTCCCCCCTCCCCGAGCTGTCCTGAAAGGGGAGTTTGGTGTCTCTGGATTACAGAGGCGAAATCCAACCAGGATGGAGGAAGTGACTCAGCACAGGGGCTGGGGAAGGCCCAGGGCCAGGTCTCCCACTCCCAGGACAACTCGCACTGTGCTTTGTACTCAACCCAGTGCCTTTCATCCCAGCATCTCAAAGCCCCTTTCAAGCTGCAGCAGTCCTGGGAGTTGGGTCATGATCTCAACCAACACCGCTGGCTTGGGTTGCTGACTCAGGCCATTGGGTTGATGTCCAAGGACGCCTGTGGCTGCAGACCACCCACCTCATCAATGCCGAGCTTCTCTCTCTGGCCCTTGTTGCCTTCCTGGCCTCAGACACCACCTCCCTCTCCCTTTGTCTTTGAACGTGGCTCTGGACGTAGCCAGGCATATCTGCTCAATAACCTCAGTATCTGACCCTCAGTCTTGCCCTTGACCTTTGTGTAAGCCCGTAAGGTGAAGGGAGCGGGCCTGGCCCTTTCCCCACGTGGACCTTTTTCAAAGCTTTGTTCCAGATTTAGTCCTCCGAGTCCTGCCATCAGCTTCCCTGCCTGTGAGCCTGATTCGTCTCGCGGCTGCTGTAACAGGGCAGTGTGTTGCAGAGAGGCCAGCTGTGGCCAGGAGGCCCAGGTGCGCCTCGGGTTTGCACGTGGGTTGGCTTTTGTCCTGGGCCGGGAGTGGGGGGTAGGTGAGGAGGACAGGCAGTTGGGAGCGTCTCCCGCCAAGGCAGGAGGACGCGTGAGGGTGGGATGGATGGAAAGGGTTCCGAAGAGGGAGGGAAGCTGGGCTTGGTATCAAATCATAAGGAGAAAAGAATTTGAACTTTCTTCTGGGGTTTGAATTCTAGAGTGTGGTTTCTTCAGCATGACCTCTTCGATCCTTATCCGAGGCTCTCAAACAGCTTCCCATCCCGGCCTCCCTGACCCCCTCTGATCCAAGTCCCCTATTACACTCACTTCTAGCCTCAGGCTCAACATTTTTCTGGAGCTCTTTGCAGTCTTTGGATGGGTATAAATTCCTGCATTTTGCAGATGGAAAAACGGAGACTTAGAGAGATCTGGTGATTTACTTACAGACCCACAGCCAACAATGTTAGAGCTGGAAAAATGACCAGGTCCACCTGGCTCCGAAGTTGTGCTCCTTCCATTACACCCTCCTACAGATGTGCAGGGTGTGTGTGTTATGTGTTCATGTACGTGTGATTTCCCAGAAGTCCTTGGAAGATTGTGTACTGACCTCTCTCCCCTCCCTCCCTCCCTCCCGCCTTCCTTTTTTCCCTTTCCTCTTCTCTCTCTCCCTTCTGGATGATGTAATGGGCTGTCTGTGTTCATGACATGTTTTCTTTCCACGTCTACAAGGATCAGAAATGCTGGCGTTGGTCTCTCCGCACCTTCGGGACACCCAGCATCTAGCCCTGCCTTGGGAAGAGGCAGGTGGTTTCGTTACTCTTCCCTGGCATAGCGGCAGTCTTGGCACCAGTCTTGGCTTCTAGGTGGAAATATAAAATTAAAAAAAAATGTAAAGTGGAGAAAGCAGGAGGGTCAGGGAACCTGTGTGCTAGGTTTGACTTGGCCTTTTACAGATTGTGTGACCCTCTGAGCTTCAGTTTCCTTAACTGTATGATGCTATCAGCCTCCCAGGAGTTGGATTAGAAGACATACTGTGTGTCATCATGCTTGGTAAACTGTAAAGGGTCAGGTCCACTAATGTCAACCCAGAGAATCAGGGATGTTTGGACACGCTCCCCCCGTGTCATTCTGACGGTGACATCAGGAGACCAGCATCCTCTCCACACCCTTGTCAGAGACAGGACCTACTTGGATGGACACTCCTTGATGATAATTCTTATTATGGTGGAATGAACTACTTGGTGGCCTCTCCCCCTTTCATCAAGGGGGTGTTAGGAGTTAGGACGAATCTAATTAGAGTCATTCCAGATGCTGAGAACACTTAACAGCTGACGTGGTGACGCTTCTACTGTGAGCCAAGCTCAGGGATGAGTGATGCTTTCTTAGATGAATTAATGCTGGGGTTATTGTTTTATAAAGGGCAGGGTCAAAGTCAGACGAAGAGGAGAAATAGCCCTTCCCAGGAGGAGACCAGGCTGTGTTGGCTCTGGGGAAACGTGCGTGCTCCCCATGACTGGAGGCAGGCTTGCTTCTTGACTAATGAGAACGCTCAGCCAGTGGGAGGCGGAGTGGAGTCAGGGAGCCCACCGCTGCTCTCCTGAACTAACCACTGCTGCCAAGAGCAGAGGCTCCATGAGCATCTGGCCAAGCTCTAGGCCATAAATAAGGGGACTTTCTGTGGGGAGGGAAAGAGTAGGGACACTGGTCCAGGGAACTTGAAAGAAGGGACTTTTAGCAGAAGGATGGGGAATTGAGGAGACAAAGAGCTAAGAGCATGATCACTGCCCAGAGGAGCAATTGTTTGCTGAGGGTTCATCGCAGCTGGCAAAGGGCAGGCCCCGGAATTCATAGTCATCAGCCACGAAACCTTTTGCAAAGGAGCAGGTGAGCAAGCCTGCCCTTCTTTGCCTCTGTCTGAACCTGCTCCCTGCCCTTCCCTTGGGTTCCCACTCCCCTCCTCTCGGGTCCTCTCAGCTTCCACACCTTCTTATAGAAGTGAAGGGGGGGAGAAGTGGGCTGAGCAGTGGGACAGGAATACCCCTTGAACTCGGAGCCTCTCTTGATTCATCAGAGGGGGGCTATCTGGTTGCTGGAAGGAGTGGGGAAGGAGAAGGGAGGGAGAGCGCTCTTCAGGCTGGGAAAGATCCAATCCAGAGCTCCCATTAATGTCTGACACCTCCAATAAAAGCTGCATATTCCCCAAAAGCAAGTTTGGAAAATCCTAGACTCTTTGAAGCTTGGTGTTTAACTGCCACTCCTTCCACACTTAATAGGAAACCAAGCCCCTTGGCTTGCGCGCAGGGCTCCCATCTGGGGCGGTTTCCCTCCTCCAAGCATTTGAGGCCCTTGTGTGCTTCTTGCAGCTGGGCATGAAAGGGACGCCTTGATCCTCACAGAGTGAAGAGTAGCCACCCCGGGGGCAGTGGCTGTAGTGCAGACAGGCTTGGAGGCTGGAGTGGGTCAGGGCTGGGTGGGAAGGAAGCACGGCTAAGACTTTGGAAGTTGGAAGGCGAATGGAGTTGAGAAATGGGACTGAGCCCAAGCAGTTATTTTTCTAGACTCTTTTTCTCCCCTTCATTTAACTGAAAAAATTAGCACATGTATAAATGCTAAAATAGGAAGATACTGAAAAGCAAGTCCCCATTTATGCAGACGACCTGCCTCTTAGACGGCCTCTTACACTACAATGAACAGCTTTTTGTGTATCATTCAGGAATTTTCTATGCTTAAATGCATTTACTTCTTTTTTTTTTTTTTTGCCATCAGCAGGAACATATGATACCCACTCTTCCATATATGACTTGCTCTTTTATTTTTTAATTTTAAAATTTTATTTTTAATGTTTTATATTCATATTTATATTGCCATATATGACTTGCTCTTAATATATCTTACAGATCGTCATATAAATCTACTTCATTTATATGCGCATATATTTCTTTATATACACACATATCTACTTCATTCTTTGGCTGGTATTGTATAGCGTAGATGGACCATAATTTATTTACCCCACCCTCTAGTGATAGATACTTAAGTTCTTTTTAGTTTTTAGTTATCATGAGCAAAACTGCAGTGGACAGCCTTATACATACACGTCTGTGCAAATATAACTGAGGGGTACATTTCTAGGAGAGGAATTGCCGTGTCAGAGGCATGTCCTTTAAGCTGACAGATGTCGTTCGGGTTGCTTTCTGGCCAAGATTGCATCCAAAGTGCGGGGAGAATTGGTTGTCAACCCTCCATCTCTCCCCCACCTCATCTGGGAATAAGGTGACCCCCAGGGTGGGTTAATGCCCTAGGGGATGATTGAGAAATCATCTCTGTTTGGCTTTGGGATGCAGGAAGAGAGGTGTTTTCTGTTCGGTTTTTTGTTTGTCTGTTTGGAATAGTCTGTCCTCTTCATGATGTTTGCCTGGTGGAGGGCTTCTTGCTTTCCCTGAGCAGCGCTGCACTGCAGAGGGACTGCCAGACTCAGGGGGTGTCAGCTGGGCTCCCTACAGAGTAGAGGGGCCAGCTGGTCTGCCCCCAGGGAACTCCCCGGGCTTCCCAGCCTGTTCACCAAACTGCAATAATGTTGCAATCATTTGCCTGATGGATTTAACTTTTCAAAGACTTTTGTAGCCAATGTTTCATTGCATTTCAGCTGTGAGGGAGGCCAAACAAATACTCTTAGGTCAGGTGAGGAAATAGACCCAGAGAGGCTGCCGTGATGGGAGTGTGGTCATGAAAAGGTACTGGGTCGTGAGCTGGGACCCCCGGGTTCAAGTTCAGCACTGAGGTGTTAGCGGGGTGACCCTCTGTGGAAGCAGTTGGATGGGATGGTCTTCCAGCCCCTCCCCATCAAGGACGTGGTTTGATGACTGTCTAAGGGCCTGCAGTTAGCTTGGGGGCAAGCTGGCCCTTCATGATTTGTGAAGCCCATCCCACAGCGGCTCCAGGCTGGTACCGCATCCTGATGTGGCTTCTACAGAGGAAGCAGAGGGTCTCTCTCCTTTGGGTGATGGTACATCCTCCAAGACTCCTCAGGGGTGGGTTTGGTGGGGCGCGTGGAGAGGGGGCAGGAAGCACAGCAGTGGCTGGAGCTGATGTAACTGGGCCAGGCTGCTAGAGAAGAGGCCCTGCACCAACACCTTCCAAAGGCACTGTGGGTAGAGCTCTGCTGCCCCATTAAAGCCCCTATAATTCATGCCATCTGCCCCCCGTAAAACCAACCAGTCTCCGGAGTCTGACCCTGCAGATAGCTTTGGGACCTAATCAAAGCCAGACGTCCCTGGTCTCCTCCGCTTCCACTGGTCTGTGAATAGCCTTCAGCCATCCTGGCTCCACGCCCCCTTAACCCCTTCATCCCTGGCTTCCTTTCTCTCCCCCAGGATCTCTGTTCTGCTGCCCTTTCACCCCCTTGGACTAGGGTCACACAGAGGAGCCCATTCCAAAGCCAAGTGTGATGTCTTGAAAGAATCTAGGTTGGGATCAGGAGGCCAGGGCTCCTCCCCTCGGGCCACCACTGACTTGCTGTGTGGCTTCCAGAAAGTCATTTAACCTTGTGGGGCCTCAGTTGCCCTGTCTTTGGCAACCAACATTTATATTTTAATAAAGAGCTTTCAAAATGTTTTTCACCTACATAGCCCCATTTAATGTTTCAAAAGGAGATAATTATGCCTCTTCTAATTACCATCACAGGGAGAAGTTCGTGAGAAGGTGGGTTGTGGAGGTTAGGAAGCAATACCTAGGTCACCAGTTCCCCTGCCAGACTGCGGAGGGGTCTCCACAGAAGACGGCACAAGCCTCTCTGTAGCCGGTCAAGGCCTTCTGTGGGAGGGGCCAGGATTTCCTAAACACCACCCAGGGGACCACAGCACGTGGGTCCACAAGGGAAGCAATTCCTGCTCCAGGCCACTCAGCTTAACCCAATGAGGCGGAGGTGTGGGTAGTGACAGGCCTTGCACTTGCCAACAGTCAGGGCCTGTCTCCCCTGAAGGCAAAACAGGAGGAAACACGCTAATAGTAGGGGAAGGATTGAGGACAGACCCATGAAGGGCTGTGTCAAAGGGAGCCGCGGCCTGGGTGGCTGGTTGAGCCGGGGTGTGGAGACACCCTGTGGTGGGAATGAGGAACCACAGTCTGGTTCCCTCGGAAAGGTGATGGGGCAAACGCGGGATGCGGCTTACTTGAGTTTACACCTGTGCTGGGCAGGTGCTTTCCCCAGCTGACCCTTGAGTCCCCAAACTGCCCTCTCCTCTGTGTTCACGCTGGTGTTCAAGAACACCTCCTCTCTCCTCAGCTTTCAGACAAACTTCCCTGGGCCCAGGGCAGGGAGGAGAGTGAGGATCCAGCCTTCACCACCCTTCAGGCCAGAGCTCAATGAGTGAGCTAACGACAGCAGGAGGGACTGTAGTCGGATACCAGAAGGGACTTACTGGGTGGAAGATTGTTCCATGGTGGCACGGAAATCCTTCTGCCCAGGCCAAGTTCAGTGACAGAAGGTAAAGGAAGGGGAGAGACTGTTTCCCAGGGTGCTCAGATGACCACTTCAGAGGCTGGTCCCATTGCCAGTGGCCTGACATTGTTGTTCTGATGGACAAAGTGGACACAGCAGGTCACGTGGGCATTGCTTAGTCCTCGGCTCTTAAATGTCTAGGCCAAACCCCAGCCATCCTTGGCACCAACTTGGTGTAGCCAGTGAGACTCCTCCGGGGTCCCTGCACCATGGGCTTGCTGAGGACACTGACTCAGGCTGAGAGCTGACTGTTAGGGGCGACTGGGCATCTCATGTTGGGTGAGGGTATGGCTCCTGAGCCATGTGGGTTATGGGGGGGGGGTGGGTCATAGTAACAAGAGCTAAGACTCACCATGCATCTTCCTTGTGCCAGCAGCTGTGTGTCCACAGTCCCTCCCAGCGACCCTATGCGGTAGATCCGTCATTTTCTCCATTTTACAGGTGAGGAAAGTGAGACACAGAGAAATTAAGGAACTGGCACAGAGCCACACAGCTGGAAGCCAGTGGAGCCAGGATCTTAATGCAGGCGACTGGACTCCACAGCCCACTCTCGTCACCATTACACCTGCCTAAGGGGTAGGATGGTCGGGCTGGACCGAAAGTGGGCTGCGAGGTCAGTGGGGGTAGAGTTGGAGCAGGAAAGGGGGCTCCAGATCCTGGGGGCTGTGAGGGCTTAGGGAGATGGGGGCAGGCTGTGAGGAGGGGAAACCCAGCCGTGTCATTGGACCACCCTGTGAGAGGCTGAGCATGCTTGCTCAGAAGGGCTAGAGGTTGTACAGTTCCACCTGCCCAAGAGCAGAGTTCCCATCTGTGGGCAGGGCACACTGATGTGCTGGGAATGAGTTACAGGTGTTCTAAGACAGAGATCTCCTCCATCTGATCCTCCAGATGGTCCCAGGTTCCCGGGGCATCTGCCACCCCCTCCCCCAGCTGTAGCCTCTGGCTGAAAGCAGCCCCTCACTTTACTTCAGTGGGTCGTGCCATGCCATGTCGTCGTTTTTCTCATGTGCCGTGCTGTGACAAAGTTTGGGAAGCTCTGTCTCAGACAGGAGCTCACACGGCCTCTGAATCGTTCTAGGAGCTCAGAACATGAGATGCTGCTTCAACAGCTGCTAGTACTGCTTGTCCGGGGTCAAGCACAGAGAGCTATCCCTACACTGGAGTGCTTGGGGAGCTGTTGGTGGGGTGGCATGGGCCTGGCTGCCAGGCTGGGCTCTGTGACCTGGAGCTGGCTGGCGGAAGCCCACGAAGCTCAGGGAATCTCCCGTGGGAACTCATGCGTCCATCCAGTGCCTCTGCGCCTACTTGCTTCTAGCTGCATGGTCCTGGGCAGGTGACCTCCCTGAGCCCCAGATTCCTCATCAGGAAAATGAAAATAATAAACGCCTCTTCCCCCTGCCCCCCAGAGGGTACTTGTGCCTATTCAGCAAGCCTTTCCAATCTTGCTCTGGGCCTGGCAGTGGCTGGTGTCAGGGATGGGAAGTGAGTTAGTACACCGCAGCATCTCTGGGCAGAGAGAGGAGGGGACCCAGGGGCAGGGAAACAGACCCAGAGACAGAAACCCAGATACTTAATAAATGGGGCTGCGCACAGAGCCCATACAAAACGCGCCACCAGTAAATAACCTGCTGGACTTCCCTTTAGAACAAGAATGATCGGCATCGTCCCGGTGACCCGCTGGACGTTGGACTTCAGAAGCGCCCTCTGCCTCCCTGCTCAGTTTGGTCCCTCCCCTCACTCACCCCAACCCCTGGGGGGCCAGAGAGAACGTCCTGGAGCCCGGGTCCCTGCCACCCTCAGAGGCTCACTGGGCAGCAAACTCAGGTCCCCGATTCTCCGGTCGCGGGGAACCCGCGGGCAGACACAAAACCCATTCCATCGTTGGGCATGAAACAGGCCTTTGTGCCTGGCGAGAGCAGCCATCCAAGCCGAGCGAGCGAGCGAGCGGGGCCAGCCCGGAGCGCTGAGAGCCTGGGCGCCGCTGGTTCCCACCGCGGCCACCGCTCCCACGGGCGCCGCCGCACCGCCGCGCCTCTCCAGACACGCGTCCTCGCCCCTCTGCCTCCTCCGTTTCCATCCTCCCACTTTTAACTTCAGTGATGAGGCCGCTCTTACTTGCGTTGCACGTTTACAGCTTTGGGGAGCACCTTTCACTCCAGTTGAGTCATTTGCTCTGCATCACAAACTGAGGAGGCATAAGGGGGCCACTCAGAGCTGTCAAGTGGCTCCTTTGTTCAGTAAGCACCTGCTGTGTGCTAAGTTCTGAGGATACAAGGGCAGGGCTGGACTTTGCAGGGCGTTGGGCCATCTTAAGGACGGGGGTCTTATTCTTGAGAGCTGTGGGGTGCCACTGGAAGAATTTAGGTAGGGCCAGCATGTGAAGAAGGGAGGAGATGGCAAGTTCACATTTATGTTTCAGAAAGACCCCCCCCTGGCTGCTGCATGGATAATGCCCTGAAGTGAGCCAGAGGCATTGTGGGGAGAGCAGCGGGCAGCTCCTGAGAAGGCCAGGGTGGTGATGGGGACAGGGTCACACAAGTGCAGAATTCAGTGAATGACAAGTGTTGTGGGATTCAGCCCTTCATCCAGCCCCTCACACGAAATTCAGGGTAAAGCTGTTTGTAGGGTGAGAAGAGGGAGGGGTATGGGGACATTTCAAACTAGAAAGATTCAGGGGAGGCTCCCCGTCAGTCGACTGTGGTAAGACTTGGGTATTGAAGTTGATTATTAGCCACAAGACTTTGGGCCAGTCACATAATTTCTCAGTGCCTCAGTTTCCTACTGTGTGAAAAGGGATAATACAGTTCTGGTTTCTAATAATGGAAGAATAGCTTTGTGGGACTTACCCATCCACCCACCCCCCAAACAGTCACCGGCAACAGATAACAATTATAAAATCTGGGAAAGTATTAAAAAAAATTATTTGAAGACACTGGGGAATGACTAAAAGCAGGCATAAACTGAAAGGGTGTCTACCCTTGAAAAAAAGTAAACTGCAAGGAGTGAGTTTGTAGCCATTTTCTAATGAAAACTCTGATACCCACGTGGATCTAGTGGTAGAATCTGCAGCCTCACTAATTTGGTAAGGGCAGAGCAACCAGAAAACTGAGGGGGGCCTGAAAAGGAGGGAACTGTAGCAGGGGTGAACCCCCAAATCTACATGGAAAATCTGTTCATATTCTCTGTTGATTTTAAGTTATTAAGCTAAACTGTCAAGCATTAAGGAGAGTCCAGGCAGCCTGGAAAAAAAGCAGTGGCTGGAAGCTGAAGGAACCGAGCAAAGATGTCAGATGTTATTCACCATAGTGGAGACAGAGCTTGGAGTTTCGGTCCAGCTAAGTTAACTGACAGCTTGAATCAAATTTACCCTTCAAAGAAATACAACACAATCCAGAGTCCATACCATATCATTCATAATGTCTAGTATCTAATCAGAACTCAGTAGACATTCAAAGAAACAGGAAAACATGACCCATTTTCAATTAAAAAAAGCAGTCAGTCAACCCACAACCCCCATCCTGAGATGATCCAGATGTTGCAGTTAGTAGACAATGATTTTAAAGCAGCTGTTATAATATGTTTTCTTAAATTAATTAATTTATTCATTTATTTAATTTTTGGCTGCATTGGGTCTTTGCTGCCGCACGTGGGTTTTCTCTAGTTGCTGAGAGCGGGGGCTACTCTTTGTTGTGGTGTGTGGGCTTCTCATTGTGGTGGCTTCTCTTGTTGTGGAGCGCGGGCTCTAGGCGCTCGGGCTTCGGTAGTTGTGGCATGCAGGCTCAGTAGTTGTGGCTCGTACGCGGGCTTAGTTGCTCCACAGCATGTGGGATCTTCCCTGACCAGGGCTCGAACGTGTGTCCCCTGCATTGGCAGGCAGATTCTTAACCACTGCACCACCAGGGAAGCCCTTTTATAATATGTTTGAAAACTTAAAAGAAAACAATTGGGTTATGAATTAACGGATAGGGAATCTTGGCAGAAAAAAATACTATAATAAAAGAACCAAACGGAAATTCTGGAACTGAAAGTTACAAAAAATGAAATAAAATGTTTACTGGGTGGGCTTACAGCAGAGTGGAGAAGGCAGGAAATAGAGTTAGTGAACTTGTACACAGACCAATAGAAGTTATCCTATATGAAGGACAAAGAGGAAAAATATTAAAGAAAAATGAAGAGCACCTCAGAGTCCTGTAGGACAACATCAAGCAATCTAACATGAATGTATCTGGAGCCCAGGAAGGAAAGGAGAGAGAGAGAATGGGTAAGAAAATTATTTAAAGAAATAATAGCTCAAATCTTCACAAATTTAGTGAAAGACATCAATTTAGAGATCTTAGAAGCCCAGTGAACCCCAAGCAAAGTAAACATATAGAAAACCACACCTAGGCACAGATGGTCAAACTGCAGAGCTAAAGAGAACATACTGAAAGCTTGCAGAGAGGAACAATGGTACAATGATGGCCAACTTCACAGCAATGATGGAGGCCAGGACACAACTGAGCAGCATCTTCAAAATGCAAAAGAAAAAAGGAAAAATAAATCCCTGTGAACTCAGAATTAAAAATAATTTTTTGATCTTTGTTTTTCAGAATTCTATATTCAGCAAAATTATCTTCAAAAATGAAGATAAATTAATTTTAAGAAAAACGAGGTGAATTCATTAGCCATCACACTTAACACTACAAAAAATGTTAAAGGAAATTTTTCAGACTGAAGGGAAATGATACCAGATGTTAACTCAGATTTATAGGAAAAGTGAAAATCATCAGACATGACAAATATGTGGGTAAATATAAAAGACTATACATATTTTGTCTTTTCTTCAATTCTTTAAAAGACATGACAATTTAAAGCAAAAATTACAACACCGTAGTGAGGGGTCTATTACATATGTAGATTAATATATATGACATGCAGTGAAAACTATGATGGCAAGTGTAAATGGAACTGTCTTGTTGCAAGATTCTTATATTTTATGTGAAGCAGTACAATATTAACCCTAAGTAGATCGTGGTAAGTCAAAGATGTACATTATAATACCTGGAACAACTCCTACAGATGCAAAAATATATAGCTATAAAGCTAATTGAGGAATCACAATAAAATATTTTAGAATATTTTATTAATTCCAAACAAATCAGGAAAGGAAGAACAAATGAACAAGGAAACAGATGAAATCAATATAAAACAAATAGGAAGTGGCAGACCTAAACCCAAATTTATCAATAATTACATCAAATGTAGTTTTATGAATTATTGATGAAATTGATGAATTAAACATTTTAATGAAAAGGTATAGATTGTCTGACTGGACCCAGATATGTGTTGACTCTAAGAGGTGTACTTTGAATCCAAAGAGACAAAGTGAAAGTAAAAGGATGGAAAAATATATACCATTTGTGATAATTAGTTTTATGTGTCAATTTGATTAGTGCCCAGTTATTTAATTAAACACTAATCCAGGTGTTGCTGTGAAGGTATTTTGTAGATGTGATTAACATCCACAATGAGTTGACTTCAAGTAAGGGAGATTATCCTCTGTCATCTGGGTGGGCTTCATCCAATCAGTCGAAAGGCCTTAAGAGCAAAATTAAGGTTTCCTAAAGAAAGAAGAAAATTTGCCTATGAACTACAGCTTCAGCCTCTGTCTGAAAGTTTTGAGCCTTCCAGCCTGCCCTACCCTACAGATTTTGGACTTACCAGCCCCCACAAGCACATCAACCAACTGCTTGAAATAAATGTCTCTCTATCCATCTCTCTTTTTCTTCTTACACATAAGAAAACATGGATAGATAAAGAAATATTGTTATAGATCTCCAGTAAGTTCTATTTCTATTAGGTCTCTAAGGCAGCATTTAAATAACACATAGGAAAGCTGGAGTAACTATATTAATCTCAGACAAAATACACTTCAAGTCAAAGATTATTACTGGAAATACAAGGAATATTTCATAATGATAAAATGGTCAAAACATTAAGAAAGCATAATAATTATAAATCTGTACTAAGATATAATAATACTTAAAATAATTGTTTGTAATCTGTACTAAATCTAGTAACAGAGCTTCAAAATACATGAAGCAAACACTAACAGAAGAAAAGAGAGAAATAGACAAATTCACAATCATAGTTGCAAATTTTATCACCCTTCTCTCGGAATAACTGGACAAAAATTTAGTTAGAATATAGAAGATCTGAAGGACACAATAGACTCCCTCAGTTGAATTGACATTTATAGAATACTACCCATAACAATTGCTATACACATTTTTCCCCCAAATGTCCATGGAACATTCACTAAAATGGATTATATGCTAGATAAAATAGCATCTCAATAAATTCCATAGGACTGAAATAAGATTGAGGATGTTTTCTGACCAAAATGGGATTAATTTAAAAATCAATAAGATATTTAGAAAAATTCCAAATATTTGAAATTTTAAAAATACAGCTTTAAATAACTTGTGGGTCAAAGAAAAAACTAAAAGGGAAATTTAAAAGTATTTTGAACTAAATAATAATGAAAATACAACATATCAAAATTTGTAGCATGGTATTTGGAAGAAACGTTACAGTTTTAAATTCTTCTATTAGCTAAGAATAATGGCTTAAAATCAATCATCTAAATTTTTACCTTCAAAAACTGGAGAGGAGGAAATTAAACTGAAAATAAGTAGAAGAAAGGAAATAATAAGGGCAGAATCAATAAAATAGAAAACAGATGATAGAGAAAAACAATGAAACCAAAAGTTTTTTCTGGAAAAATTAATAACATTGATAAACCTCTATCAAGACTGACCAAGAAAAAGAGAGAAAATATCAAGTACCAGTATCTAGAATAATAGAGGAATATCCCCACAGATCCTATAGGACATCAAAAGGATAATAAGGGACTATTATGAACAACTTTATGCCAATAAATTTGACCACCTAGATGGAATAGGCAAATTCTTTGAAAAAAGCCAACAGACCAAAACGGACGTAAAAGAAATAGAAAATCAAAATAGTCCTATACCTATTCAGTACATTGAATTTGTTATATAAAACTGCTCTACAAAGGAAATTCCAAGCCCAAGTAGTTTTACTGTTGAGTTCATTACATATGTAAG
The DNA here is from genome assembly GCF_011762595.2 of Tursiops truncatus. Taxonomy (NCBI): domain Eukaryota; kingdom Metazoa; phylum Chordata; class Mammalia; order Artiodactyla; family Delphinidae; genus Tursiops; species Tursiops truncatus. Next base: position 12,867,874 of record NC_047041.1, read on the forward strand.
GAAGAAATAGTACCTGTGGTCTTTCAGAAAATGTAGAAGAAGGAACACTTCTCAGTTCTTTTCATGGGTCCAACATAACCTTGAGCCCAAATTTGACAAAGGCAAGAAAATTATAGGCCAGTATCTTGCATAAACATATATACAAAAACCTTTAACAAAATATTCACAAATTGAATCCAACAATATTTAAAAAGGATCATATATCTGACTATATGAGGTTTATCCATTTCATACTTGTAAATCTGTTATTATAATCCACCTCATTTATAGAATAAAGGAGAAAATTCATATGATTATCTTAATAAATGTACAAAAAGCATTTGACAAAATTCCACTCAGTCATGATAAAAACTCTCAGAAAACTAGGAAAACAAGAGACTTTGTCAGTCTAATAAAGGGCACTATATGAAACCTACAGCTAAAATCACCCTTATTTGTGAAAGACTGAACACTTTCCCTGTAAGATCAGGATGTCTACTTTTATTACTTCTACTTATCATTGTACTGAAGATCATAGTCACTGCAACAAGGCAAGAAAAAGAAATAAAAGACACAAATATTGGGAAAGAAGAAGTAAAATAATGTTTTCGCAAATGACAGGATAGTTTATGTGGATAAACACCTTACCAGAACTAATGAATGAATTTAGCAAAGTTGCTAGATACAAGGTCAATATATACACATAAACTATATTTCTACGTACAAGCAGCAAACAACTTGAAAAATTCCACTTAGTATTATAAATAACAAGATACTTAGGAAGTCTTTAACAGAAACTATGCAAGAACTGTGCGCTGAAAATTACAAAATATTCCTGAGTGAAATTTAAAAAGACCTAAATAAATGGAGAGTTATATAACATTTATAATTGAAAGACTCAATCTGGATAAGATGTAATTTTTGCCAAGTTAATACGGAGATTTAATGTAGTTCCATTCATAATCCCAGAAGGGTTTGCTAATAGCATTTTATAGGCTATTCTGAAATATATATGGAAGTTCAAAGGACCAAAATAATCCTAAAAAAGAAAAACAAAGATGAAGAGTTTACGGTAGATTACTTTAAGATTTATTATAAAGCTGCAGCAGGGACTTCCCTGGTGGTCCAGTGGTTAAGAATCTGCCTTCCCATGCAGGGAAAGTGGGTTGCACCCCTGGTCGGGAACTAAGATCCCACATGCCGCAGGGCAACTAAGCCCGTGTGCCGCAACTACTGAGCATGTGAGCCACAACGAGAGAGAAGCCTGCGTACTGCAACAAAGAGCCAGCATGTCACAATGAAAGATCCCACACGCTGCAGCGAAGATCCCATGTGCTGCAACTAAGGCCCGAAGCAGCCAAAAATAAATAAATATTTTTTAAAAAGCTGCGGCAATCAAGACAGTGTTGTATTGACATAAGGATAGACAAACTGATCAACAAAATACAATAGAGATTCTAGAAATAGACTTGCACTCACACAGTTAACTAATTTTGAACACACGTGTCAAAGCAATTCTATGGAGAAAAGAAAATATTTCAACAAATGGTCCTGAAACAACTGTACCTGTTTATCCAGAAAGAATAAGCCTTGACACCTGAACTTTATATCATATATCAAAAAATTAGAGTTGGATCATAGACCTAAATGTAGCAGCTAACACTACAAAGTGTTAGCATAGGAGAGAATATTTTTGAGACCCAGAAGTAGGCAAAGAGGTCTTGAATAAGACCCAAAAGTCAATAACCAAAAAAGAAAAAAAATGATAAAGTAGGCTTCATTAAAATTAAAAAAAAACAAACAAACTTTTGCTCATCAGTGAACACTTCTGTTTTCATCATGATGGAGTAATGGGGAGCAGATCTACCCTGTCACCTTAAATAAGTAGAAAATTGGAAAAAATATATGGAACAATGCTTTTCAGTTATTAGATAATAGCACAGGGCTGTGATCCTTGAGAGAATGGAAAAAATGAAGTGAACCCTACAAATACCTTACTTTATTGCCTGGAGACATTTTCTAGGTCACAGAACAGGGAGAGAGAAGCCAAGCGGTGCCTGGTGATCTCATTGAATTGAGGAGAAAGTGACTGGAGGTCAGGGAAGCCAAGGAACCGAACTTGCAGGGCAGGGTACCAAAGAGGAGGGAGCCACAGAGGAGAGAGAGCTCTGGAGATCTTCAGAGGTGTCCCTTGCGTCTTTGACTGGTTATTGATTTACAATGTGTGAGAGGAAATGAACCAAAGCTAGGGAAAGGATTCCCAGAACGGAGTGGGCAAAACAATTTCTAGAGCCCACATAGAATTGGAACTTGTGTTGTTACCAACCAGAGTTGAGAAACCTTATAATGCGTGGGACATTGGGTTAAATGCTCAGAAAGGTATTGCCTTAGGAGTGGAGCTAAATCAATTCTGGTCTAAAGGTTGCTGTGGACCCACTTTAAAGAAGCTTAGACACAAGTCTTGAAAGCCTTCAACTGATTACAAATCACTTACCTGTGCATCAGGATAAAGTCCAGCACTTAAAGGAATGCAACAAAATTCAGCACCCAGCAGATAAAATTTACAATGCCCAGCATTTAATAAAAATTTCCAAGCATGAAATGAATTAAGAAAAACATGACTCATAATCAGGAGATAAATTGGCCAATAGAAAAACAGAGAAAATAAAATGAACAAACAAGAGTGTTAAAAGCATATTATAAATATGCTTCATAGATTCAAGAAGGTAGAGGAAAACTAACATAACGTGAGAAAAATGGATTATATAATAAACCCAGATGGAACTGCTACAGATGAAAATATAATATCTGAAATAAAAAATACTTTGGAAGGAACTAAATGCAGGTTAGACACTGTGGAAAAAAGGAGTAATGAACTTGAAGATCCAGCAATATAAATCATACAGAATGAAACACAGAGAGAAAACTATTGGGGGAAAAAATGAACAGAGCTTCAATGATCTGCAGAATAATGCCAGGCAATCTAATATTCATGTACTTGGAATCTCATAAGGAGAGAGTGGGGCAGGGCAGAAAAAGTTTAAACCCAATGCAAGAAATAAGAAAAACGAGAGCAGAAATTCCTGAAATAAAAAGAAAAAAATCCGAGAAACCTAAAGCTTACTCTTTGAAAAATGTTTTGATTTCCCCCTATTCACCCAGTTGGTGAGACAGGGATTCTTGCCCATGAGTTAGGAAAATGGTGGAACAAGTAACACCTGACACCAGACAGATGCAACTGGCAGGAGTTTATTAGTCACATATACTCACAGTCAGGGGGAGGAGGACACTGCATGCCATTCAGGGCTGCATAGGGGTTGCGCTTGGGAACAGAGTGAACACCAGGGGCTGTTGGGAGGCAAGCTTTGTCGTACCAAGAGGTTGAGGTGCCCCATCATTCCTAGGATGTGATTGGTGTGTTTGAATAATTCTCCCGGCTGTCAGGGAACTGAAAATTACTATTCAGGGACAAATAGGCAGTGCACCTGGTCTTCTTGATAGGGTGAGTTGTTTGGCTAGAGGACCTTATTCACAGGAACAGAGTGGGAAGGGGAAGTTGAGGTTGGGCCAGATGAGGCCCTCCTGATTTCACTAGGTGTCAAGGCAGCACCTAATATTGGACCTGAATTTTAGGCCTTACACCATAGAAAGATCAACATAATTGATAAAACTCTAGCCTGACGGATCAGGAGAAAAGAGAGAAGACCCAAATGACCAATATCAGGAGTGAAAATCTCTATAGATTCTACAGACATTTAAAAAACCTAAGGGAATATCATGAACAACTGTATGCCAATAAATTCAGCAACTTAGACGAAGTGGACATATTCCTTGAAACACAAGCTACACAAGTCACACAATAAGAAATAAATAATTTGACTATCCCTATATCTATTAAATAAATTAAATTAATAGTTAAAAAACCCAAACCTTTTTATAAAGAAAACTCCAGGAATGGCTTCACTAGTGAATTCTACCCATTGGTGTGTTGGTAAATGTTTCACCTGTGATTTTCCAAAGGGAAAAAAATTCCCTGGTTTGTAGCATTTGCCAGTTTCCATGGTGTAAATATTCCCACCATGACCAATTTCAGGTTACCAATGTGATGTCACTGATCATGGAGCTGGGGAGAGATGTGCAGTAGAACACCAAACGGATAAAACAGTCATAAATGTCCTCAAGAGCACTGCTACTAATAAAATGTAGCAAAAATAATTAAGAAGTGATGCACAGTCATTCAGGATTTATTACCTTTGTTTTTAATATAATTTATTTAATTTTTAATAATGGCTGTGTTTAACAACGGTTCACAAAATTCCTAAAAATTTAACAGTCGGCTATCATGAGCCAGTACAAGCCAGTTCTGGTACACCGATGATTCTACTAAACATTTAAGGTAAAAATAACACCAATTCTATAAATACTGTTATAGAAAATAAAAGAGGAACAAACATTTCCAAACTTACTTTAGGAGGCCAGCATTACCTGGATACCAAAACCATACAAAGACATTATAAGGAGAAAAAAAAAACCTTAAACTACAAACCACCGTCACTCAAGAACATAGATACAGAAATACTTAACAAAATTTTGGCAAAGAAATTTCAGCAATATGTAAAAAGGATAACAAATCATGACCAAATGGCCTTTTTCCCAGGAATTCAAGGTTGTTTTAATATTCAAAAGTCAATCTATGCTTTATCATATGTGATAGACAGAATATCCATTTCTTAATCCCAGAACCTGTGAATATGCTGCTTTCTGTAGCTTAAGAGATTTTGCAGATGTGATTAATTTAAGGATTTTGAGATGGAGTGGGATTCTCTCCTAGAGCCTCCACAAGGAAGATAGCCCTGCCGACATCTTGACTTTAGCCCAGTAGGATCCATTTTGAACTTCAAACCTCCACATTGGTAAAATAATAAATCTGTATTGTTGTTAAGCCACTGTTTTTAAGCAGTGGTAGGAAACGAAGTAGAAAACTAACGCATCATTTAAACAGTCTTAAAAGAAACAATATACAATCATGTCAATTGATGCAAAGGAAGTTTTTAACAAAATTCTACATAGAATAAATAAACATTTATTTTACATAAAATTTTACATAAAATTTACATAAAATTTTAGCAAACTAGGAATAGAAGAGAACTTACACAACCTGAAAAGAAAGGATGTCTATAAAAAAACCTAAATAAAGATGTTTAAAATTTTTTTTAAAACCAAAAAAAACAAAAACAAACCAAAAAAACACACCTACAGCTAACATCATAGTTAGTGGTGAAAGACTGAATGTTTTCCCTCTCAGATCTGAAACAAGGCAAGGAAATCTGTAAAAACGATTCCCCCCTCCAGTTTTATTGAGATATACTTAGCACATAAGATTGTACTAGTTTAAGATGTATGACATAATGATTTGATGTATATATTGCAAAATGATCACCACAATAAATTGAGTTAATTTATCCGTCACCTCACATAGTTACATTTTTTGCTTGTGATAAGAATTTTAAGATCTACTCTCTTAGTGACTTTCAAATATACAATACATTATTGTTAACTATGATTACTATGCTGTGTATTACATCCCCAGAACTTATTAATACTATAATTGGACATCTTGGTCACCTTCACCCATTTTTCCCATGTCCACCCCCCTTTTATAAATATTTCTATTCAACAGTGTACTGACGATCCTAGGCAATGCAATAATTCAAGAAAAAGAAATAAAAGGCTTGTTGTTTTGAAGGGAAGATTCAATATTGTCTTTGTTTACAGTCAACATGATTGTCTATCTAGAGAATATTAAGGAATCTACAGAAAAGCTAGGGTACTAGAACTAATAAGTAAGTTTGGCAAGATTTCAAGATACAAGTTCAATATACAAAATGAATTGTATTTCTATAGACTAGAAACTAACAACTGGATATTTACATTAAAAATAACATTTATAATAGCATAAAAACATGAAACATTTAGGGGAAAATTAGCAAAATTTATACAGTACACTGAAAACTACAAAATATTGCTGGGAGAAATTAAAGAAGATCTAAATAAATAGAGAGATAGACCATTTTCATGAACCAGAACCATTGATATTGTTAAGATCTCAATTCTGCCCCAAATTAATCTATAATGTATTCCCAGTCAAAATCCCAGCAGGTTTTTGGAGAATTTCACAAGATGATTCTAAAATTCATGTGGAAATGGAAAGGACAATAATAGCTAAAAAAATTTTATGAAAAACAAAGAACAAGGTTGGAAGAATTATTACCTGATTTCAAGACTTACGATAAAATTACAGTAATTAAGACAGTGTATTATGGTGTAGAATAGAGATTTGGATCAGTGGAACAGAATAGAGCATCTAGAAATACTTACACATATACAGTTAATTGACTTTTCACAAAGGTGCCAAGCTAATTCAATGAGGGAAATGGCAGTCTTTTCAACAAATGGTGCTGGAATAATTGGATGTCTACATACAAGAAAAAACAATGACCCTTGTCTCACACCGTAAACAACAACTTGAAATGGTGGGGCAAAGACCTAAAATCTTTGTGATCTTGAGTTAGCCAAGATTTCTTAGATAGGACACAGAAAGCACAACCTCTCTCTAATGAGAAAAAAAAAAAATCAGTATATTAGACTTCATCAAAATGAAAACCTTTTGCTTTTTAAAAAAGACATTGTTAAGAAAGTGAAAAGGCAAGCCACAATGGGGGAGAAAATATTGCAAATCATATATCATCTAATAAAGGACTTGGATACAGAAAATACATGGAAAACTCTTACCACTCAGTAGAAAGACAAATAACCTGGTTAAAAAGTGAGCAAATCGGGCTTCCCTGGTGGTGCAGTGGTTGAGAGTCCACCTGCCAATGCAGGGGATACGGGTTCGTGCCCCAGTCGGGAAAGATCCCACATGCCGTGGAGTGGCTGGGCCCGTGAGCCATGGCCGCTGAGCCTGCGCATCCGGAGCCTGTGCTCTGCAACGAGAGAGGCCACAGCAGTGAGAGGCCCGCGTACCACAAAAAAAAAAAAAAAAAAAAAAAAAAAAAGTGAGCAAATGATTTGGAGAGACATTTCACCAATAAAGGTAAACAGAGCAAATGAGCATGTGAAAAGAAGCTCAACATCATTTGTCACTAGATAAACACAAATTAAAATTACACTGAGATACCACTTAACAACCAGTGGAATGGCTAGGACTTCAGGAGACTGATTTTACCACGTGTTGGCAGGGTGAGGAGAAGCTGGAAGTCGTGTGAGTTGGTGGGAATGAGAAATGGCATGGCAGTTTTGAAAAACATTTTGATAGTTACTTATAAAGTTAAACATCCTCTTATTACATGACTCCACAAACTCACGCCTAAGCATTTTCCCGGGGGAAATAAAAAAAAGAAACACATAAAGACATTTATGTAAATACTCATAGCAACTTTATCTATAACAGCTGCAAACAGAAACACCCAAAAGTCCATCAAGTGGTAAACGGATAAATTGTAGAATGTCCATACAATGGAATACTATTCATCAATAAAAAGGAATTATTTATATAGGCAACAATGTTAATGAATCTCAAAAACGTTATGCTAAGTGAAAGAAGCCAGACAGGAAAGATTACAAACTGAGAGACTCAATTTGTAGAAATTCTGGAACAGGCGAAACCATGGTGCCAGGAAGCATGTCAGGGATTTCCAGAGCCTAGGGGGAGTCGCTATAGAGGAGCACAAGGGATCTTTTCAGAATGATGGAGTTACTCTAGATTATGCTTCTCACGCTGGTTATATGACTGTACACATTTGTCAAAATCCTTTGAGTCGTATACTGAAAACAGGTGACTCTTATCTAAATTATGCCTTGATAAATCTGATAAGAGGACACCATTAAGAAAATTAATAGGCAGGCCACCGATTTGGAGAAAATATTCAGAAAACATATAACCGACAGAGGACTGAGTACAAGAATAAACAAAGAACTCCTATGATTCTATAATGAAAAGACAAGCAAGTCCATTGAAAATGGGCAAGAGGCTTGAACAGATACTTCACAAAAGATGTAGGAATGCCAGTGGCACATGAAACATTGCTTGACATCATTAGAATAATGCAAATTACAAGCAGTACATACCAGCCAGTATGGCTAAATTTTAAAAGCCTGACAACCACCAAATGTTGACGAGACCATAGAGCAACTGGAACACACACACGTTGCCGGTGGGAATGCAAACCAGTACAACTGCTCTGGAAAAGGGTTTGACAGTTTCTCATAAACTTAAACATACACCTGTACACCTACTCTTTGACTCGGTAATTCCCCTGGTAGGTATTTATCCAAGAGAAGTGAAAACATATGCCCACAGAAACAAATGTTCACAGAAGTTTTATTCACAGTAGTAACATACTGGAAACAGCCCAAATGCTCATCAACAGGAGAATCGCTAGACAAATTCTGACACATTCCTACAGTGGAGTACTAGTCAGCAATGGAAAAGAAACCAACTACTGATGTATGCATCAGGATATAAGAGTCTCAGAAATAATATGCCGTGAGAAAGGAGCAACGCACTCAGGAGTACATATGGTATGATTCCACTTATGTGAAGTTCTAGATTAGGCAAAACTATTGTTAGCTACCAATTAGATCAGTTTGGGGTGGAGGTAGGTGGTGGGATTGACTGAGAATGAACATGGAGAATTTGCCCGTGAGATGGTAATGTCATATTATGACAGGGACGCGGGTTACTTGGATATAAACATTTATCAACATTATACAGCTATATTTGTACATTTTAACGTATGTAAATTTTCCTAAGAGTAGTCATGTCAAAAAATAATAAAAATTGAGTGGGTGAAAATATAGTGAAAGGAAGAATGGCACAGTGAGATAATTGTTACAGCGAGGCGATGTGTGCATAGGGATTTAAATTATACCATTATGTCTACTCTGTGTACTTTTGAAGTTTTCCGTAATGAAAAGTAAAATAAAATAAAAGGAAAGAACAGCTTAATGATACCTCCTGGAGCTGTTGTGCGTTCATTGAAGCCGTGCCGGGGAAAGGGTTTTGGAGTCTGGGAAGTATGTTTTGACACAAGCTTTCTCCACCAGATCTGCCTTCCCCTCCCTCTCATTTACTCACTCTAGTTCTTGCTGTCTGCTGCACTCTTGTTCTGTTTTGTCCTTCTTGCCGCTCTGCTTTCTTTTTCTTTTCTTTCTTTTTTTTTTTTTACATCTTTATTGGAGTATAATTGCTTTACAATGGTGTGTTAGTTTCTGCTTTATAACAAAGTGAATCAGTTATACATATACATATATCCCCATATCTCCTCCCTCTTGCATCTCCCTCCCTCCCACCCTCCCTATCTCACCCCTCTAGGTGGTCACAAAGCACTGAGCTGATCTCCCTGTGCTATGCGGCTGCTTCCCACTAGCTATCTACTTTACGTTTCGTAGTGTATAGATGTCCATGCCACTCTCTCACTTTGTCCCAGCTTACCCTTCCCCCTCCCCATATCCTCAAGTCCATTCTCTAGTAGGTCTGTGTCTTTATGCCCATCTTACCCCCTAGGTTCTTCATGACATTTTTTTCCCCTTAAATTCCATATATATGTGTTAGCATACGGTATTTGTCTTTCTCTTTCTGACTTACTTCACTCTGTATGACAGACTCTAGGTCCATCCACCTCACTGCTTTCTTTTTCATTTCCCACCTGCCTAGCTCCCTCCCTTCCCCTGCCTGCCCATCGCCCTCTGTCGACTGATGCCTCCAGATCTGCCGCGTTGGGGCTCTGGTGGCTGCAGACTGGGTGAGGGCGGTGTCTTGAAAATGTGGCCGCACAGCAGCAGCCGGCTTGGGGAGGTCAGGGAAGGTGCTACTTCTTGCTTTCTCCTCTTGCAGCCCGCAAGCTCGGCCACCCTGTGTCTCCCAGGCTGCTCCGCTTGCCTTGCAGCCTGAGAGCCAGCACTCTAACCAGACGGACAGGCTGCCATTGCCCTGACAACGTCTCCTCTACTTGGCTTCCCTGAAAAGTGTCAGATTTGAGGGAATTTTTTTTTTTTTTTTTTTTGTGGTACACGGGCCTCTCACTGTTGTGGCCTCTCCCGTTGCGGAGCACAGGCTCCGGACGCGCAGGCTCAGCGGCCATGGCTCACGGGCCCAGCCGCTGCGCGGCACGTGGGATCTTCCCGGACTGGGGCATGAACCCATGTGCCCTGCATCGGCAGGCGGACTCTCAACCACTGCGCCACCAGGGAAGCCCCTGAGGGAAATTTGAGCCAGTTTCCCAAGCCCTAAACCCCAGCTCATCTCCTTTCTGGAGCCGCCCTGCCCTACTCCGACCTCCCGGGGGAACTGCCTTTCGGCTGCCGTCAACATCTCAGCCCTTGTACCTTGATCTGTTCTTGCCAGGCCCCAGCTGAGTGCCTGGCGATGCTCCGGAAACTGTGGGCTTCGGGGCAGGATCCACAAGATGCCTACAGTCTGCTCTTTCTTTTGTTCTGTTTTAATCATCCGTTAACTCAACAGATATTTATCAGGCCCCCACTGTGTGCTGGGCACCGAGTGAGACGCTGATGGCTGTAGAGCTGGCCTGGTGGTGGGAGGAACGGAAGGTTACAAGGCAGCGAGCGTGACCGGGTCAGCCACCAGGGAACTCGGAGGAGGGGGGTTGGGGGTTGGGGGGAGCGGGAAGGGAGGGGTCGCTCGGCCTGGATTGGGGTGACGGGGTGTCAAGAAGCAGTTCTTGGAGGAAATGCCAGCTAAGCGAAGACCCAGAGTGGGTGGAGCGGCAAAGAAGCAGCGTGTGAAACAGCCCCAGGGTGAGTGCTCTGTGCAGGGCCTTCCGGGAGCTGCAGAAAGTTCAGTCTGGTTAGACTTTGGGTGTGAGGGGGTGTCCAGCCCGCACGTGAGGACTGGAGGGCCCCCTGCTCCCCGGTCAGAGCTGCCGACCAGCCTCCTCGGGCGCCCCTCCCCGGGCGGTGGTGCTTCTGCCTGGGCCAGGAGGCCAGGAGGACTCCAAGGTGGCTGGCGCCGGCCTCCCCTGAGCAGCACAGGACGTGAGTGGGGCGGTGCCAAACAGGGGCCTGGGTGCTCCGCAGCTGCTCCCCCTCTTCCTCAGCGGTCCTCGCCCCCTGAAGCCCTCAGTGACTCAGGCCTCGCTGGCCTCGCCTCCTTCCATGTGACGCACACCTTGTGCCTCTGTGGGGTCAGGCAGCCTCCTCTGTCCTCTTTGCCTTTCAGGAAATGCTCTGGCTTCCCTTCCAGTTCCGGTTCCAATTCTTGTTCAGGTTCTGGCTCTGGTGCTGGGCTCAGCTGTACCCACAGGTGAGGCCATACACAGAAGCCAGGCCTTGCCAGGGCCAGGAGAGCCGATTCTGACCTCAGAGCCTCCTCCTGGGGAGGGGCCTCCCCCATCCCTGAGCCAGGATGGGGGCAAGGGCGGCCATGGGGTGATAAGACAGACTGTGGATGAACTTCCCAGAAGTGGAGGCTGGAAAAACATGGAAGATATGGAAGGAATTTTTAGGGACATCACAAAGGTAGCCGTTAGACTCTAAAATCAGTTCGCATGCTTGGCTCAGAAGAAAAAAATTTAGCAGTATAGTTTAAGGGATTAGGAGGAGAGCTCTGGAGTCAGAATTCAAAACTCAGTTCTGCTACTTATTAACCTTGTGACCTTGGGCAAGTTACTTAACCTCTCTGTGTCTCAATTTCCTCCACCATAACATGGGAAGAATGACAGTACCCACCTGGTAAGATTATGGGGGGGCTGAATCAGATAATTCATATTAAGGATTTGGCCTAGTGCCTGTTACATGGTGAAGGCTTCATAAATAATAATAATAATAAAAAATAATGCTATTTACTGGTATTATTCTCCTCAACCCCTCTGATAGGTGGGTGAGTGACCTTGGCCTGGCACCCACTGAGGGCTTCACAAGGGTTTACTCCCCCCTCCCCCCACCATGGGATGAGAGAGTGGCAGAATGGGGGTTCTGCTGGGATGTATGCCATCACTGGTTAACAGCTGAGTGACGGAGGGCGAGTTGCTCAACTTCCTGGTCTTAATTGGTCTTAATTTCCTCATCAGTGAGATGGGGATAATGCTATCTCACTTGTGAGTAGTAAAGTTTGTATGGTATGGATGGATGGCACAGAGCTGAGTGTCAGCTCTGCTGTGTGAACTTGGGCAAGTTGCTTCACCTCTCTGGACCTCTGTTTCTTGGTACTACGTACCAGGGAGAGTTGTGAAAGTGGGGATAATCTATGTAATGTGCCTGGCAGAGAGTATGACTTCAGTAAAAACTAGTCACTAGTATTGTTATCCTGATGGTGAAGGTGGGGAAGAAGTTCAGGGCTCTGGGAGGGAACTGGTTGCCTCTGGGAGGGAACTGGTTGGATCTAGGTGTTCCTTGGGAGAGAGAGCTACTTGTCGCAGCCTTAGAATGAGATGTGCGTCTTGTTTTCCTTCATGTCTTCCTGAGATGTAAGCACTGCCTGCACCTGGGCAGGTTCACGTTCAAGCTGTGTGGAAGGGATGGGGAAGGAAGGTGACCTTGGAGGTCTTAGGAGCAAACCCAAAGCAGAGGCTTCTCTGTGGCCGACCCCCCACCTCACTTTGTGGGGCTTGTGCTGACCGACCCCCTCATCCCCTCCAGGCCTCCCCGGCTGACAGTCCATGCAGGGCAGCCGAGTGATGCTGGACCAGCCCTGCCACACCTGTTCCGTCTGCCCTCCTGTTTGTTTTTTTCCTTTCCTCCTATCTTACAATTCTGGGGAAATTAGTTTCTAGAATTCAAACAGCCGGGAGGAAAGCCGGAGATTATCCAACACATTTCCTACCACAAGGCAGGTCTGCAGCAATCCCATCCCCCCATCCCCCCCAACCCCGCGCCCCCCAAGTCCTCTAAAGGAGACGGTATCTTGGGCGAGGCAGACAGCCTGTGGTCTGTCTGACCTCAGTCCCTCTAGCTGGGCTGTTAGCCTGTGCCCTCTTGTTTGGCCCTCTAGAGAGGTGGAAAGAAGCTGGCCGGCCTACATCCAAATAACCCTCCCGAGGTTAAGAAGGATGTTATTAAGGCATCCCTTCTCCAGGCTAAATAATCCTAGTGCCTTTAACCCTTTCCTCTCAGGTTCTGTTTTCCAAGTCTTTAATTATTTTCATTGCCCTCTCTGTAATTTAGGATGCCACCCTATAATCATAGAATTTCAGAGCTGGAAGGTTCCTAGGAGAGGTGTGGAGGAGAGCCAGATGCAGAGGGTTCAGGCCTCTTCTTGCCCAGTCGCCGGAATGGGAAGGAAGCCCAGTAGGCTCCCTTTCACAACGCCCTTCCCCATCCCTCTTCCAGCAGGGGAGAGCCCTGCTCATTTGTCCTTAAAGCAAAAATTGATTGAGCCATTCTGGTGAGCTGTGCGCTGTCTAGGCATTTTCAAAATTGTGACCTCCTTAATCCCTCCACTGTCCTGCCGGGGAGCCTCATTTTGTAGGCAAGGAAACTGGCTCTGAGAGATTAAGTAACTTAAACAAATTCACACACGAAGAAAGTCGCAGGCCCCTCCACCCAAACTCCCTTCTCCTGCTACGCTCACCCCAATCCCAGTGGCGCCCACAGAGTCAATTCCCACAGGCCTTTATGGAAGCATCTCTCTCCTGGAGAGGCTGTCAGGCTCCAGGGAGGCCAGAGCTGGGCTGCGGCAGGAATTGTCAGGATTCTCTCTATCTCTCTCTCTCTCTCTCTCTCTCTCTCTCTCTCTCTCTCTATATATATATATATATATATATATCTTTATATATCTATATATATTTATCTAAAGAGGTTCATTTATATATCTTGGACTTGGCCCGTGCAGTTGGGAGCTGCTAAGTGCGAAGCCCAGAGGCCAGGCCGGCGGGTTGCAAATCAAGCGGGATCTGATGGTACAGTTTTCGAGGCAGAATTTCTTCCACAGGAAACCTCAGTTTCTACTGTTAAAGCCTTTCCACTGATTCGAAGAGGCCCAACCACATTAAAGAGGGTCGTCTCCTTCACTTAAAGTCAACTGACTGTAATGTAACCACATCTACAAAATACCTTCGCAGCAATACCTGGATTAGTGTTTGATTAAATAACTGGGTATTATAGCTTAGGCAAGTTGACACAAAAAGCTACCTATCACACGCTCCTTTATGGGTGTCGATGGGGAGAAGTTGGCTTGATCCAGTGGGCCTTTTCCCCAGAGTCCCAGGCAAGTGCTGGGAAGGTGTGGACCTCCCCATTATGAGGGTGCTAGGTCCCAAGGTCAGGGTTGTCCCACCAGATCCACACCAGAACGCTTTCCCCTGGGGATATGCTGCCTTCGTCTGCTTGAGAGCTGCATTTAAGACCCAGGGACTTTTCAGGGGGCAGAAGGCTTAGAAGGAGCAAAGGGCAATCCTCGGAGTAGGAGCAAGAGGACTGTTGCCTGAGTCCGAGGGGCCAGGTAGGCCAAGAGCCCTTGAGGGTGCGGACCGTGTCTTATCTCTCTTTATCCCAGGGTTGGGACCATGGCCCACGGGAGACGTGCTACAAATATCTGTTCCTTTCCCTTCATCAGCCTCCCTGGTAGGTGCCTAAAACATTCTAGGCAGGTAGAAATCAGACCTGTTTTTACAGTTCTTCCAATAAGAGCATTTACTGATAACATAAACAGTATTTCCCAGTCTAGAGAGTTCTCCTCCCCCTCCCCTCCCCTCCCCTCCCCCTCCCCTCCCCTCCCCCTCGCCTCCCCTCCCCCTCCTCCTCCCCCTCCCCTCCCCCTCCTCCTCCTCTCCCTCCCCTCCCCCTCCCCCTCCCCTCCCCCCCTCCCCTCCCTCCCCCTCCCCTCCCCCTCCTCCTCCCCCTCCCCTCCCCCTCCCCTCCCCTCCCTCCCCCTCCCCTCCCCCTCCTCCTCCTCTCCCTCCCCTCCCCCTCCTCCTCCTCTCCCTCCCCTCCCCCCTCCTCCTCCTCTCCCTCCCCTCCCCCTCCTCCTCCTCTCCCTCCCCTCCCCCTCCTCCTCCTCTCCCTCCCCTCCCCCTCCTCCTCCTCCCCCTCCCCTCCCCCTCCCCTCCCCCTCCCCTCCCCCCTCCTCCTCCCCCCCCTTCCTTCTCCTCCTCCTCCTCCTCCTTCTTCTTCTTCTTCTTGTTCTTCTTCTTCTGGTCAAAGGGTATAACCTTTTCTTTTTAAAATAAATAAGTCCTGGGGATGTAAGGTACAGCATGGTGCCGATAGTTGATAATGCTGTATCGTGTATTTGAAAGCTGTTAAGAGAGCAGACCTTGAAAGTTCTCATCACAAGAAAAAAAAGGAGAGAGTGCTTCTCCATATAAAATCAAAACCCCCCCAGTTTCAGGTCAAACTCTGTGGGACTAGGACAGCAGAAATGAGTAAATTAGACTTCAGAGATTTTATTGTTGCTCTAAAGTTTGAAGCAGCACAGCCTTCTGGCTGCTGTTTACAACTAGAGGCACACCAAAGGACAGAGGTACCAGCAATTCAGAAGACCCATGCAAGCACTAAGGTCGGACCAGAGCCCTCCTCTCACAGACACAATTGCGCCTCATCTCGTCTTTCGCAGGGCTTGAGGCTCAGAAGGACTCAAGGAAGAAGTTCCTGCAGCAAACAGTCCTACAGCTTGAAGTCACATGGCTAAGGGATCCTGTGAAGTCTCTTTCTTTGCAGGTCTTTTAGAGGACGTTTCTAGATACAGCGTTTCTTAGAGGCAGGGAGTGGACCAGCTGGCCGCTCCCTCTCAACCCTGGGATTCCAAGGGAACAGGAGGAGTTTTCTCCTTTTAAGGGGTTTCCTCTTTCATCTGGAGGTGGTTGGTGAGAGAATCAGGTGTTGCCAGGGCACAGCAGTGGGTGGGTGAGGCTGCCCCACCCGCTGAATCCAGGGAGGCTTCCGGGAGGGGAATGGCTTGGAGGTGCCTCATGAAACAAGCCTGGGAGGAGGCTTGGGGTTGGCTGATAGGTGGGTATGGGAGGAAGGGACTTGGTGGGGGCTGGCTGGAAGGGCAGGCCTAGTCTGAACAGGCAGGATCCTCCCCAGCTTCACGGGAGTCCTTCTCTGGAAGCCATACCTGTCAGCTCTTCTTACCTCCTAAACCTTGCGAGGGATGGGGATGGCAGCCCGTGACATTCCACCATCGCTTGGTATAGGGAGAAATGTTGCAGCAGGAAGGCTTTAAGCTAGACCAGAGGGGGAACTGGATAAGATGGGAGATGAGTGACTGAGGGGCTCCAGGGGCCCCTTTCTTTCAAGGCCTTTAAAAACAAAGAGGTTTCTTCTGCTCCCAGCACCCCCTCACCTCCAAGCCACAGTGATGGCTATGACAGCCTTTGGGGGCTTTTCGCCAGTCTGCACGTAACACGCAGGTTCTGTGAGCCATCAGGAAATGCCCTTTCGTGGAAACTGTGCAACTAGCTTTGGGACTGAAGAGCAGGCAGACCCCCGCAGATAGTGTAGAGTGTAGTTTTGGGGGGCACAATGGCAGAACTGGAGTGAGGGGTTCGGGGGAGCTCTGGGAGCAATCATTCACCCATGGATGGCCCACGGTGTCCACACCAGACCTCAGTACTCCAGAGGCTAGAAATCCTTGTCTCTCTAGTTCAGCCCTGGGACTGGTGGGCATGGAGTCATGGGGTCCCTGGAAGGACAATCATTTCTTTGGCTTCTTCCCTTTTTCAGCCCTTGGATTCTGGAGGTTGCCAGGAGACTCTACCTAGAGTCCACCGTGCCTTTGGAAGGAGCACCCACACCAAGGGAAGGAAGGGCCTGAGGCCCTTATCTGGGAGGGTAAACCAGTGCCGGTAAACCAGCACTGACACAATTCAACTGAATAAATCTGCCGAGTCAAATTAAATGCTGCCTCTGTCTGGCCAGGGAGGATGCTTCTGTGCATGGGAAGTGAGCCATGCTCAGCCTGGTGGGAGGGACCAGCCTCTCTCCGCAAGGCCTGGGCCCTCCCTCCCCACCCAGGGCAGGCCAAAACTCTCACATGATTTCTCTCATTCACGGACATGCTGGATTCAAATGACTGACTCACTGGTTTGTTTTCCCACTGGACTGTGAGCTCCCCAGCCACGGGATCTGGGACTCATTTATGCCTGTGTGATCAGTCTCTTGTTTAGAGCCTGGCATATGGTAGGAGGCTGGAGAAATATCAATGGGAATGAGTGAGTAATTAACCCCATTGGGTGGTCTGAGCTAAATACCTCTGAGTAGGACAGACAGCGATGTAACAGGGTTTCAGAGGAGGGAACCATCACTGTGGGCCTGGGTCAGAGGGAAAGCCTCGTGGAAGAGATAAAGTAGCCTTATCTTCTATTGCCTTAAAATCACTTGAGCCCATTTTGCTCCCTCAGGACAACTGAGAGTTGAATTCTCCAGCATCCCTTTTTCTGTCCTCCTTCCTACATTAATTCGTCTACCCCAGTCACCCGCTGACCCTCCGTGATGTGCCGGAGTGACTCACAGTGGCCTGGGGGAGCTGACTGTGTTCATCTCTTCCCAGCACACCTCACGCTGGTAGCTCGAAACTGGCCAGGGAGGGAGAAATTGGCAAACACTATAAACCAGTGCTAGAAGAGTTAGTTGCTAAACGTTTACCAGCACATTTGCCTACCTACTACCTGTCCATTTACTACCTGTCCATCTCCTTCCTTCCTTTCTCTTCCCTCCTCTTCCCTCTCTCCTTCCCACAAATCTTCCTTCCTTCCCTTTTCCCTTCCTTTTTTATCAATTCTTTTATCCAGTTCCCCACCTACCTACTCATCCGTCCAACCACCATCCATCCACCATCCATCCATCCATCCATCCTCCATCCTGCCACCATCCATCCATCCATCCATCCACCATCCATCCATCCATCCATCCTCCATCCTGCCACCATCCATCCATCCATCCATCCACCATCCATCCATCAGTCCACCATCCATCCATCCATCCTCCATCCTGCCACCATCCATCATCCATCCATCCATCCACCATCCATCCATCAGTCCACCATCCTGCCACCCACTCACCTATCATCCACACATCTACTCTCCATCCACCCATCCATTTCCCACTTGGATCCATCTAACTTTTATTTCCTTTATTCATCCATCCATCCATCCATCCATCCACCCACAAATGCTTTCTGAGCATCTTCTCTGTGTCGGCCTATTCCCCAGGCTCAGAATCTTTCCCAGACTCCTGGAAGATAGGCGCATGAAGGACTAGTCCTTACAAGGACTAGCAGAGGTCTCCCAGTGCAGCACCCCAGGGTCAGCCGGCACTGATGTTGGGTTCATAACCAGAACACTCTGGTTTTCCCTTCTGCTGCTCTTTGCCCCTCATAGCCTGTTCTCACAGGGTCCAGGAGACACTAGCAGGGGAAGGAGAGGCATGTCGCCATCTCTCACTCCCTCCACACCTCAGGCAAGAGCCCAGTGGAATTGGGCCTGACTTTGAGAAAGGGTTTCCTGCCCCCAAAGTCCCCACGAGCTCTTAGACAACTTACCAGTGAGTTCAAACAAGATGGGACTCCCCTGGGGCCTGAGAACAGAGACGTGAGGTGAGAGGGAAGCCCCGTCATGAAGCAGCACCCTCTGCCCCCAGCACCCCCCCCCCCCGCCCCTTAAAGCTCTGGCTGCTCTGTGAACCAAGCTTGTCTCTCGTTCCCAGAGGCTGTTATTGCAAAGGGTTTGCTGTTCAGCCTGGTGAGCCAAAGGGGCTGTAGGGCTCCCAGAGCCCAACCCGGAGTCGAGGGGAAGGGAGGGGAACCCACTGCCCTGCACGCAGTCCAGAACCTGCCACCTCAGCCACGCCCATCTCCTGCGCTGCCCCACCCAGCCCAGCCTGGGAGAGGCACAGCCCTTTACTCTGTGCGGGGGTGTTGGCTTCCCTGGACCATGGCAGAGGGTCGTAGCCCAGAGGGGACCACGTGGCATGTCCTGGCAGGAGTGGAGGGTCCCCAGAGTTCCTGCAGGAGGTCAGAGAGAGGAAGTGGCTAGAGTTGTTTTTTCTCACTTCTTCCCCTGAGGTCTGTGTTTATATGACAGTCGTACCCAAATGTCTCACTTCTGAGGGTATCTGAGTCCACACTTCACTGGCTTCTTTTTGGAGGGTATTGCCCGTGGCCTGGAACAGAGAGGGCGGGCAGATTTTGTTCTGAGTCACACAGCATACCTACTGTGGAGACAGATGAGAGTGAAGTGTGTGGGCCCCGAGGATGCAGCCCCCTGTCCTGGCACTGCGTGCATTCCTGTCCCTCACTACTATTTGTCTGTCCTTTGGATCCAAGCAGTTTATTTCTACCTGCTCTGAGAGAAATAACATAAGGCTGTATGCATCTTGTTCGTGCTTCTGGGACAGACGTGACTTTCCGAAGCTGTCTTCCATTGCAATAGTCAGGTGGCTGACGGGACCTTAGCATCTCAAAGGCCTTGGGTTCAAATCTCAGCTCCACCCGGACTCAGCTGACTTAGGCCAGCAAGTTACCTTCTTAGAGCTTCAGTTTTCTCATCTATTAAATGGGGATCATTGAACAGGTTGCTGTAAGGTTTAAGTGAGCTCATACAGGTAATGTAGCTAACACAGTGCCTGGAAGTTGGCATACAGGGTTAAATGATCAGTAGCTACTTCCCTCCAAATCCTAAAATCCAAATCCAACTGAACCCATCATTCCCTTCAAGATGAGAAGCAGCTCCGTTGTCTCAGGGCGGCGGGGGATCTTCCTCTGAAACCTGGGCCCTCAAATGACAAGGTTATTTGGCTTGTGTGACCCAATTAAGAGCCCTCTGTCCTGTGGGCCTCGCGGGCACCTCGCCTTCTGTCCCGGGGACTGCTCACCTCAGTGAAACCTGTGAGGACAGAGGCTCCCATTTCCTGATGAGAAGAAAGTGAGTCAGGAGGAAGCAGCCCGACTTGTTGCTGAGCCGTGGAAAATAGTTAAACTGGGGGAGAGAAAAAGCACTTATTTAAAAAAGCAGGCTAGGTATGAACGTGTAGGGTGTGGCCCCCTGTATAATTAGCTGCTCTGCTGGCTCTGGGAGCTGCCTGCCTCTCCGGGCCCGGACCGCTGAGTCAGGCTCGCCTGTGGCCCCTCCTCTCCACTCCTTCTCCCCTCTCCCCGTAGGTGTGTCTCGGGCTCTGCGGCTGCCTGTCCCACTCCTGCCGAGACGCCGCGCGAGAGGTCACCCACCGCACCTCCAGCGAGCCCGACACAGACCAGCCAGGCAGCCCACGATGGAAGCTACAGATGCCTCCAGGAGCGGTGGGACCAGCCCGGAAGCCAGGGGTGCCCGCAGCTTGCTGGGCCCCAAAGGCAGCCTGGAGACTGGGGCCAAGGCTGAAGGCAAAGAGGCCAGGATCACCAACGGCCACGGCAGGGAAGTGGCCGAGGGCAAGAGCCTAGGTGGCTCCCTGAAGCCAGGCGAGGGAAAGGGCTCCCTGTTCTTGGGCAACAAGGGGCGGGGCGCCATCATCCAGTATGTTGAGTCTGTGGATGACAAGGGCTCCAACTACTTCAGCATGGACTCTGGAGAAGGCAAGATGTCCCCCTACGCCAGGCTCCAGCTGGGGGCCACCAAGAAGCCACCTGTCACCTTTGCTGAGAAGGGGGAGCTGCGCAGGCCCATCTTCTCGGAGCCCCGCAAGCCCACAGTGGCCGTCATGGAGCCCGGGGACCTCCAGCGGAACATCTCCCCCCGGGCCGCCTCGAGCACCCTCCTGCACTCCAAGTTGGGCTCCGAGGAGGTCCTGTGCGACTCGTGCATTGGCAACAAGCAGAAGGCCGTCAAGTCCTGCCTGGTGTGCCAGGCCTCCTTCTGCGAGCTGCACCTCAAGCCCCACCTGGAGGGCGCCGCCTTCCGTGACCACCAGCTGCTCGAGCCCATCCGGGACTTCGAGGCCCGCAAGTGCCCCCTGCATGGCAAGACCATGGAACTCTTCTGCCAGACGGACCAGACCTGCATCTGCTACCTCTGCATGTTCCAGGAGCACAAGAACCACAGCACCGTGACCGTGGAAGAGGCCAAAGCCGAGAAGGAGGTAACAGCGGGCCCCTCCGGTCTCTCCTCCCTCAACGCGTCCTCCCACCTCATCTTCTCCACTGGGGGTTCCCAGGGTCTGGGGCTCAAGTCTCTTGCTGTCCCTTGTCCTTTCAGAAAACAGTTCTTTCCCCTCCCGCCCCCAGGCTGGGCGTCAGAGACGGTTCCCCAATCCTCCAAGGCCTCAGGAGACCAGGCATCTCCTAGATGAGCAAATGGGGGCTCAGCAAAGATGCGGGGCTTGGCCAAGGTCATAGGATAAATTCAAGTCAGGTTAGGGAATCAGCACGCAGTCCTGGGCTCTGTGTCTAGCTGGGTCTTTTCCTTCTTCCTTCCTTCCTTCCTTCCTTCCTTCCTTCCCTCCCTCCCTTCCTCCCTCCCTCCTTCCTTTCTTTTCTTTTCTTTCTTTCTCTTTTACTTAAGGGAGAGAGAATTCTTCCCACGTGAGCAGGGCTGGCTCCTGGGATGAGTCACGGGTGAGGAGAAGGGAATTTGAGGACCGCTTCAAGGCCCTTTTTTTCTAGCTTCAGAGTTGGCTTTTGCAGTCCAGTGGCTCCTTCTTGTTCTATCTGATCCCGCAGCCAGTCTCTTGACTCTCCCAGCGGCCTCCTTTATCCTTCCCTCCGCTGGGCCCCGTGTGCTTTGTGTGTGGAACAGAGTATGTGCAGACGTACCTCTGCCTGTAGGTGGACACTCCTGGTGAGGGCTGGAGTGGGGGGGGAGGGGTGTGTTGTATTCATATGTGGATGTTTGCATATGACTGTGTATGTGATACATTAAGTGTGTTTGTGTTCTGTGTACGTGATCCCGCATGTGCTCCTGTGGGGAGGAGCGGGGGCGTGTGGAAGCCTGTGAACGTGGACACCTTACACCTGGAGAGGGTGCGCTGGACCAAAGGCTCAGCTGTGGCTGCCGCTCCTGACTCCACAGATGCTGGGCTGGTGCCCCCGCGGCCACACAGCTCTGTGACATGGCCGGTCTCCAGCCGGTGGTCAAGGCAGGGCACCTGACTTTCTGCACCCTGCAGAACGGGGCAGCACAGGACACCCTCTGGGCCCAGCCTTCCTAACCGGGAGTCTGTAGGTTACTCTCTCCTACCCATACCCCTGGGCAGGAAGGATGAGTCAGAGATGAGAAGAGACTCGAAGATCCTTTGCAGAAGCCTCATGTGGCCCAGGAAAAAGGTGACCCCAGTTTCCCTAACTCCCTGACCCCAGTCTGGCTTCAAGCTTCAGATAGGGAGATGGAGATGGGGCAGGGGCCATGGTCCCCGCCTCCAGGACCTCACCTAGGAGATCGAAACAGAACGAGGGCCAATCACCCTCAGCCCCCGCAACCAGGAAATTGCAGAGCCCCAGGCTGTGTTTTAGGAGACCTGACTTCTAGTCCTGGTTTTTGCCTCTAACCAGCTGTGAGATGGTGGACAAGTCCCTCCCATTCTCTCAGGCTTGGTTTCCCTTCATGTGAAACTAAGGGATTGGACTAGATTGGAAGTTTTCAAATGACCCCTGGAGCCCTAGGCTTCTTGGGAATGTCTTTGAGGCATCAGGGATGAGGCGGGGGGCTAATTGGTGCCAAGAAGTCAGGGGACCCCTGTTCCCACCCCCAGTGCAAGCAGTGCATGCGCTTATTTATCTATAGGTTTGGCCCCAAATTTCATCTGAAACGAGGGTATCTCCACTTAAGAAAAGCCTGAGTGCCCCTGGAGGACAGGACGGTCTTGGGCAGTTTTCTCTGGTGGCACCTGGGACTAGGACTTCATGTTCTAGTACTGGGACAGGACTCAAAGACACAGTTCTCACCCTTGAAGGCTCATGATGTAGGTCAAGAGGCAGAGCTCAGATGCACAAACCAGTCTGGGGCGCAACCCCCCAGTTACACAGCAGTGGCTGTAAGTAAACATCAACTTGCAGAGGACAGAACGTCAGACTGGAGCGTTAGCAATCTTGTCAGTCCACCTTGCATGGGGACACAGGCCCAGAGAAAGGAAGAGACCTGTCCAAGCTCACTGTTTGAGGAAGAAGTTCCCTGAGTCCTCAACCAATGTTGGGGAGCAACTTAGGGGAAGGGTTAGGGTTCCTTTGAGGGGGATGGGATTACAGGGACTCAGGGGAAAATGTCTGATTCACTGGAGTGACCTTAGGGGTGGGAGCTTCAGACTGTATGTGTGTGTGTGTGTGTGTGTGTGTGTGTGTGTGTGTGTGTGTGTGCACCAGCAGTGTAGGTAGGCAGGGGTGGTGGTGCCGAGCTGCTGAGTGGAGATGGAGCTGGAGTGGGGTACTTCGTCCCGGTCTGGCTCAGCTGGAATGTCAGACGTGAGGGATGTTGGCACAGAGCAGTGTTAGACGGGTTGACAGATCAAAGTGGACTGGCGTGTCAATCCTGGCATCCTTTGGAGGCAGCCCCTGCAGACTCAAACATTAGGGCCCCACACAGCTTTTTGCAAGGAGCCCCGTCCAGAACCTGTTCTGCAGCCTGGTTGGTGAGGCCCAGGTGAGGTGATCGCTGACCTATCTTGGTTACTTGCACAAAAGTGTAGACAACACCCAGGGCTGCGGTGCTCATCTCTCGGGCCTCAGATCTCGCTACAGACTCCGAGCAGAGGTAGTGCTGGAGAAAAGCCACTTGGGGTTGCAACATGACAATCCTTCCTCTGCTGACCCAAGATCAGAAGGTCTCCGGTTCCACTCCGAATGTCACAAGGACGGTGCACAGATGTCCTGTGGTCCACCCCTCTGCCTCTGGGCATTTCCCAGGCTGCATTAGACTGATGAGATGTACATAACATCCTTTCCTGTGTCTCGTGGCCCTTCCTTCTGCCTATCCCGAGTGCCTCTGCCGCACCGGGTCAGGGGGGAGGATTCCTGGCCATGGCTGCGTGCGGCAGGGCGGCCTGCCTGTCGTGGGTCCCCTTGGGCTCTGGGTTGGCAGCCTGGCAAGGCGCCGGGAGGAGTGCTCAGGCCAAGCATTGCTCTGGAGGGCGAGGTCCTAGCTCGTCAGCGCGGCTCAGATTCCGTGCCTCGGTCGTTCTCCTGACGCCATCATTTGGCTCGGTTCCTCTCTGTCACCGTGGCCTGTGACTTTGCTTCTGGCCTCATTGCCCAATTCTTCCTTGAAGGCTGAACCGCCGGGCTGCTGGGCATGGGCCGTCGCTGCTCATTGAGTTTTGGGAGCTGTGCTGGTCTGGGCTTTTGGGGCTCTTTGGGTGGACAGCCATGACCGGGGTTTGGGAGGATGAGCCAGGCGAAAGGCCTAGGGTGCAGTGGCAGGTGCTGAGACCCTCCTCCCCAGAGATCCTAGGGGAAAGCTTCTGCTCTGGGACAGGGTGGGTGAGACAGGAGGTGGGATGAACTCTGTGGGTGCTGGGGAGGAAAGGACAAAATAAAAAGAGGTACAGAGACAGGAGGCAGGGAAGGAGAGTGCCAGGGAGGCAGGCAGGAGACACCCCTGGCTTTATGGAGTACATCTATGTGCCAGGCGCTAGCCTGAGCCTTTACACGGTTAGTTCTGACGACGGTCCCACGGGGTGGGAGTAACTGCATCTATTTTATAGGTGAAGAAATGGGCTCAAAGTTGCCAAGAAACTTACCCGACGTTACAGCACTGGGAGGCGGCAGAGCTGGGATTCAGATTCACTGTGGCCGTAGCCCAGCCTGTTTTCTCGCCACCATTTTAAATGTTGTTTTTATAGGGGTGGCATGGCTCCTTGGGGTCACCTGGGAGGTTCTGATTCAGGGGGTCAGGGCCTGGGATCTGTACTTTTAAGTTACCCTCAGGGATTCGAATACGTAGTCAGATGGAGGAGTGTGGGAGAAGGGAACAAAGCAGGCATTTAGGGACAGGCCTGGGCAGGGTGTAGGGAGTGAGCTGGGGAGAAGGAGGAAGTCGGGAGGGAGGTGTAGACAGGGGTGGAGCTGAGGGGAGCTGAGGCCCTGTCAGACATCAGGAGATTTAATCAGATTTCAAGGCAGGAGGGAAAGAAGGAGAAAGTGGGGCCTCAGGGGGTGATGGGGAGGGTGTGGGGAGGAGAGGAAAAGAGGCAGAATTGATGAATTGTCCCGTCCGTGAGGTGGGGGAGCTTGGGCAGGGGTGAAGGGCACGGATGATGTCCTGGAAGGTACAGAGAATAGCCCAGAGGTTGAGGCCATGTAACAGAGCTGAGTCCTGTTGCTGTGTCGTGGTCTTCCCACTTCCTCCCTGGGAGAACTCAGGCAAGCTCCTCAATGTTTCTGGGCCTCGGTTTCTGCATCTGTAAAATGGGGATAACATGGCTTGCCTCCCCAGGAGGCTTTTGCAGATGAAAGGAGAAATGCAGGCACATAGTAGATGCTCAGTAAAGCAGTTAGGGTCCTTTCTTCTAAGGTTGCAGGAGAACCCAGTATATTGGAGCCTTCCTATGTTTTATTGTTTCCTATATCCTGCCTTTTCTGGCTTTTATGTAACCCTGCCAGCAGGGAAAAATGGCCAAGGGCTAAACAGATGCTGGACATATCCCCAGAGGTCTCACCCCAAACCCTCTTCTCCTGACAGGGTAGCACTCATCCCAGAGGTGAGAGCAGACCTTTCTAGTAGCACAGAGTTCGCAGCCCAAGGTCCCTGGTGCCCTGCAAGTCTGGCCTTGCAAGGCCCCCTCCCAGCGGATGTTGACTTCCCTGGTGCCCCAAAGAAACCAGTAGACTAGTTTCTCCTCCGCCCTGACTGATATTTCTGCCTACTGCTGCAGACAGGGCGGCTCCGCTTTGACCCTTCTCTCGCCTGTTTCCAGATCGGCTGCCTCTCCCTCCGGCCCTCCCAGGTCACTGGCCGACACCTCTGGCTCTGCTCTGTGCACCGCCCGCTAGCCTCCCTCTTCCCTGCCTCTCTTGCTCAGGATGGACCCCAGGGGCTGACTCCCGCCACCCTTGGCCGAGGCCCTTCATTGTTCTAGAGCCCCTGGACTCTCCCTCCTCTGTACTCAGTGCCTCTTCCTCCCTCTTGGCCAGGGAGTCTGTGCTCTGCGGGTAAGACCTTTCCTCACCTTAATGCCCCATGCCCCACAGCTGCCAGCAGGTCCCCCGAGCGCCTCTGCTCCCTCTGCTGCTTCCTTACCTTCACCTTCTCTAGGCAAACCTTCTCCCCTCGCGCAGGGGCTTAGCCTGCCTGCACCACCCCCTTTATCCCACCTCCTTCCCGCTTTCCCCAGTATCCTCCAACCTTCAGTTCCCCACCATCTAAGCCTCCACTTTGCATCTGCAGCCCGATGTCTTGCCCTCCCTCCCCTCACCCCCGGACGATTCACTCTGTATCCCGACTGTGTACGCACCACCCCTGGGCCCCAGCACAACGGCACCCTCCATCCCCACCGCTTGCCCCTGCCCACTCCCCTCACCCGTGCCCTGTGGGCCTGCCCGCCACCCTGTCCTCTCCCCTCCGAGCTCGGGTCCCGGTCCATGGAAGGTGCCCCACCCAGCAGTGGGGATGGGACCGCTCAGCAGCGCTTTCTCTGTGCCAGGTGCTCTCTGAGAGCCTCACCTGCCTGGTCCCAGTTCATCCCACACCTGGCGGGGAGATGACCTTCATACTACCTCCACGAAAAATGGAGTCACCGGGGCACCAAGTTTGGTAACTTGTGAAGGCCACCTGCCTAGAGGTGGTGGTAACTGGATTCAAAGCCTTGGAGCCCCAGTCCTGGGCTCTGGGTGGGCTCCCTCCTGGATCCCCCAGGCTCATTTCATGGAAGAACTGCCCTGCGCCTGCCCCCCGGCCCCCCAGACCTGGGGGTGGGAGTGAATGTACTTCTGTTCTCTGCTTTCCTTGTGCTGGGTGCAGAGGTCAGGTGAGAAGCCCCAACGCCAGCCGCTCTATCGCTGAGCTGGTGAGGACATCTCAGCTGCGGGGGGAGGCGGCTTCCGGCGTCCCATCCCCTCGGGGCCTTGCTTGCTGGGGGTGAGGGGCTCTCCAGGGACGGGAAAGTTGCCCAGCACAGACCCACTGTCCGGCCTTTAGGCTTCTTCCTCACAACTCAGACCCACCTACCAGTCCCAGGCTTCTCAGGAACCCTCCAGGCCACCGGCTCCGCCAACCTCGGAGTTCGGGGCTCTCGCTCTGCCCCCGCAGAGTCTCCACTGCCCATGTGGGGTCTGGGTCCCTTGACTCTCCAACCTCCCACCGCTGTGTCTATTGACAGCTGGCTTCTCCCAGCCTTTGTCCAGAGACCAGGCCAAACCCTCATCTTCATCCGCGTCTACTCCTCTGCTTAAACGTTTTCCATCCCTGGCGATGGCATTTTCCGTGTTGTGAGATTTCCAGCACGTAGCTCGTGGGGCACATGCTTTCTGAGAAGAGCTTAGAGTCTCTGGCCTGGGGAGCCCAGGGGTGTGGGCAGAGCGGGCGGGGTTGGAATCCCGGGCTGTCTGGCTGGGGGCTCTGCACCTCCTGCTCTAGGCCTTCCCACCTTCTCCACCAGCTTCTTGGCCCTCTGGGCACTTTTTCAAGAAAGCCAGGACACTCTCTCCTCCATCGATCCACTTCCCTGGGTGTCTGCACAGGGACCCACCAGCAGCCCCCTGGCCTGGGAGAGTATCCAGGAGCTGTGACGTGTGCTCCCAGCCGCTCAGGACTTCTTGCCAAGAGAGCTCACGTTCCTGGTGGTTTGTGGCTTCCACATGTTGGCTCTTCTTGTGCTTCCTCAAGGAGATGGCTGGAAATGGGTGGGACTCTGTCTTCAAAACCCAGTGTGGTGGGGAGACCGGTGAGTGCTCCGGGGTGTTCTCAGATGGCTTGGTCTTCCTGCCTTCAGGTGGAGATCACCCACCTGTCTTCCAAGCTGGCGGGTGCTTTGGGAGCACTAGTGGGGAACCCACAGAACCAAAGAACCAGCCGACCAAAGTTGGCTGACCTGGATTGACCTTAGCTTCACGCCTCCACTTTTGTCTCTGTGGTAGCTGCTTTTCAGAGAAGGACATTCCTCCGCTGGAAGGAAACTATTATCCATACTTTCCGTATCCATCAGAGCTCATGTCCCAGCTCATTCCTGATAGATCCTCTTCCCAACCCACCCCAGACCCTGCCAGCCCATGTTCTCTTCCTGAGCAGGGGTGCCTAGAACCTCTCCTTCTCTTGTCCCATCCACCCTCACTGCCTCACTTGCTGGCCTCTCTCCTCCCCCAGGGACCCTGAATAAAGTCTCGATCTTGCCCAAACTGCAGACGGCACTCCCTTTCCCATAAACAGGTTTATAGCTGTGCCTGCCCAGACAGTCCCCGCTGGCGGCAACCCAGGCTGCTGCTTGCAACACAAGCCTCACGTCATATCATAGAAACGCTGCACACTGCTACTGCCACGGGACCCTCCCTGGGCTGGGCTCTGCTGAGCTGGGCTGCGTGCCCTTTCTCCCCTAAGCTGCTCCCTGATGGCCCCAGATCCATTGAAAGGAGTGGGAACCCCATAAATGAGCTTCCTTCCTGCTCGCGTTGGGTGGAAGGCCTGGCAGAGGGTCAGCCTTATGAAGACATGGCTGGGCTGCCCAGCCCCAGAGCCCTGAGTTTACAATGAGATGGCATTTGTCTTGTTGCTGGATCCTCGGTGACTGCTTTGGTGCCTGGCATATCCGACGGCCTGATGAGTGTTTGCTGAATGAACGGCTGAAGGGCTGAGTGGTGGACCCTGCTCGAGTTTGCCCCCTGGGTGGGCCCACTCCTTGACTCTCTGGTTCTCTTCCACCTCTTCCCCCTGACTTCTCCTCCAACCCCGGCTCCTTCCCTGCAGACAGAGCTGTCACTTCAAAAGGAGCAGCTGCAGCTCAAGATCATCGAGATCGAAGATGAAGCTGAGAAGTGGCAGAAGGAGAAGGACCGCATCAAGGTAAGCCGCCTCCAGGGCTCTCCCCAACCTGTGCTGCCCGGAAGAGGCAGGCCTGTGCTCCAGCTCGAGGTCTCAGGCCCACAGTTACAACCCACACTCGTTTCTTCTGGGTTCTCTTGCCCCCTTCTAAGTGTGGGCCAGACATCCATGTTGCCCAGCACCTAATGCTCATTTTACATCATCCCAGCAAATAAAGACCCTGGACCAACTTGTCCTCCAGTGTGGCTTCCAATGTCCACCGATGTCTGTTCTGCCCACCAGGCTACCCAGCCACCAAATGCGTGCTATTTTCCCTTTACTTGTGTCAGTGTGGCTAGATGTATGTCTGCCATGGTTTGAATGCTTGTAAACTACAACCTGAAATCGCTGACTCTTGACCCTGGCTGCATAAACAGCTCATTAATTCACTTTCTGAATGATGTTTGGGTCTGGTTGAAGTTTCAGTGGACACACCCTGACTCATCTGGGAACTTCTGGGCCCATGGAGTTACCCAAGGGTAGAATGATGGTTCATGTCAACCCACCAAGGGGGAGGAGCTGCTGATAGATAAGGAAAAGTGGGCTGTTAAAAAAAACCCTGGCCATCTCTATCAGGAGACGGCATCTCTCGGTGATGCCTTTGAATGAGATTCTTGGTTGAACGGGCTTGCAGGGTCAGGGCAGTAGAAGTGCCCTGACTCTATGTTGGGGACCTGAAGATGCACCCTCTAGGGAGATTTCTAATTACTGAAACCGTCCTTCCTCTCTCCCCTCACTCTGGACGCAGAGCTTCACCACCAATGAGAAGGCCGCCCTGGAGCAGAACTTCCGAGACCTGATGCAGGACCTGGAGAAGCAAAAGGAGGAAGTGAAGGCTGCCCTGGAGCAGCGGGAGCAGGACGCTGCAGACCAAGTGGAGGTGATCGTGGATGCTCTGGATGAGAGGGCCAAGGTGCTGCAGGACGACAAGCAGACCAGGGAGCAGCTCCACAACATCAGCGACTCGGTGCTGTTTCTGCAGGTAACAAGCAGCTCCTCTGTCATTCAATCCCTCACTCCTTCTATCCACTCCCCCAGACCCTCATCCAGTGTCCATCTGTCCATCCATCCATCTATCCACCATCCATCATCCATCCATCTATCCATCCATTCGTCCCTCTAAGCTCCATTCCATCTGTCTATTTAATTTTTCCATCCAAGCCATTTCCTTACCTACTTTAAAGATGGCACACAATATCGCTTTGTCCCAACTTCAATTGATAAGTACACATAGTGCTCCAGGCTCAGTAGGAAACCGTTCTGTGATCGATTGGTGATGCCTGCACGGGGTATGGGGGTGTGTGACACATGAGCGCTGCATATTTGTTATCCTTCCTCTTGTCTGTCTGTCAGTTCCTCCATCCATCCTTCCACCTGCTAGACTGTGTCGGGTACTGCATGCCCAGTACTCTATTAGGTGCTGTGGAGAATAGAAAGGTATAAGACATGGTTATTGCCCTCAAGGAGCTGCAATCTGGCTGGGAAGATAAGACACGTACAATTAGAGAACAATATAGAAGAGAGTGTAATTAAGTGATAAAGCCTATGGTTCAGGAGATAAGAGCCTGTGGAAGCTCTGGGATGGGCAAACAGGCTGGAGACAGCTTTGTGGAGGCCGTGGAATTTGAACTGGGTCTTGAAGGCCCATTAGGATTTGAGATGAAGGGATTCTCCAGTGAGAGCGAAGGGAGGTGAGAAGAGCCAAAGCGTAGAGGCAGTGAGTGGGCATGTGCAGGGAGAGAAGCCACCGTGACCGACCCGCACGCTCGGAATTCCTTGCCTTTCTTTGGTGCTTTCACGCCCAAAGACTTCACAGCTTGTGTCACACCCATAAACCCCTGTGAGGTGACGGGAACCACGGGAACCACGGAGTCACAGGTCTCGGTGCTAGTGCCGTTAGGGATATTAGCATCTAGTGGATTTTAGTTGAACCCTTTCATTTTACAGAAGAATAAGAAACAAGTGCCTAGTGGGAAGCAGTGGGACTAGTTAGTAGCAGAGCTAGATCTGGAACCCAGCTCCTCTGCCTCCTGTGCTGAGTCTTCCAGCTGGACCATGAAAGCCCCGTGCAGAGAAAGGTCCCCATAGCTCCCAAAGACCCAGAAAGTTAATGGCTTCGTTCCTTTCCTGGTAGGAATTTGGTGCCTTGATGAGCAGTTACTCCCTCCCCCCGCCCCTGCCCACCTACCATGTTCTATTGGAGGGGGAGGGCCTGGGGCAGTCGCTGAACAACTTCAAGGACGACCTGCTTAATGTATGCATGCGTCACGTTGAGAAGATGTGCAAGGGGGACCTGAGCCACAGCTTCATCGAGAGGAACCACATGGAGAATGGTGAGTCCCCTCTTGTGGGCAGGCCCCAAGGCTGTGGGTGTTTCCTCCCAGGTCAGTTCCTGCCGCCTGGGGCAGGCCAACATCGAGCCAGCTGGCCCCTCACTGTTCCCAGCCCCCCATCCCACTTAAGGGTGTTTGGACTAGGATTCAGGGATGGCACCCCCCTCCCTTGAAGTTGCTGCCACGGTTGTGCAGCTATTTACAAGGGGCCTCCAGGGCAGGAAGCATCCCAGGCACTGGCTGCACAAATGTCCTCTCTGTGGGTTGTCCATCAAACTCAGGGATTGGTTTCATTCAGCTCTGCGTCTGCTTGGCGGACCCAATCCAGCAGCTGTGTAGATGCTGCAGCTGGTAAGGGCCAGACTCCAACCTGGTGGCTTTGCAGGTTCCAGTGCACATGACCTAGAACTGCATGTGTGCTTGGAGGGAGAACTTGCCTGTCACCGTGGGCGTGCTCAGCAGTGTTGAGCCCAGAGGTGGACTTGGCCTGGTGGCCCGGCTGGAGATGGTTGGACACAGCGTGTCTCAGTGACTCACCAGCTCCCCTGAAGTCAGCTTCTCTACTGAATCACTCTATCCTCTGCAGAGGCGACTGAATCACCTCACAGCGTCCTAACATGAGAAACTGCCCCACTAAGTGCTTTTCCACCAGTCCCAGCCCAGTCCCTTTAGGGCCTGAAGCTGGACACTTTGCCCAAGCCCCACCCAGTGGCCCAGGCCTTGAGGTTGCAGCCTAACTAATGACTTCTAGCCCCAGCACCCCGAAGGCAGCGACCCTGGTCTTTGGTCTCCGAAGGGAGCATGTGATTCTTTGGGGGATGAGAAGGGGGTGATAGTGCGCAGAAGGGCTGGGACTCAGGGGGCAGCGTCTGTATGTCTTGGGGATGGTGATGTCGCATAGTGTCCCCGTGAGATGTGAGGGACATTCAGTCACACCTGAGGACAGATAAGCCATTTCAGCAAGACCATCATTGGGCTTCAGTGGCACCTTGGTCCTGAAATCCTCCTAATGGCCATGGCGACCATCCTGAGGGGACGGCTCACAGCGATTGGGTGCTCCCTGGACGCTGGCTTTGTGTGAACGCCTCCCTTACATTATCTTAGTCTCCCTGTGGGATGAATTGCACGTCACAGATGAGAAGGCTGAGGCTTAGAGAAGAAGCTTTTCAAGGGGCACACGGCTAAGCAGGGGGCGAGCTGGGTTTCACGCTCCGCTGTTCAACGCCTCCACCCGGTGTCCTCTCATCTGAGAAGCAGCTGCTGCTGGTGGCCGTGCACAGGAGCTGGGAGTGTGACGGTCATGAGCCCTGGGGTACACACCTGGTACAGGAGCCCCTCCGCTGAGGTCTGGTCGGACCGATGAGGACAGCCCCGAGCGGGTTGGGGTGCCCACTGTGGCATTTCGAGGTCATGATAGTGCTGGCCATGGCCTCTGTGCAAGTGGGGCCCTGTGCCCTGTCCAAGGTGTGCCGGGAAGCGGCTGCCAGGAGAGGATGGGTGCTACTGATGTCAGCAGCCCTGCACCTGTGCCTGGGGCCCCGGGCTTCCCTGTTGGCGTTTTGGCACTGCTGTGTGCTTGCGAGTGTGTCTGGCTGTAGGAGGCGGGGCGTGGGTGGCCGGTGAGTCAGACCCTGGAGGGACCGTCTTCTCTCCCTTGATTGCAGTCTGCCCACCGGACAGACCAGGGACTCAATCCCCACCATCAAAGGTGTGGGGTCTGAGACGCACCGGAGCGTCTTCATCCTGGGCTTGGTGGGGACGGGGCGGGGCCGACATCAAGAAGGGTTTCTGTTTGTCGTGAAGCGCCTACTGCGCGCCGGGACCCTGCTTGGCACACGTGATGGCGATGAAGGATGAGCACCCTCACTCCTCCTCTTGCCCGGGAGAGAGGGAGACGGAAGGGCAGAGGGAATGTAGGCGATGGGGAAGTAGCGGGAGAATGGATGGGGGCAGAGGGCAGCTGGGGAAAGGCAAACTTGGAGTCACAGGTTTGTTTGGGTTCAAGGGGGTCTGCCGGTGGGTGTCGGGGGGAGTCAGCTAGAGTTAGCTCCCCCTCCTGAGTAGCTCACTCTCCCCTGCACGGCTCCGCAGCTGGATCCCTGGCCATGGAGGCCAGTGCTGGGACTTCATTCCATCTCCTTCCTGGGCTGCCAGCAGCGGCTGAGACAGAGCCAGGAGACAGGGGTGAAGGCTCGAGCCCCACGTCTGCCCTTATCGGCCATGTGACAGGGGGCAGTGGCTTCACTCACCTCCTGAGCCTAGGTTTCCTTATCTGTCACCTGGGCGTCTTCATATCAGCCCAGGGCTTGACGCACACATCAAACAAGAGATGAAACTCGGTAGCACCTTGGAAACTGCAAAGCGCCTTGCACACGTCTTCCTCACGGGGCCCAGTCCCAGGGAGGGTGGATGGCCCACCACACAGACCCTCTCTCGCCCCCCAGGAGCTCAGGGCCAGAGGGGATGCTGGGCAGGGAGCCCCCTTCTCCATGGTTGGGGACCTCGCCTCTCCCTGGGACAGAGGGGCTCTAGGCTGCCTCGGCGACACCCTCAGTGGCTGAGTTCATCCCCCCCCACCTGCCCCTCTGCTGACCCGACCTCTCTGCTTCCCAGGGGGTGACCAGCGCTACGTGAACAGCTACAATAACAGCTACACCAGCGACTGGGGTGCTCCAGACACCGTGAAGAAGTACTCCATGTACCTCGCATCCAAGGGTAAGGGAAGGGAGCAGATCCTCTGCTGAGGGGATGGTCCAGGAGAGACGCAGCCAGGTTCCCCTGGGGAGTGACCCTCGCGGACAGGCCTGGGAAGGTCCTGGTGCCTACCTGGTTCCCAGTGTAAGTAGCAGCACCTCCTCTCGCCCTCCGTCTGGCACCTGCCCCTCAGCTTCCCTGCCCTGTGCCCACCCCTCCCACCCCTGCGCCTCCAGCCCACACCCTCCTTCTCTTTCCTTCCGGAGGGGCTCCTGGCTGCTGGCCTCAGCCACTCCCATCCACCGGGCTGAGCTGGGTTTTGCTTCTGCTGAGGTTTCTGTGGTCCTGAGGGAGGGCCGGCTTCTCCAGAGCCATCCCGCTTGTCCAGGCAGGGGGACTGATGGCTGCGCTTTTAAATTCCTCACCACCCCCCCACGCATGCCAGCCCCTCAGCCCTCCTTCCCAGGCCCTGGCGAGGCGCCGCCTGAGGGGCGGCAGCCCAGCTGGGCGTGGGTAGAGACCAGCGCCTGGCTGTCCTTGCCCTGTGGTAGCCCATCACATTCTTTGGCACCAGCAACAAGCCACAGCGATGCCCGTGACGTAAGGGTGGGTGTGCCCGGTGGACGGAGGGGTGTGTGCATGTGTGTGTGTTGTGAGGGGCCGGGGTCAGGACAGGAGAGGGTGTGCAGAGAAGGGGGAGAAAGGAGACGTGGGGAAGACGCCAGGGCCTGGAGCGGGGAGCCTCGAGGCCCTGGGCACTAATCCACATGCCTCAGACGTGCGCACACACACCGACCCGGTGGGAGGGGCCCAGGGGAGATGAGCTCAGCAGAGAGGAACCTTGGCCGCCCCACCCAACTTGAAAACAACACCTGGGCTTCCGGCAAGGAAGCTGGACCTGAGTACCCGGACCTACGTTCCTGGTGGGGGCCTGGGCCCGGTGGGTCCTGCTCGCTTCCCTCCCCCAGGGCGCTCTCCTTTGGGTCTAGTCCTGTGAGAGGGTGAGCTGCGTTAACCAGCCCCATTCCAGCATTACTGGCCCTGACCCAGACCCTTCTGGCTCCCCAGCTTCTGAGGATCAGACCCTGGGGTGGTGTCAAGTCCCCCGACTGGCCCCTGCTTGACTGGCCTGCTCTGTAGAAGGCGGAGGGGAGCGGAGCAATAATGGGGGATTGAGGAAAGACCATGGACCCGCCCAGATGTCACCCGAGAGCCCGGGCCTGGTGACCTTGGGCTGGTCACTGCCCCCTCAGTATCCTCATCTGAGAAGAAGGAGCTTGGACTCAGCTGTTAGGAGAGCTTCCTGCTCTGTTACCGTGAGTCAGGCTGTGACATTTGTAGGGAGAAGAAACAGGTTCCTCCAGTGTCTCTGCCCCTTCACTGGGGACCGGAGGGAGGAAATCTGGGAGCCCCGGGCTCAGGGTAGAGGCAGGGGAGGGGCCAAGGGAGTCAGCAAGGAGATCAGGAAGCAAGGCCACCAAGGGACAGTGGCCTGAGTCTGGGAGCTTTGGGGCAGTGGGACTGGGCAGTGAGACTTCCAGGAGAGATTAGTTTCCAGGCTCCCTGCAAGAGGGGCCAGGGGCTCGGTAGAGAGGACGTGGCTGTGATGGACAGAGGGCGCAGGGCGAGAGGGATGGACTGCAGGGATGCGGGTTTAGAGAAGGACCAGCTGGTGCTCGGCCAGAACGGGAGTGGGGCTGGTTAGGCGGGAGGGCAGAAGCCGATGGAGGACTCTGACCCACGCAGACGCACGTGGGGGACGCGTTGTCTGCATCTGTGAAGCAGCCGCGTGTGGAGCCCGTTCTGTCTGCCTTCCTCCCAAGACTGTGTGGAGCCCGAATGGGGGAGGGAGGGAAACACCTGTGCCATGTAGAGCTCACCCCTGGGGAAAGCATCCCTGTAGTGGGGGAGGTATTTTTGGCACAAGCTCATCAGGCCCTGCAGGTGGCCGCCCTCATTCGGTCAAGGGCCCTACACCTCTGTCCCACGGTGGCCATGGCCCAACTTCCTCATGGGCACCCCATTTCCCAGCCTCTGGGGTCTCAGTCACACAGGGCCTGGCTCAGGAAGGCTCTGGTGACCCTCAAAGCCCCTAATTAGGGCAACCATACCTCTAGGACTCTCCAGGTATACACCTGGTCCTCTCAGCATAACTGTTCATAGCACACTTTCACGCGCAGAACCATTCTGATTGGAAGGGTGACTTACGTGGTCACCTTATCCTAGACCCAAGGGAGCTGTCTTGGTGGGGGAACAGGCCCTGGCACAGGC
Source organism: Tursiops truncatus (assembly GCF_011762595.2). Taxonomy (NCBI): domain Eukaryota; kingdom Metazoa; phylum Chordata; class Mammalia; order Artiodactyla; family Delphinidae; genus Tursiops; species Tursiops truncatus. The sequence continues at coordinate 12,904,040 of NC_047041.1, forward strand.
AGAGGCCGCTGTGTGGGGGCAAGGAATCCTGCAGTACACCCCTCAGGTCAGAGCCACAGGCCCCCGACTGAGCCAGGTCCCCCTTTCTGCGATGACAGCCCCTCCTCGTGTGCTTCACAGGTGGGTCGAGGACGTCGTACCAGCCGGTGTCCCCCAGCCGCCTCTCCAAGGACAAGACCTTCAACAACCTGTATGGTACCAAAGGTAGGAGGTGGCTCAGCTGGGGGGTGGGCAGGGCCTGTGTGGGAGCCACACAGGAGGGGCTGTGGGCTGGCTCATGGGCAGGGGGCCTGGGCTCCCCACGTGAGGTGAATGTGGGGTTGGGGACCCAGAGAGGGGTGACGAGGGGTCCTAGTGGGCTTAGGGCGTGTGCGCAGGTATGTGCATGTACGGGCGTGTGTGTGTGTGTGTACGCGTGTGTGTGACGTCGTCAGGCCGAGGAAAGGCAGCCGGGCACCTCGGCATCCCTGGAAGTCCCTGAGTGCATAGGATCTTCTCCCTGAAGTCTGAGTCAGGGGGAAGTGAACACCGGGGTTAGGTGTGGGGACTTCCCTCCGCGGATGTCGGGGCAGGGGACCACAGAGGACCTCTCCTGATTTGTGTACTCCTGGGTCGGAAAGTCATGCAGTGGTTAAGACAGACTAGGGGAGCCGGAAACGAGAAGTCAGGCATGCTATGAAATGGGCCATCCCTGGAAACCCAGGAGGTGTTGTTGCCAGGGAGGTGTGTGGGCGACTCGTCCTTAAGACCCGGGAGGGGTGGGATGGGCGTGGAGACACGGCTTCCCCAGGGAGAGCTGCTGAGCGCAGGGTCCCCTCTGCCCACAGCGCTGAAGGCACCGCTGCACTGAGGGCAGGGCTGACCTTCGATGAGCCCAGCTTCTGGGGGCTCCTGCGGGGGGGGTGCCACATGTGGTGGGGGGGGAGGGGACCGGGCCAGCTCTGCTAGAGCCCCCCTCGGACACAGCACTGGGACGTCTGAAGAGACGTGGAAGGGAGTCGGGGCTCGGTAGTGAGGACGAGGCCCCCGGAGATCTGGAAGGTCAGGGGCACCGTGGGCAGGGCCGTGCCCAGGCCTCTAGGTGCAGGACTGGGTTCACCACCAAGCACAGGAGACTGTGAGCTCCGTGAGGGCAGACGCTGGGTCTGCCCTGTTCCCCGCTGCGACCCCAGGGTCCAGAAGAAGGCGGGGCTCAGCAAACATTTGTTGAATGAGAGGAAGAGGGGACCAATGAATGGGCGAAGGAAAGGGCGAGGCGGATGGCCCCTTGGAGCCTTGGCAGGCATACTCAGTGAGGGCCTTGCTGCAGAGTCTGCCCGAGGTCCCTGTGGGAGGGGGTCCACGACGGGGCAGGCCACCCGCCCCAACCCCATGCGACCGCTGACCCGGCTCCACCCCGCAGGCAGGAGCAGGAGAAAATCGCCAGGGCTGGTGGGCCCCGCTGCGGAGTGAGCTCAACCCAGGGGAGGTCCCCCACGCTCCGGGCTGCTGAGAGGGTGCGCTGCCCACAGGGGCTCTTGAAGGCCCTTGCGGTGCCCCTGTTGTCCCTGCCACACCGTCCCCACGGCCTCTTTTCTGTCCACCTGCAAATGGACACTTGCAGCCTGTTCAACCTGACAGAGTTTCAGGACTTGTATCAGCTGCTTCCGCCTCCAAGTTTTAGCCTGTGTTTGTATTTATTTGCTCCTTTACTCATTCATCCATCCATCAGCTGTACAATGAGCACCTTCCAGGAAGCAGGCTGGGTGCCAGGCACTGGGTGTGATGCTGGGCCAGATGGGCCTCCCACCTGCCCCCTCAGAGCCCAGTGGGGGACGTGGACCATTAAACGTGGAGTTACAATGCGATACGGGGCATGGGGCTGAGACACAAGCAGACCTGGGGGAGGTGACACGGAAGCTGACCCCTGAATTTGCTAAGCATTCAGGTGGGGGAGCAGGTGGGCTATTCTAGGCGGAGGATCTGGTCTGTGCAAAGAGCCTGGGGCAAGCGAGAGCCTGGTGTGTGTCAAGAGCTCAGAGTGCAGCCTGGTTGGAACGCTGAGTGATGGAGGCCCAACTCCAGGCGAAGGCAGAAAGTGGAGACCGTGGGGAGGGGGGAGGGCCTCATGAAAGAGCTGAGGGCTGTGCTAAGGACTTTGTGCCTTAATCTGAGGGCAGCGGGCTGTTAGGTAGGGCAAAGACCTGACAACACTTGATAGTTGAAAAGGACAACTTGATGGCAGGAAGGATTGGCCAGAAGTGTGACGAGGGCCCAGCAGTATCCTGGCTGGAGACGTGCAGGGGCTGGAGAGATTCACAGAAATGGCCACGTCCCGGCCTCCGTCCCCCATGCTAAGCTGTCCAGGGCTGATGCCTCTTCCTTTCCCCACCAGGTAACTACACCTCCCGGGCCTGGGAATACTCCTCCCCTGTCCAGAGCTCCAATGACCTCCCTGCTGTGCAAGGCAGCTCTTCCTTCTCCCTGAAAGGTGAGCCCACCCCATCCAGAGTGCCTTGGACTCTACTCACAAGCTCTTACCTTGTAAGGATCAGAGCCCTGCCTCCACGTCTCTGCTGTCAGGAGGGCTGGGCCACCACACGCCAGTCCCTCAGGATGTGCTATGATACAGGCCTCGGTGTCAGGGAGGTGCGGACACACGACACCCTCTACACCCCCCACGCCAGACATCACCAGGGTGCTTCCATCAGGCACCGGATCTTCCTACTGCGGAAAGTTTATTTAACTCAGTCAGCCAGTGACTCCCAGTCTTGGTTGACTCCAGAACCCTGTGACCACACAGCACCTGTGAGCAGCCCGTGGAGCCAGAGTCCTGCCGCGTCCCTGCTGGGAGAGGCAGATGAGAGGATCTCTAAGGCCTCCCAAGTCTGATTCTGCCCCCCAGAGCTCTTCGACAAGGCTGAGCAGCCGATGCCTCCTGTCCCCTGGGGATGGGGTCACCCTGAGGGGCAGGCCTGAGCCAGGCCCCAGCTCACAGTGGGGCCCGCGGCCCTCCCATCTCTTCCGAAAGGTGCATGGGGCAGCTGTGGTGGGCTGAGGTGGGAGCAGGCCTGTCTGCCTTCTGGCTTGGAGACCTCTGGCCTGGGAGACAGGATAAGCAGGTTGGGTGAGCTCAGGCGGAGGGGGTGGGAAAGGGGCAGGCGGACCTCCAGGCAGTGGCCTGGGATGGTGGCTTTATCATCCAGCATTCCCTTCCGGGCTGGATCCCAGCCTATACCCAGGGCTGGGATTCTTGGATCCACCAGCAAGGAGATATGACTAGAGGGTCCCAGCCTGCAGGACTCCCAGGCCTGGGGAGTTCTGGGACTCGCTTTGGCCTGTCTGGCTTCCAGCAGATCAGCCCTGCTCTCTGGTCAAGCTGGGATCAAAGGCCACCCGGCAGGGAAGACGGCCACCCTTGGGTGTGATTTGGAGCTCTCGCGCTCCCTAGCATCTCCCCGTTGGCCTGCAGTCTCCCCAGGCGAAGGCCTTGTCCTAGGAGAGCCTCTCCTCAAAAACACCAGGACCTCGAGACACCTGTTGTCACCTTCATGCAGACCAGCTCCCCAGATCTGCTGGGAATGGCCTGTATGGGGGTTCTGGGCAGGGCTGCCTGCCTGGGAGGACTGGCCCCACCTACTCTGGGGCGGGGGGAGGCAGGGAGTACACTCAGGCTGCCAGGGAGGACTGAGTGAGGGCTTTGAGAGCGGCCGTGCCCGTGGGACGTGTGACACCCTCTGGCCCCTCCTGGGACCAGTGCTAATGGCTCTCTCTCCCGGCAGGCACTGGAAAAGTCCCCTATCAGTTCACCACCTTGGGACAGGCTACCACAGAGTTTTCCAAACCACTGGACGGCAGTGGGCTGTTTAAATATCATCCTGGTACCCGCCTGTTTTACACCCCCCCACCTGTTCCCTCCCACAGCAGGGCAAATGGGACACCCTGTGGGGCTCTCTGCCACTTCTAGGGTATCCTGGTCCCTCCTCCCCAGAGCTGCCTGGAAGAGGATGCATGCCCCTCGCCCCCTGCCATCCCCAGCCCACCTGCCCTTGGATGCTGCCTGCTATACAGGCTGGTCTCCTGGACCACAGCCCTGCCGTACCACCATCCCCACTTCCCTCATGGCTGGCTTGGGATTTTCTTTCTGGGAACTGAGAAGTGAGACTTGAATTCCCCGCTCTCAACCTCCCACTCAGGACCTGAGGAACCCTCTCTTTCCAAGGCTGCCCCCATCCCCAGATGCAGGGAGACAGCCGGGTTCTCTGCTCTGTTTCCACCCCCTTGCCAACGCGGGGAAGGGCCGGCCTCGCCGGCAGCCTGGCAGTGCTGCAGGTGGTTTCTGGGCCTGACCAGCTCATCCGCCTTCGAGCAGGCCGGCCTGCCCAGGGCTCCAGCCTGCCCGGGCCAAGGACAGACCCTGTTTATTTCTTGAGCTCCTCCATGGCCGGGCACAGCCTGTTCCTTGCCAGGCGCCACCGCCAGTCTCTGCAGGCTGAGGGCTGACACCGAGAGCACTTTTCACAGTTCTGTGGACTGGAGCTCCTTACAGACCCGCTGGGCTGAGGGGGAGGGGTGGGGAGGTGGGCTTGGGCAGCGCTGCCCCGGACCAGCGCCTCGAGGACCCCAGGCCCAGATGACGCCCATGTGCTCCAGGCCCCCTTGGGCTCGCTGTTTTAACCCTGGACCGCAGCCACATGGCTGCCCCTCTCTGGGCCCCAGCCTCCTGCTTGTGAAGCAGGGAAGGGGGAGCCAAACTAGGCAGACAGAACGCGAGGATGGGTTTTGGAGTCCAGCAAACCTGGGTTCTAATTCTGACCATTGATTATTAGCTGTGCAGCTCAGGGCAACAGAAACAGGGAAGACCTCTGCGAGTCCCAGCACAGCGCCCGGCGCGCGTGCAGCCAATACGTGGGGAGCCTGTGCACACGGTCGGCGGGCGTGGGGGGAGTTGGGAGGAGTGCCTAAGGGTGGAAATCCCGGCAGGTCGTGCTCATAGAGCGGCTTCCCTGGGCTTTGGGGAGGGGAGGGGTCTGTGGGGTGAGCCTTCAGGGTGGGTGGGGGAAATCCCAGCAAGTGGTGTGCTCCTGACCTGGATGTGGGGTGACCTTCCCCTGCCGCCTGGCCCAGCCCACCTGGCCCGTTGCTCCTCCTCCTGTCTGCCTTGGTGCCCCTCCCCTTGGCCCACCTCCTCAGGATTCTCCATTGCAGCCCTCCTGGACCCTACACGCCCCCTCAGGGTTGGCTGCACTTGGTCATGGGCTGGATGGAGCTTGGAAGTCACTTTGGAGATGGCGTCTGTGCTGCTCCGGCCCTGAGCCCCTGACCGCCAGCCCATGCTCCCTCTGACCAGAGCCTCTTGTCTCCCCAGGCTATCCTTCCCTCCTCAGGAGCCAGAGCCCCAAGGCCCAGCCCCAGACTTGGAAATCCAGCAAGCAGAATTATCTGGTGAGTGAGGAGAGCCTGCCTGGGCACGAGCGTGTGCAGAATGGGCACGGAATGGGGCTCCCAGGAGCAGGTGGTCAGGGCCTGTGGGAGGATGGTGACGTGTCTGGGCCGTGGGTTGGAGGTGGCAGTGGCCTGAATACCTGCGTACAGCAAAGGGTAGTAAAGAAAGACCCAGGGCTAATGGGCAGGGGGCCTGGGTAAAGATACACTTTTTGGGCCTCGGTTTTCTAATCTGTAAAGTGGGCAGCCCAGGATTTTTTTATGTGCAAATGGTTGTTTGCTGCCTGTGCTTGTTGAATGGTGGCCAAAATGCTGAGTCCAGGGGACGGGCATCCCAGAGGTGAGTCTCGCTTCCCTGGGGGCCAGCTCTGACAGCAGAGAAGCCTTTGGGCTGATAGCGTGGGCAAGGCAGAGGCTGCAAAGTTAGGAATAGATATATTTAGGGTTCGATACCTAATGACCCTGAGCTGGGGCATCAAAGAGCAGCACGAGAGGAAGCGTGGTCTTGGGGTCCAGCCACCTGCTGACTGTGGGGTCCTGAGTGAGTCAGAGCCCTCTCTGGGACTCTATAATGCGGTGCTGAGATGGGGTTGGACTCTAATACCTGTAGACCCGACATGCCTGAGCCCTGCCCGAGACCTCAGCGATCAGGGGCTGTCCTTCATATGCTGTGCTTTCACTTCCCCGCACGCTCTCCTCCAAGGCCCGTGCCAGGCCCCGCTGAAGGCGTCGGCCAGCTGCCTTGGGATGGGGGTGGCATCTGCTGGGCCCAGGGGCTGGAGACCCCGGCTCCCTTCTGTCTTTGCATTTGGAGGTCAGAGCATGGAGAGGTGATTTGCTTCAGGTCGCAAAGAGTGACGGGGGCTGGTTTAATTGGAGAGAATCTTTAATTTGCTGGCGATGGAGCTAAGTGATGGTGTATGTAATCTGAGCCAGGTCCAGGCCCACCGCAACAGCAGGGCTGCACAAAGCAGATATGGAGAGGAAAAGGAAGCTTTCTCTCCCTGGACTCGGTCCTTCTCCTCCCTCCCACTACTCTCCCTCCCTCCCAGAGCTCTGATCCCAGCAGAGACGGCTCATCATCGCCTTGGGATGCCTGGCATGATGGGTTCTGGGGTCCCCAGCTGGCACCCAGCGCTCGGGGAATGGAGGCAGGTGCTAGTGTAGGAAGAGGCTGGCCTGGCCCCAGTCCTCTCACCAGCTTGCCACGCAAGTCATTCTTCCCCTGTGCCTCAGTCTCCCCATCTGTAACGTGAGGCAGATGGCCTGGATGCTTTCCTAGCTCTTCCAACTTTCATGTGCTGTGACCCTGAGCCAGGGAGGGAACGGGGCAGGGGATGGGGGTGTGTGTGCGCAGGGAGCATCCTGCCCAGGTGCTCTCTTTGTGCCCGCCTACCACCCTGGACTCTTGACAAGACAGCACCATTCACTGACCTGTGATCTATGTGATTGACCCAGCCTTCCTGTAAGAAAGGCTTCAGCCATTTTGGGGTCTATTCACTTTGCCTTACTGACTCCTTTGGGGGTCCAGGCTGGCACCTGGGGATTAGGAGACCTGGTCCAGGCCCTGCTCTGCCACTGAGTAACTTTGGCTGTGTCTTTCCCCGCCCTGGGTCTCCATCTCTTCCGTTGTTTAATAAGTGTTGTAACCAAGGCCTGAGCTAAGTTCCCTCAGCCCCCGCATTCCACAGGCCCCCAGTCCTGCTGTGGACCAGATGTAGGCAAGGAGCTACTGTAGATGCAGGTTTCCAGGCAGGCAGGGCCAGGGCAGGGACTGGGATCACCCTTGGGGTCTCCTGTACTGGGGTCATTGGGGTGTGAGGCGGGCCCAGGCTCTGACCCAGCTCAAGGGCAAAGCCACTTCTGGAGGCCCTCTGGGGGCCAAGGGTGCTCACAGGGGCAAGCAGCCGCTACAATGTGCTCTTCCCTGCAGGCTGGAGGGCGATTTCTCAGGGCCCTGATGAAGTGATTGGGAAGAGGAGGGAGTGCTGATTTTGTGAAATTGCTGTGGGATACAATACACAGGCTGGCAAGAAAGTTGTCGCCGGCTCTGTCCTGAGAGATGCGCCCTGAATCCCTGAGGGTTCCGGGATGAGAGAGGCGGAAGGTCTGGGATGGGAGGCTCCCAGTAGGTGTTGGGCTGGGGCGGTGGTTTGCCCTCTCTGCACCCCTTCTGTCAGGGAGAATTATGCAGAGAGAGCAGAGACCAAGTCTTGAGACTCAGGAGAGGTGCCTTGACACGGGTGGGGCTGGGGCTTGGGCTCTGGAGCCAGGTTGCTGGGTCTCGAGTCCCAGCTCCTCTGCTTGCCAGCTGGGTGACCTTGGGCAAGTTGCTTAGCCTCTCTGTGCCTTGGCTTGTTCATGTATAAAATGGGCATGGTAAGAGTAACCCACTTAATTGGGTACTTGTGAAAATTCATTGAGTCCATCTATGGAAAGCCCTCATACCACTTCTGTAGAGTAGAGAACACCGTAGTAACGGGAGCTACGCTGGTGCTGGGTGGGGCTTCCTGGGAGTGGAGAGACCGGTTGACCAGGCTGAAGTTCAAGCTCACCAGTCGACTGATGGAGTGAATTCTAATTAGGATGTGAACCCAGAGACTCTGATAATACTGGGGCCCAACTCCCATCCCAGGGTAGATGGAGCTTGTGGGTTAGGCCACAGGCCCCTAGAATTATCGGGGTTCAGACCACTGCTGCTTCCTGGCGGAGGTTAGGGGCTGGGCATCTGGCTGGTGAGCTCGAGTGCCCTCCGACCTCCCTAACGACTCCTGTTTCCCCCGCAGTCACAGTACCGGCCCTTCTGCGTCAACAAAGGCAACGAGATCAGGCCCAGCGAGGCCCCGTGAGTGCCAGGCTGGCGGGAACGAGGCGCCGCCACCCCTGCCCGCCCCGGCGGCCCTGCTGCTCTTGCTGTTCTGCTCATCTGGGTGGGAGGGGGCCCGGCGCTCCCCCTGCCCCGCCCCGCCCTCCCCTGCTCTCTCAGGGCCGCCTGGCCTCCCCCTCCTCCCCATCAGCCGGCCCCATCCAGGACCCCTCCTGCTCTGTGACTAAGGATCACCATCTTCCCTGTGCTCAGAGGCCAACCCTCATGCGGGTGAGAGATGAGGCTTCTCCCCCCTGACACGCCACATTCCCCCTTTTGGGTGGGATCCTTGGGGCCGGTAGTGGGTGCCCACATGGTACCGGCCTGCTTCCCCGGCCCAGGCCCCTGCTGCCTTCAGGCCTGTTGGCCATTTCTCTCCAAGGCCCCTTACCCCGTGATGATGTCAGTAGGTGCCTGGCCATGACAGCTGCCCATCTCCCACCCACACGGGGCCACTTCTTCCCAGCAGCCTGGCCCCCTAGGAGAAGACTGGCCCCATGTGCCCTGCTCTGGTCCTACCTACCCAGGCTCAGCCTGGCGGGGCCTGCCACCCTCGGCCACCACAGAGGAAAAGCTCTCAGTGTCTTGGCATCACCCTGCCCGGCCTTGGGTCTCCCCACATCCACCGCAAGTCTGTGGTCCCTGAGGACGGGCTCTCCTGGCTTGGCAGGATAATCTTCACCAAGATATTCCTTTCTTCTACCTGCTGAGATAAGCGATTCCCTTGATGTGATACACTCCACCCGTGAAAATAGCTACCAGCCCAGCTGCTCCGAGGGAAGTGTTTCATTGGTTTCATAATTGTGATTCTCCCTGACAATGGGAAGTGAGCAGGCTGGCGGAAGTGTGGCTGGGCTGGTAGCCGCGGGTGCTTGTGCCTTACCCCCTGCCCGCACCCCATCTACTGCCCCCACTAGGGTCTCCCTCTTCCCTCTGACTACCCTCCATGTTACATGTTGTCATGGGGCCCAGGGCCTTGAGATGAGCTCACACCAGCAGCACAAATGTGGGGTCATCCCTCCTCTCGCTGTCCCCCTCCCAAGGGCCTGTGGGGGCTATGGGGAGGGGTGCCAGCTGGCAGGGGTGGGAGAGGGAGGGAGGGGGGAGGGAGGGAGGGGGGAGGGAGGAGGGAGGGAGGGGGGAGGGTGGAGGGAGGGAGGGAGACACTCAGCTTGGGCTTTACCTTCCTGAATAAACCACTGATCACTCACTTCTTTGTATTGAACAAGCGTTTCCCTGAGGGTCACCGGAGGGGCTGGCTGCAGTTCTTCTGAACACACTTTCTCCACCTCTGATGAGTATGTGGTCATCTCCCCTCTTTCCTCCAGAAGACGTGGTTCCTTTGGGTCTCCCTCCCACCCCTCCCCACACCCACCTGAGTCCCTAGTGGGCAGTGCAGGACACTGGACCTTTCTGAAGCGGCCTCGGTTAACAGTGAGCAGAAGGGAGGATGGTGCAGGTGGGGTCCGGGGGATCACCTGAATACCCCGAGGGCTGTGAGAGCTCAGAGCCCCTGGCCAGCCTACCTCAGAGTCCCCAGAGGGGAGCCAGGCCCAGGAGTGGCTACCCACAGGCTGGGGTGGAGGCCAAGCAGAGGCTTCGGACCTGAGAGCCTTCTTAGTAGGGGGAGGGCTTCCTGGGCAGGGGAGCCCACAGCTGAGGCCTGGCAGGGGAGCCCCGCTCCCGAGGGCAGCGCCATCCTGAATTTGGGCCATGGGGAAAGGAGATGAGGCCTTCCAGTCCCTGGGAACCCAGAGAGGCCTGGAGAGGCAGTCAGGGAAGGCTCCCTGGAAGAGGCAAGCAAAACAGAAGGAAGTATGACTTGGGAGGGAGGGAAAGAGGGTGCAAGAAAATTACACCCCTGCCCCGGTATGGCTGGGACCCCCCCCCCCAGTCCCCTCCATTCTCATGTCCTTCTTTGCTCCCCACCAGGGGCCAAATGATCCCAGGGGAGCAGCCCCACGCACCTCAGTAAAAGAACCTCAGTGAGCTCACTGCTGGTCCATCGTGGAGGGGCAACACCCTCCTCTTCCCCTCCCTGCCCTGCTGGGCTGGGCAGCAGCCAGACGTCCCAGAAGGGGGCTCCTGGGAATCAGGAGAGATGGATAAGAGGATGACCGGGAGGAAAGAGGGGAAGGAAGGAAGGGAAGGTGAAGGGAGAACCTTCTGCCGTCATCAGGAAGCAGAGCTGACTGCGCGTGGGATGCTCTGCCCCCTTGGTGTCCTCTCTTGAGGTCTGGGAGCAGGGTCCTCGGCCTTGGCTGCTCTCCCCACAGCCCTGGGTGCTGCTTCCATGAGCAATGCCCTCTGAGGAGTGTTCCCCTCCCAGCAGGTCCATCTCAGTGGCACCCAGTGCCCCGTGGCCTCCCCTACCTTCTTTAGGACCTGCAGTCCCTGTGGCTGTCATGGTAAAGAGGGCCACCACCCCCGCCCCCGGGGCTCCAGGGGCGCCCAGATGCTCTGAGAAAGGGCCTGTGTGCCCACATTTTGGGCCCTTCCCCAAGCCCGCCAGCTCGAGGAGGGGAAATGCACCCCGGTCCTGCTGAATTCTCTGGGCTTAGAGCCATGGGGGCGGCTGGGCCCCTGCCTGTCTGAGGCCTGGGCCTCCCCAGGAGCGGCCACCTGCAGCCTGGAGGCCCTGGGCCCTCTGCTGGGACCTGGGTGAGGACGTCCCCCAAGCACGGTGCTCCCACATCCATCCCCACCATTTCCATTACCGCCAGAGCTGTGATTATAAAGCAATCAAGGGAATCCTTTCTTCCCACTTCTTAGAAAGCCTCCCTCCTCAGCGTGAATGAAAACATTGGGACTATCGCAGGCCCCACGTGGCTCAGGGAATGGGAGGGGACATGTCCCTCCCCAGAACAGGAGAGAAAGGAGAGAAGCAAGACTCCATTTCTAGTCTAGTGTCTCTCAGATCCATGCTCCCCTGTGCCCTGTCCTCACAAGCTCTGTGCCTCAGGTGATTCCGGGGGTGCTGTGGGTAGCCTGCCGGCACAGGGGTGAGGACCTGTGGGGTCTGGGCTGGAGGAGGCAGCGTGGCAGAGCTGGGGCTCAGCAGGGAGCTGGGCCAAGTAGTTGGGATTTCTTTTCCTGACTCCATCACTTTGGGCTGTGTGATCTGCTTGCCCTCTCTGGTCCCGACCTTCCCCATCTAAAAACTGAGGTGTTTTCACTGGATCGTTCCTGCGGTCCTTTCCCAGCTCTGTGCAGCAAAGATCATAGCGTGAGTGGTTGGATCGAAGGGACTGAAGAATGGAGCTTGGTACCAGGTTAGAGCTCTGATCAGGACCTGGTCGAGAGCCAGGTGGACTGGACTCCTGACTCCCCACGCCTCCCCTTACCCACCCGACTGCCCCCCCTCACCTTTAGACCCCGACAGTATGGGGCTTGGGCCTTCCCTGAAGAGATGCCTTTCCTGGTCAGGAGCGGGGAGGCGGGGGCCTCAGAAGCGTGGAGCTCTGCTCTGGACCTGCATCTTCAGGACCCACTGGAATATGGACTCCGTGATATCAGGGGTTACTCTGTTTTGTTCTCCTAGAGGAAAGTGGGCATGTGGACAGGACTTGGAGGCAGAGAAACAGCTATCTGGGGGGAGGGGTGGCAGCTGGGAGATGAAAGAAAAAAAAAAAGGGGAGTTGGGGAGAGGTCCAGTGAGGGGCTATCTGGGACATTCCATCGGGTGGGGAACCGAAACGTGGGCTTCGGAGTTTGGAGGACAGAGTCTGGAGCCAGACTGCCTGAGCGAGTCCCGACTGTACCGCTCAGCAGCTGTGTGACCTCGGTGAGCTCCCTGGCCTCTAGGAGGGTGAATTCCGTAAAGGCATCCTACAGGATTGTTGGGAATGTGTGAAAAGCACCTGGCACAGCAAGCGCCCAATCATTGATACACGATAATATGACTGTTGTGAAATCAACATCCAAACCTGAGAGCAAGCTCGGGTTTCTGGTCCTTTCAACCTTCTGCAGTCGGACAGGGGCTACTGGCAGGCTGCTGGGCAGTTTCTGGTCTCCTGACCAGCCCCAGGGCTCCATGCAGTTCTGAGATATGGCCAGCAGGTGGCAGCATTTCACCACAAGTTAATGGGCACTAAGCCTCCCTCCCCTAGCCCTGCAGTCAGGAACAGCCCCTCAAAGGGAGCCCCTTTCTTCCCTCTTTCTGCGTTAGCTAAATAGACCCTGAGGTCCTAGGCTGTGGAATGCATCACGACAGCTGAGCAGGAAGGAGGGGCTTCCTGTTCACCCCATCAAACCCTGTCCAGCCTGGCATGAAGGTTGCAGCGTGGTGCATGGGGAGGGTCCCCTCCACGTGGGCGCTGCTGCCCTTGCGCT